>NC_133325.1:574840674-575440674 GCF_042186555.1 Aquarana catesbeiana | reverse complement strand
GGTGGAGCTGCTGGTTTAAGCGGGTCTGTTACCTTCACTTTGCTTCCCTCTGTTTCACCGGTACCGGGTCTAGGGGTTCCATTGAGTTTACTCCTGGACGATATAAGCACCAAAACTGGATTACGTTTTCAATGCTTTATTAAACAGATAAACTTTAGGAAATAGCAGGAAAAGGAAACTTTCAGGAGAAACTCAAATATTTTCTTGTAGAATCTTAGCGGCAAATGTCCTGGTAGAATTCAGATAATTATGTGGAATGCGCTTCCCTTGTGGGACACACTCTTTGCTCATCTGGATAGGCCTCTCTCACCGGTCTAGCAGCCAGTACGTAGCACGAATCAAAAGTCTCTGCCACAGACTCGCTTGGGGGGTAAATCTGTATGATCCTCTGCCACAGGATGTATCAGATTTTCTCTGCAGTGAAAGTCACTCACAGTGCTTGAACCTTTAAGCCCAACCGGCAACACTATGCTGTATGGTTACTTCTTTTGATACGTCCTCCGGACGAGTCACCAGGCCCCTCTATAGACCAGCACGCCGCATGATCTCTCCAAGACGGGTCCTCCCCTGGGATCTCCTCAGCTGTCCAGCTTCGTCACACAGGACCGACAGCTCAGGGCCATTCCTCGGCCGCGGTGGTAGGCCCCAGACAAGCCTCTGGTCCCACCCCTGCGCCGTTGTATCGTGGGCCTCCCGATCGGAGGACCACGAGGTAGCTCCTTAACGCATACCTGTCAGCCAGGAGGGCCAGCAGGTGGCTGTAAAACGATCCCTAGAACATGGCGTCTGTCCCATAAATACCCTCTTCCCAGAATGCAACTCGGAGGACCACCTCCACCGAGCTTGTCTCCGAGACAGAGGAGCATCTATATACTTCGACACGTTGCCTTTCCAACACTGACCAGTGGTAACAGCGACACCCACCGGTCAGCCCGGAAGCACACACAACGTCAGCCAAGCTGGAACAGAGGCGAACTTTTACCTTCCTAACGCACAAATTACTAAATTTACCTAACATGCAGTAGATTGTAAATCTCCCAGCGCTACAAGTACATGAATGTGATATGGTATCAGCCTCCCTTTCATTCCCTGTATAGGAGAGGTCAGATAGGAGAGGGAAATTAGCCAATCAGTTGTGTTGCTGGGAAAGAAACATGTTAAATGGTTAGAGAGAGCAGAGTGACAGAGAACTGATCTCATCAGGCTGCTTTTTCTTTCATTGTCCAGTCACAGATTGGTGGAATGACAGGACCTGTAAGTGAACTATAGTAGAGAAAAATTGTGTCTCCTGCTCTGCCAGACAGGTCTGTACTGTGTGACAGAGCTGTGAAAATCTCAAAACTGGATGGACAGTAACCGTGTTCAAATAAAATGGGTTGAATATTTTACCAGTGTTGAATAGAAGGTTGGCATTGAGTCCAATTGAACTCTCGCTATTACTGTAATGCAGTCAGTCTACATACACATACCTCCCAACATTTTGAGATGGGAATGAGGGACACCTACTAGCAAACGTATGTATTCATAGGACACACCCCCTGCCACACCCTCTTAAATGAGAATTAACCAAAACAAAAGGTTAATTAAATCCACAAGAGCTTTTTTTTTACCACTACTATTCCTTTATTTCGGCTTTTAAATTTGCAAATGAACCAATTTAGAATTTGGATGAAAGGTTTAGCACTGGGAAACACTTTTTGAAAGATAAAAAGTGCATTTTATATACAACTATATGGATCAGACCAAAATGAGGGGGAACGAGGGACAGAGGGACATTGCTCCAAATCAGGGACAGTCCCTCGAAATCAGGGACAGTTGGGAGCTATGAATATACAGTAATAAACATAGGGCTCTTTTATTTATTTTTTAGCAGCGAAGTGTTGCAGCAAGCATTAAAATACCCTGTGCTGCGTGCCCATAGGATAGTTGGACCACGGCTCTCTCACACAAAGCAGTGGTCTGTCTCTCCAGTGGTCCAGCAGCCCTTCTCCCAGAATTCTGGTTCAATCAACAATGCCAACAATGTGGATCATTAGCCACAGGAAAGGACAGCTAGCACCAAAGACCTCTATTTTTTGCTACACCAAAAGGGGCCCGCGGTCCCTGTATGCAAAAGGCATTCACAAGGATCTAACTGAGATTTTGCTGGATCCAACCATCAGTGCTAGCTGGTCCTGGGTGTTGTAGTTCTACAAGCAAATTTGTGCTGGAGTTAGAAGAAGAGGAGTGTGTATATACCGGATGTATACAGGTTGTGTCCCTGAAGAGTTCTTCTAATTAAATGGGCATCCCATAATAACCCTTCCCCATCTAAGTTCAATTCCTCTAAATAAAAAAAAACAAACAAAACTGCAAGGGCTGCTTCTTGTCTCAGGAATGATTGAGAAATTCATATGCCTGGCTGTGCAGGGTGGGAGATAACCAACATTCACCAGCGGCTCCTGCGGGGGGTAGTTCTACAGTTGTATTCATATCTGTACCTTCCATTTATACCCTATGTCATGATGAGTACTCTTGTGCCATTGAAATCAATATACCGTACATTTTCAAACACAGATGATAGATTGCTTGTTTGATACAAATGTATTAAAACAGAAAAAAAAAGGAATAAGATCCCCATTAATATTACTGTCTATGTAGCCTGGCTGCACTACAATAACAAATGACAAGGGTTCATTTGGGTTTAAGAAATTCTTTCTGTTTATTAGGGCCATAAGTCTGAAAGTGTCAGTAAGCAGTAGTGACTAGTAAGAGGAATGGATCGCTGGACATTTTTGTATGCATTACCCACTGATTGATTTATGTTTCTTCTTTTATTGAATTTTCCCAGCACTAAAGAATTTTCAACCTACAGTCAAGTGTGGTTACGACATAATGACAGTCAGTGTCTTGCAATGTGAGCTACAAGCACTCGGTCTTAACTATTCCACATTTCATCTGAGGAACTCATCAATAGAATGCAGTTTCTCATATCCAGACACCATCAATGGGCAGAAAGGGATGTTTATCCAGGCCCAAACAACATCCAATTGGTGTGGAAACACAGTGACGGTAGAACACTATTCATTTATTTATTCATTCATTTTAGCAACTCCCGTGTTGTCATATTATGTGTGTTCCTTACTTTACTGGAAAAAGTGACCTTCAAGAATCTGTTTCAGTTTTTTTAAGAGATAGCCTAAAACCAAACTCCAGCTGATTTTTTTTTTTCATTTGGGTTAGACTGGGAAAAAAATTGGGGATTCTGATGGCTTTTATTTTAAAAGATTCTATTTTTTTTTTTTTTTTTGTCACTCCGGACTGATGAAAATATGGAACTTTTGAAAAATGTGTTTTCTTTCCTGTCAAGGTGACAACCACATTTCTTTTATAGGCATCATAGTGATAACTTTAAGCAGTGAGAAAATACCTTCTCAATGGGATCACTGTGGAAGGCTGTACAGTTTTATACAGTTATCTTTGAAATGCAAGTCCTCTCATCCTTAGAAAGCTCAATAAGTTTTCCACTAGAAGGAGGAGACTGGTTATTAAGCACAAAACCCTACCAAAAGTGATTGTATGTTTTTGATGCAGTTCAATCGCACCGTTCTGCAAGAAAAGTTCCTGCACCTTTCCAAAAAATGTATTGCAGGAAACTGTAAAAATATGAATGGGACTCTTAGGAACAAATGTTAACTGGATTGTGGTGTGTTTGTGGAGATCTACAAATGCACTAAAAACTGCATAGACATGAACCTAGCCTAAAAATGCCTGCATATGCAATTTACATGCGCTCCCATTGAAGTCTATGCACCAAAAGAAGTGTCTGCACCTTTTCAAAAACGTGCTTCAGCTGCACTGCATTCATGTGAACCCGCATCATAGAAGATAATGTCATTTTAATTGATGTTCAGTACAGCATGACATCACACACAGGATTAGACGCGAGAACGCCAGCGGGGGGGGGGGGGGTTCCCAGGACTAGCTGCAAGAGGCAGCCCCATTGACATCAATGGGAGGCTGGCGGCTCTCACAGCTAATCACAGTCCCCGACATGTAATCTCTCATGCAGAGATCACATGTAAGTAGGGCTGCCACCTTTCCATCAAGCCAAACCCGAACACTTTAGCTCCGCGCTGAATTTTTAATTTTTTTTGTAGTTTACAAAACAAATAAAAACAAAATGTAATACAAATAGATGTAAAACCTGTATAACTTTTTTTTTAAATTGTGCTACACCAAAACGCATGCTATTTTGTTACCATACGTTTTTCCGCAGGTGAATGAGCACAAAAGCAAGAGGTATGGGTAGTACCATTAAGACTTAAAGGCACCACTGCACACCTGCAAAAAGGTTGTGTGTTTTTGTGCATTGCAAGAATGTACACAATTTTGTGCACATTCCTGCAACACACAAATTTCATCTTAGAACAAGGGCAATAAACTGCTCTCTAATATAATGTAAAAGTAGGTTCATCCCATTAATATTTCAAGTAAAAGACAATAGAACCAGGTTACATAAGGTGTCTCCATCAGAGCCCCCTTACATCAGATGTCGCCACCACAGCCCCCTTACACCAGATGTGCAACCGCAGAACCCCTTACACTAGATGTGCAATCACAGAACCCCTTACACCAGATGTGCAACCACAGCCACCCTTACACCAGATGTGCAACCACAGCCCCCCTTACACCAGATGTGCAACCACAGCCCCCCTTACACCAGATGTGCAACCACAGAATCCCTTGCACCAGATGTGCAACCACAGCCCCCCTTACACCAGATGTGCAACCACAGCCCCCCTTACACCAGATGTGCAACCACAGAATCCCTTGCACCAGATGTGCAACCACAGCCCCCCTTACACCAGATGTGCAACCACAGCCCCCCTTACACCAGATGTGCAACCACAGCCCCCCTTACACCAGATGTGCAACCACAGCCCCCCTTACACCAGATGTGCAACCACAGCCCCCCTTACACAAGATGTGCAACCACAGCCCCCCTTACACCAGATGTGCAACCACAGAACCCCTTACACCAGATGTGCAATCACAGCCCCCCTTACACCAGATATGCAACCACAGCCCCCCTTACACCAGATGTGCAACCACAGCCCCCCTTACACCAGATGTGCAACCACAGCCCCCCTTACACCAGATGTGCAACCACAGAACCCCTTACACCAGATGTGCAACCACAGCCCCCCTTACACCAGATGTGCAACCACAGCCCCCCTTACACCAGATGTGCAACCACAGCCCCCCTTACACCAGATGTGCAACCACAGCCCCCCTTACACCAGATGTGCAACCACAGCCCCCCTTACACCAGATGTGTAACCACAGCAGCACCCCTTACACCAGATGTGCAACCACAGCCCCCCTTACACCAGATGTGCAACCACTACCCCCCTTACACCAGATGTGCAACCACAGCCCTCCTTACACCAGATGTGCAACCACAGCCCCCCTTACACCAGATGTGCAACCACAGCCCCCCTTACACCAGATGTGCAACCACAGCCCCCCTTACACCAGATGTGCAACCACAGCCCCCCTTACACCAGATGTGCAACCACAGAACCCCTTACACCAGATGTGCAACCACAGCCCCCCTTACACCAGATGTGCAACCACAGCCCCCCTTACACCAGATGTGCAACCACAGCCCCCCTTACACCAGATGTGCAACCACAGCCCCCCTTACACCAGATGTGCAACCACAGCCCCCCTTACACCAGATGTGCAACCACAGCCCCCCTTACACCAGATGTGTAACCACAGCAGCACCCCTTACACCAGATGTGCAACCACAGCCCCCCTTACACCAGATGTGCAACCACTACCCCCCTTACACCAGATGTGCAACCACAGCCCCCCTTACACCAGATGTGCAACCACAGCCCCCCTTACACCAGATGTGCAACCACAGCCCCCCTTACACCAGATGTGCAACCACAGCCCCCCTTACACCAGATGTGCAACCACAGCCCCCCTTACACCAGATGTGCAACCACAGAACCCCTTACACCAGATGTGCAACCACTACCCCCCTTACACCAGATGTGCAACCACAGCCCCCCTTACACCAGATGTGCAACCACAGCCCCCCTTACACCAGATGTGCAACCACAGCCCCCCTTACACCAGATGTGCAACCACAGCCCCCCTTACACCAGATGTGCAACCACAGCCCCCCTTACACCAGATGTGCAACCACAGCCCCCCTTACACCAGATGTGCAACCACAGCCCCCCTTACAC
Organism: Aquarana catesbeiana; assembly: GCF_042186555.1. Taxonomy (NCBI): domain Eukaryota; kingdom Metazoa; phylum Chordata; class Amphibia; order Anura; family Ranidae; genus Aquarana; species Aquarana catesbeiana. Next base: position 575,434,429 of record NC_133325.1, on the reverse strand, counting down.
CAGATGTGTAACCACAGCAGCACCCCTTACACCAGATGTGCAACCACAGCCCCCCTTACACCAGATGTGCAACCACTACCCCCCTTACACCAGATGTGCAACCACAGCCCCCCTTACACCAGATGTGCTACCACAGCCCCCCTTACACCAGATGTGCAACCACAGCCCCCCTTACACCAGATGTGCAACCACAGCCCCCCTTACACCAGATGTGTAACCACAGCAGCACCCCTTACACCAGATGTGTAACCACAGCAGCACCTCTTACACAAGATGTGCAACCACAGCACCCCTTTCTCCCTGTACTCATTCGCTAACTGCAAAGAAGTTACTGGTTTCTCTTTCAGTCTTCACACTCTGTGTTCCTTGGTGTTGCTGGGCAGTGCTGCTGAGACTTTTCATTCTGTTCCAGCTTTCTATTGCCACCTGCAGGCTGGGGGGAGGAGAACACAAACCTCTCTCCAGCTATGAGCCATGATCAGGTCTGAATAATGTGTCCGGTTTTCAGGGGAACTCAAAACCGGACACGATTCAAAACCCGGGCTGTATGGGTGAATCCCGTACAGGTGGCAACCCTACATGTAAGTGATCGGCTCTGTACGCAGGCTGCATCCTTATTGCTATGGGAAGCCTGTTGATTGTTAGGCTCAACGATCAACAGACTTCATTTCCACTAGATAGAGTGAGTTTTACAAGTAACCTGTCTGTTTTTCCACTGCTAATTACTGGACTCTATCCACAGGGTGATGACTCCAATATCAATATTGTTAACACCGTTAACATTGGAATCCTGTATAAACCCATCATCACAAAAAATAATATCAGCTTTGACTTTACCTGTGGATATAAACGCAATATGCAAACAAGTCTGAAACTGCCTGGAAATATTACCCAACAGTAAGAAAAAATATATAGACATAGAGATTTTCTCGTGTAAATTACTATCATATTTGTTCTTTCTCCTTCACTAACCTCTCATTTCCATTAACCAGTTTATGATGTTTATACTAATTAAACATAAATGCTATGTACACGCAGCACTGAATTTTGTGAATCTAAGATGTCCTCCATATCCATATTTTGTACCTAATGGTGGTAAAGCAGACCTAATCTTAGCTTTTTCTGGTCATGTTCAAGTGCATGCCAAGTAATCAGTTATGCCCTGTACACATGACCGGTTTTGCCGTTGGAATAAACTCTGAAGGTTTCTCCAACGAAACTCTGACGGATTCCGCTCCAGCGGTCTTGCCTACACATGGTCACACCAAAGTCCGACCGTCCAGAACGCGGTGATGTACGACTGGACTAGAAAAAGGAAGTTCAATAGCCAGTAGCCAATAGCTTCCGTCTCTTACTTGCTTCAGAACATGCGTCGTTTTTGGTCTGTCGGAACAGCATACAGACGAGCGGGTTTCCTGATAGGAATTGGTTCCGTTGAAAATATTTAGAACATGTTCCATTTCTAGGTCCGTCAGAATTTTTTTAAATAAAAGTCCGATGAGGCATACACACGATCGGAATAGACGATGAAAAGCTTCTGTCTGACTTTTTCTGTCGGACATTCCGCTCGTGTGTATGTGGCATGAGTGTAACTTATCAATGGATTTATTATCCACAATAGGGATCTCAGTTTTTCACCCTGACAATGCTTTCATCTGCTTTTCTCTCCAGAATGCCGGCACACCTCTGTTCAGGCATCACCCAGGGTCAGCACTTGCACTTCTTGCACTGAGATGCTAGCTCTGGGATCATACAACTTTTTTATAAAAATGATAATTGTGTCATAATAAGCAGAAGACTTCTGGTTGGGGTTAAGGGGCTTTGCCACTCCTAGTGCAGGATCAACAGAAAATAAAGACATGATCATAATTGAAAGCTAAAGGATAATCAAAGCAGAAGGTCAGACACAATAAAGAGGAGGTCCAGCCTCCCACAAAAAAAATGAAAAAAATCAGCAGCTGCAAATACTGTAGCTGCTGACTTTTAATATTAGGACAGTTACCTGTTCTGGAATCCAGCAATGTTTCCATCGGCTCTCGGGTGCTGCCGCCGCCATTGCCTGTAAGGGAAACCAGCAGTGAAGCTTTGCGGCTTTACAGTTGGTTCCCTACTGCGCATGCGTGAAATGGCCCGAGGGCGGGGGAAGGAGGAGGGGGGCCGGACTTCCGGGGGACCTTGCCGCATCTCGCCGCAGCCAGGTCTCCTGGAAGTGGGGACAGGTACCTGTCAAAAACAAGTACCTGTACCCCCCGAAAGGTGCCAAATGTGGCACGGAGGGGGGGAGGAAGCAGATAAGCGGAGCTTCAACTTTTGGGTGGAATTCCGCTTTAAGCTGGCCAAACAATGACCAAAATTTGGCTGGTTCAGCAGGGACCAGCTCAGTTTTGAACAGTGTGTGGCCATCCCTTTTCAACAGATATCGATGTGTAGGTTCAAAATGAAATTGTGAATGAACACCCTATACCCTCCCCACTGCCTGCATCCCCTCTGCACTCACCTCCATGGGGGATACAGTTTCACCATCCACACAGCCTAGTGCAGCAGTCTTGGGGTTTGAAAAATGCTCTGTTCTTCTATAATGCTGACCAATCAGCACCGCTCTGTGCCAACTTCCCTGAGGAAACCCCAGGATTGCTGCACTGGGCTGTGTGGACGGTAAAACTATATCACCGACGGAGGTAAGTGTAGCAGGGACAGAGTGATGGGGAGTGTGTAGGGTGTTAGTTCACCTTTTTGTTCTGTAAAGGTAAAATTACAATTAAAGACCACTGTCAAAGTTTTTATTGCCGTCTGTAACCCAATGGTGAGATTTCCCTATACGTCCTGTGCTGGTGACAGGGTGTGACAGGGACAAAATGTCATGGGAAAACTTTCCAATGGAAACGGAGACAGGAACAAAAACATTCTGGGGAAGGTTAGGACCTCTGACAGGTTTTTTTTTACATCTCTTTCTTTACTACTTGTTTAAGTATAAGAGCGACAGAAAGCGAGGAGAAATATGGCAATAATTTTGGAATTTTCCTCGCAATTTTGATATTTGTTTGGTGCGACACGCCTGGTGCATAGATAACTGTTTTTACCTCTTGAAATTTATATTGTATATTAAAAGTGTAATATATATATATATATATATATATATATATATATATATATATATATATATATATATATATATATATATATATATATATATATATATATATATATATATATATATATATATATATTGTACACTATATTACCAAAAGTATTGTGACACCTGCCTTTACACACACATGAACTTTAATGGCATCCCAGTCTTAGTCCGTAGGGTTCAATATTGATTTGGCCCACCCTTTGCAGCTATAACAGCTTCAACTCTTCTGGGAAGGCAGTCCACAAGGTTTAGGAGTGTATCTATGGGAATGTTTGACCATTCTTCCAGAAATGCATTTGTGAGGTCCATGCACTGATGTTGGACGAGAAGGCCTGGCTTGCAGTCTCCGCTCTAATTCATCCCAAAGGTGTTCTATCGGGTTGAGGTCAGGACTCTGTGCAGCCCAGTCAAGTTCCTCCACCCCAAATTCACTCATCCATGTCTTTATGGACCTTGCTTTGGTCCAAATCATTTGGTGTAGGGGGGATTATGCTGTGGGGTTGTTTTCCAGGGTTTGGGCTTGGCCCCTTAGTTCCAAAGGGAACTCTTAAGGCGTCAGCATAACAAGACATTTTGGACAATTTCATGCTCCCAACTTTGTGGGAACAGTTTGGGAATGGCCCCTTCCTGTTCCAACATGACTGCGCACCAGTGCACAAAGCAAGGTCCATAAAGACATGGGTGAGCGAGTTTGAGGTGGAGGAGCTCAAGGAACACCTTTGGGAAGATTTAGAGCAGAGACTGTGAGCCAGGCCTTCTCATCCAACATCAGTGTCTGACCCCACAAATTCGCTTCTGGAAAAATGGTCAAACTTTCCCATAGACACACTCCTAAACCTTGTGGACAGCCTTTCCAGAAGAGTTAAAGCTAATATAGCTGCAAAGGGTGAGTGAACTCTACTCCTAAGACTGGCGCAGGCGTCCCAATACTTTTGGTAATATAGTTTATATATTCAGTATCTCACATTTTTGTAAATATTTTATTCTATCTTTTCATGTGACAACACTGAAGAAATGACACTTTGCTACAATATAAAGTAGTGAGTGTACAGCTTGTAGAACAGTGTAAATTTGCTTTCTAAACTGCTGGCAACAAAAGTGAGTACACCCCTAAGTGAAAGTGTCCAAATTGGGCCCAATTACATATTTTCCCTCCCCGGTGTCATGTGACTTGTTAGTGTTACAAGGTCTCAGGTGTGAATGGGGAGCAGGTGTGTTAAATTTGGTGTTATCACTCTGACTCTCTCATACTGGTCACTGGAAGTTCAACATAGTACCTCATGACAAAGAACTCTCTGAGAATGTGAAAAAAAAAGAATTATTACTCTACATAAAGATGACCTAGGCTATAAGAAGATTGCCAAGATCCTGAAACTGAGCTGTAGCACAGTGGACAAGACCATACCATGGTTTAACAGAACATGTTCCACTCAGAACAGGCCTCGTCATGGTCGACCAAAGAGGTTGAGTGCACGTGCTCAGCATCATATCCAGAGGTTGTCTTTGGGAAATAGACATATGAGTGCTGCCAGCATTGCTGCAGAGGTTGAAGGGGTGGGGGGGTCAGTCTGTCAGTGCTCAGACCATACGTTGCACACTGCATCAAATTGGTCTGCATGGCTGTCGTCCCAGAAGGAAGCCTCTTCTAAAGATGATGCACAAGAAAGCCTGCAAACAGTTTGCTGAAGACAAGCAGACTAAGGACATAGATTACTGGAACCGTGTCCTGTGGTCTGATGAGACCAAGATAAACTTATTTGGTTCAGATGGTGTCAAGTGTATGTGGCGGCAACCAGGTGAGGAGTACAAAGACAAGTGTGTCTTGCCTACAGTCAAGCATGGTGGTGGGAGTGTCATGGTCTGGGGCTACATGAGTGCTGCCGGCACTGGGGAGCTACAGTTCATTAAGGGAACCATGAATGCCAAAATGTACTGTGATATACTGAAGCAGAGCATGATCCTCTCCCTTCGGAGACTGGGCCGCATGGCACTATTTCAACATGATGACAATCCCAAACACACCTCCAAGACAACCACTGCCTTACTAAAGAAGCTGAGGGTAAAGGTGATGGACTGGCCAAGCATGTCTCCAGGCCTAAACCCTATTGAGCATCTGTGGGGCATCCTCAAACGGAAGGTGGAGGAGCGCAAGGTTTGGAAGAGGACTCCAGTGGCAACCTGTGAAGCTCTGGTAAACGCCATGCCCAAGAGGGTTAAGGTAGTGCTGGAAAATAATGGTGGCCACACAAAATCTTGACACTTTGGGCCCAATTTGGACATTTTCACTTAGGGGTGTACTCACTTTTGTTGCCAGTGGTTTAGACATTAATGGCTGTGTGTTGAGTTATTTTGAAGGGACAGCAAATTTACACTGTTATACAAGCTGTACACTCATTACTTTACATTGTAGAAAAGTGTCAGTGTTCTCACATGAAAAGCTATAATAAAATATTTACAATATGTGAGGTGTGAGATACTGTATATATATTTTCTCCTGCATTAAAATGTAACATTTTAGATGGACATTACTGTTTGAAAGCTATTGCTGCTTATTAGGAAATAAATTGTGATTTAAATTGTTATTGGTTTTGTTACCTGAACATGTGTTTGTTTTCTTAGGACGGTATACCTGTCTGGAGTCAATGGGACTGGATCATATCCCGTTACCATGGCTGCTTATAAAGATTCATCATTTACAGATCCATATCAAAATAATGAAAACGTGGTTGTTGGAACAAACATCTATGTGGGAATATTTGTGACAGGCGCTGATGGAAATCAATATGTGGTCCGGATAGAGACATGTGTTGCAAGTCCTACAGATAGTCGTAGTGATGTAAATGCTTTTTATCTTATAAAAGATGGGTAAGTTTGTATTTCTTATGCAACCATTTAAAACTAACCTTGCACATATCTTCCTGATTTAGCTGGAATCACATAGAGATGTCCATATGAAGATAAAAGGACATCTCCATATTGAAGCACTTTATTGGTGTTGGGAACAGTCACACTGGACTTTATTTATTCATCATTTTGTCATTTTTAATATTATGTTCATGTTCTAAATGATTGTTTGTTGATGGATTTTTATCTATGCTAACAATCTATTTTATGCATCTGCCTATTCACTATGGTGGATCATGGCACATTGGCGATTGATCCAGGATCCTGGACGCACTGTTGAACCCTGTAGTGGTTCCAAAGCGTGTATTAACAGCAAGGTCACACACCTTAAGCTGAGCCTTCATTACATGGGGGGGAGCACCTGAGTGAGAACACAGCGTCTGATTATCGCATCACTTTCACAGCATACTGAATCGCATGGAGTGTGGAGCACCTGTAAATTGGATCAATTTGAACTTTGCACAGTGCACTTAAGCACTTTTACAATTCCAGTATTTGGATCTATTTAAATTTCTACGGACTTATTTGCTTTAAAAAAAATTTTTTATCTCTATATGAATGCACATTGTTACTTTATTATTTGGCTATTAAGCACGGGTCATTTTATATATTTTTCATTATATATTTTATATATTATTATTTCCATGGGTGTAGAGGATATATTTTTTCCAGTTCAGAGGCTTTTTGCTTATACCTTTGATAGTGCAGCGTTTTTAATGCGATTTCCGGTATATCCACGTCAGGAGCCTGGTGCTTAGAAATCCTCTCTGCAACCACACGTCTTCTCCATAGCTGACAGGATGGGCTATGCGGCTGCTGATTACTCGGCGCCACCCATGTGACAGGACTGACCAATTAGAATGAATTACATTCAGCTCAGGGGATTTGTAAGCCCTGGACACCTGCGGCGGTCCAGGTCAGCGGGACCGGGGGGGAGGCGAGGAGGGGGACCTGAGTAAGTTCACCTTACAGAGTTTTCTGTAAAAGTCAACTTACTCTTTAATAGTTAGTAATAGTTAAATTATTATTAGTTATTATTTTAGATTTTTGGGTTTTCAAATTTTTTCGAATTACTGATTTTTTTTTTCAAATTTCCGATTTTTTTTTTTTCAAATTTCCGATTTTTTTTTTTTTCAAATTTCTGATTTTTTGTGAATTTTTAAATTTTTTTTTCAAATTTCAGATTTTTTTCGAATTTCCGAATGTTTTTGGAATCTTCTTCGAATTTTTTCGAATTTCCATTTTTTTCGATTGTATGAATTGTGGTCATAATGAATGACCCGAAAAAAACAAAAAAAACAAAAGCGAATGAAACGAAAATGAACAAATTTTTCGGAAGTGCATGTGTCTATACTCCATCGCCTTCTTTAGCTAGGATCCCCCTCTTAGCTACCACAGCACTTGTCTTAGCATCGATTTGCAGTTCCCGGTCCACTATTGAGATTTCATATGGGCCTGGAAGTGTGTTGTCACATTGTGAGACCTGCCGTGTGTTCTCTGCTGATCTCCTTGTGCTGATTGTGGATAGTGTCAGACCAGGAGGCAAAACACAAGCCAGGGCACCAGGGGTGTTGCTAGGATTTTGAAAGACCCGAGGCACCCCTGGACAGTGACACTAGAGGCAAGGTGTGGTGTACATAGTGCTTTGCAAGGAACTGATGGTGCGGACACATTGCACTAACAGAAGGAAGGATTTAAAGGGGTACAGGTAAATAGGACCTGAGCCTGTGTGCTGTATACAAGGCACACTAATAAAGTGCTCCATGATTGTATATTTCTTTTAAAGTCAAATGTGGCAAACTCTATCAAAGGCAAAAGAAATGAAATGTATATACAAAGGAACAATGGTCATGGGACTTGAAATAAAATGGTTCACTAAGATCATCGCTGATTTAAAATTAGGGCAAAAATGAAAGCTTAATTATGAAAAGTAATATTTCATTTTTCTAAGTCATGCTAAAACCTGCCAGTTTGGTCAGCAGTGTAACCAGAAATGTTCTTTTTTTTTTTTTTTTTTTTCTTATTTACAGCTGTATCCAGGGAACTGTTGCCACAACTGTGTTAGATAATGGCAAAGCATTAGAAGCCGGTTTCAGCATAAGCTCATTTCAGTTTAGAAATCAGGACAATGTAAACCTTTTCTGTGATGTACGTTTGTGTGACAACACCACTAAAACATGTTCCAAGGTAAGTGATCAATACATTTTCTCTGATAAGAGGCTGTTTGGCAGCAATGATTGTCTACTCTACTGGCTAGGAGCAACATGCATACACTATTGCTGATGATCATTGTGGGAAACACAGATATTATTCCCTCCTAAAAAGCCAGTGCTCTGTGTCTGCAGTTTCCCTTCCCATCGACATACCATTCATGTTAAGAGATCAGCAGTTGCCACTTATAACAGGTTGTCAGATCTTCACTATCTGTGTATTTGCATATTACAGTCCATGGCCATCTGAAAGTGATTTTGCCATGAGAGAAGTACGGGGGTTGCCATTGTTGGTAGCTTCCTAAAAATTCTAGCTGCCTGGCTGTATCTGATTAAAGCGGAATTAAACCCAGACCCAAAAATGTTATATATTGCAGCTTACCAATCATTAGATGTGGTGGCTACATTCGTTTTCTTTTCTTATGCTTTTTCCTCTTTGTTTTCACCTGGTGATCTGGCCAGCAACACACCTCCTGTATTAGAGTGACCCCGCTCTGGATGAAGGAGCACAGGGGCACATTTGGACAGCAGCATTGTCAGTCTGGGGGGAGGAGAGTGTTAGATTGACTAGCAAATTTAGATACAATAACAAATTGAAGCCAAATTTTGGCTAATACTTTAAAATCAGTTACAGCAAACAGTTGTTTTCCCTTTTGGGATAAGGTTTTGCATGAATAAATAAAAGCTGATAATTGTAAGCACCTCTTGCCAGTGGTAAATGGCTTGTCTCATCCCTGTAACTGCTACATGTGTGGGAGAGCTTGTTCTTTTAAAAAACAAAAAACTTGCTGGCCAGATCACCAGATAAAATGAAAAGACAAAATCAATATCAAAGAATTGGGAAGCTGCAATATAATAAATGATTGCTTTTGAGTTTAATACTGCTTTAAGCACTTTTAACTTAACATACATGCTGTAATTGAGTGTCAAAAAAGTGTCAAAACTTGTTTCGGGTTAGCGATTTAGAAAGCATTGAAGCCAAAGCATCAGGATGAGAGCCATTCTCAAATGGAAAGTTTTGCAATAGGAGCCTCATAATTTTTCATGAAAAATTTCCTTTATCCACTTCAATACAGAGCACTTTCACCCGCTTCCTGCCCAGACCAATTTTCAGCTATCAGTGCTCTCACACTTTGAATGACAATTGTGCAGTCATGCAACACTGTACCCAAACAACATTTTTATCATTTATTTCACACAAGTAGAACTTTCTTTTGGTGGTATTTAATCACCACTGGGTTTTTATTTTTTGCGATATAAGTGAAAAAAGAGCGAAAATTTTGAGGAAAAAAAAAAACACTTTTTTTTTACTTTCTATTATAAAATTTTGCAAATAAGTAATTTTTATTCATAAATTTGGGCCAAAATTTATACTGCTACATATTTTTAGTAAAAATAACCTCAAATTAGTGTATAATTTTTAGTCTGTGTGAAAGTTATAGAGTCTACAAGCTATGGTGGCAATCATTAAAAATTGATCACACCTGATGTACTGACACCCTATGGCCCCTTTCACACAGGTTTTCAGATTAGGTCCACCTGTCAGTTTTTCTGGCGGACCTGATCGGATGCTCCATTCACCCCTATGGGGCAGCAGATGTCCGCTGACACCCGCTGCTATCCAATCCGATCCTGTCCGCCAAATCCAGACGGGCCCTATTTTCCATCCATCTGGCGGATCAGATGGGATCTCCCCATAGAGGAGAAGAGGACGCTGACAGGTCCATCTCAGCACAGTGAGCAGAGACGGACCTGTCATCCGCCTGTTTAGCGGAGATCAGCGGAGCGATCCTCCCCCCCCCCCCTTTCGCATTCATGGCTATAGCTCGCTGTCTGCTGAAAACAGGTCACAGGAGTGCAGAATGAGGTTTGGCTGTACTTCTCCTTTAATAGCCAGATCTTATATTGCTTGGTTGACAAGTATTTCTATGCAGATGACAGTCAGAGTATCATTTCATTTTGTTCATGGAACAAGAGCCTTATTCTTGATGTCCTCGGTTGTATATCCATACAGCATTTTATAATGACCTATGATGTGCGTAAACATACTGTATATGAATTGAAGGATTGAACCAAAATACAGAATGAGGATCCTATTTTTGCACATTGGGGAAATTGAGGAAAGGGACCTCTGGGTTCAATAAGCAGGGGGTCTGCTCTTAGCCAGCAAAAATTAAAGTATGGAGCCTATACAGTAAGCCAACACAACACTTTTTTTAAGGCCTCTTGTGGCATACAGTAGCAAATAAGTACAGCATATAGGTGTACAGTGTAAAATATATATGTTGTTGTGGTGCTTAGAAGCCACAACTGCAGTGTAAATTTGCCTACAGGAATGCAGAAAATGCCGTGCTCAGAGCTGTCGGCATCGCCATGTATTCAGTTTCACACACATGTATGGATGTATTTTTTCAACCTTAGAATTTTCGGTTTTAAAAATCATGCCTTTATGCATGTATGAATAGATGCTGGTACTGGCAATTACATTTGCTATGCTATTTTTGTATAATAAAACTCTAGAAACTCATCATGATTTTCTATTTACAATTAAATATCAGACATGTCAACCAGTCAATAGTTTATGATTTTTTTGCTTGTTCTTCACAGTGCGGCAGTACTAAATCCTTCGACACAAATACTAATGAAGTCAAGATAGGCCTAACCCTTGGTGGTATGTCACAATAACTATCATATACATATGCACAGAAATGTTTTTTTATTTGTCATGATATTATCATAAGACAGTCTTTAAATTTACTATTCCTATTTTTTATATTCCCTGCACATACAGTATATGGGTGTTTGTCAGCAAGAGTGAAATTAACATCTATAGTAAAACAACCCCATAGTGTCAATTGTAAAGTAGAGGACATGTCATAAAATCCAATCTCAAGTTCACATTGGCATCATCCCATAAATGATATAGACATGTGAACACTGAAATATTTTGTTTCGGAATTTCGTTTTCGTCCGAAAAATAAATGTATTTAATTACTCCTGAAATTCGTTTTTATTTATTTTGTTTCATTAAAAAATGCATTCGTCCGAAAATCCAAAATAATTAAGGTCGAATCTGGCATTGAAGGCTTATGGTGTCCTTCGAATGTTCTAAGAAGATTCAAACGGAGCAGCTAAACTGTACGACGCCGCAATCGTACATTTCCGGTCGAATGCTCCACCTACAAGCTAAAGCAGAATTCAAATGTTGTATGACATAAGTAATAATTATATTTATTAATTATTATTACTAGTCAACCAACATTAGAATTCTTCTATAGCCTATGGGCGGAGCATTTGACCATAAATGTCCACTCGTGGCGACTGCTTAGTTGAATCTTCATGTCGAATCTTTTTTCTCTATGTCTAATAATCTTGGACTAATAGAGTTAGGTTAGGCACATTCAACCTTTTTTGCTATTGTCTCTATAATGACGAATCTTTTCTCTCTATGTCAAATCTTTTCTCTCTATGTAGAATAATCTTGGACTAATAGAGCTAAGGTTAGGCACATTCGACCACAGGTTCGATGGACAAAGAACGCTATTGTCAGCGTCATGTCGAATCTCCTATCTATACCGAACTGTTGTCACAACGAAAACGAAAATAAAGCATTTGTTTATGTCGGATCTTTCAGTTTTCGGATTCTGCACGTTCGTTATCATTTGTTAAATTGATAACGAAAATACCCGACATTCGGAAGAAAATGCATTCAGACGAAAACGAATGCACATGTCTATAAATGAACTTGGCATTTTTGAAACAAAATTTCACAGAGTAGTGGGACTTTAACCGCTTCAGCCCCAGACCATTTTGCTGGCCAAAGACCAGAGCACTTTTTGCGATTCGGCACTGCGTTGCTTTAACTGACAATTGCGCGGTCATGCGACGTGGCTCCCAAACAAAATCAACGTCCTTTTTTTCCCCCCCAAAATAGAGCTTTCTTTTGGTGGTATTTGATCACCTCTGCGGTTTTTATTTTTTGAGCTATAAACAAAAAAAAAGCAAGAATTTTGAAAAAAAATTCATTATTTTTTACTTTTTGCTATAATAAATATCCCCAAAAGAATAAAAAAAATAATTTTTCCTCAGTTTAGGCCGATACGTATTCTTCTACATGTTTTTGGTAAAAAAAAAAAAAAAATCGCAATAAGCGTATATTGATTGGTTTGCGCAAAAGTTATAGCGTCTACAAAATAGGGGATAGTTTTATGGCATTTTTATTAATAATTTTTTTTTACTAGTAATGGCGGCGATCAGCGATTTTTATCATGACTGCGACATTATGGCGGACACGTCGGACAATTTTGACACATTTTTGAGACCATTGGCATTAATACAGCGATCAATGCGATTAAAAATGCACTGATTACTGTAAAAATGTCACTGGCAGTGAAGGGGTTAAAACTAAGGGGCAGTGAAAGGGTTAATATGTGTCCTAGTTTGTGTTCTAACTGAAAGGGGAGGGGACTGTGCAGGGGAGATAACAGATCGTCTGTTCATATTCTGTATGAACAGATGATCTGTCAGTTCTCCCCTCAGAGAACCGAAAACTGTGTGTTTACACACACACACAGTTCCAGGTTCTCCGTGTGCCCCGAGCGATCGCGGGAGGCCGGCGGTGATCGAGACTGCCGGGCACTCGCATCGGCTCGGGGGGCGAGCCTAGTGGCCACAGGGCGAAGCAACATTACATAACGTCGTTTTGCCCAGCCGTGCCATTCTGCCACAGTTCAACTGCAGCGGCTGGTCAGCATGTAGTTAAATATGCCAAATGAGAACAGGACCAAAATAAAAATCTATATAAGTTTTATTACACATAAAACATTGTCATAGACACAATATTAAAAACATAGATGTGCATTGAGAAACTTTGCAATAAATACAAAAATATAAAAATATGATGGATACATGCACTTGTAATGGTTTACGCGTTACGCTGGATCCCCCTGCTTCTTCAGGACCATACATATATTGCAAGTGTGTTATATACAGAGTTTCTTACTCAATATCATAAATCATCAAAACGGAGGAGAGAAATATAGGATCTGTCCCAGATGTTTTGCCTATCGGCCCATAGGATATAGTTCGGATCTATAAAGGTAGAAGTAAAAATAAATATCCAAGAGGGCAAAATAAATATCTGGTGTATAGCAATATACTCCGAACAATGTGAATCCCAGTATCTATTTAAGACAGAGGGGATAAATCGAAAATACCGAGAAAACTAGGCATCTCTGTGACGATCACATATGCTGGTATTGTGGTAAGTACATATCCACCTCTCCTCTGGCAAAGTTCTTCACCAATGTCCATCTTTTAGCACTCAAAGGGTGTTATGTATCAATGGGGATTATTTACGAAAGGCAAATCCAATTAGCACAACAAGTGCAAACTACAAGTGCAAAGTGCACTTGAAATTGCACTGAAAGTGCACTTGGAAGTGCAGTTGCTGTAAATCTGAGGGGTAGATCTGAAACGAGGGGAAGCTCTGCTGATTTTATCATCCAATCATGTGCAAGCAAAAATGCTGTTTTTTATTTTCCTTGCTTGTCCTCCTCGGATCTACAGCGACTGCACTTCCAAGTGCACTTTCAGTGCATTTTCAAGTGCACTTTGCACTTGTAGTTTGCACTCGTAGTGCAAAGTGGATTTGCCTTTAGTAAATAATCCCCAATGTGTTCTTATTAATAACTCTAATTACTTTACTATCTGGACAACACAAAACTAACACACTGGTCTTAGTATTTGGCTGTCTTCGCCTTCATCTTTCTTTGTGTGTGATTTAAACCTCCCAACCTCCAAAACTCATTGCAGGGAGGTGGCGCTACGCGCCACCCCCCCGGGCGACGAAATGAGGGCCTTGCTAACAGGACAGTATCAGGAGAGCAGTGGATGGTGTCAGTAGTTTGTTTTTATTATTTTATCTATTTTTTTGGACAATTTTGTTGTTTATTTTTTTATACACTTTTTTTGTTTTTTTTTTAACAGTGCTTCTGGGGAAGGGGGTAGGGGGTGGAGGGTATCTGGCAGTGGACAGTGTCAGTAAGGTAGTGGATGTTGTCAGTTTTTTATTTTTACATATTGATTTTTGTACAATTTAATTTGTTGTAAAAAACAATTCACAATGCTTTTTGGGGGGAGGGGGTTGGGGCAGTGGACAGTGTTGGTAGGACAGGGGGGAGACTTGTCAGTAGTTTTTTATTTTATATATATTTTTTTTAATTTAATTTTTTAATATTTATTGCATTTTATTTTATTTTATCAGCCCTATTGTTGGGCTTTAGTGAGATATCAGGGGTCTTAACAGACCCCTGTTATCTTCCTTTTGAGACAGAGAAAGGGACTGAGGACACAGATTCCCCAGTCCCTTTCTCAGCATTGAAGATGAATGAACAGAGACAGAGGCTCCTGTCCATTTATAAACTGTGTTCACAGTTTATTCTGCTCAGTTTTCACAGGACACAGGAGCGATCGGTAGCTCACTGTCCAATTTTTAGAAAAGGAAGTGGCTGGTAAATTACAAATTTCACCAGCCCCTTCCTCCGCTCTGCATCCTGACACATCCCCCTGCAGCCGGCAGGAGAAGAGAGGAGGGAAGCAGGCTGCGGGGGGACAAGGGGGGGTGGAGGAGGAGGACAGGGTGCCAGAGGAAAACACGGGGGGGTGGAGGAGGACATGGAGGGGGGCCGGAGAAGGACGACAGGGGGCCGAATTAGCGGCCAGAGAAGGAGCACAGGGGGCAGAAGGAGAACAAAAGAAAATGGCCTGGGAATGATCGGTGCGGTGGGAGGGAGAGGAGGAGAAGCGTCTCTCAGCTAAAAAACCATACAGGGAGATCGGTGCTCACAGCTGTCCTTCCCACTGCACCGATCATTCCCGGCTGTGAACCAGGGGACCATCCATGTCGCCCAGGATCAGCCCTGCAGCCGGGATATTGGGCAGCACTCGCGGGTGTCCAGGAGTCACAGCCGAGATGCAGGAGACTTCCACCTCGCAGGAGACTTGGGATGTCTGCATCTCCATGGTCTGTCTAATTTTTTCATATGGTAGACATTTTCTAAATCCTGACTCCGGGCTTGTTCACACCAGAACGCAGTGCGGGAAACCCACGCTCCATACGCATTTTCCCCAATGCAGTCAAAACACACTGGATGTGTGATCTGCTGCAAGTGCCAATATAATTTTAATGACACCCCAAACACAGAGTGTTTGCTTGCCCCGGATCGAATGGTACCATGCGATCCAGTACAGTGCATTTTTGCATGCACTACTTTTGGTGCATGCACTACTTTTGGTTTGATTCAGTGCAATCATACCAGACTGAGTCACATCAGAATCACACAGGAATGAAGAGTGTGTTCTTGTGCAATTCAGGTGTGAACGGGCCCTAATGATTTTGAGGACATGAACCTGTGTTTTGTTCAAATACCCAGTTATGCTGCAAGGGTGGTAACGAAATATATTGAGGACTTTTCTATTGTGCTGTAGGCCACTTGCAGGAGCCCTAAACACCCTAAACAGAGTTATACGGTGCAGCATGTATTCACACAGATGTATGGATGTATTTTTTCAACCTTAGAATTTTTGATTTTGAAAAGCATGCATACATGCATGTATGAATAGATGCTGGTAGTGGCAATTACATTTTCTATGCTATTTTTAGACTTCTCTTTATTTGCTGTATTGGAGACACAATAGAAAATGTCAGTAAATCTCTCCAAAGTGATTGGAATTCCTATACTAGAGAGTTGTTACTGGAGCAGGTGCCCCATGGGAGGATATTTCCTCACTTCTAGTTGTGACAGCTCACGCTTTTTTGGATGTCCCCTCACTTTATGTCTCTGACAATGGTCAGAAGGACAAACCAAGAAGTAAATCTGCTCAGCAGGGACACAGACAGCTATAAAAACTCAACAAAGGGTCCAACACTTCCCTACTCTATTGAAGACTAAAACTTTTTTTACCTTTACATACACTTTATTTAACTGAATCAACTTATCCTGGTTTAGTATTCCACTTATTGGTTTTAACATTGAATATTATTGATCAACATTTCTTTAGCATTCCATTAATTATTGTCTTGTATTTCATGCAGCTAATTTGGACTTTGCAGTCAGCGCTGGAAAACATACAGGTAAGATTTACAGATGATGAAGATATATATGATAATGCAGTATAGAAGGATTAGCTGTCAGTTTAGAAGTCTGACAAGGCTGTCCCTGCAGCTCTTCTGCCGCAAAGAATCATTTAGTAACTACGGTGGCGTTGCCCAATTTAGCTAGTCATTTATCATCATTTATCAATTCTTAGAGAAAATGATAGAAGGGGTATTGCGGGGATCTACTTTTATTCCAGTAATTCTATATCAGCCCTTGCATTTCAGTTATTTTAATATGAAATAGCTTGCTACTGCTATAGAACAATACTTACTGTATACTGTAAGTCATTATGCATTGGCTAGGTCTTTGCTTCCCCTTGATGTTTGGTCAGGAAGGATCAGAAAAATCATTTTCATCTCTAGTATTTATACTGGCTGAGGAAGCTAAATTGTTTACCATATTAAGACGCAATTAAAAACTAGAAAAAAAAATTAAATAAACTAAAAAACAAAGAAATAAATGAAAGGTGGCTTTGTTGCTTTAACTGATTGAACCATTATAGAGAAAATCATGTATCTCAGTCCATTAAAGATTAACTCTGGGTTTAAAAAAATGAATACCATTGCAATGGGGCCCCCATGTACCTCTTAGCACAGCATGGAGGAAGGCTGATAGAATAAGTATTACAGTTTATTCCTCAAACCCTAGACCGAAGCAACAGTTAATCCTTGCAAAGCAGGGAGGCCCCATTGCAAGGGTTTTATTTTTTCTGGTGCTTTTAAAGCAAAGCAGAACGCTGTGCAATAATATTACAGTGCATAAATTCAGAACTATGTTATTTCTTTCATAAAATAGCAATGTCCAGTAAACTTTAAATTCATTTAAATAGCTTTCCAAAAGAAGATATATGTATGAATACTAAAGACACACAATTTAAGAAATGAAATCATTTTTTATGTTTTTAGTACCCTAAACATTTTTTTTCTCTCTCTACAGCTGCATCCTGGGCTCTGCTGGCTGGAATTCAACTAGCTATTGTGTTTATTAAGTTCTTCTAAGAAGATCTAAAATCATCTCTTTTGTGGTCAGCCTAGCATATATAATTAATTAAATCTTAAAACAAATCAGCTGGATTATTATTATTATTATTATTATTATTTTTTGTACTGGACTGTGATATCGGACTCTATTGTGTTTATGCTCTTTGTTTGGTATGTCTTGCTTTAATGAGGTGTCCATTCTAGTGACTGAGCCAGTAGCTAATAATGTTGTCTTGTATTGAAACAAAAACAAAAAATTTACAATGGGGGTCATTTACTATAGCACTGCGGCGCTAATTACTGCAAATTAGCGCTAATCGTGCTAATTAGCACTAATTCGTGCTGAAACGGTATTCGCTACAGTGCTGGTGAGAAAATACTCCCAAAATCGAATTTACTATAGTTCCCTGAAACTAAATAGCGCCCAAACCCTTACTCTGCTAAAACCTGGAGAATTGCACATGGAAATAATGTTTAGAGCATGATATAATTGCCTAAATAGTACAGAAATATGCGGTATATTATTTAAAGATAATCTGCTTTTAAACTGTGTGAAAAAGTGATTTCTACACTGAAATATCGTTAAAAGTCTGAGAAGAGATAAATTCCCCGCATGCTCAGACCTGCAGATAGCTCTCATTTTAGCTCTAGTCTCTTTTTTACAGGGCGCTATAGTAAATACGAAAATGAGCGAGCATTTTTTGGAAGTGAAAATCGGTGCTATTATAGTCCAATGCAAGTTTTAGCCATTGATTCTAATGGAACAATTGTAACTTTTACAAATAAATCCTTTTAATGTTGAGATGAAATGTATCTTTCTCTGAAATAAACTTTCCTTTGCAACATTGTTAGAATGTGGAATGTTTTGATGTTTTGGTATAATATATTTTTCTCTGTCACTTTCACTTGTCACTCTCAATCTCACAACAATCTTTACCCCAAACTCACACAGGTGTATTTACAAGCCACAAACAATACAATTGCTGATGCAAATTTAAAATGGGTCACAATTTTTTGTGCTTTTTATTATTTCCAAATAATCATAATTTGAGCCCAAAAAGTATGATATGTGTACCAACATCAGAAATCAAAATGTAATTCCCAAAAATTTGAGGGCAATATCACTATTCTACACTCACCCACAACGAACCACCAAATATCACAGAATAAATCAAGAAAATAACTGTTGAGTAATGTAATTCCATCACCTGTATGTCGAAAGAAATGCAGTATGTGCATTTATGTGTAGGAGGTTTTCACATGTGGCAGCTCTGTGGCTTAGAGGTTAGAATTTCTGCTTAGTATCCCTTGAATCCCAAACATGCCACTTCATGTAGAAAAGTTGTCTCAGCTCCCAGGTCCTAAAACTATGTCTAAATGTAGCATTTATGTGTAGGAAGGTTCCGCCACCATTGTAAATCTTGCCAGATACACTATCTAGTCAAAAGTATTGTGACACCTGCCTTTACACACACACATGAACTTTAATGGCAGCCCAGTCTTAGTCCGTAGAGTTAAAATTTGATTTGGCCCACCCTTTGCAGCTAGAACAGCTTCTGGGAAGGCTAGGAAGGCTGTCCACAAGGTTTAGTGTGTCTATGGGAATGTTTGACCATTGTTCCAGAAGTGCATTTGTGAGGCCTGGCACTGATGTTGGATGAGAAGGCCTGGCTCGCAGTCTGCTCTAATTCAGCCAAAAGGTGTTCTATCGGGTTGAGGTCAGGACTCTGTACAGCCAGTCAAGTTCCTCCACCCCAAACTCACTCATCCATGTTTTTTTATGGAACTTGATTGGTCTGGACAGAGTC
Organism: Aquarana catesbeiana; assembly: GCF_042186555.1. NCBI lineage: Eukaryota > Metazoa > Chordata > Amphibia > Anura > Ranidae > Aquarana > Aquarana catesbeiana. The sequence goes on along the minus strand of NC_133325.1, from coordinate 575,415,232 downwards.
CTGACCTCAACACAACAGAACACCTTGGGGATTAATTAGAGCGGAGACTGTAAGCCAGGCCTTCTCGTCCAACATCAGTACCTGACCTCACAAATGCATTTGAAAGAATGGTCAAACATTCCCATAGACACACTCCTAAACCTTGTGGACAGCCTTCCCAGAAGATTTGAAGCTGTTATAGCTGCAAAGATTGGGTCAAAATAATTTTGAACCCTACGGACTAAGACTGGGATGCCATTACAGTTCGTATGCGTTTAACCACTTCAGCCTCGGAAGGTTTTACCCCCTTCCTGACCAGAGCACTTTTTACAATTTGGCATTGCATCGATTTAACTGCTAATTGCGTGGTCATGCAATGCTGTACCCAAACGAAATTTGCGTCCTTTTGTTCCCATAAATAGAGCTCTCTTTTGATGGTATTTGATCACCTCTGTGGTTTTTATTTTTTGCGCTATAAAAGGAAAAAGACCGAAAATTTCGAAAAAAAAAGATATTTTCTACTTTTTGTTATAAAAAATCCAATAAACTCAATTTTAGTCATACATTTAGGCCCCTTTCACACTTATAAGTACTACTTTGTACGACTTTGCCACATTTTTGGCATTAACAAATGAAAACATACAGTAGTTGGTATGAATCATGAGGGGGAACTCCACGCCAAGTTTTAAATAAAAAAACTGGCGTGGGTTCCCCCCCCAGGGGCATCCAAGGCCCTTAGGTCTGGTATGGATTGTAAGGGGAACCCCCTATGCCGAAAAATCGGCGTGGGGGTCCCCCCAAAATCCATACCAGACCCTTATCCGAGCACGCAGCCCGGCCGGTCAGGAATGGGGGTGGGGACGAGCGAGGGCCCCCCCTGGACCGTACCAGGCCACATGCCCTCAACATGGGGGGTGACCTGCGGGCCCCCCCACCCCAAAGCACCTTGTCCCCCTGTTGATGAGGACAAGGGCCTCTTCCCAACAACCCTGGCCATTGGTTGTCGGGGTCTGCGGGTGGGGGGCTTATCGGAATCCGGGAGCCCCCTTTAATAAGGGGGCCTCCAGATCCCGGCCCCCCACCCTATGTGAATGAGTATGGGGTACATGGTACCCCTGCCCGTAGACCCCGACAACCAACAGCCAGGGTTGTCAGGAAGAGGCCCTTGTCCTCATCAACATGGGGACAAGGTGCTTTGGGGTGGGGGGGCCCCTCAGGGTGCCCCCCATGCCCCAAAGCACCTACCCCCCCATGTTGAGGGCATGCGGCCTGGTACGGTCCAGGAGGGGGGGGGGGGGGCGCTCGCTCGTCCCCACCCCATTCCTAACCAGCCAGGCTGCATGCTTGGATAAGGGTCTGGTATGGATTTTGGGGGGGACCCCATGCTGATTTTTTGGCGTAGGGGGTTCCCCTTAGATCCATACCAGACCTAAGGGCCTGGTATGCCCCTGGGGGGGGAACCCACGCCGTTTTTTTCATTTAAAACTTGGCGTGGCGTTCCCCCTCAGGATTCATACCAGACAGCTGTCAGCACTGCCTGTCGCTCATCGCGAAAGGAAAAAAAAGTTTTCCTTTCCCGATCAGCGAGCCAGGCTTGTGCTTACAAAGTCATACTGAAATAGTGTCTACATTATTCAGGCACAATTTGCATGCTACTTGAGGGTTTAACATTGAGGTCTATGGAGTACAACTCGCATAGAAGTTGGACCAAAGTAGTGTAGGGACTACTTTCAAGTCGGCACGACTTAAAGTCGTGCCAATATGAATGGTAGTCATTGAAAATCATGGAGAATGACTTGTCATACGATTTTGCAGTACAAAATCGTGGTACAAGTCATATAAGTGTGAAAGGGGCCTTAGTCCAAAATGTATTCAGCCACATGTCGTTGGTAAAAAAGTAAATAAGCGTATATTTATTGGTTTGCGCAAAAGTTATAGCGTCTACAAACTAGGGTACATTTTCTGGAATTTACACAGCTTTTAGTTTACGGCGGCCTATCTCATTTGAGGTGCTAAAATGGCAGGGCAGTACAAATCCCCTCAAATGACCCCATTTTGGAAAGTAGACACCCCAAGGAAATTGCTGAGAGGCATGCTGAGCCCATTGAATATTCATTTTTTTGTCCCAAGTGATTGAATAATGACAAAAAATTTACAAAAAGTTGTCACTAAATGATATATTGCTCACACATACCATGGGCATATGTGGAATTGCACCCCAAAATACATTCTGCTGATTCTCCTGAGTACGGCGCTACCACATGTATGGGACTTTTTGGGAGCCTAGCCACGTATGGGGCCCCGAAACCCAAGCACCACCTTCAGGATTTCTAAGGGCGTAAATTTTTGATTTCACTCCTCACTACCTATCACAGTTTTGAAGGTCATAAAATGCCAGAACAGTTCAAAACCCCCAAAATGACCCCATTTTGGAAAGTAGACACCCCAAGCTATTTGATGAGAGGCATGTTGAGTCCATGGAATATTTTATATTTTGCCACAAGTTGCGGGAAAATTACAATTTTTTTTTTTTTTGCACAAAGTTGTCACTAAATGATATATTGCTCAAACATGCCAGGATTTCTAAGGGCGTAAATTTTTGATTTCACTCCGCACTAGCTATCACAGTTTCGAAGGCCATAAAATGCCAAGATGGCACAAAACCCCCCCAAGTAGACAGTAGAAAGTAGACACCTCAAGCTATTTGCTGAGAGGCATAGTGAGTATTTTGCAGCTCTCATTTGTTTTTGAAAATGAAGAAAGAAAAGATAAATGTATTTTTTTTTCTTTTTTCAATTTTCAAAACTTTGTGACAAAAAGTGAGGTCTGCAAAATACTCACCATACCTCTCAGCAAATAGCTTGGGGTGTCTACTTTTTGTCGGGGGTCATTTGTGGGGGGTTTATGCCATCTGGGCATTCCATGGCCTCCTTTACACCCTTAGAAAGCCTGAAGGCGGTGCTTGGTTTTCGGGGGCCCGTACGTGGCTAGGCTCTCAAAAAGTCTCACACATGTTGTATCCCCGTACTCAGGAGAAGCAACAGAATGTATTTTGGGGTGTAATTCCACATATGCTCATGGCATGTTTGAGCAATATATCATTTAGTGACAACTTTGTGCAAAAAAAAAAAATATGTGTCTTTTTCCCGCAACTTGTGTCACAATATAAAATATTCCATGGACTTGACATGCCTCTCAGCAAATAGTTTGGGGTTTCTACTTTCCAAAATGGGGTCATTTGGGGGGGTTTTGAACTGTCCTGGCATTTTATGCACAACATTTAGAAGCTTATGTCACACATCACCCACTCTTCTAACCACTTGAAGACAAAGCCCTTTCTGACACTATGGGGGTCATTTACTATAGCGCCAAAAAATTATCATGCAGTACCAAAAAATAACTCTCAAAAAAGGCCAGAAAGACTTCAACTCTCAGAAAGTCAGCGCTAATGCAAATGGAAAGCAGCGCTATTGCCAACCTGCAAAATCCAAAGTTCTCACTGAAGGCTTATATGCAAGTTCTTTGCCATAAAAATTGTTTGGAGACCCGGGTCTTGCCCCAGTGTGCCAATGCAAAAATTTTTTTAAAAACTGAATTTTTTTTAGGAGCAGTGATTTTAATAATGCTTAGAGTGAAACAATAAAATTGTAATATTCCTTTAAATTTCATACCTGGGGGGTGTCTAAAGTATGCCTGTAAAGGAGCGCATGTTTCCCGTGTTTATAACAGTCTGACAGCAAAATGACATTTCAAAAAGAAAAAAAAGTCATTTAAAACTGCTTGGGGCTATTAATAAATTGTGGGTCCGACAATACACATAAAAGTTAATTGATAAAAACGGCATGGGAATTCCCCACAGGGGAACCCCGAACCACAATTTTTTTTTTAAATGGCGTGGGGGTCCCCCTAAATTCCATACCAGGCCCTTCAGGTCTGGTATGGATATTAAGGGGAACCCCGGCCAAAATTAAAAAAAAAAAAATGGCGTGGGGTCCCCCTCAAAATCTATACCAGACCCTTCAGGTCTGGTATGCATTCTAAGGGGAACCCCGTGCCGAAATAAAAAAAATGGAGTGGGGTCCCCACAAAAATCCATACCAGACCCTTATCCGAGCACACAACCTGGCAGGCCACAGGAAAAGAGGGGGGGACGAGAGAGCGCCCCCCCTCCTGAACCGTACCAGGCCACATGCCCTCAACATTGGGAGGGTGCTTTGGGGTAACAAGGGGACCCCCAGATCCCACCCCTGCTGTGTGAAATGGTAAGGGGTACAAAAGTACCCCTACCATTTCACAAAATAAGTGTCAAAAATTTAAAAAATGACAAGAGACAGTTTTTGACAATTCCTTTATTTAAATACATCTTCTATCTTCTGTCTTCCTCCATCTTCTTCTTCTTCTGGTTCTTCCCCCGGTGTTCTCGTCCGGCATCTTCCTCTTCGGCGTCTTCTTCCCTCCTTCTTCTCGCGCTGCTCCGCATCCACCATGATGGGAGGCTCCCGCTGTGTGACGCTTCTCGTCTTCTGACGGTTCTTAAATAACGGAGGGCAGGGCCACCCGGTGACCCCGCCCCCGGTGACCCCGACTTGACGGGGACTTCCCTGTGGCATTCTCTGTGACGTCAGAGGGGGCGGGGTCACCGGGTGGCCCCGCCCTCTGTTATTTAAGAACCGTCAGAAGATGAGAAGCGTCACACAGCGGGAGCCTTCCATCATGGTGGATGCGGAGCGGCCCAAGAAGAAGAAGGGAAGAAGACACTGCGGAGGAAGATCCTGGACGTGAACACCGGAGGAAGAACCAGAAGAAGAAGATGGAGGAGGAAGAAACCGAAGGAAGATAGACGATAGAAGATGCATTTAAATAAAGGAATTGTCAAAAACTGTCTCTTGTCATTTTTCACATTTTTGACACTTTTTCTGTGAAATGGTAGGGGTACTTTTGTACCCCCTTACCATTTCACACAGGGGGGGCTGGGATCTGGGGGTCCCCTTGTTAAAGGGGGCTTCCAGATTCCGATAAGCCCCCCGCCCGCAGACCCCCACAACCACTGGGCCCCTTGTGGGGATGAGGCCCTTTTCCCCATCAACATGGGGACAAGGTGTTTTGGGGGCTACCCCAAAGCACCCTCCCAATGTTGAGGGCATGTGGCCCAGTACGGTTCAGGAGGGGGGGCACTCTCTTGTCCCCCACTCTTTTCCTGCGGCCTGCCAGGTTGCATGCTCAGATAAGGGTCTGGTATGGATTTTTGGGGGACCCCATGCCTTTTTTTTTTTAAATTTTGGCTGGGGTTCCCCTTAATATTCATACCAGACCTGAAGGGCCTGGTATGGAATTTGGGGGGATCCCCATGCATTTTTTTTTTAATTTTGGTTTGGGGTTCCTCTTAATATTCATACCAGACCCAAAGGGCCTGGTAATGGATGGGGGTATCCCAGGCCGTTTTTATCAATGAACTTTTATGTGTATTGTTGGGACCGACAATTCATTAATAGCTAGTGTCTTGCCGAGAAAGTTCCCCCGGCAGGTAAGGACCCCCCTGTACTGCGCATGCGCTGCGTTTGCACAGTACGAACGACTACGGAGCCGTCGAAAGTCTCCGAAGTTGAACAGCTGATCGTCAGCTCTACACGCCGCCTGCGCACTACATTCTGCCTTGAGTCCAGGTTCAAGCCTCACCATCCAAGTAGACATAGAGTTAGAATAAAAATATGCCGAATGAAGCGAGGCCGTGCCCGAAGCGTGGCGAGCGAAGTGAGCCTGCGAGGGGCCCTGTTACAGGCACCCTGTACAGCTGACTCACAGATGTTCCACTTCGGCTATTTTCGGCGGCTCATACTGCGCAAGCGCTGTGCCTGCGCAGTACCGGGGAGTCCTTATCTGTTGGGGGGAACTTTCTCGGCAGAACACCGGCACTAGCGCTAGCACTTTTAAATGACTTTTTTCTTCCTTTAGAAATGTAATTTTGCTGTCAGACTGTTCTAAACACGGGAAACACGTGCCACTTTACAGGCATACTATAGACACCCCCCAGGTACGAAATTTAAAGGAATATTACACTTTTATTGTTTCACTTTAAGCATTATTAAAATCACTGTTCCCGAAAAAAACAGCCATTTTCAAAACTTTTTTTGCATTGATACATGTCCCCTGGGGCAGGATCCGGGTCCCCAAACACTTTTTATGACAATAACTTGCATATTAACCTTTAAAATTAGCACTTTTGATTATTCATGTTCGTGTCCTATAGACTTTAACAGTGTTCGCACAATTTTTTTTGTCTGTTCGAATGTTCTGCTGCGAACCGAACAGGGGGGATGTTTGGCCCATCCCTAGTTATCATTGAGAATCATGGGTTACAACTTGTCAAACAACTCGGAGGTCCAAAGTCGCCCAACTGTGAAACAAGTCATATATATTTTAATAGAAAGGAGCTATCATTTACATCAGCAGAACAAATGCAGGAAGTGATGTGTGCACATGGGCCAGAAGCAAATGTGTGGGGATGCCAAACAAATCAATGAACCCCACCCACACCAAATCTAACTACCACATCCACCCCCGCATTGATTAAGCACAAGTACATATCATACCCTTATCCGGAAAATGAGCAGCACCCCCTCTTTGCTAAAGAGGGACCTCGCCATGTCCACCTAGATGGAGATCCTGACCAGCACAGGAACTTCCGGGTGATTACAATGACTTATTTCTGGGTCAGAAGGCGAAACCATACTCTTGATCGCTGCTGCCAATATTTGATCACAACCACAATTAGAATGTTATTATTTTTGTTTATTTGCAGATATGCAAATTTGTATTTCTACTTATGATATTTAAAGGCGTTCGATAAGAAATGGTGTCCCTGGGTTAGCACAGGTGAATGACAAAAACAAAAGGCCCAGTTTGATCCCTGGTTCACACTGACAGAGGGAGGAAATCGTTCAGCTGAAATCACACAATTTCATTCCCGCATGTCAGTCCTGACTGCAGGGGGAATTTCAGAGACATCTGTGCAGGTTTCTGCACTGATATCAATACAAATTTCACCCCAAAGTCGCACCAATTAAAATAGTGCAATTTTCACCGCTTTGACATGTCAAATCGCACCAATGTGAACTAAAGCTGACACATACAACACTGCCTATCCACCATCTGAATTAATTACCTGCAATTCTCCACAGCTGTTATATATAAAGATTCCACCTTTATCATTTACTTGCAGGTGTGCAGAAGCCTAGGTTTACATTGGAGCAATTTGAGAGATCAAATCGCATGACTATTGGCAGCAATGGCACTGTTCCACTCGATGCAACACCAATTTTGTGGCGCCGCACCAATTTGCTAAAGTAGTTCCTGCACTACTTTTGCCAATTTCAGGTGCGACTTCAATAGACATCCGTGTATGAAGCCACACGGATGTCTATCAAGTAGTACCCAAAATCACGCTGACCTTGCTACTTTGAAATCATGCTACTTCAAGTGAAGTAGTGCGATTTCAAAGTAGCATCAATGTGAACCAGGGCAAAGAGATTTGTTTTTTGGTGCACAAATACATATTGAAATAAAATATAAGAGATATTGCACTTTCCCAAAACCACCACCCACAAAAACTAAAGAGAAAGAAAAGAAGAAGAAAAAAAAAAAAACACCACAACAAAGCTCAATAATGTACTTTTAATTTACCACCAGAAAAAAAAAAATGTACATTCATTTACTAGCTTCAAAAAAATTTGGACAGTATATATGGTGCTACATTTAGCAATGGGATTTTAAGGGCCCTGCTCATAGGAGCTTACAATCGAAAATTTGACAAAACCTTAGAGTGGACACAGCTTTAATTTCAGTGTATAATGGGCAACACATCACATTTTTATCTGCAAGATTATAGAAACATACTTAACAGTCATTCTTACAAAGCATTCCAACATAATATTACAAAAAAGACTTATTCAAAACACCCACCACCAGCCCACAATCCACACATACCATATATACTCGAGTATAAGTCGAGTTTTTCAGCACATTTTTTTGTGCTGAAAGTGCCCCCCTCGACAGTCAAGCACTTTTCTGCAGCAAAAAATTTCATTTTCTGAACCGACTTTGGGGCCCCGTATCTCAGGGCCACTTGGTGCTAGGATCCCCAAATTCGGTGTGCAAACCCAGTGGAACTGGTACCATAACATATCCAAAGCTAGGGTTCCTAGCACCAAGTAGCCCTGAGATACGAGGCCCCAAAATAGGTTCGGAAAATGTCATTCTCTGCTGCAGAAAAGTGCTTGACATTTTCTGAACTGATTTTTGGGGCCCTGTATCTCGGGGCCACTTGGTGCTAGAAATCCCAGCTGATGATTTATGGTGCTAGTTCCACTGGGTTTGCACAACAAATTTGGGATTCCTAGCACTAAGTGGCCCCGAGATACGGGGCCCCAAAGTCAGTACTGTGTCCATCTGCAGCAATGTCATTTCGGGACACTTTGGGTTCAGAGACCCCAAATTTTGGCTGCAGCTAGGGGGCATCTAGGAACACTTAACTACTGAGTTTGAAGTTCGGGGGACCTATGGCTGCAAATGGGCACAGTGAGGCATGCAAATGGGCACAGTGAGGCTGCAAATGAGCATTGTTGACCCTCTTTTCCACTTACAGTAGCTGTGCATTTCTCACCCTCGTCTTATACTCGGGTCAATAAGTTTTTCCCATTTTTTTTTGTGGTAAATTTGGGCCTCGACTTATACTCAGATCGACTTATACTCAAATATATACGGTACATACATTGGTGACCATGTTCTGCTGGAAGCTGCATTTCGGTGTACACGATTAAACAACGAGATCAAAAAGAGTAGGTCAGCAGATGCTTCCAAACAATGTTTGCATGATCAGACAGGAACAATACATGCACAACATTGACAGCATGGCCACATAAACCCACTTTTGATTGAAAAAATGCACAAGAATTTCAGCAAATATCCCTAGTTAGGCATTTGTCAATATGCACAATATCATTCCTTCTCCCCCACAATTTTTTTTTGTCAATTCAGTAAATGGACAACACACATATACTGTCAGTACTTAGTGACTGCGTCCTTCACATCATATGACCAAACAAATTGATAATACAGAGCAGATTTTAAAAATCATGCAAATATATCAAAAGACATTCCACTTATCCCTCTTTCAATATCTTCCAGCTTCTTCCTCCCCCATCCTTTTCACATCAAAAAGATAAACATTATACATCCTAGCCAAAAATATCATCACCGCATCTTCAACAGAAATGAACCTCTTCCTTCCTACCCATATATTCCTAACATCCCACATTACTTCCTTGTAGACAACAGAAAAGCACCATGCCTTCCTGGCTGCATTTTTCTCCAATCTCCACAGACCCAGAACCACCATTTCCTCCCTTACAAAAACCACCCCCACCACCTCCCTCAGGAAGCTCTTCAACTTTCCCAGCACTTCTTTAGCGAAGACACAGTTCCAAAACACGTTGAACAAGTCCTCCACTCCCCCACAGCCCTCCCTTGGACACAACTCCGATCTTACCAAATCTCTACATTTCAGAAAACTCATGGTCGTCAGACACCCCATAAAGGTCATCCAAGATATGTCCCTTTGGTGGTTAGTCACTCCTCTTGTGCTCATACTCTTCCAGATTTGCACACTTTCCTTCTCTCTTAAGTACTGTATCCCATTAGGAAAAATCTCCCCAGCAATCCAAGCTTTAAGTTTCTTTTTATCACCAACCTCCCTCCCCAGACCCCCCAACCTCCATCCTTCCCAGATCTTGGTTAGGACCAAAAAATACTGAGGAAGGACCCATGCCTGTGGCTTTTCCAGGGCCCTCCTGTAGAGTCCCCATCTTGTAAACAATCTTCCTCCAAGGTACTGCATCATCTCCTTCCTGATTCCCTTTACCCCTTAGGGTCCTTATCAACGTCACCCAGTAATGCAGCATCAAAAAGTCCCTGATCTTTGGAAGTCCGAAGCCACCTTTGGCTCTTGGTTTTGTAATCTTCTCCCTTGCACACTTCTCCATCCTCCCTCCCCAAAAGAACAAGAACAGTAGCCTCGTCATCTTCCTCACCCAACCATCAGGAGGCGGGAATATAACAGAGACATACAACATAATCGGAAGGATCACTGACTTGATGATGAGAACTTTCCCGGTGCAGGACAATTCACGTATCTGCCACATAGACAACTTTTCCTCCACTCGCTCAGTCACCTTCTGAAAACTGCGACTTCCCCTCAACTCCCTGTCAAAACACACACCCAGCACCTGCATCCTCTCCACCTTCTGACTCCGTCCTTCATTCACCTCCACCTCACGGCCCACACTACACACCTGACACTCCAATTCACACTTATCCCAGACACACTGCAGAACAGACTCACCTGCAATCTTCCACGCCGCACATCAGCCATTCCACCAGCCACCAACACAACATCATCCATGTACCCCAACACTTTCACACTCCTTCCACCACTGCCAGGCACAAACACAGCCTTGAATGCCTTGCCCTTCTTTACTGCACTCAGTAATGGCTCCATCACGTAGATGAACATCAAAGGCGATAGGGGGCACCCCTGCCCAACACCAGACATCACAGAAATACTCCCCCCTAGGGTACCGTTGACCAAATATAAAATGAAAATTCTATCCCTGGGGTGGTCTATGAGATGGGCCTCCCAGGGACAGAATAGACAGCTACTTCTGGTCAGAAAGGGCACTCTACACACTTATATAAAAAAGTTTAGTAACACATTTTATTATGGTGATATACACCCAAATTATTGATTTAAAAAACAGTCAAGTTGCTTCCTTAAAAGCTGATACAAAAGTATCTTCTAACAATATGTTATTCAAAACTATACTGACACTTTAACTATGTTGCAAGTGACTGACATCCGACAGACAATACTCACAAAGAACAATCGACAAAAAACATATAATGCAGGCGCCTGAAGTTTACCACTACTGATCGGCAATCCCAGTGGGCCAATCGCCTCTATGTTTTAATTTTAAATGATTATTATTGGATCAAAGCCAATTCTTTAGTTAGTTACGGGGGTGCTGAGCAGTAGTGATCCCCGGGGGATATAATTTATGTTCACTGAGTTGGCCGGGGTTTTGGTGGAAAGAGTGGGGGGCGGTAAAAAACCGATTGTATTGCTAAATTGTCTTAGATCGTGCTGGGTCCTCTAAGCTACAATGGGGAGTCCTCTTTGAGCTGATCCATGAAGGGGAAAAAAAAAAAAAAAAGTATAGGTATGTAAGGGATTGCTCTAAGTTCAGATCCTCTTTAATCTCTATTATTGCCGTACTTAGCTATTATCTTCATGGGAGCGGAGTGCTGTAATTCCAAAATTGGACAGGTGAGGGTAAGGCTGGATTGCCTTAACTGTTGCTAATTACTGAAGGGTTCTCTGAAAAGTTCATTCAAAACCCATCCGTGAATAAATGCAAGTAATTATATAAGACCTTAATTCACTTTGACTCGCTGATTAGATAAAATAGATGTGCTTCCTTTATATGACTACTCAACAATAATAAGAGGGGCATTAAATTGTTAGTCCCCTATTTCTTTGATCATATAGGTATTAACACAATCTATGGATAAAGCAGAGTATCGATGGGTAAATGTCTGTCTTATTAGCAAAACACGGGATACTTTGGGTTAGATGAAAAAGATATTGTGGTTACTTTACCAGTTTCTTTTCTTGTGTGGACTTCTGTGAAGTAAACCTCTTATCTCTCCTTGCTGTTCGTGTTTAAATTGTAAAACAGCTACTGATAAGTGTCAGTTCACGGAGATCAGGTCTTCACTTGTCCCGCTGTTCAAGATAACTGGTGATTTGCAGGTAAATCGAAAGCTCCCCCAGTTATTAGCCGCTCATCTGTCACTTTTCTGGATGTTTTTCCAGCTAATCGCTCTTCAGTGGTGAGGCATCTGTTGATGAGTTTTGAGTCCTTGCTGTTTGATCGTGATATACCTTGTATACCTGTATAGATGGTTATATATACACCGATCCGATGGACGATTTTAGTTGCTCCCAGCTTCCGCTGTACTTCCGTTTGATTTCTGCTCCAAGTGGGCTTGCTAAAAGCTCTTCTTTTGTTGGTATTCTATATATAGTAGGACCCTGCTACACCGCTCCTCCACTACCCGGCATTTAATTCAGGGGTCACTTCACATGGCTGCCTTGCCTGCTGTTAATGGCAAGGCAGCCATGTGAAGTGACCCCTGAATTAAATGCCGGGTAGTGGAGGAGCGGTGTAGCAGGGTCCTACTATATATAGAATACCAACAAAAGAAGAGCTTTTAGCAAGCCCACTTGGAGCAGAAATCAAACGGAAGTACAGCGGAAGCTGGGAGCAACTAAAATCGTCCATCGGATCGGTGTATATATAACCATCTATACAGGTATACAAGGTATATCACGATCAAACAGCAAGGACTCAAAACTCATCAACAGATGCCTCACCACTGAAGAGCGATTAGCTGGAAAAACATCCAGAAAAGTGACAGATGAGCGGCTAATAACTGGGGGAGCTTTCGATTTACCTGGAAATCACCAGTTATCTTGAACAGCGGGACAAGTGAAGACCTGATCTCCGTGAACTGACACTTATCAGTAGCTGTTTTACAATTTAAACACGAACAGCAAGGAGAGATAAGAGGTTTACTTCACAGAAGTCCACACAAGAAAAGAAACTGGTAAAGTAACCACAATATCTTTTTCATCTAACCCAAAGTATCCCGTGTTTTGCTAATAAGACAGACATTTACCCATCGATACTCTGCTTTATCCATAGATTGTGTTAATACCTATATGATCAAAGAAATAGGGGACTAACAATTTAATGCCCCTCTTATTATTGTTGAGTAGTCATATAAAGGAAGCACATCTATTTTATCTAATCAGCGAGTCAAAGTGAATTAAGGTCTTATATAATTACTTGCATTTATTCACGGATGGGTTTTGAATGAACTTTTCAGAGAACCCTTCAGTAATTAGCAACAGTTAAGGCAATCCAGCCTTACCCTCACCTGTCCAATTTTGGAATTACAGCACTCCGCTCCCATGAAGATAATAGCTAAGTACGGCAATAATAGAGATTAAAGAGGATCTGAACTTAGAGCAATCCCTTACATACCTATACTTTTTTTTTTTTTTTCCCCTTCATGGATCAGCTCAAAGAGGACTCCCCATTGTAGCTTAGAGGACCCAGCACGATCTAAGACAATTTAGCAATACAATCGGTTTTTTACCGCCCCCCACTCTTTCCACCAAAACCCCGGCCAACTCAGTGAACATAAATTATATCCCCCGGGGATCACTACTGCTCAGCACCCCCGTAACTAACTAAAGAATTGGCTTTGATCCAATAATAATCATTTAAAATTAAAACATAGAGGCGATTGGCCCACTGGGATTGCCGATCAGTAGTGGTAAACTTCAGGCGCCTGCATTATATGTTTTTTGTCGATTGTTCTTTGTGAGTATTGTCTGTCGGATGTCAGTCACTTGCAACATAGTTAAAGTGTCAGTATAGTTTTGAATAACATATTGTTAGAAGATACTTTTGTATCAGCTTTTAAGGAAGCAACTTGACTGTTTTTTAAATCAATAATTTGGGTGTATATCACCATAATAAAATGTGTTACTAAACTTTTTTATATAAGTGTGTAGAGTGCCCTTTCTGACCAGAAGTAGCTGTCTATTCTGTCCCTGGGAGGCCCATCTCATAGACCACCCCAGGGATAGAATTTTCATTTTATATGTATATGCTATTGGCTACGGCTAGAAACTCTTATTTAGAGGAGAGGCAGCAAACACTCTATAATATCATTACTAATAGAGAGTGAATAAATTTTATGGTCATCCTAGCAGCGTTGCTGCTATTTTGTTACCGTTGACCAAAACCTGACTTGAGACACCTTTGTATAGTCCTCTGATAACCTTCATCAGCTGGTCCGGAAACCCTAGGACCTCCAGAATCTGAAACAGAAACTGATGGGAGACTTTGTCGTAGGCCTTTTCAAGGTCAATCGACTCTAGAAGGCATGGCAAGTTGTTAGATTGCGCGTAGTATACGACCTCCCTCAGTAACGATAGATTGTCGTAAATCCGCCGACCAGGAATAGCACACACCTGCTGCTCCGCAATCACTTCGCCAATCACAAGCTTGACTTGATCGGCAATCAACCTTGCCACAATCTTGTAGTCAACGTTCAACAGTGTAATTGGCCGCCAATTCCAAATGTCTCTGTTGTTGCCCTTTTTATAGATGAGGGTAATCACCCCCTCCCTTAAGGACTTTGGCATCTCCCCCACTTCACACACCAGCCTCACCAACTCACACACCTCATTCTTCATCACCTCCCACGCTTTACAAAAGAACTCAACAGTCAACCCATCCTTCCCAGGTGTCTTATTCCGGTTCATCCCATCTATCACTCGCCTCACTTCCTCCTCAGACACAAACACACACATACCAAACCTATCCTCCTCAGACAATCTTGCATCCACTTTCTCGCAATGCTCTCGCATCTCCTCAGCACTTACTCCACGTCCGCCTGCAAACAACTCCGTTTAAAACTCACTCACCGCCTCCATCACCTTCTCACCATTCACCTCCTGTCCCTGCACCATCACCGATTTCATCACATTGCGTCCCCTCAAGAGCTTCTTGAAGAAGAACCGCGAACATGTCTCCCCTTCCTCCATGTCCTTCACTTTAGCTTTGAAGATTAGCTTCTTCCCTCTCATCACCCAAGCTTTCTTTATCTCCTCCCGAAGCTTTCCAATCTCCTCTTCTAACTCCCAGCCTCCCTGCCTTAATTTAAGCAGGAGTCTCAACCTATGCTGGAGAGCCCTCCCTTCTTGTTTCTCTTTCCTTGCCTTCTTTACACCTGCTTGAAGAAAGAAGAGCTTGATTTGCTCCTTCAGCCAGTCCCACCACTTGAAAAAGGATTCAAAATCCCCCTTCCTTCCCAACCACACTTTATATTGCAGAGCAAACTTATCAAAAATCCCTTGGTCTTCCAATAACAGATTACTTAATTTCCAGATTCCTCTCCCAGTCTTGACATCTTGATCAAAAATAAACTTTCCCACCAAAACCTGGTGGTCAGAGAAAGACACCTCCCATTGCTTCCACTCTGTGACCTTCAGTGCCCTGGAACCTAAAATAAAGTAAATTCGGGATTTCACGCTTCCCTTATCTGAAAAAAAGGTTGCTGGGGCTTTACCATTTCCATAGTAGCAAATCACTCCATCCAGCAAACAAAAATCCTGTAAAATTGCATTAAAAGCTGTGCTGGTGACATTGGTCTGGCTTTCACCTTGGCCTACTCTATCTTCAGCAGTCCTAATAAGATTAAAGTCTCCAGCAACAATGGTCTTTCCTCTCCCCACAAGGTGGAGCCTCAAAATTTCCAACAAATCCATCCTGGCATTTTTTCGCACTGGTGCATAAACACATACCAACTTAAAGGATTCTTCCAGGTAGGTAAACATTACACACAGAACTTCTTCCTATCACCACTTCCTCCCATGATTCAACTTTAATTTCTGGGTTTTTAAAGAGCACCCCCACCCCTTCACTTCTATTTTCCGCAGCACAAGACCAAACCGCTGGTCTTGCAGACCAGTTCCCATGGCCTGGAGCATACCACAAACCACACTCTTGCAAACACAAGACATCAGACTCAATCTTAGCGAACTCAGACAAAACAGAAGGAAGCTCTTTTCCACTTCTGTTCCCTGTACCTTTTACAAGAGGATCAACTGATTCACTCTCCAAATATTGCATGGCAGGAGAACCTACCAAGCCCAATGGTGATGTTGCTCCACTTGAATCATCTGACACTTGTGAATCCATACTTAAACTCGGCAGTACACACCCATCACCACCTGGGCTTGAACCCAGAGACAAGTCCCATTTAGGCTTCTTTCTCTGTGCCTCACTCTCCTGCTCTACCTCAGGCCCTGGTCATTGAGTAGCAATTAAAAGGTCTTTTGATCCTGACCCCTCCTTCTTCCTCACCTCCAGCACCTCCATATCCTCAGCCCACTTACCAAGCTCCTCATCTACATATTGACTCTCCTGTTGTGCCTCCACCTGTTTTATCAAAGCGATCAACTCTTCACACACTCCACCCACCTCCCTCCCTCCCTCCATGCCTTCATTCGCCACAGCTTCTTCCGCCTCACCAACCTGCATCTCATTATCCCCCTCCTCTGTCAGATTAATATTCACTCCACTTTTACCCATACTCCCTTGCAGTTCCTGTCTGACACCTTCTTTGGAGCTACTACCGGGGTTTTCAGTGTCTGGGGGGGTCGGCGCCTTTCCACCTTCCGTGCCGGCCACCTGCTCACCCCCGTCATCCGCCCGCTGAGTTTCCTGCTCCTCCGGTTCTTGGCTCACATTCTGCCCTGTAAACCGCCATCTCTGCACAGCCTCCGCATACGAGAACACCTTCCTCCCCACTATCAAAATAAAATGTATGTGGTGCTATCCTATCCTTGTGTACCAACTATAAATCTGTGAACTGTGATGATCACAAAATACTAAGCAATAAATCCTAATCATAAAAGTGCAATGTGCATATATATTTAAAGCGCATAAATCAAGTGTACTGAATAATGCCCCATGATCACAGCATCAAAACTATCACAATATATGGACTGTGACTGATCAACATGAAACCAAAAGTTAATACATCAAAATATCATGCATTGCGATGATTGTTCATATATTCAAATGAAAACAAATAAAGTGTCAAGTGCATAGTGGATTGACTAGTGCACAAACAATGCAACTCCTAATACGACTGTAGCTCCTAGTGCGACTGCTATGATGAAAATATAAAAGTAACAAAGTGATCACAAGGTGCATACATTCGACTGAAAGTGCAACTGAAGGTCTCACATAGACTGTTTGAAAATTCTTAACAAAGTGACAATAGTGCAATAAAGTTCAGAGAAAAAGAAAAATTCCAATACAGTGCAACTCCTAATGTGACAGCTATGTCCGCAAGGGGGGATCTTCTTATAGAACAAGTGCAGATACAGTGATGGCAAGTGTCTTGTGATAAATGCATCCAATTCTACTCCGGTGCATGACGGTTGTTTCCCCCAGCCTCTCACCTGAAGTAGCGGACCCCAATGGGCCGAGTCAAGCGAGAACACGTGGTGTAGTATTTCGAAAAATTTATTCAACAAACGTAGCAACTTTCATAGGAAAAAGCAGCAGCAAACAGTAGCGAACGCAAAGCTTCCGGGTTCGGCCGTACTCGGAAGTGACGGCACCTGGCTCCTCCTACTCTGACGCGTTGCGTCACACCACGTGACTTTTTCAAAGGGGTGAGGAGTCCGGTGCCTAGTCGTCAGTATATATCATAGCCGTTGTCATAGCAACAGTCCTGAGTAAACAATAACAGACGATCCCTGCACATATTAGGCAATATACGATGTCTTCACTGAATGTGCTAGATATGAATTTTTTCAAGTTAAATATAGCATAAAAACTAGATCAATTCTAATCATCTCTTACGGATGTATTGTTAATATATAAAAACATGAGATGCCGATATTTAAAATGACAAGACAAATGTTGCAACATCTACGCCATCTAGTGGTGAGTAAAAATCAAACACCTACTAAACAGGATATATCTAAAAAGTTAATACAAGCACCATCCCATGATATAACAGAGAGTACTTAATCTTCCAACTTCTCGACTCTCTGTTGGTACCAAACTGGGCCCAAAATTAAAAATTAAAAATTATATAGAATCTTTTAAAAGAAATAATGTAGATAGTTAAAACGAGACAAAACTCACAACACCTGCGCCATCTAGTGGTGCATAAGAATAAATCAACTACTGCATAAACTGTATCTAAGGAAAAAACTATAATGAAGATTCTCCAATGATGTATCAGAGTACTTTCTATTCAAACTCCTAGAATCTCTGCTGACACCTAGTAGCCCTCCCCTATGGCTGTTCAATGTCCAGGGGACATATTTTAAATGTTATTAATTTGTTCAAGAAATACCCAGATTCATCCCTATCTCCCCTGGACACTGGACAGCCATAGGGGAGGGCTACTAGGTGTCAGCAGAGATTCTAGGAGTTTGAATAGAAAGTACTCTCTGATATACCATTGGAGAATTTTCATTATATTTTTTTCCTTTCCTTAGATACAGTTTATGCAGTAGTTGATTTATTCTTATGCACCACTAGATGGCGCAGGTGTTGTGAGTTTTGTCTCGTTTTAACTATCTACATTATTTCTTTTAATAGATTCTATATAATTTTAATTTTTAATTTTTATTTTTTAATTTTGGACCCAGTTTGGTACCAACAGAGAGTCGAGAAGTTGGAAGATTAAGTACTCTCTGTTATATCATGGGATGGTGCTTGTATTAACTTTTTAGATATATCCTGTTTAGTAGGTGTTTGATTTTTACTCACCACTAGATGGCGTAGATGTTGCAACATTTGTCTTGTCATTTTAAATATCGGCATCTCATGTTTTTATATATTAACAGTACATCCGTAAGAGATGATTGGAATTGATCTAGTTTTTATGCTATATTTAACTTGAAAAAATTAATATCTAGCACATTCAGTGAAGACATCGTATATTGCCTAATATGTGCAGGGATCGTCTGTTATTGTTTACTCAGGACTGTTGCTATGACAACGGCTATGATATATACTGGCGACTAGGCACCGGACTCCTCACCCCTTTGAAAAAGTCACGTGGTGCGACGCAACGCGTCAGAGTAGGAGGATCCAGGTGCCGTCGCTTCCGAGTACGGCCGAACCCAGAAGCTTTCGTTCGCTACTGTTTGCTGCTGCTTTTTCCTATGAAAGTTGCTACGTTTGTTGAATAAATTTTTCGAAATACTACACCATGGAGGTTATTTTCTCTTTTCCACCTACATCTTGGGATTACCATTGGGAGTAGTGGTGAGAGTCGTAATTAACCTTATCCACGGACATCCCTCCGGGAAGTGTGACCAATTTTGAGGACCCATCCTCTGCAGGGAGCATCATCCACCTGTGTGTTTTCGCTTGACTCGGCCCATTGGGGGCCGCTACTTCAGGTGAGAGGCTGGGGGAAACAACCGTCACGTACAGGAGTAGAATTGGATGCATTTATCACAAGACACTTGCCATCACTGTATCTGCACTTGTTTTATAAGAAGATCCCCCCTTGCGGACATTGCTGTCACATTAGGAGTTGCACTGTATTGGAATTTTTCTTTTTCTCTGAACTTTATTGCACTATTGTCACTTTGTTAAGAATTTTCAAACGGTCTATGTGAGACCTTCAGTTGCACTTTCAGTCGCATGTATACACCTTGTGATCACTTTGTCACTTTTATATTTTCATCATAGCAGTCGCACTAGGAGCTACAGTCATATTAGGAGTTGCATTGTTTGTACACTAGTCAATCCACTATGCACTTGACACTTTATTTGTTTTCATTTGAATATATGAACAATCATCACAATGCATGATATTTTGATGTATTAACATTTGCTTTCATGTTGATCAGTCACAGTCCATATATTGTGACAGTTTTGATGCTGTGATCACGGGGCATTATTCAGTACACTTGATTTATGTGCTTTAAATATATATGCACATTGCACTTTTATGATTAGGATTTATTGCTTAGTATTTTGTGATCATCACAGTTCACAGATTTATAGTTGGTACACGAGGATAGGATAGCGCCACATACATTTTATTTTGATTTATTTTTTGTCAGGGGTGTGTGAGTACACTGATTTATGTTGGCAGCTTCCCATCTGGTATATTATTTGTGTGGTTTTGCGCATTAGTTTCACTTTAATTTGCATTCCTCCCCACTATGTTCGGACAGTTTCTGACCATATGCTCCCCTGAACCACACAGGTCACTTTTTTTCCTTGCACTCCGCTGCATTGTGTGCCGGCTTCAAGCACACTCTACAGCAATGCTTAGAAGGGCAGTCCTCACGAATATGTCCATACTGAAAGCCTCCCCTGCAGTAACGGGGTTGCCAAGAATAGAAAACAGTACACCACTCCCCAGCAATGGTAAATGCCGGGGGAGGGTGACACACGCCACAAAAACCTGATGCGTCCCTCTTCGTGCGTACTTTAAAACGCAGTTTACTTCTATACATGCCATACTGGTTATAAAGCTTCTCTTCTCGGTCAGCCCCCACACAATACCGCAACAAAAATTGTCTCACCAATTCCGGCTCCAAAAAAGGATTATAACAATGTACAGTCATGGTCTTCAATCCAGGATCAAACAATAAACTGACGTCCATCTTCTTAGTTAGCAAATTTCCTCCCAGATCTGCCTTCACCCAATTCTCATATGCAGCTTGGCAGGTATCCACAGTAGAGTTGTCCCGATACCACTTTTTTAGGACCGAGTACAAGTACCGATACTTTTTTTCAAGTACTCGCCGATACCGATTACCAATACTTTTTTTTTAATGTCACGTGACAGTGTTTTTATTTTATTTTTTTAACAGTACTTTCTTTTTTTTCAAGGGGGGGGAGGGGGTGAACGGTGTATGTGTGTGTGTGTTTTTTTTTTTTATTTACAATTTTTATTTTTTACAATAATATTTTTTTTTATTCTTTATTGCAATATGTGTTCTTTTTTTTTTTTTTTTTTTTTTTTTAATCAGCCCTGTTGGGGGGCTTTGGTGAGATATCAGGGGTCTTAACAGACCTCTGATATCTCCCCCTTAAGACAGAGAAAGAGAGGATAGAGATTCCCCAGTCCCTTTCTCTGCAGCCTCAGCTGCACTGAGAATGAATGGAGAGAAGACAGCGGCTCCTCTCCATTCATAAACTGACACATCGTAATCACAGGAGATTACAATGTTTCAGTTATGTGAATGGACAGAGTCAGCTGACTCTGTCCATTCACAAAGGAAGGAGGAGGAGGACAGCAGAATGGAGGGGGAGAACGGAGGCGGAGAACGGAGGGGACAGCAGAGAGGGACAGCAGAACGGAGGGGACAGAGAAGGAGAGGGGGGCAGCAGAACGGAGGGGTCAGAGAAGGATAGGGGGGCAGCAGAACGAAGGGGACAGTGGAGGGGGACAGAGAAGGAGAGGGGAACGGCGGAACGGAGGGGGACAGCGGAGGGGCACAGCAGAACGGAGGGGACAGCGGAGGGGGACAGAGAAGGAGAGGGGAACGGCGGAACGGAGGGGGACAGCGGAGAGGAACAACGGAACGGAGGGGGACAGCGGAGGGGGACAGAGGAACGGAGGGGGCATGGAGGAGGATGCAGTGACAGTCAGCGGTGACCGATCACCGCTGTATGTCACTAAAGCCGCTGAAAGCCGCTGGGGAGAATCTTGTAACTCCCCCATGCGCCGATCACAGCTGACTTCCAGGTATCTGGGGAAGCATTGGGAGCATTTGCCCGAGCACAAGTACTTGGGCAACTGCTCGGTATCGGTGCCGATACCGATACTAGTATCGGTATCGGGACAACCCTAATCCTCAGTATGAAAAGAAACATCGCATTGACCACTGACCACAAAATCTTGGAGAGCAAATATATCACTGATCTGTAAATTCAGCAACTTCTGTAAAACATCCACAGCGATCGTCTTCAGACCCACTTCACCAAGATATTCAGACTTTACCTGGATTCTCATAGAATTTTTCAAACGCATCGGACCTCGCGACATGGCGACGTCCTTTTTTGGTTCCGCCTTTATTTGACCTCTCATTTATCCGGGGGTCCCCCCAGAAGAGGGGCCCCCAGAACACCCCCAACTCAAAACCTAGGCGAATATGACACCCGATCGTAAGTCAGGAGGCCGAGCAGCACTCCGTAAGGAAGATTCTGGCCTGTTCTTAGGCCCTGCTTCTCCCCCACAAATCACAGGCAAAAAACCTGACCTTCTCAGGCCAAACGAACCCCCCTACTGCAGGCCCTTATATAAGAGAGGTTGTATTGTTAGCACACTGATACGCCAAAAAGAAGTACACGCCCACCAGTATCTTTCAATTTGTCTCTTCATGTATGTCTAAAGTGATTGCACCTGATGGGCAGGAACACATAATACTATTCGCAACTGTGTTAGCCCTTGGCTATGTGCATCAAATCTCCAACTACAGGACAAAGATCAAAGTCCATTTGCGCCCACATAAACAAAGCAACAATTTTCTAAGCATATGTACCTGTGCAGTGTAAACCCTAAAATTTGAAATGTCCAAGTCCCTGGGCATGATTAGTGCTAATAAACATTAACATCAGTCCCTGGCTGCAATGAGCTTCCAATATAAAGTCCAAAATTAACTTTCTTACATTAGAACCTATTTCGACAGGAGACAAATATGGTGCCAGCATGCCTTTGGATTGTGGTGAGAAACCCACACAGGGAGAACATATAAACTTCAAAACAAGGATTAGCATGTTGTGGAATTGAACCAACATCCCAGGTGCTGCTAGACAGAACTGCTACCCATTTAGCCACCAGGCAGCCTCGCACATGTTTTCTGCATCTCTGTGGTGTGAACCAGCTCTAAGTGCATAGCCATGCTCAGTGTCACAAGCAATATACAATATATTGGCCTAAGTATTGGGACGCCTGCCTTTAAACGCACATGAACTGTAATGGCATCCCAGTATTAGTATTGGGTTCAAAACTCATTAGGCCCACCCTTTGCAGCTATAACAGCTTCAACTCTTCTGGGAAGGCTGTCCACAAGGTTTAGGAGTGTGTCTATGGGAATGTTTGACCATTCTTCTAAGTGCATTTGTGAGGTCAGGCACCGATGTTGAACGAGAAGGCCTGACCTACAGTCTCCTCTCTAATTCATCTCCAAGGTGTTCTGTTGTGTTGAGGTCAGGACTCAGTCCAGGCCAATCAATTTCCTCCACCCCAAAATCACTCATCCATGTCTTTATGGACCTTGCTTTGTGTACTGGTCCAAATGATTTGGTGGAGGGGGGATTATGATGTGGGGTTGTTTTTCAGGGGTTGGGCTTGGCCTCTTAGTTCCAGTTAAGGGAACAATTAAGGCGTCAGCATACCAAGACATTATGGACAATTTCATGCTCCCAACTTTGTGGGAACAGTTTGGGGAAAGCCCCTTCCTGTTCCAACATGACTGCACGCCAGTGCACAAAGCAAGGTCCATAAAGACATGGATGAGCAAGTTTGGGGTGGAGAAACTTGACTGGCCTGAACAGAGTCCTGGCCTCAACCAGATAGAACACCCTTTGGCTGAATTAGAGTAGGGACTGTGAGCCTGGTCTCACAAATATGCTTTTGGAAGAATGATCAAACATTCCCATAGACACACTAAACCTTGTGGACAGCCTTCCCAGAAGCTGTTCTAGCGGCAAAGGGTGGGCCACATCAAATTTTAACCCTACGGACTAAGACTGAGCTACCATTAAAGTTCATGTGTGTGTAAAGGCAGGTGTCACAATACTTTTGACTAGATAGTATATCTGGCAATATTTACAATAGTGGTGGAACCCTCCTACACATAAATGCTACATTTAGACATAGTTTTAGGACCTGGGAGCTGAGACAACTTTTCTACATGAAGTGGCATGTTTGGGATT
The DNA here is from genome assembly GCF_042186555.1 of Aquarana catesbeiana. NCBI lineage: Eukaryota > Metazoa > Chordata > Amphibia > Anura > Ranidae > Aquarana > Aquarana catesbeiana. The sequence goes on along the minus strand of NC_133325.1, from coordinate 575,391,626 downwards.
CAAGGGATGTTAAGCAGAATTTCTAACCTCTAAGCCACAGAGCTGCCACATGTGAAAACCTCCTACACATAAATACACATACTGCATTTCTTTGGACATACAGGTGATGGAATTACATTACTCAAGAGTTATTTTCTTGATTTATTCTGTGATATTTGGTGGTTCGTTGTGGGTGAGAGTAGAATATTACCCTCAAATTTTTGGGAATTACATTTTGCTTTCTGATGTTGGTACACATATCACATTTTTTGGGCTCAAATTATGAATATTTGTAAATAATAAAAAGCACAAAAAATTGTGATTCATTTTAAATTTGAATCAGCACCTGTGTGAGTTTGGGTAAAGATTGTTGTGAGATGAAGAGTAACAAGTGAAAGTGAGAGAAAAATATATTTTACCAAAACATCAAAACATTCCACTTTCTAGTAGTCTTAAAAACTAAATAAAAAAAGTAGAAGCAACAATGTTGCAAAGGAAAATTTATTTCAGAGAAAGATACATTTCATCTCAACAATAAAAGGTTTTTTTTTGTGAAAGTTAATATTGTTCCATTAGAATCAATGGCTAATACTTGATTTGGACTAGAATAGAGCAGATTTTCACTTCAAAAAAATGCTCTCTAATTAGCTCTCATTTTGGTATTTACTATAGCGCCGGCTAAAAAAGACACTTGAGTTAAAATGAGAGTTATTTTCAGGTCTGAGCATGCTCAGTTGTGTTGGCACCTAGTTGTACAAAACGGGCATTTTTCACTTCTCGGACTTTTAAAGATATTTACTGACGCCTTCATGGCAGCACACACTGGGTTGTGACTCCGCCTCCACAACCTGACAGGATTGGTCTAGCTATAAAAGTTTGAAGAGAGATGACCCCCATCATTCTCTTTTTTATCCTCACCTGACAAGATGGATGGACATCGCAGAGCCTCTTACCGCATCGCCCCAGCAGGTTCAAGCCTCTCCTGTTTGGAAGTCCCTCCTGTACAGTCTCTAAAGGAGCTTCTATGGAGGGAACCCCGCTCTGGTGGTCTCAGGGGCATCAGCACATATCCTCTGGCACTAAGTAAGCTTTAAAGAAGCTTCAGCAATTGCAGTGGTCTCCGCTTTCTCTTTTACCTTCTTTCTTTTCACTTTCACCTCCAGTATCTTTCTACTGTCTGATCCATGGACTTGGCATCTTCTCTTACATTTTTTACTCTTTCTTGTTCCCCTCTGGGACCTGTAGTCCCACAGCGCTAGTTCTAAGCCTGTCATGGCCACCGCGTGTCTCATCCGCATCGCGCATGCGCGAGGGGCAAAGATAGGGCCGTTCTAAGCCTTTTCCAGCTTCCAAGATGGCGCCGGAATCATCGCGCCGCTTCTGCGCATGCGTGAAGTGTCATTTTGCCGCGACGGCGGCGGTCTTTTTAAAAGAGGACTCCAGATTGAATGAAAATATTCTGGTTATGGTTCCAGCCTTCATTTCTGCACATCATTGCCCAGAAATTACTCCACTGGATCCAGGTAAGTGCCCTGTATTTCCTCCTCTCTGATTTTTATTAGAATTCTTTGTTTGTCTTTTAAAAAAAAAAAACATGATGAAAGAAGTGTGTGTGTGTGTGTATATATATATATATATATATATATATATATATATATATATATATATATGTGTATGTTCTGCCCTCCTTCTAGAACTTCTTCTGTTCCTGCCTGCCCTCTTCCTCTCTGCTCATGGAGACAACTGCCCAAGCAGACCACCCACGGCCGGTAAGGTAAGGGGCTGTCCGCATTCAGTGGTAAGTATTGAAGAGAGAGAGAAAAAAAGAGAGCATATCTTCTAACAAGACTCCTTCTGACAGCCCTTCCAGGTCTAAATCAAAACGCAGAGAGAAATCAAGTCACTCAAGCAGGAAATCCCGCAGAAGCCAGTCACGCTCCTCATCTCGTCACAGGCACTCACGCCGTAGTCATTCCCGCCATGGTCACTCACGCTGCAGTCACTCTCGGCGTAGCCGATCACATCATAGAAGAACTTCTTCATCAAGTCACGGGCGAAGTCAACATACCCGTCCCGCAGTTAATACCTGCTGGGTTTGTGGCGCCACCGCTTTGCCAGACAAATTAGCATGCCATACGTGCTTCAATGAAGCCACGAAAGAAAGAGAATCTGACGTCAGAGAAGTAACCGAACTAATTCGGGAATCCGTGCGAGAATCCATAATGGAATCAGCAACACCCCTGCCGGCCAGGTCAGACCTAGGTACTTCCATGACCCCCCCTCGTTCAACAATTGAGACTGGGATGGAACCAGAATCCCCTTCTGAAAACGAGGATCCAGATGTACCACCAGGGTTTGACTTCACTCTGGTCGAACCGTTTGCAAAATCAGTCAAGGAAGCCATAGGTTGGGAAGAATCTGAGGAAGCACCTCAGAAAATCCGGAAGTATTTTCCAAACCTAAAGAGGGACCCAGAGACCTTCCCTTTCATTGAGGAATTGAATGATTTAATCAAGGATGAGTGGGAAAGATCCGACAAGAGGCCTAGCCTGAACAATAGACTAGCCAAGATGTATCCTTTAAAAGAACCTAAAGTCAATCCCTTGATTAACGCTCCCACTGTGGATGCCTCCCTAATGCGTCTGGCAAGACATGTCACCCTACCCATTGAGGACGCTGTCTCTTTCCGTGACGTTCTAGATCGGAACGGAATTAGTACAGAAAAGGGCCATTTTGGAGGTTCCGCTATGTCAAAGAGGCAGAGGATTCTACTCCCCTCTTTTTCTAGTAAAAAAGAAAACGGGGGACTTACGGCCAGTGCTGGACTTAAAGAGACTAAACAGAAACATCAAGTTAGAATCCTTCAAAATAGAAAGTCTACAATCCATTCTATTAGCAGTAAATCTAGACGACTGGATGCTGTCCGTAGATTTATCGGACACTTATCTTCACATTCCAGTACATCCTGCCTTTCAAAAATTTCTCCGCTTTTCAATCAACCAACATCACTTCCAGTTCCAGTGCCTACCCTTCGCCATCTCGTCGGCTCCCAGGACCTTCACCAAAGTTCTTCTACCCGTGATTGCATACCTCAGAGAAAAAGGTCTGAGGGTGCACCATTATCTAGACGACATACTTCTTCTAGCAGAGAGTCGCCAGGTCCTGATACAACACCGAGAAATCTTACTCTCAACTCTGCAAGATTTCGGTTGGCTAGTGAACTGGCAGAAAAGCAGGCTACAGCCCACACAGAAGATGGTATTTCTGGGGGCAGAACTAGACACCATCCATAACAGAGTGCAGCTTCCTCAGGAGAAGATCATGCCCCTGATCCAGAAAATTCAGAGGCTAATCTCAGCTACACACCTACCAGCCAGAGTATGTATGAGTATCCTAGGCTCCATGTCTGCAACCCTGCCCATGATCCAGTGGTCCCAATGGCACACGAGAATCTTACAGAATTCCTTCCTGAGGCAGTGGAATGGAGTATCAATGCTTCAGACGATCTACATACACAGGTATGTGAAACAATCCATGTGGTGGTGGACACGATCCAGCAACCTCAAAAGGTACAAACCTATAGTACCTCCACAGCCAGAGGTGGTTACTTCGGACGCCAGCCAGGCGGGATGGGGAGCTCATTACCAAAATCTAGCAGCCCAGGGGCAGTGGAAGTTTCAAGCTCATGGTATAGTTTCGAATATACTAGAACTCAGAGCAGCCTTTCAGGCACTTCTGGCTTTCTCTCCATACCTGACGGGAAAAAGTGTTGTAATCCAAATGGACAACAGAGTAGCAGTAGCATATATTCAGAGGCAAGGGGGTACGAGGAGTCGCACATTAATGGAAGAAGTTCGTCCTATCATGGATTGGGCACAAGTGCATCTAGTAGACCTGAGAGCGGTATATGTCCCAGCAGCCCAGAACATGCTGGCTGACTGTTTGAGCAGGGAACTTCTCCCGAACAACGAGTGGTCATTGAGCCAACAGGCTTTTTCCCTCCTGTCAAGAACTTGGGGAATACCGGAGATCAACCTAGCAGCCACCCCTACGAACACCAAATGTCGGAGATTTCTGTCAAGGGTGGCTTTCCCGTCGGCCGAGGGGATGGATTGTCTGACCCATCCATGGAATTTCAAGCTGGGCTACATCTTTCCACCAGTACCCTTAATCGCGAGGTTCCTATCCAGGCTTCGGAGATCATCAGCCACAGTAATAGCAGTAATTCCTCTTTGGCCGAGGAGACCTTGGTTCACTACCCTACTACAGCTCAGCCTGCAACATCCACTGCCTCTCCCGGTAACATCAGACCTCCTATCTCAGGGTCAATTTCTACACCCAGCACTACAAAATTGACTTTGCTCAACTAACAACAGCAGACTTTGGCAGATCCATTATTAAAGCCAACTCCACAGCTCTTTAGAATAATAAAAACGTGTTTTTTTGCACCCTCCCGACTGGCGAGTTATTTCCCAGTGTGTGCTGCCATGAAGGTGTCAGGAAAATGGAAAATTGTATACTCACCTTTCCGTAATTTTCCTTTGCTGACGCATCTTCATGGCAGCACACAGGTTCCCACCCTGTTCTTAGATGATATATACAGAGAATGGTGGGGGTCATCTCTCTTCAAACTTTTATAGCTAGACCAATCCTGTCAGGCTGTGGAGGCGGAGTCACAACCCAGTGTGTGCTGCCATGAAGATGCGTCAGGAAAGGAAAATTATGGAAAGGTGAGTATACAATTTTCCATTTTCAGTGTAGAAATCACTTTTTCACAGTTTAAAAGCAGATTATCTTTAAATAATATACCGCATATTTCAGTACCATTTAGGCAATTATATCATGCTCTAAACATTATTTCCATGTGCACTACTTCAGGTTTTAGCAGAGTAAGGGTTTGGGTGCTATTTGGTTTCAGGGAACTATACTAAATTCGATTTTGGGAGTATTTTCTCACCAGCGCTATAGTGAATACCGTTTTAGCACTAATTATCGCTAATTAGCAGCAATTAGCGCTAATTAGCACCACAGCTCTATAGTAAATGACCCCTATACCACTAAGGGAGGTGTATGCTGCGTGCATGGGTGTTAGCGGTACTGGCACTAACCTGACGCTGCCTGGGGCGACGCAGACCCTATCTGACCCTAAAACCTAACTTGTATAACCCGCCGGGTGATCAGGGGGTTAAACCTTTATTAGGTAATAAACGGCGGGTGCCCTAACACTATAAAAAATAAACTAACTAACCAGCGTCACCCTTAACAGTTATACGGTGATCACTGGTGAAAGGGTTAACTAGGGGGCAATCAGGGGGTTAAAACCTTTTATTAGGTAGTATATGGGGGTCCCTGACGCTATAAAACGCTGATGGCGAACTTAAATACTTACCTCCCTAACTAGCATCACCTGTGACACTAATACAGCGATCAAAAAAACGATCGCTTAGTGACACTGGCCACAGGGGGTGATCAAGGGGTTAAAACTTTATTAGGGGGGTACCCTAGACCTAAAAGGGCCTAACACTAACTGCCCTACCACTTATAACTGTCACAAATGACACCAATGCAATAATCAGAAAAAAAAAAAACTGCTATTGGTGACACTGTGACAGGGGGTGGAGGGGGGTGATCAGGGTTTGATGGGGGGTGAAATGTGTGCCTAGAGTGTTCTACTGTAAGTGTTGTGTTTGGTGCACTTACTTGGATGTCTTCTCTCCTCGGCGCTGGAACGAAAAGACTGACTCGAGGAGAGATGACATCACTTTCTCTGCCGCTGTTTACATTACAGCAGCAGAGGAAGATTTTCATTCGTTGGGAGCGATCGCGAGGGGGTGGCCACGAATGAGTGGCCTCCCCCTCAGCACGAATCGCTCCCCTAACGATGCCAACTGCCTTGGGCACCGGGGGGGTGGGAGGTGAATCACGTACCAGGTACGTGATTTTGCCTGCCCATGCCATTCTGTATATCAGTATATCTGCCAGTATATCAGCCATTCAGTATATCTGCGTTAGGCGGTCGTCAAGTGGTTAAAGGCAGGCGTCCCAATACTTAGGCCAATATATTGTATATTGCTTGTGACACTGAACATGGCTATGGACTTAGGGCTGGTTCACACCACACAGATGCAGAGACCATGTGTGAGGCTGCCTACTGGCTAAGAGGGTAGCAATACTGTCTAGCAGCACTGAGGTTGCTGGTTCAATTCCCCAACATGCTAATCCTTGTGTTGAAGTTTATATGTTCTCCCTGTGTGGGTTTCTCACCACAATCTGAAGACATGCTGGCATTTTATTTGTATCCTGTCGAAATAGTCTCTAATGTAAGAAAGTTTGTTTTGGACTTTAGATTGGAAGCTCATTGCAGCCAGGGACTGATGTTAATGTTTGTTAGCACTAATCATGCCCAGGGGCTTGGACATTTAAAATTGTAGGGTTTACACTGCACAGGTACATATGCTTAGAAAACTGTTGCTTTGTTTATGTGCATGCAAATGGACTTTGATATTTGGCCTGTAGTTGGAGATTTGATGCACATAGCCAAAGGCTAACACAGTTACAAATAGTATTATGTGTTCCTGCTCATCAGGTGCAATCACTTTAGACATACACGAAGAGACAGATTGAAAGATACTGGTGGGCATGTACTTCTATTGCGCGTGTGTCAGTGTGCTAACAATACAACCTACTTTATATAAAGGGCTGCAGTAAGGGGGAATCGTTTGGCCTGAGAAGGCCAGGTATTTTTTGCTGTGGAGAAAGAATGATATTGTGCCTATTGTTAAATGCCCAACTTGGGCTGTTTGTTTGCTGAAAGTCTCGTGCATTTTTTTCAATCAAAAGTGGGTTTATGTGGCCGTGCTGTCAATGTTGTGTGTGTATTGTTCCTGTCTGACCATGCAAACATGGTTTGGGAGCATGTGCTGACCTTCTACTTTTTGATCTCATTTTTTAATCATGTACACAGGAATGCAGCTTCCAGCAGAACATGGTCACCAACGTATGTATGTGTGTGGATTTGTGGGGTGGTGGTGGGTGTTATATGTTGAAAATGTTTTTTTATTTTACCGTATATACTCGAGTATAAGTTGAGATTTTCAGCCTTTTTTTGGGGGCTGAAAGTGCCCCCCTCGACTTATACTCGAGTCACCGCCATCTGCCTACTTCTTGGCAACTTCGGGGTGCGATTTTTATTGACATCAGTGCAGAAACCTGCACAGATGTCTCTGAAATTCCCCCTGCAGTCAAGACTTGCATGCAGGAATGGAATTGTGTGATTTCCTCCCGCTGTCAGTGTGAACCAGGGCTCAAACTGGGCCTTTGTCTTTTTAATTCACCTGCTGCTATCCCAGGGACACCATTTCTTATTGAACTCCCTTAAGTTTACCTTCAAATATCATATGTAGAAATACAGATTTGCATATCTGCAAATAAACAAAATTAAAAACATTCTAATTATGGTTATGATCAAAGGAGCGTGGTTTCACCTTCTGACCTGGAAATGAGTCATTGTAATCACCCGGAAGTTCCTGTTCTAGTCAGGATCTCCATCTAAGTGGACAAAGAGGAGGTGCTGCTGATTTGCCGGGTAAGTGTAGGATATAACATAAGTTGTTGAGCCATCAAAAATAAAGTGAAAATAGAAAAAAATATAATAAAATTCTTCAGTGAAAGTGTCCTAAATCGATTCACACACGAATCGTCACAGACTCCTCCTCCCTCCTCTGCCATTCAATCAGGCTTGATTATCTAGTTCCGCAAATTTATTGTTAGAGACTTTCTGGTGTACACAAAGTGGATTCTATTATATATTTTTTTATGTGTGAATCGATTTAGGACACTTTCACTGAAGAATTTTATTATATTTTTTTCTATTTTCACTTTATTTTTGATGGCTCACCATTTTATGTTACTCACTTATTGATGGTACACTGTGTAATATTAATAGGTTAATATCAGCGCAATTATTATTTTTAATTTTCTTGATTATTTTTGTGTATCAGTTTACATATCTAATTGCAGCTATATTACTTACTTTGTAAGTGTAGGATATGTACTTGTGCTTACTCAATGTGGGAGTGGATGTGGTAGTTAGATTTGGTGTGGGTGGGGTTCATTGATTTGTTTGCCATCACCACACATTTGCTTCTGGCCCATGTGCACACATCACTTCCTGCATTTGTTCTGCTGATGTAAATCGGTAAGGACTATGCAAATATAAATGAGAGCTCCTTTCTATTAAAAAATATGACTTGTTTCACAGTTGGGTGACTTTTTCAGCAAATTTGGACCTCCGATTAGCATGACAAGCTGTACCCCATGATTCTCAATGATAACCATTCGTATCTGTGCTACTTCAAGTTGCAACAACTTCAAAGTAGTCCCTGTACTACTTTGGTGTGACACTCATGTGACTTGACGTACATAGGGCGCAATATTACACAGGCATTCCCAGAAGTTGGGTCCAAGTTGCAGCAGCAAAGTGGCAGCAGAATAGTGTGACTTTCAGGTCGCAGCAGTGTGAATGAGATTGAATTAGGCACTATTCTCACTTGTCCATCCTGCAAGTGGATCAAATTCATCCCTGCACTACTTTGGTTTGACTTTGATGCGACTTGAGGTCCATATACAGCAAGATTACACAGGCATTGGTCGCACAACTGCAAATGGGGCCTAATTCAAAGGTTCCTTTCACACTTGGCCGACCTTTCATACAACTTGAGGTCCATAAGGACCCTTTCACACTTGTGCGACCTGAAAGTCCCGTGATTTTGCAGCGCTTTTTGATGAAAATAGATGTGATTTGAAGCAATGCCAGTGTAATCTTGAGGTCTATGGACGCAGGAGTCACAGGGCAAGTCGCACAAGTGTGAAAGGGGCCTTTGGGCTGGTTCACATTGCTGTGCTGTCCGACATCAGATGTGATTTGCCCCGCACTGCAAATCACATGCTATGTCTGTATGATGCAAACTCAGCCATACAGATTGTATGGTTAAATTTGCATCGCATTTAGACCAAACTCGCACAGGACCCTTTTTTGGTCTGCAGCAGAATCGTATCGCATGGGTGTTGTCTGTATTTGCAGTTTGCTCTGTGATATGCAAACTGATTTGGGGGTGTCATTAGCTTTCTACTGACACTCCCAGCAGTTCGCATATGGCAGTGTGAACTGCCTGCGAATTGTATGTGATGCGGGAACCCACACTTGATTCGCAGGATTCCCGCATCGCTTCAGTGTGAACTGGCCCTGACCCTAGGCTCCCACCTATGCATTTTTTAGTGTGTTTTGCAGTTTTCAGAAACATTCTACAGTCCATTTAACATGGTTTCCTATGGTACTAGTTCACATCTATGCATTTTGCAGCCAGTGCGTTTTTGGAAATGCTCCGGGACTTTTTTTATGTGATTTGTGAGTAATAGATTTCAATGGAACCGCACCAGAAACGCAACATTTGTGATGTGATTTTTTTAAGTGTTTTGCGGTTATTATTTTAACACTGTATATAGCTGGTTGCTAACTGGAGGACTGGGAAGCCAGCTGCCGCGTCCTTAACAACCAATGAATCTTCAGCTGTCAGCAGCTTCCCCACTGAAAGTAAAAGAAAATGCCAGCCAAAAAAAAACCGCTAAAAAACTGCATGGGGTGCCCCCCAGGTCTATACCAGGCCCTTCGGGTCTAGTATGGATTCAGAGGGGACCCCCCCACGCCAAAATTTAACAAAAAATGATGTGGGTTCCCCCCCAGTCCATTACCAGGCCCTTTGTGTCTCGTATGAATATTAAGGGGACCCCGCATCAAAATGAAAAAAAAAATTGCATGGGGGTCCCCCCAAAATCCATACCAGGCCCTTCAGGTCTGGTATGGATATTAAGGGGAACCCCGCATCAAAATAAAAAAATGGTGTGGGGTCCCCCCAAAATCCATACCAGGCCCTGGTATGAGAGAGCTTCACCCCTCCTCCTGAACCGTACCAGGCTACATGCCCTCAACATGGGGAGGGTGCTTTGGGGTCCCCCCCAAAACACCTTGTCCCCATGTTGATGGGGACAAGGGCTTCATCACCACAACCCTTGCCCGGTGGTTGTGGGGGTCTGCGGGCAGGGGGCTTATCGGAATCTGGAAGCCCCCTTTAATAAGGGGGCCCCCAGATCCCAGCCCCCCCATGTGAATGGGTATTGGGTACTTTGTACCCCTACTTATTCACCAAAAAAAAGCAGTGAAATCTGATAAAAAACTGAGCCTTGTCACCCGCCGTCATCTTCTCCTGGTGCTGCCTCTCTTGCCGCCATCCTCTGTCGCCGTCTCTCCCGCCACTGCCTACTCATCCCACTGCCGTGTTCTTCCTCTCCGCTGTGTTCTTCCTCACCGCCGCTTTCCTCCGTTGTGTTGTCCCCCACTGTCTGGCGTCTCTTACACAGCCATGAGGCGTGACCATCCGTTGACATCACATGCAGAGCCTGCCCCTTTATTTTCTGGAAAAAAGGGGGCAGGCTTTCCATGTGACTTCAACAGATTGTCTCGTCCCACGGCTGTGTAAGAGACGCCAGACAGTCGGGACAACAAAACAAAGGGACACGGCGGGGGGAGGAAGAACACGGCAGAGAGGAAGAACACGGCAGTGGGAGAAGTAGGCGGTGACGGGAGAGGCGACGTTAGACTGGGAGACAGAGGATGGCGGCAAGAGAGACAGCACCAGGAGAAGATGACGGCGGGTGACACGGCTCAGGGGAGAAGACCACTCAGAGCTATTTTACAATAAAGGAATTGTCAAAAACCGGCTATTGTTTTTTGTCACATTTCACTGCTTTTTTTTTTGGTTAATAGGTAGGGGGTGCAATGTACCCGATACCCATTCACATGGGGGGGCGGGATCTGGGGGCCCCCTTATTAAAGGGGGCTTTCAGATTCCGATAAGCCCCCCGCCCGCAGACCCCCACAACCACCGGGCAAGGGTTGTGGGAATGAGGCCCTTGTCCCCATCAACATGGGGACAAGGTGTTTTGGGGGGACCCCAAAGCACCCTCCCCATGTTGAGGGCATGTGGCCTGGTACGGTTCAGGAGGAGGGGTGTGCTCTCTCGTCCCCCCTCTTTTCCTGCAGCCTGCCAGGTTGCATGCTTGGATAAGGGTCTGGTATGGATTTTGGGGGGACCCCCACGGCATTTTTTTCTCAAGTCATCTTCCAGGACGGCACACCTGAGAGATGAGAGGCTCCTCCCGACAGGAAACACAATCAATCAACAGCTGTTTTAAGTCCACACCCTTCCCCTTGATCCTCAGTTTTTGATTGTGTTTCTCCCTACACAGCAAAACTGTTTGTTTTTTTCCAAATGACCGAAGCCTGGGGCTGGTGGTCTCCCCCTGGGAGCCGGACCAAATGCCTGGGAAGCCTCTGGGTCTGGCAGGATATATTTATCCTTCCCGGGGGGTTCCCCTATCCTTTCTTCAGGGGGGGCAGCAAAAACTGGGAAAGCCCCCCTGATAGCTGAAGGCCCCTGGGTACAGTGGTGTACCCAGAACATCAGGGGCCTTTATCCTGTCTCCCCCCTTACCTGTCCGGGCGTCCGTTCAGACGGGGGTGCTGGCCGTCGGTTCTTTCCAGGGGGATCGTATCCCCTGACTTCTGGGCCCCTGGTAGCTCGCGTGGGCTGCTGGGGAGGGCACCACCTGAACGACCCACGTTCTTACCCAGAAGGGAAGGCTGAGAGTCAGCAGGAGCAGGCGCCCACATCCTCCTTTCGAGGAGGCACCAATTCACTATGGTAATTGTCTGCCTAAACCACCTCAGATGGGAATGAGGAACGTATTGGAATTGCCCCCCCCCCCCCATGTGTATATACTGACTGGTACAGTGCAGGACACAGCCTAACCTTGCAGCTCCCTAAAGGGACAGTAGTTGGAGAGGGGGGCACTTTGGCGGCTATCCTCCTTGCGTGTGGACCATAAGGATGGAAAAGCAAGCCCGGTGGCTGTGGCAAAAGGGGGAAGACGACAACGGTGAGTCAAAAATCCCCAATCCCAGCCAGATGGTTTCTGGGCATTTGAGATCATCTCCCCTGGGGTCTGGATTCAAATAGCCCAGAAGCTTTTGCTAAGAACACCAGCCACAGCTCCCTCTTACATCAATGATGCTGTATGGTGGACAAGTGGTGCAGAGGAGCGAATGTGCCTAAACCACCTCAGATGGGAAAGAGGTAGGTAAGGCATTTTTTTCCCCTTCCACCTATATTTAGTGAGTGGTGCAGTGCAGTGTAGGGCCTGGGGTCTGCATAACAGAACAGCCCAGAAGCTACTGCTAAAAACCACCAGCCACAGCTCCCTCTTATAGCAGAGACACTGTGGTTATCACAATAGTAGGTTGGCAGCCTCTCCCTACATACCCGGTTGTGGTACATTAGTAGGGGTGAATATAGCAAAGGGGGTGACCTGGTAGAACAAAGAGTTCCTTACTGGCCAGGTATACCACTGAACAAATTATTAATGGTGCAATGGTTGAAGGATTCAGGAGTAAGCTCCCTTGCTCAGCAGGTGCACTAGGTTATCTGGCCTTATTAGCCCAGCTGCTAGGAATCTGAAGTTGCTCCAAGATGCTTAAAAGCTGACCTAACCTTCAACAATGTGGCAGGGACCAAGCTTCTGTGTGGCACAGTAGGGGTTCCCTTGTGACAGATCCTCCTTTTGGGGGTTGCTTGCTATGGGTAACTTTTCATAAGCTCCAACCTCCCACTCCACTCTTACATTGTGGTTATATTTTAATGCAGGGGGTAAGAAAAACCTTTTTGTTGGTTTGGGCTACAGTCCACTCAGTGACAGATCTAAAAGCGATTTACCATAAATCGTTTTCCTATATCCTTTGAATAAGGATTTTCTGTGCAAACATATGCGAGAGCTAGATGGCTATATGATTGCTTGTTTAAGGCCTGCAGGTGGCTATTTACCTCCAGGCTAAATTGGTAACCACCCTTTCTAGGGGTCTTAAATTGGTCTCTAGGGCTGGGCTCATTGAGACTTTAGTTACTAATCAGCCCCACCCGTGTATGAGCTGGCTAGCGTTTGCTCAATCTACGGAGGTAAGGTAGGACAACAGCTACTATAGTAAGGCGTCCAACCATTTTAGGATTGGTATCTACAGCCCAGGCTAGGCCTATGAAATAAATTGCCCCTGTTTTGGTTATTTCATAAAGGGATACACCATGACTCCTTGGCTGCTCACCAGTAGACCTCAGTAGTGAAGGTTTGTCCTTGCTGGGGTGTTTGGTGGCACAGCAGAAATACACATTGAGATTTGTGACATCTCTGCTCATAAGGGGTATATTGCTGTACATCAGAAATGCACTGCACTGAAGCTTGTTGGGTGTCCTTTATGTCCTAAAGGTACTGCTTTGTTTGGCTACAGATCAGAAAAATACAACAGGGAAGGTGGTCTGTACTTTCTGGTTTTGTGCCGCACGGCAGAAACGCACATCATTGAGTCTGGTAAAGACATCTCTGCTCATAAGTGTTATATTGCTGCACATCAGACCTACATAAGATTGAGGTCTGTCTGTGGGGGTTTTGTGTCTTGTATTACTGCCTTATTGGTTGCTTATCAGAAAGGCAGCAGGAAAGATTGATGGTCCTGATTTGTCGGGCTCCATAACAGAAGTACAAATTGAACCTGGGCCAGGGGTAGTACATATACTGCCTTTGGTAATCGGTACAGCACCACAAAGTGGCGTCGTGCTGATTCAGACAGTGCTATTAACGGCAATGGCTGCCGATTTTAGGCATGCGATTTGACATGCTGAGTCGCATGCCAAATCGCTTGAAGATGGATGTGCTATCTCTATTCAGAATTGTTAGATTGTTGCACATCAGAGATATACACGACTGAGGTCTGTCTGTGGGTCCTGTATTACTGCCTTATTGGTTGCTTATCAGAAAGGCAGCAGTGAAGATGGATGGTCCTGATTTTGTTGGAAAATACAAAATTGAACCTGTGCCTGGGGTAGTACACATACTGCCATTGGTAATCAGTGCAGCACCACAAAGTGGCCTGTACTGATTCAGACAGTGCTATTAACGGCAATGGCTGCCGATTTTAGGCATGCGATTTGACATGTTGAGTCGCATGTCAAATCACTTGAATATGGATGTGCTATCTCTATTCAAAATTGTTGTTGCACATCAGACACATACAAGATTGAAGGTTGTCTGTCCTTTATGTCTTACATTTACTGCCTTATTGGCTGCATATCAGAAAGGACACAACAGTGAAGGTTGTTTGTCTTTTTCTGATTTTGTTTTTGCTGCTCAGCAGGGAGACACATTGAGCGTGATGGCATCTCTGCTCAGTATTGGTATATGCTACACATCAGACATACACAAAGATTGAACATTGTTTGTGTCCTGTATGTCCTATATTTACTGCCTTATCGTCTGTATATCAGAAAGGCACAGCAGTAAGTGGTGTTTCTCATTGATCTTCCTTGCTGTTTCTTAGGTATACACAGTAGGGGGTTGTTGGCTGCACTCCTCCAGGGAGCCACAGCATGGGGACCCTTGTTTGTTCGACCCGAAAACTGCTTTTCCTGCGACCTGTGTAATCTTGAGGTCTGTGGTTCCGTAAGCAGGGACTGCTGGAGACGCTGCGACCTGGAGTCGCACAGTCACGAATGGTACCCTTTGGAAGCCATAGTATATGACTTCTCAGGCGTCTTGCAGTCCCAAGTGGCAGGTTGGGTCGCACGGGTGTGGGAACTGTAAGCTTATCTGTCCCTCCTGCTGAGGTTTTGCTACGCAGCAGGGATACTCATTGTGGAGTTATTGCCTTATTTTGCAGTAGACCAGAAAGATCGCAGCTGTAAAGGCTGTCTGTTGTTTCTTTGTTTTTATGTTGCTGCACAGCAGAAATACTCAACATTGAAGCTTGTTGGTGCTTTCTGTTTTATATTGCCTTACCTTATGGCACTTCAGAAAAACCCAATGCTGTAGGTTGCTTGTGTTCTTTCTGTGTTGGTTCTATGTAACTGCACTACAGAACTGCATAACAGAAAGGATTGTCTTATAACTGTACTTGGTGGTTCGTCATAAATACGCAACATAGAAGTTTGGGTCTTTCTGTCTTCTCTTTAAGGCCTTGTTTTGCTGTACGTCAGTAAAACACCATTGTAAAAGGGGGTTCCCGTCCTTTTTGTATTTACCAGTTATGACCTAGCTAGCTGCACTTCAGAAATGCGTAGCATTTAAGGTGTGTTTGTGTCTTAATGTTTACATATTGGCCGCACATCAGAAAACCAGACTGTGAGGTTCAGATTTGGGTCTCTTCCCATGTTTGATATGTTGGTTTAGCTAGTCACACTCAGATACACAACATTTTTGTCTATGTTTGTGTCCTTTCTGTTTAAATCTATTGTGCTATGTCCACAATCTATGATTTTTTCTTTTTATTTGTGATATTAATAATACATGTATCACCTTTTGTATTTCAGCCTTCTCTTCTGTGGAAGGGCCAGGAGTTCTGGCTGCAAATGTCACATGTCAGAAAGCCTTGACCCCTTACTTTCAGGGATGCCAGAGCCATTTCCTAGGGTTGAAGCCTGGTAGAGTTATGGGTCACTGGAGGAAGGCGATAATGAGTCGCCCTGTAATAAGAACTTAGGAAGTTCGGTTCAGAGGAGTTTTATGGCCTGAAGATGAAGTATAAAGATGTATACCCGACCAAATAGGTTACAGCTCGGTGCATGGCCTTCAGTTTGCCCTTCTAGCAAAACTAGATGTAGCAGTATGAGTGTTCTCCTCCTGCTACGGATGTTAATCTCCTGAGTAGGCTCTCAGGCATAAGTAAAACTATAGATTGGGCATGCCTTAAACCCAGGGGTTAAGTTTTTGTTAATCTATTTCCCTTAAGTAGGTTTCCCTTCAGTCTTTGCTGACCTAAAGATAAAAATGAACAAAAAAGGTTGTCTGTCAGGGGCCCCCCTTTTGGCAGTTTTATTTCCCTGGACAGGGTTGGGTTAAGACAGGCTTCCTTATTGATCAATGTAGTGTCCTTGTCTTACAACACAGCTCTCCGATTAATCTTTTTAGTGGTTCTAAGCAGCACCTATAGGCAGAATAGGCCATTGTTGTTAGATGTGTGACAGGCAACATTGATAACCTACAAGTTTAACATGTTTTCTGATTCCATCTTTAAGAGCCCACTCCACCTAGATCCTGCATCCGAAGCAGAGAAGGCAGGGACACCGGTGGAGTAGACCGGAAGATCAGCTGCATGATCCAGCTAAGATACCTTCATCAAGCATATGGAGTGAAGGTAAAGCTCGCTGCAGAACCGAGGTTCGCCAAGAGGGTCTTGCAGTGGTCCCACCCTAAAGGTAGGCCTGAGCTACTTGATTATCCTCTCAGGTGTGCCGTCCTGGAAGATGACTTGAGAAAAGTACTAGTTACTTACCGGTAACTGTCTTTCTGGGAAATCTTCCAGGACGGCAGGCCTACTTCCCACCCGTTGGAGGAGGGAAAATTTTAGAACACTAGAAGGTGAGTACCTATGAGGAATGATTTCCCTTGTGAAACAGGTTCAGGAGTTACTTCTCTACAAACTGAGGATCAAGGGGAAGGGTGTGGACTTAAAACAGCTGTTGATTGATTGTGTTTCCTGTCGGGAGGAGCCTCTCATCTCTCAGGTGTGCCGTCCTGGAAGATTTCCCAGAAAGACAGTTACCGGTAAGTAACTAGTACTTTTTTCAGATTTTGGCGCAGGGTTCCCCTTAATACCTATACCAGATCTGAAGGGCCTAGTGTGGATTTTGGGGGGACCCCCACGCTAATTTTTTTTATTTTGATGTGGGATTTTTCTTAATATCCATACCAGACCTCAAGGGCCTGGTATGGATTTTGGGGGGACCCCCACGCTAATTTTTTTAAATTTTGATGCGGGGTTCCCCTTTATATCCATACCAGATCTGAAGGGCCTGGTAATGGACTGGGGGGAACTCACGCCGTTTTTTTCAATGATTTTTATCTATATTGCCAGGATCCGACAATGCATTACAGCCGCAAGCAGTTTTAAATGACATTTCTTTCCTTTAGAAATGTCATTTTGCTGTGGTACTGTTCTAAACATGGGAAAGATGCGCTACTTTACAGGCATACTAAGGACACCCCCCCAGGCATTTAAAGGCATATTTTATTTATATTGTTTCACTTTAAGCATTATTAAAATCACTGCTCCTGAAAAGACTACCGTTTTTAAAACCTTTTTTTTCTTTGATACATGTGCCCTGGGGCAGGACCCAGGTCCTCATACACTTTTTATGGCAACAACTTGCATATAAGCCTTTAAAAGGGAATTCCACGCCAAAATGTAAAAAAAAAAATGCCGTAGCGGTCCCCCCAAGTCCATACCAAAGGGTCTGGTATGAATATTAAGGAGAACCCTGCACCAAAATTTGAAAAAAAAATGGCATGGGGGGCGTGGCCTGACGGAGCATGGAGTAGGGCACTCATTCCCTGAGCTCCGTCCATTACTCCTTATATTATTAATCCTGGACTGCTTATACTATCCTAAATAGCTGGATTACTTTAACTGGGACACCTACAACGCCCTGAAATAACTTTTGAAGCGACTGGACGAACGGCGGCCTGAACGGAGCCGCGATCCTGTACACGGTGGCTGAATTCAGGCAAGTCCGCGGCTCAGGCCTACTCCTGGAGGTCCGCGGCCATCTTGGTACTCCCCTGCCTCGCATTAACACTGGGATAACTTTGCCCTGCTGCTGCCCGGGTACAAGATAACCCCATAGGGGACCTGGATTACATTCCCCCTCACACAGAGAGACTTCCCTGACCCCCAGTACCCCAGAAGGAGCGGCAGCCGTGATTCGGCTAGGCGAGGCCTAGGCCTGTATGTAGGAGCCGGCGGACATATTGGTATGCCTATTCATCCAGCCTGTGCTGCATTTTCGGCTTCTTGCCTTATTGATCTCCCCTGAGCAACCCCCCCTTTTTTTTTTTTTTCTTTTTTGGGGTCCTTTTACACTCCCCACTGTAGTCCCAGATTGCTGACGCCCCAAGGGAGCAATGGTATACCGAGTGTTTGCCACGTGGGAGCGTCCTTCACCCCCAGACATACTAGTGGCCCTGCGACCCCAGCCAGCACTCCCCCTTATCCTACAAGTAGTTAATTTTGCCAACAAGAGATTGGGGACTTGCTGTGTGATACCCCAGGCCCTCATAGCATGTCACCAACCAAAGAACAGAAGGCAGCGGCAGCCAAACTTGATCAGTATCGCCGACAAGAGAAAGAGGACATGGAGGAAGATGGAGCCTCTGAGAAAACTGGAGGGGGAGAACGAACGGCGAGTGATACTGACAAACTTCTTGAAGCAATCACCTTTTGCAGAACTTCACTCACAGCACAAATAGAGGAAGTCAAGATGGATATTTCTCTTATTAGGTAAGACTTTCAAAAGCTCAGAGACAGAGTGAAGGAAGCCGAGACTAGACTGAGCACGGTGGAGGATGCCATACCACCTTTACAAACATCCTCAGATCATGTACAATGACAAATACACCAACTCCTAAGAAAACAGGATGATATGGAGAATAGGCTGCGAAGATGTAACATACGCTTGATCGGCCTGCCGGAGGGGTCTGAGGGCAGGGACACTACCACGCCTCTGGAACAACTTTTGATCAATACCTATGGGAGAGAAGCCTTCTCCCCTTGTTTGCGGTGGAGAGGGCACATCGCATGCCAGCAAGACCCCCCCCCCGCAGGGAGCCCCCCCTCACACGTTCATAGCTAAACTCCTTAATTACAAAGATCGAGATACAGCTCTGAGGATGGCAAGGGAGAAGGGCAATCTTCCAGTAGGAAACGTTAAAGTGGCTATTTTCCCGGACTTCTCGGCGGAAGTGCAGCCCCGTCGGCAGAGTTTTACGGAGGCCAAGCGTAGGCTAAGGAACCTACAATACAAATACTCTATGCTCTTTCCCGCCCGCCTTAGAGTGGAACATGACGGTTGTGCAATCTTCTTTGAAGATCCTGAGGAAGTGATCACCTGGCTGGAACGTCGTGCTGTACCCGAAAGAGCGGATTGATCAAATCCCAGACATAGTCGCATAGTTACTGTTGCCTGAGGACATAAACTGTCTATCACTACACACGGCAACCCTTTGAATGTGCTGTAGAAATGTTCCCGAACCAGCGCAAGTTGAAGTTTAAATCCTAGATACCCACAGTATAAGAGTCCACTTACTTTCCGGGGCTCCGGAGAGGTAGAAGTCCTACTGACAATATGCATAGTGCAGCGAGACTTTACCCCACATAATACTGGGAAACAGCACCATGACTACTGGAACTTTTTCTGGATCATATTTGTTGCAGTTAACAGGAAGCAAGGGGATTGGGAGATCACACCATATCTTGTACAAATAACATGGTTGATACCTCTCGTTCTACTCAGCCCCTGGGAACTTAACCAGATGTTTCGCATTCTACCTGTAACCAAGAAGATGGAATGTTTCCCAGTTAAGCTCAAGTTACGGGAATATGCCCGCACCAGTTTGGGACAGTGCAGGGAGGGGGGTGGGAGTTCATATGTTTATAGTTTGGTTAAACTTGATTGTGCATGCCAATTACAGAAAACCGGTAACATACCGAATGATAGGTACATGTGAATGTTCATATATGTTGTGCGTTACAAGATTGCTGCAGCTAGGTTTACATACTAAGAACATGGGTGTCCTACACATAGTGAGTGAATTGCTAACCATAACTGTTATATTAGATCTTAATAGGTTTTGTTTATGGCATCTTTGAAGTTTCTCACATGGAATGTGAGGGGCATGCGTGAGAAATTTAAGCGCGCGGCGGTCTTCACTTTCCTCAAGAAACAACATGCTGATATAGTAGCATTGGTGGAGACACATGTTGAGGGAGGTGTCCAGATGGCACTTCGCCGTCCATGGGTTGGATGGGCATATCATTCTACCCATACATCTCACTTCAGAAGAGTCTCTGTTTTGATAGCCAAGTCGGTACATTTTGAGTTATGTGAGTTGTCCACTGATCCACTAGGCCGATTATGTCTTTATCTATGCTAAATTATATGGAGAACCCCTACTTATATTGGCTTTTTATATACCACCTCCATTTAACATCTCCATAATTAAAGAGGGACTGTCGTTCATGGCCCGTCATTCGACTGTATCTGCAGTTTGGCTAGGCGACTTCAATACCACACTAAACCAGACTTTAGACAGGCTTCAACTTACTTCGCCTACCCGCAATACTCCAAATGAGACTATGTTCTCTAAGCTCATTTCCGCCTTTCACTTAATAGACACATGGCGCCATAAGTTCCCACAGGCCAAATCATACTCGTGCTTCTCGTCTTCTCACGGGTCTATGTCCCGTATAGATTTTATACTTATATCCCACAGATTGACACCAAGACTATCAGAGGCTGTATTTTGTCCCAGGATACTCTCGGATCATAGTCCCTATTGGATTACATTAAGAATTCCTATAGCAAAGCCACCACGATCATGGCGTTTAAACCCATTCTGGCTCTCTCTCCTACCTGAGGATGATGAGCTAATAAATAAATGGAAAATGTACTTTGTGGAGAATGATAGGTCAGCGACGCCATCCGCAGTATGGGATTCCTTTAAGTTATTCGCACGCTCCACATTGATTACTGCTATCAATAAAATTAAGACAAACTCTTCCAGTGCCCTCGGGAAGGCGCTGGAGGATCTATCCTCTGCCGAAAGAGACTTTGCCACCACCCCGTCCCCCACAAATGCAGATCTGCTCAAACTACAAACTAGAGTAGTAAACCAGCTACAATACCAGAAAGCTAGACAAAAAATATTCTTTTCCAAACAGAAAACGTTTGAACATGGGGAAAAAGCAGGCAAGTTGCTGGCATACTTGGTACACAGCGAAGACAGACCCCCAGTGGACATTACATTACATGGCCCTGGAGGATAACAAATAACAGACCCACCTAGAGTAACTTCCATGTTCAGAGATTTTTTTGCGGACCTATACAAAACGACAGCTCCCACTGAGACACAATCCATGTCTCTCTTTTTAGAGAAGGTGACTTTCCCACAGCTGACAGAGGAACAGGTCAAACTACTTGAGGCACCCCTCACTACAGACGAAATTACGACAGCTATAGCCAGTTTTGCTAGGTCTAAGTCCCCAGGATCAGACGGACTCCCAATCGAGTTCTATTCCCAATTCAGCGATATACTAGTCCCTAAACTACTAACATTGTACAATCATCTCTTTGAAACTGGAACTTTACCCCCATCTATGACAGAGGCAACAATAGTCCTCATCCCCAAACCGGGAAAGGACCCGGGATACCCAGAATCCTATCGTCCAATATCCCTTTTACAAGTTGATATTAAAATATTAGCTAAAGTACTATCTATTAGGCTTAATCAAGTAATTTTATCATTAATACATACAGACCAGGCTGGTTTTATGCCTGGTCGCAACACCTCGTTTAACCTCCGGAAACTGTATATTAATATACAGGCTACACACGAGGAGGTTGGCTCACGGGTTGTGGTGACTCTAGACACAGCAAAAGCCTTTGATTCGGTGGAGTGGAGGTACCTATGGAGATGCTTGGAGGGCTATGGCTTCGGTCCGAAATATATTAAATGGGTTCAATTACTATACCAGGCACCTAGGGCCAGAGTGGTGGCTAATGGGTGGTCGTCTCAGATGTTTGACCTCAGTAGAGGCACGAGACAGGGCTGCCCCTTATCCCCACTATTGTATGCCCTTGCGGCAGAACCCCTGGCGATATCCATCCGTGCGAATCCGGAGATTAAAGGACTTAGAATGGGCTCTTTAATTGAAAAAATTAGTTTGTATGCAGACGACACGCTTTTGTATTTAGCAGATTCGGGCCCATCACTAGATACCGCACTCCACACGATTGAACAATTTGGACTATTTTCAGGGCTGAAAATCAATTGGGACAAGTCCCAAATTTTACCAATTGATAGCTTCCCACCCCCAGAATCCCAAGCCAGACTACCGATTCAGAGAGTTGATGTTATTAAATATTTAGGGATTCGTATATCTAGATCCCCTGCAGACTATGTATCCCTCAATATAGATCCTCTCATCTCTACGGTTAAAAATAAAATACGAGTCTGGTCCAAACTACCATTGGGTGTTTGGGGTCGCATAAATTTAATCAAAATGATACTACTCCCTAAAATACTGTATGTCCTCTGGCATACTCCGGTTTACTTACCCTTGAAGCATTTTAAATCTTTAGAGTCCCTCCTCAAGCCATTTGTGTGGGGGCATAACAGACACAAACTTGCATGGCAAACACTCAAGAATCCAACGGACCTTGGTGGCACAGCTCTCCCCGACTTTAACCTATATTACATTGCAGCACAACTGTCACAGATGTTCCACTTGGATAAAACGGACAGTGAGAGATTCCTCGCCCTCCTTTGTCCAAAGTGGGCACAACACACCAGGGACTCGGTATACGCAATAGCATCGGGCTCGGGGGGGATGGAGTTAGGAGAAAATAGACAAACCATGTTATATCATTACAGGAAAATATGGGATTTAGCCGCCTCTAAACTTGAAATTCCACAGATCAATGATTACACTCCGATATGGCATAACAAGAATCTCCCCGAGTTTAATAAAATTCATGACACATTCCCATGGTCCACGCAGGGAGTATTTTACCTGCACCACTTATTGAAAGATGGACATCTCAAAACATTTGATACAGTTAAGGAAGAATTTACAATTCAGAACCAGATGTTCTTCAGATTTTTACAAATCCGGCATGCGTCACAGTCACAATTTCCTGACTCCCTTCCAAACCCCACACCTAATATTCTTATGGCAGTAATTAAAAGTACAGACCCTCATAAACTCATCTCAGCCTTTTATAATATGCTCTCAATCCCTGTATCTACTAAAATAGCATATGATCTCAAACCAAGATGGGAAAGAGAGGTGGGACCAATCGAGGATGAGGAGTGGGGGGAGGCATTGGAGTCCTGCAAAACTGTGTCCCCTAAATTATCGGATCGCTTGTCGCAGCTCTATATACTTCACAGGGCATATCTTACATCCCTTCGAGGGGCAAGATATAAACGCACACAACCCACCACATGTCAGATGTGTGAGAGGGAGACGGGCACATTCTTTCACTTGATCTGGACGTGCCCTAAGATTCAAGGCCCGTGGGAACAGATAGTGAAATTTCTACACGACACAATGGAATCACCCCTAGCCCTAGACCCAAAACAATGTCTCCTAGGTATAATACCAGATACAATTGATAAATACACCAAAACATTTCTACATGAAACACTTTTCGCAGCAAGAAAGGTTATTGCCAAAAAATGGATGAGACAAGTGCCTCCTAAAATGGTGGAATGGAAGGTGGAGGTGAATAATACATTATCGTTCAAGAAATGCATATATATTAATAGAGGTTGCCCGACCAAGTACAATAAAATATGGGATCGTTGGCTACAAGAATCTGCTACCTGTGTCTAACGTAACTAAATGGGTACAGGGTGATATATTTGATGTGAGTTTAGATGTATGGTTGCATGTGTCAAATGTATATACTCTGAATATCCCCTCATGACAAGTATTTTATACCCAGTATCACAAGTACGGAACTTACAACAATCAATGTACTGTTACCATGTTCATGTGTTACCGCAAACATATTATGTATGCACCAGTTGATCAATAAAACCTTGTTTGATTTAAAAAAAAAAAAAAAATGGCATGATGGTCCCCCCAAAATCCTTACCAGACCCTTATTCAAGCACGCAACCTGGCAGGCCGCAGGAAAAGAGGGGGGACGAGAGGGCGCCCCCCCTCTTGAACCATACCAGGCCACATGCCCTCAACATGGGGAGGGTGCTTTGGAGTAGCCCCCCAAAGCACCTTGTCCCCATGTTAATGGGGACAAGGGCCTCATCCCTACAACCCTTGCCCGGTGGTTGTGGGGGTCTGCGGTTGGGGAGCTTATCAGAATCTGGAAGCCCCCTTTAACAAGAGGGCCCCCAGATCCCGTCCCCCCCCCCCATGTGAATGGGTATCAGGTACATTGTATCCCTACACATTTACCAAAAAAAGCAGTGAAATGTGACAAAAGACAATAGCTGGTTTTTGACAATTCCTTTATTAAAAATGTTTTCTTCTTTCCCCGCTGCTTCTTCCGGTCTTCCTCCAGCTTCTTCGCCATCCTCCCCATGTTGAGGGCATGTGGCCTGGTATGGTTCAGGAGGGGGGGCGCTCTCTCGTCCCCCTTCTTTTCCTGCGGCCTGCCAGGTTGTGTGCTCGGATAAGGGTCTGGTATGGATTTTGGGGGGGACCCCCACGCCATATTTTTTTTCAAATTTTGGCACAGGGTTCCCCTTAATATCCATACCAGAACTGAAGGGTCTAGTATAGATTTGGGGGGGACCCATACGCCATTTTTTTTTATTTGGCGTGGAGTTCCCCTTAATATCCATACCAGACTCGAAGGGCCTGGTATGGACCGGTAGGGGGAACCTACGCCGTTTTTTTCTTTCATTTTAACTCTATATTGCCAGAAACCGGCAACTCATTACAGCCACGAGCAATTTTTAATGAAATGTTTTCCTTTAGAAATGTCATTTTGCTGCGGTACAGTAATAAACTAGGGAAAGGTGCGCTACTTTACAGGCATACTAAGAACACCCCCCCAAGCACGATATTTAAAGGAATTTTTCATTTTTATTGTTTCACCTTAAGCATTATTAAGATCACTGCTCCTGAAAAAACGGCTGTTTTAAAAACATTTTTTCCAATTGATTCATGTCCCCTGGGGCAGGACCCAGGTCCCCAAACACTTTTTATGGCAAAGAGCTCACATATAAGCCTTCAGTGAGAACTTTGGAGTTTGCAGGTTCGAGCCCCATTGACTTCCACTATTCCCGCATATGTGATCTGACAGATTTTTGCCCGCAATAGCACTGCTTTCCATTTGCATTAGCGCTCAGTTTCTGGGAGTTGAAGTCTTAATTGGCCTCAATTGGGCGCTATTTTCTGGGACTGCAGGATCATTTTTCAGCGCTATAGTAAATGACCCCCAATCTGTATTGTTGTGTAATGGTATCAGCCAAATGATCAGACCAATGGCGATATGCAATTTCTACTTTACTTAACAATGGTAATCAATATAAACTTGCATAGGGGATATCATATGAACAGGGGAGTGTAGTATAGAACATAAACCACTTAAGGACTGCCTCACGCCGATATACGTCGGCAAGGTGGCACGGGCAGGCAGAATCACGTATGCCCGAGGCGGTCCGTTTCTGACCAGCGGCGATCAGAGATGAGGGGGAGACCATCCATTCGTGGCCCCCCCCTCGCGATCGCCGCCGGCCAATCAAATCATTCCTTTGCTGCTGTATGCTAAACAGCAGCAAAGGAAATGATGTCATCTCTCCTCGGCTCGGTATTTTCCGTTCCGGCGCCGAGGAGAGAAGACTTCAATGTGAGTGCACAACACACACACACAGTAGAACATGCCAGGCATACAAAACACCCCCCTTTACCCCCCGATCCCCCCCTGATCACCCCCCGATCAAACCTCCCCCCCCCCCCCCCCAGTCACACTGACACCAAGCAGTTTTTTTTTTTTTTTTTCTGATTACTGCATGGTGTCAGTTTGTGACAGTTACTGTGTTAGGGCAGTTACTGTTAGCCCCCTTTAGGTCTAGGGTACCCCCCTAACCCCCCTAATAAAGTTTTAACCCCTTGATGACCCCCTGTCGCCAGTGTCGCTAAGCGATCATTTTTCTGATAGCTGTATTAGTGTCACTGGTGACTCTAGTTAGGGAGGTAAATATTTAGGTTCGCCGTCAGCGTTTTATAGCGACAGGGACCCCCATATACTATCTAATAAATGTTTTAACCCCTTGATTGCCCCCTAGTCAACCCTTTCACCACTGATCACCGTATAACTGTTACGGGTGACGCTGGTTAGTTTATTTTTTATAGTGTCAGGGCACCCGCCGTTTATTACCGAATAAAGGTTTAGCCCCCTGATCGCCCTGCGGTGATATGCGTCGCCCCAGGCAGCGTCAGTTTAGCGCCAGTACCGCTAACACCCACGCACGCAGCATACGCCTCCCTTAGTGGTATAGTATCTGTACGGATCAATATCTGATCCGATCAGATCTATAATAGCGTCCCCAGCAGTTTAGGGTTCCCAAAAACGCAGTGTTAGCGGGATCAGCCCAGATACCTGCTAGCACCTGCGTTTTGCCCCTCCGCCCGGCCCAGCCCAGCCCACCCAAGTGCAGTATCGATCGATCACTCTCACTTACAAAACACTAAACGCATAACTGCAGCTTTCGCAGAGTCAGGCCTGATCCCTGCGATCGCTAACAGTTTTTTTGGTAGCGTTTTGGTGAACTGGCAAGCACCAGTGGCCTAGTACACCCCGGTCGTAGTCAAACCAGCACTGCAGTAACACTTGGTGACGTGGCGAGTCCCATAAGTGCAGTTGACGCTGCCACCAAGAAGAAGACAAACACAGGCCCGTTGTGCCCATAGTTCCCTTCCTGCTGCATTCGCCAATCCTAATTGGGAACCCACCACTTCTGCAGCGCCCATACTTCCCCCATTCACATCCCCCA
Organism: Aquarana catesbeiana; assembly: GCF_042186555.1. NCBI lineage: Eukaryota > Metazoa > Chordata > Amphibia > Anura > Ranidae > Aquarana > Aquarana catesbeiana. The sequence continues at coordinate 575,364,968 of NC_133325.1, read as the reverse complement.
ACAAATGCAGTCGGCTGCATGAGAGGCATTTTTATGTCCTCCCGAGTACCCCTACCCAGCGAACCCCCCCCAAAAAAGATGTCGTGTCTGCAGCAAGCACGGATATAGGCATGACACCCGCTATTATTGTCCCTCCTGTCCTGACAATCCTGGTCTTTGCCATTCACTAGTTGAGTATTAGCGTAGGGTACAGCATTGCACAGACTAGGCAAACTTTCACAGGGTCTCCCAAGATGCCATCGCATTTTGAGAGACCCGAACCTGGAACCGGTTACAGTTATAAAAGTTAGTTACAAAAAAAAGTGTAAAAAAAAAAAAAAAATATATATATATATATATATATATATATATATATAAAATAAAAAAAAATTGTTGTCGTTTTATTGTTCTCTCTCTCTCTCTCTATTGTTCTGGTCTTTTTTACTGTATTCTATTCTGCAATGTTTTATTGTTATGTTTTATCATGTTTGCTTTTCAGGTATGCAATTTTTTTATACTTTACCGTTTACTGTGTTTTATTGTTAACCATTTTTTTGTCTTCAGGTACGCCATTCACGACTTTGAGTGGTTATACCAGAATGATGCCTGCAGGTTTAGGTATCATCTTGGTATCATTCTTTTCAGCCAGCGGTCGGCTTTCATGTAAAAGCAATCCTAGTGGCTAATTAACCTCTAGACTGCTTTTACAAGCAGTGGGAGGGAATGCCCCCCCCCTACCGTCTTCCGTGTTTTTCTCTGGCTCTCCTGTCTCAACAGGGAACCTGAGAATGCAGCTGGTGATTCAGCCAGCTGACCATAGAGCTGATCAGAGACCAGAGTGGCTCCAAACATCTCTATGGCCTAAGAAACCAGAAGCTACGAGCATTTCATGACTTAGATTTCGCCGGATGTAAACAGCGCCATTGGGAAATTGGGAAAGCATTTTATCACACCGATCTTGGTGTGGTCAGATGCTTTGAGGGCAGAGGAGAGATCTAGGGTCTAATAGACCCCAATTTTTTTTTAAAAAAGTACCTGTCACTACCTATTGCTATCATAGGGGATATTTACATTCCCTGAGATAACAATAAAAATGATTAAAAAAGAAAAAAAAATTAAGGGAACAGTTTAAAAATAAGATAAAAAAAGCAAAAAAAAAAAAAATAAAAAAAAAAAAAAGCACCCCTGTCCCCCCCTCTCGCGCAAAGGCGAACACAAGCGTTGGTCTGGCGTCAAATGTAAACAGCAATTGCACCTTGCATGTGAGGTGTCACCGCGAACGTCAGATCGAGGGCAGTAATTTTAGCAGTAGACCTCCTCTGTAAATCTAAAGTGGTAACCTGTAAAGGCTTTTAAAGGCTTTTAAAAATGTATTTAGTTTGTCGCCACTGCACGTTTGTGCGCAATTTTAAAGCATGTCATGTTTGGTATCCATGTACTCGGCCTAAGATCCATCTTTTTTATTTCATCAAACATTTGGGCAATATAGTGTGTTTTAGTGCATTAAAAAAAAATCGCTGCACAAATACTGTGTGAAAAAAAAACTGAAACACCCACCATTTTAATCTGTAGGGCATTTGCTTTAAAAAAAATATATATTGTTTGGGGGTTCAAAGTAATTTTCTTGCAAAAAAAAATATTTTTTTCATGTAAACAAAAAGTGTCAGAAAGGGCTTTGTCTTCAAGTGGTTAGAAGAGTGGGTGATGTGTGACATAAGCTTCTAAATGTTGTGCATAAAATGCCAGGACAGTTCAAACCCCCCCAAATTACCCCATTTTGGAAAGTAGACACCCCAAGCTATTTGCAGAGAGTCATGTCGAGTCCATGGAATATTTTATATTGTGACACAAGTTGCGGGAAAGAGACAAATTTTTTTTTTTTTTTTTGCACAAAGTTGTCACTAAATGATATATTGCTCAAACATGCCATGGGAATATGTGAAATTACACCCCAAAATACATTCTGTTGCTTCTCCTGAGTTCGGGGATACCACATGTGTGAGACTGTTTGGGAGCCTAGTCGCGTACGGGACCCCGAAAACCAAGCACCGCCTTCAGGCTTTCTAAAGGCGTACATTTTTGATTTCACTCTTCACTGCCTATCACAGTTTCTGAGGCCATGGAATGCCCAGGTGGCACAAAACCCCACCAAATGACCCCATTTTGGAAAGTAGACACCCCAAGCTATTTGATGAGAGGTATAGTGAGTATTTTGCAGACCTCACTTTTTGTCACAAAGTTTTGAAAATTGAAAAAAGAAAAAAAAAATGTTTTTTCTTGTCTTTCTTCATTTTCAAAAACAAATGAGAGCTGCAAAATACTCACCATGCCTCTCAGCAAATAGCTTGGGGTGTCTACTTTCCAAAATGGAGTCATTTGGGGGGGGGGTTTGTGCCACCTGGGCATTTCATGGCCTCCGAAACTGTGATAGGCAGTAAAGAGTGAAATCAAAAATTTACACCCTTAGAAATCCTGAAGGCAGTGATTGGTTTTCGGGGCCCCGTACGCGGCTAGGCTCCCAAAAAGTCCCACACATGTGGTATCCCCATACTCAGGAGAAGCAGCTAAATGTATTTTGGGGTGCAATTCCACATATTCTCATGGCCTGTGTGAGCAATATATCTTTTAGTGACAACTTTGTGCAAAAAAAAAAAAAAAAAATTGTCTCTTTCCCGCAACTTGTGTCACAATATAAAATATTCCATGGACTCGACATGACTCTCTGCAAATAGCTTGGGGTGTCTACTTTCCAAAATGGGGTCATTTGGGGGGGTTTGTGCTATCTGGGCATTTTATGGCCTTCAAAACTGTGATAGGTAGTGAGGAGTGAAATCAAAAATTTATGCCCTTAGAAATCCTGAAGGCAGTGATTGATTTTCGGTGCCCCGTACGCGGCTAGGCTCCCAAAAAGTTCACACATGTGGTATCCCCGTACTCAGGAGAAGCAGCTGAATGTATTTTGGGGTGCAATTCCACATAGGCCCATGGCCTGTGTGAGCAATATATCATTTAGTGACAACTTTTTGTAATTTTTTTTTTTTTGTCATTATTCAATCACTTGGGACAAAAAAATAAATATTCAATGGGTTCAACATGCCTCGCAGCAATTTCCTTGGGGTGTCTACTTTCCAAAATGGGGTCATTTGGGGGCGTTTGTACTGCCCTGCCATTTTAGCACCTCAAGAAATGACATAGGCAGTCATAAACTAAAAGCTGTGTAAATTCCAGAAAATGTACCCTAGTTTGTAGACGCTATAACTTTTGCGCAAACCAATAAATATACGCTTATTGACATTTTTTTTACCAAAGACATGTGGCCGAATACATTTTGGCCTAAATGTATGACTAAAATTGAGTTTATTGGATTTTTTCTATAACAAAAAGTAGAAAATATCATTTTTTTTCAAAATTTTTGGTCTTTTTCCGTTTATAGCGCAAAAAATAAAAACGGCAGAGGTGATCAAATACCATCAAAAGAAAGCTCTATTTGTGGGAAGAAAAGGACGCAAATTTCGTTTGGGTACAGCATTGCATGACCGCGCAATTAGCAGTTAAAGCGACGCAGTGCCAAATTGGAAAAAGTCCTCTGGTCCTTAGGCAGCATAATGGTCCGGGGCTAAAGTGGTTAAAGGGTAACTCCACTTTCGTGGAGAAAGAAAATAGCAGGTAAAGAAAAAATAACATAGTGTATACAATTGCGACACAAGTGATATTGTAATTAAATGTTATTAAAAATTACCTTTTCAATCTGCAGCCGCTGTAATTTTCTGAAAATGCAATATGGCTACCTGGAGCTGTTCTGTACACAGAGTGTGTACTGAACACACTCCAGAAATCATTTCTTGCTTGTGTGATTGGCTCACCAATTTTCCCCAGAAGTCTGCACCAAGATACAGGAAGTCCCCGACTTACGAACGCCTGACTTACGAATGACTCCTACTTACGAGCGGCCTCAATGCTGGCTGCTTGTGCTCCACGCTGGTCCTGGATACCTCTGAGCAGCTATCTTGCCACATTCCACACTGCAGTACTTCATGTACTGCATGGCCAGAAGAGCCCCAGAAGCACCCGGAACATCCCACATCTCTCCACAGGCGGACACCGGAACATCCCACATCCCTGCACAAGTGGAAGTTACACTTACAAGCAGTGTTCCGACTTACAAACAAATTTCACTTACCTACAGTTCTTAACGTGTTCGTAACTCAGGGACTGCCTGTACAAGAAAGATTTCAGGCATCCCCTGCAACAAAAATGTCATTTTTGGTGAGATACTTTTAATAGGAAATCATGGCTAAAGGGATACAGGCCCAGCAGATTTCCTCACTAGAGCCCTGCAGGTGCACAGCTGATAGATAATTATGAAAGTACTCCCATTAGACCCACTTAGCACAGAAGCACAGAGGAACAAACAGTGATTTCTTCAGAATAACAAAAGGTAGGAATCTGCAACAAAGGTTGTTATAATGCTTGCAATGTACATAGATCACCCAAAGGGGAATGTTTTTTCCTCAACAAAAGTGGAGTTATGCCGCATACACAGGAGCGGACTTTTCGACCGGACTGGTCCGACAGGTCGAGTCCGGTGGACAATTCGACCGTGTGTGGGCTCCATCGGACCTGCAGCGGACTTTTTCGGTCGAAAATCTGACGGAGATTAGATTTGGAACATGCTTCAAGTCTTTCCGACGGACTCGAGTCCGGTCGAAAAATAGGCTCGCCTGTATGCTAGTCTGACGGACAAAAACCGACGCTACGGCAGCTATTGTCTACTGGCTATCAACTTCCTTATTTTAGTCCGGTCGTACATCAGTACGAATCCGTCGGACTTTGGTGTGATCGTGTGTAGGCAAGTCCGCTCATTAGAAAGTCCGTCGTAACTCCGTCGAAAGTCCGTCAGAAAGACCGTTGGACCTTTGTTGTCGAAAAGTCCGACCGTGTGTACGCAGCATTAGTCTTTAACTGCTTGCCGACCAGCCGCCGTCATTATAGTGTGGCAGGTCAACTCCTTCCTGCAAATCGCCGTAGGTGTACGTCGGCTTCTTCAAGAGCTATAGCAGGCGCATGCCTGCTGCATGGCGGGGGGAGCTGATGCGCATGGCCAGCGGTTGCAATGTCTGCCGGCCACTCTCGATCGCTCCACAGAGAGCCAGATCAGGGATCTGTCAGTGTAAACTGACAGATCCCTGTTCTGACAGGGGAGGAGAGAGAGATCTGCTAGTAATCAGGAACAGCGATCTCTCTGTACTTCCAGTCAGTCCACTCCCCCCCACAGTTAGAAACACCTCCCTAGGGAACACTTAACCTCTTGATTTCCCCCTAGTGTTAACCCCTTCCCTAGCAGTGTCATTTATACAGTAGTCAGTGCATTTTTTATAGCACTGATCGCTTTTTTTGTTTATAGAGCAAAATATAAAAACTGCAGAGGTGATCAACCACCACCAAAAGAAAGCTCTATTTGTGGGAAAAAAGGACGTCAATTTTGTTTGGGTGCAGCGTCGCACAACCGCGCAATTGTCACTTAAAGCAATGCAGTGTCGTATATTAAAAAATGGCCTGGTCATTAAGGGGGAAAATCTGGGGCTGAAGTGGTTAAAGTGATTGTAAGGGTAATTTTTTTTTTTTTTTAAATAACAAACATATCATACTTACCTCCACTGTGCAGCTCGTTTTGCACAGAGTGGTCCCAAACCTGCTCCTCTGGGGTCCCTCGTCAGCTCTCGAGGCTCCTCCCCGCATCAGATAACCCCCTAGGAGAAGCACTCTCCCGGGGGATTACCTTGCGGGTGCGCTCCCTAGTCCAGCATTCGCGGCATCCATGGAGCCCAAATGCAGGACTCGGCCCCGCCCCCCGGCGCCCACGTCATTGGATTTGATTGACAGAAGCGGGAGCCAATGGCTGCGCTGCTATCAATCTATCTAATCAAGAGCCGGGAGCCCGTGGAAAGAGAGACAGCGTGTCCCTGCCGACTGAATGAAGGGGTTCAGGTAAGTAAAACAGGGGGGCTGGGGGGCCGGTGACTGCCAGGTGTTTTTTCACCTTAATGCATAGGACGCATTAAAGTGGAGTTCCGGCGAAAACAAATTTTTTTTTTTTTTACATCCTAGCATTATTTAAAAAAAGAGTATATAATCATCACGATCGCTTTTTAGTAAATATAAAGTTTTTACTGTTTTATTTTTCTGCTCCATTTGTGGCCGTTGCCATCCTGAATGTGGGCATGTGAAGCCCAATCGAGATTGCTTCCTGGAATAGCTTGAGAGAGGTGCATGCTGGGTAACCAGCATGCACCTCTCGATCTCACGCATGCACGATTCAATGGCGGCCGTAGCGCCGAGCACAGTGCTCCCCACAGACTAATTTCCCAGGAGCATAGGCAAGGAAGGAAGTCACCAGGAGCTCCGCGGTCCAGGAAGTGGCAGATTACGAGGACTGCATAGCAACAGGGCCTTTCTGTTAAGTATAAAAAAAAAAATTCCTCCAAATGATTTTTTCTAGGTTAAAAGGAGTCATTTAATGAAATTTTTTTTTTTTAGGGTGGAACTCCGCTTTAAGGTGAAAAAACACGAACCTTTACAACACCTTTAATATTAACAATAGACAATACAGTAATAATGAAACATGTGAGAACAATTCTACAAATGGCCACTAGATGGCAGTAGAGTTCCAGAGTTCAGTTCAGCTTATGAGAAAGAGGATAATGAGGTTGATTTACTAAACTTGGAGAGTGTAAAATCTGGTGCAGCTCTGCAAAGAATCCAATCACCTTCCAGGTTTTATTGTCAAAGTTTAATTGAACAAGCTGAAGTGAGAAGCTGATTGGCTACCATGCACAGCTCCACCAGATTCTGAATGCACCAGTTTTAGTAAATCTCCCCACCACTGTCTCTCACATGTCCACCTTATGAAGGAAGGTTCTGGAAAGCTAATAGCTGGGTGCATCTGGGTTGGCACAGGCACAGTAGATCTATGAAGATATCATGCAAAGCAGTGCAGCAGTATGGATACTGAATAACAGTTCATTATAGACTTAAAGCGGAGGTCCGCCGATTTGTTTTTTTTTTAAAAGTCAGCAGCTGCAAATACTGCAGCTGCTGACTTTTAAAATAAGGACACCTATCTGTCCAGGACGCCCGCGATGTCGGCACCGAAGCCGATCTATCCCTCGACTGTCGGGTGCTACCGCCACCATCTTCGGTAAGGGTATTAGGAAGTAAAGCCTTGCGGTTTCACTTCCTGGTTCCCTACTGCGCATGCGCGTCTCGCGCTGCGCTATCCCACTGGTCCCTGCTGTGTTCTGGGACCTGTGTGTCTCCCAGAAGACAGTGGGGGGGACGGAGAAGGCGCCGGAAGTGGCGTCGATACCCGCGGGTGGCTCAGGTATCTAAGCCCGGACGTGAGAGCAAAACACCTGTATTAGACGGGGGGAGAAACCGGAAAAGCGGAAGTTCCATTTTTGGGTGGAACTCTGCTTTAAACATGAATTTAGCAAGTCTGTTGCAGAGTCACCTGTAGACTGGGAGGTTCTTACAAATACAGTCACCCACCATGTGTTAAGATATGCAAATGTGTCTGCAAACAGAGACAGTATAGAGCAGGGGTGTCCAAACTTTTTTCAAAGAGGGCCAGTTTTGATTAAGTGAACATGCGTGAGGGCCGACCATTTTGCCTGACATTCTTTGAACCATTAAAATTTGGTCTAAAGCCTCGTACATACGATTGGACTGTCCGTTGGAAAATCCAACCGTTTGTACGCTCCATCGGACAATTGTTGTCGGATTTTCCACAAACAAATGTTGGGTGGCAGGTTTTAAAAGTTTCTGCAGACAAATGTCTGTTGTTGGATTTTCTGAGCGTGTGTACACAAGTCCGTCGGACAAAAGTCAAAAGTACAAACATGCATGCTCAGAAGCAAGGACGAGCCAGAAGCGGTCAGTCTTGTAAACTGGCGTTCGTAATGGAGAATAAACATTCGTGACGTGGTAAATTATGAAATCTTGAAATGCAGCGCATGTTTTCTTCTTTAATGGGATAATAATGAAGCTGCTTTGCTGGTGATACTGATGGAGTTATTGCAAACAATTTTTAAAAGGCTTTTATTTTCTAGTGATATCAAGAATAATATTATTATGCTTGTTTTTATTTGTTTTTTTGGGGGGGGGAAAGTTACCACAACACCATTATCCCGTCATTTTTAAGATCAAAGATACAACTATGTTGGTGTCCCTTGTCAATTTTACATTGTATTTTTTTTAATGTAATTGCCTACTCCCAAACTGTCATTTGAAGTAAAACACATAGCCAAGTATTATTCTCCACAATTTTTTTATTGTGCATTAAAAAAAGAAAACAAATAAAATTAGATGTGCTATCTGCCAATAGAACTTAACCAAAAAGTGCATTCTATACATCCAAAAATATAGAAAATATAACAAATCAAATCATTATTATTCAACCAAAAAATAAAATAAAAGCCTCATGCATGTGTCCTGCTTCTTAATATAGGGGGTCAACAATGACAAGAGTTGGTGAAAGCAGGGGTCTGTCATCCGGAGATAATTTTGAAAATCATCTGGATTATTCTCCTGGAGCTCCCGCAGCAAAGGCATATGACATAATTGGTCATGATTAATAAAGCAACCAATTTTTGGTCCAAGAACTCCTCCTCCTCCTGTTCCTGGACTGGAGTTGGGTCAAAGCAATAATTCCAAGGCCGATAATAAATAACACGTTATCTCCTCCGATTCCGCAACATGTCTGGTTGACGAACGTTTAGAAACTAACTGAAAAGTGCTAAATGAAAAGCGCGAATCAACACTCACCAAACTTCTACTAACAAGAAATTAGCAGAAGGAGCCCAAAGGGTGGCGCTAAAGAGCTGAAAAACCACTTAGTACGTCACTACGTTCGTGTTTGTTGGCCGACAATTCCTTGCCATTTGTATGCAAGACAAAATCCAGGCACATGCCTTCGGACAAAAGTCTGAGGTTTTGTCTGCGGAAAATCCAATCGTGTGTACGAGGCTTTAGTGTGTTCGTCCGAGCACTAATACACTGCCCAACAAGAATTTTCTTGCCTTTGTGGCTGTGTGTGGTCAAGAGATGAGCTTGGGCATGTTATTTGGATATACCATATTAATCTGCGTATACCACACACCTTCACTTTAAGAGAGAAGTTTCAGGAAAAAATGTAATTTTAAATAAAGAACTGTAAAGCAAAAAAACGGTCAGTGCCCATCTGCAGCCTCGTCATTGCCATGAAGGCAGCCCCACCATTGCCATGAATGCAGCCCCACAATTGCCATGAATGCAGCCCCACCATTGCCATGAATTCAGCCCCACCACTGCCATGAATGCAGAACCCCACCACTTCCATGAATGCAGAACTCCCATTGCCATGAATGCAGCACCCCCATTGTCATGTATGCAGCACCCCTTTGCCATGAATGCACCACCCCCTTTGCCATGAATGCAGCACCCCCCATTGCCATGAATGCAGCACCCCCATTGCCATGAATGCAGCATCCCTATTGCCATGAATGCAGCCCCACCATTGCCATGAATGCAGCCCCACAATTGCCATGAATGCAGCCCCACCATTGCCATGAATTCAGCCCCACCACTGCCATGAATGCAGAACCCCACCACTTCCATGAATGCATAACTCCCATAGCCATGAATGCAGCACCCCCATTGTCATGTATGCAGCACCCCCATTGTCATGTATGCAGCACCCCTTTGCCATGAATGCACCACCCCCTTTGCCATGAATGCAGCACCCCCCATTGCCATGAATGCAGCACCCCCATTGCCATGAATGCAGCATCCCTATTGCCATGAATGCAGCCCCACCATTGCCATTAATGCAGCCCCACCATTGCCATGAATTCAGCCCCACCATTGCCATGAATGCAGCCCCACCATTGCCATTAGTGCAGCCTGATCAATGCCCATCTGCAGCCTCGGAGGGGGGCGGAATGAGCGCCAACAGATTACATACAGGAGAAACTCCTGTTTTCCCGCCAGCCTCTTTAATACAAAGTCCTGCCTCCTATGATGGACAGAACAGTCGTCCAATGGCAGCGGAACTTCCTATTACAGAGGCCGCCGGGTAAACAGGAAATTCTCCAGTATGTACTGTACTCATCCCGCCCCCTCCCTGTTCCCTCAGAGGCAGCCAAAATATATATCTTTTGTGGCCCCGGCACTCATTCGTTGGGGGCCACTAAAGATATATATATGTCCAAATTACCAGACGGGCCGTTCAAAACCAGAACGCGGGCCGCACTTGGCCCACGAGCCGGACTTTGGACATGCCTGGTATAGAGACAGTATACGTATAGGAATATATTTTGACTAAATATTTTCATTACACAGAGTTAAAGCGGAGTTCCAGGCTAAAATCCAACTTGGTCTTAAACAAGAGACCTCCCCACCCACCTCGTTTTTAGATATCTTTTTTTTTTTTTTTGGTACCTGTTCTGCTGTTTTTTATCTGGACCTCCATCCTATCTCGCTGCGGCTATGATTGCATCCAGCTCTCCTCCTTCCCCCGCTGCCTTCTGGGACCTGTGTGTGTCCCAGAAGATGACGGGACCATTCAGAAAGCGCTGCGTGACTCGCGCATATGCAGTAGGAAACCAGCTGTGAAGCCTTAAGGCTTCACTGCTGGTTTCCCTTACTTGCAATGCTGGCGCCTGCACCCAAAGTCAATGGATGGATCGGCTTGGGGTGCCGACATCACGGACTCCCTGAACAACAGGTAAGTGTCCTTATATTAAAAGTCAGCAGCTACAGTATATAATCCTGGGGATCTACCTTAGACGAAAGACCTTATATCATGTTGTTGTGCAACTTTTTCCTCCATCCTCATCAATCGGCACATGCTATCAGTATGAATCACTTCTGATAAGTTTTCCTGACACCAAGAAAAAAATGGTGATGGGGAGGGAGCTCCAGCTGATTGCCAGCCTCAGCTCTGTTCCTGTGTGCTGTGTGGAGGGGGGTGAGTCTCTTCCCTTCAATCAGCTCTCTTCACTGAGCTCTGCAGACTATAACTTCAGCTCTCCACCCCCTTTTTTCAGAACTCTTTCACAAGCTTTATAATTCAGCATTTTTAACAGATGTAGAGAAGAGAGGGCTGCATATAAACAGGTACAACTTATGTAGGAGGGTTTGTTTCATCTCTGTATGTCAGCTGAGGCCAGTCACTTCACTAGGTATGCGTAAGGGTTTACAACTGCTCTAAAGCGGTTGTAAACCCTTGTGTTTTTTCACCTTAATGCATCCTATGCATTAAGGTGATGAAAACACCTGGCAGTCACCGGCTCCCCAGCCCCCCATTTTACTTACCTGAGCCCCTTCATCTCCTCGGCCATGCTGCCCCTCTCTCCACGGGGTCCCGGCTCTTGATTGGATAGATTGATAGCAGCGCAGCCATTGGTTCACGCTGCTGTCAATCAAATCCAATGACACGGGGCCGAGTCCGGCATTCGTGTCTGTGGACACAAAAGCTGGACTCAGGAGCACGCACGCAAGGTAACCCCCTCGGGAGAGTGCTTTTCCTAGGGGGTTATCTGATGCGGGGAGGAGCCGCGAGAGCTCTGGGGACCCCAGAATAGGATGATCGGGCCACTCTGTGCAAAACGAGCTGCACAGTGGAGGTAAGTATGATATGTTTGTTATTTTAAAAAAATAAAATACAATCTTTTACAATCACTTTAAGCTATGTTGGCATCACATGGTGTACATCGCAATTGCTATCTCTACCCAATTGTACACTGATGTTAAATGCGTATGGCGTGATCCTAGTATGTTGTACATGTTCAACATACAGCTAATGCTGCCTTTAGTTCAAATAAAAGAAGATGTATTTGACTAGCTCACTAATCAATGAAATCCACAAGCACCAAAACACCCAAAACCTGTATTCTTTGTTGTAGTGAGAAAAGAGGCAGCATATGTACAGACATTTATCATTGAAATTTATAGTTGTGCTCATAAGTTTACATACCCTGGCAGAATATATGTTTTTTTGGCCATTTTTCAGAGAATATGAATGATAACGTAAAAACTTTTCTTTCACTCATGGTTAGTGTTTGGCTGAAGCCATTCAATATCAATCAACTTTGTTTACTCTTTAAATCATAATGGCAACAAAAACTACCCGAATGACCCTAATCAAAAGTTTACATACCCTAGTTCTTAATATCGAGTATTGCCCCCTTTACCATCAATGACAGCTTGAAGTCTTTTGTGGTATTTGTGGATGAGGCTCTTTATCTTCTCAGATGGTAAAGCTGCCCATTCCTCTTGGCAAAAAACCTCCAGTTCCTGGAAATTCTTGGGCTGTCTTGCATTAACTGCACGATTGAGATCTCCCCAGAGTAGCTCAATGACGTTGAGGTCAAGAGACTGAGATGGCCACTCCAGAACCTTCACTTTATTCTACTGTAGCCAATGACAGGTCAACTTGGCCTTGTGTTTTGGATCATTGTCATGGTGGAATGTCCAAGTACGTCCCATGCACAGCTTCCTGGCTGATAAATGCAAATGTTCCTCCAGCATTTTTTGATAACATACTGCATTAATCTTGCCAACAATTTTGACCAAATTTCCTGTGCCTTTGTAGCTCACACATCCCCAAAACTTCAGCGATCCACCTCCGTACCTTCCATCATAGGCCTTGTTGACTCCTCTCCAAATGAAGCATTTATGGTTGTGGCCAAAAAGCTCAATTTTGGTCTCATCACTCCAAATGACTTTGTGCCAGAAGGTTTGAGGCTTGTCTCTGTGCTATTTGGCGTATTGTAAGCGGGATGCTTTGTGGCATTTGCGTAGTAATGGCTTTCTTTTGGTGACTCAACCATGCAGCCCATCTTTCTTCAAGTGCCTCCTTATTGTGCATCTTGAAACAGCCACACCACATGTTTTCAGAGAGTCCTGTATTTCACCTGAAGTTATTTTTGGGTTTTTCTTTGTGTAACGCAGGGGTTGTGACCAAGTTAACATGCTAAACAATGTGTTGTTTCTTAAGCAAGGGGTTGGCTCCCTCTAGTGGCTTCTAAAACTTTGGCATGACTTTTTTCTTTATTTGGAGGCTAACAGTTATGCATTATGGGATTAGTAGTTTAATAGGAAATGACTCATGTGCTTAACTCAGTCAGGGAACTACTAACCCACAATGCCCAGTTCACTTACCCACAATGCCAAGTCACAGAACAGCCTGCTGGGTAGGCAGATAAAAGGACAAACTTGGCCATCTTACGCTCTCTTGGGATGCCATTCAATACCTGCATGCAGTGAGGTCTGTGTGTGTGACCAGAGGACTGCAGCCTGTGAGGCGCGGAGCGGAATTGATCGGTCTCTGAAGTGTTCCAGAACACAGCCAGCGGGACCAGCGTGTAGACGGACCTGAGGACCCAAGATCTCTGGAGGTTTCCTGCATTCCAGCCACCAGCCATCTGAAGGAGTGGTGCGGTGTGACGGCACCAGCTTTGGGATCAGACTGAGATATCCGGAGAGGAGTTCGGAAGTTCGGAAGGAATCCTACAGTACCTGGGCCTGTTGTGGTGAGCGGGCACTTGCCCAGACCAATAGAATACACTGTTGTAGTTCCACGGAGGTGGTTCTGCTTATTTATAGGCCATGCACAGCGGAACTCTGGGATTATTACAACCCATGTTGTGGAGGTGATACTGCATTAACATTACAGTTCACAAGGAAGAGTTATGAGAGTGTTGTCTGTTTATCGCCACCAAAGGAATAGTTCTCCTTACACCCATCATTCTACCGTCTGTTTCTTTATGTTCTCTCACGTTGGATTACAAATAACTGAAGTTCAAATAAAAGGGCTAACTGAAGAATAAAACAAGATAAAGCACTCTTATCACCCTCAGCAAGGCATCAGGGTGTTACTATACTCACTGAACATTGAATTGCAGTCTAGGTGGAGCCCTAGAGCATAGGATTCACTATTGTATTGCATTGTCCCGTTTATGTGAATGTAATATGTTCAGGTCTGGGGTATGCATTGAGGCTGCAGTGGGAAAGTGCTTAATATAAGTAAGGAAGAAGGGGAAAAAAAGGGTTGAAACAACCCCTGGACTTTTAAGGTGCTTGTATTTTTAGGTAGACAGAGTAGATAAACATGTACAACATGAAAACCCTCTGCAGGTAATTCTTTGCTCCACGCCACTAGCTCCCACCCTATTTCTCTTATAGCAAATGTGCCCTTTGGGCAATATTTGAGAATCAAATTAAACTGTAGTGCAGATTCTGACTTCGAAAGGGAAGCCAAGCTGCTGCGGTCACGTTTGCAAAAACGTGGCTACAGCAACAAATGCCTTAAGAAAGCCTATTTGAAAGCCAAAAACCAAAATAGAGCCTCCCTCATACATGATCCTAAAACAAAGAATGCAAATCCAGGCGTTCGACTTATCACCAGGTTCTCAGGTCAGCACCGACAGGTGCGAGAAATTATGAGAAAATAACGGTACCTCTTGATGGGAGACGAAAAAGTCTCCAAACATCTGAAACCCTACCCTGAAATCACCTTCAAGCGATCTCGATCCCTCAGGGACACCCTAGTACACAGCCATTATGATATCCAAACCAAGACTCCTAGTGAATCCCTGAAGAGCAGTAGACCTTGTCATAAATGTAATTTTTGTAGGTTTATCTACGCAGCACGTAGCATTTTGCTTCCCAATGGCCGCCAATTCAAACCTAACTTTTCGGTAACATGCCAATCAATAGGCATTGTATACATCATGCAATGTGAATGTCAAATGTTTTACATTGGTAAAACCAAACGACCTTTTTTCTGTCGAATAAGGGACCATGTTTCCCTGATGCATAAAAAAAGAATGGAAACCCTGATAAGTCGGCATATTGGATTACACCATAATTTTGACAGTAGCAATATGCACTTTTTTGCCCTAGAGAACATCCCCCCCTGGAGACAGAGGAGGTGACTATGACAAGTTACTCCTACAGAAAGAGGTACGTTGGATACATGAGTTATCAGCTTTAAAGTATCCGGGCCTCAATGATAGCTTTAAACCCTTTCTGTAAACACCTTTTGAATATCAATAACCAAATTCAATATTTTTCTTTTCCGGTCTCTTTTCTTCTTTTGTTTTTCTTTTTAATATATTTTTTAGTATTATTATTTGTATATGTTTCTTTCCTATATATTTGATACCATTTCCTTACAGGCTTCCTCCAAATTAAAATTATTTACGAACACAACCAGCATTAATCTAGCATCACTTAGGCTCTCATTCATTTGTATCTCCGTCCCTATACTTTTGGTCCACATGGATGACAGGGGCACCCAGAGGAAGATGCGAGTAATCAATCGCCTTTCATATGGGAGCCCTAGAGGTGTTAGTCCCTGCGATGGTCATGTTGTGGACAGTATAATTATATGTATATATTCTAATTGTGCCATCTTTAAATTGATCAATACATGTGTTTAGTATTTATTTACTCTTTCCTTTTTTTAAATCGTGCCGTCAGCTTCGCCTTATGAATTTTATAAGAATGTGCGCTTTCAAACAAGGGAGAACAATATTTTAGATCAGGTATATACAAATGTTTCCAGTGCATATAAAGCTACTTTGTTGCCATATCTTGGTCTATCAGATCATACCTCTTTAATGATGATCCCATGTTATAAGCCTCTTGTTTGCAGAACAAAACCAGATATTAAAACCATACAGGTTCGGAGCGAGGAGTCAAATTCACTCCTGCAAGAGTGCTTTGAATCAACTGATTGGAATGTATTTGCACAGGATGCAGACTATTGCCCCGTACACACGGTCGGACTTTGTTCGGACATTCCGACAACAAAATCCTAGGATTTTTTCCGACGGATGTTGGCTCAAACTTGTTTTGCTTACACACGGTCGCACAAAGTTGTCGGAATTTCCGATCGACAACCAGGCGGTCACGTACACCACGTACGACGAGACTAGAAAAGGCCGGTTCAGAACTAAGCGCGGCACCCTTTGGGCTCCTTTTGCTAATCTCGTGTTAGTAAAAGTTTGGTGAGAGACGATTCGCGCTTTTTCAGACTCGTGGCTTTCAGATCGTTTTCTGCTGTTCAGTTTGTGCTTGTGGGTTTGTATCTGCTCTTCAGTGCGTGCAGTCAGTTCGTATCAGAGTTTTCTGTGTGATCTTGCCTGCTCGTTGCTGTTTTTCAGGTCGCTCTTCACAGGCCTTGCTGTTCTTCAGTGCGTTCTGTTACTTCGTTCTGAGCAGCCGACCGTTTTCTAGCCATGTTTCGTATGCGTACTCCTCGTACAGTTCGTGCTGTGCGGGGGCTTGGTGTTGGGGTCCTGACCTTGACACAAGTCCAGTCCATGAACAGGGTGGGGAGGAGTTCATGGACCAAGAATTGGTTGCTTCAGCGTCACCAGTTCTCTCATATGCTTTTGCTCCTTGAGATCCGTGAGAATAATCCTGATGATTTCAGGAACTTTCTCAGGATGACGGACCCCGTGTTTCACCGTTTGTTGGCTTTGCTGACCCCTTATATTAGCAGGCAGGATACCTGCATGAGGCAAGCCATCACTCCGGAGCAGAGGTTGGTCGCTACCTTGCGGTATTTGGCCACAGGGAGAAGTCTGCAGGACCTCAAGTTCTCGACAGGCATCTCCCCCCAGGCTCTTCTTTGTGGACATTTACTGCTTGTGTTTGTTTGAGCTGACCCTGACAGAAATGTGTGGAGTACAGAAAATGTCGTGATTGTGTAACCTTATACAAAGCACTGTTGGCTGTTATTTACTAAATGCAAAGACACTTTTCACTACAAGTGCACTTGCAACTGCACTGAAACTGCACTTGTAGTGCAAAGTGGATTTCCCCTTAGGAAATAACCCCCATTTTCTCATAAAACAACAATTACATCACCCCAAAAGTGTTGTAGTGTTGAGACAATAATCCACACATTCTTGATGAACAATCTTTTTAATACCTGCACAATCACATGTGCATTTACCAAAGGTTTTTCTGACAAACCAACATGTTTGTTGTATACCAATTTTTGTGGTGTCATTATCCAAAATCAAAATGTGCATTTTATAGAAAACAGGCCTGTGTAAAACCAACAAGAAAGACACAAATCTTGATCTTACAAAGTTCACATTTGGTAGAACTGGAAGGCAATATCAGACATGAGTATTTAGGAACTGTGTTTGATATAGCGTTCAGATGGGGGGAAATCACCCCTGGAAAAGCCAAATTTGGAAGATGCACACCAATTTCACAATGTCAACATGTGCGACCTGCCATCACGGGGGATCAAGGGACGTGTTTTGGGGGAGAAAGCCCTTCCTCACCGCTACTTTATTATTGAGGAAGGGGTTGCACCCCCAAAACGCGTCCATTGATCTCCCGTGATGGCAGATAGCACATGTTGACACACTCTGTGCATCTTCCAAATTTGGCTTTGGGAAAAATCACAAAAACATTTTGCACATTGTAGCAGACAAAAGAAGAAAGTGATTTGGAGGGGCTTTAAACTCGCCCCAAAACATCAAAGATGTTTTTATATTTTGGAATAACATCATTGATGTTTTGCTTGATGTTTTCCAATTGTAAATTACACCCCATGATCTCCCCGATCAGGATCTGGGCACTTTCGGATGTGAAAGGATCTTCATCCACAATCTCACGATCACCTAAAAAGAGAGGAACCCCAAAATAAATTAGGTTTAAAAAAAATGCCGCAATCCATCTCTTATCGGAGCCTGTGGTCGCAGACACTCACCTGTTGTGGTAACTACTTCCACCACGTCTTCATCCTCCTGCTCATCTTGTGTTGGGGGGATTTCCCCTTCTTCCAGAGGGGGGGGGCTCTGGTCTCCTCGGATGAGGGGTGTCTTCCGAGTCTTTTCTCCCCTATGTAAAACAAAAATGGTATAATTAGCACACAGATATTTGATGGCAGAACTATAAAGATGAAACATTGCTTGGAAGTGGGGTACAATTATCTATTTTAGCAGAGTTCCAACATGTAGCTTTTTTAGTGTCCTTTGTCAAGCTGCAATACTTTACCTGTTTGGTAAAAGCTTCACAGATGTAGCCCCCCCTATAGTATACACTGGAGCACCTGTGTGGCCCCCTAATAAAAATGGTGTTCTTGTGTCCCACACTAGTGCTCCAGCGTCCAGATGTGAAAACAGCTGCTCAGTGTCCTCTCCTTACACAGAATCTAGTTTGCATTTCATTCTAGTAACAAAGCCATCTACACAACCCAATTCTTTGAAGACAAGTATAGGGCGTCAAAATGGTGGCCAAATGCATATGGCCTAAACAATGGTATTTTATCGTCCGAAATAACAATGTGTGATCCGAACGAATAATGTGCCCATGAACATGAAAGTTGCCATTTTAAACTGTACAACAGTTCCTAAAAGCACATGGAGCAGCACGAACGTAATAAACACAAAAAGAATAGGAACACAGCACAACTACTTACTTTTTTGCAGCACTCTCCGGATCTTTCTGTACTGCTCATGTTCTCGTAATTTCAGGTCCGACCACCGCTTCCTGAGCTGATCTTTCGATCGTCGTACCCCGAATTTCCGGTGCAGACTCCTGACCACTTTCGCCATGATCTTGGCCTTTCGGACATTGGGGTTGGGGTAAGGCCCATACTTTCCATCATAGTCGGCCTTCTTCAGGATGTCCACCATCTCCAACATCTCCCCAAAGGACATATTTGAGTCCTTTAATCTCCTTCTGGATCGGGACGTTTCAGGCTCTGGCCTTTCCTCCTCCTCCTCCTCCTCCTCGTTGCTACAATTAGCACGATCCTGCTGTCTATCCGCCATGTGCTCTTCCCCCACTGCGCTGAACGAAAAGGGGCGGGGAATAGACTAGAAAGAACGTCAGGGGCGGGCGGAGTTATACGCATGCGCAGTGTGTATAAATCGTAACGCGCGCGTCTTACGTACGATCTGTGAGCGGAGGAAGGAGCATCGGAGACACTGATCGTGCTAACGAAGGTAGGATCTAAACTTGGGCCTATACTGCTTCGAAATGGAAGCCTATATTGTAACAAGATTAGGGGAGTTTGGCCTGACATTAGGCTTTGTCTTGTGTTGTGTCTTGCAGAGAAAATGGGTTCAACGACCACAATTTCCTGCCCCTGTTCATAGGCAAGTACAGGGAGCTGCCCTGTCTGTGGCAAGTGAGACACCCCCACTATAATCACAAACAGAAGAGGCAGGCAGCGCTGGAGAAACTGCTGGAGTTGGTGAAGCCGGTGGTCCCCACAGCAACCATCCCTTATTTGAAAGCTAAAATTGGTAGCCTGAGGAGCACATATCTGAGGGAGCGCAAGGTCACAGATTCCCAGAGGTCCGGAGCTGCAGCAGATGACATTTATGTCCCCAGGCTGTGGTACTACGAGAGACTGCGATTTCTGTCAGACCACACTGAAGTCAGGGAATCCCTCTCCACTCTTCCTTCCACGCTTCCTTCCATCCCAGCTGAGGCTTCCGATGTCCATCCTGGGCCTTCCAGCCAGGAAGAAGTGGAGGAGCCCAGCTGGAGTCAGGTATAGCATTCTTCTACAGATTTCTGGGCAATAAATAAATGATGTTTATTAGATGTTATTATTGATCACTAATTGCTGATTAAAAAAAGTGCTTTACATAACAATAGACAGTAGTGGGCACCCAAAATTGGGAAAAGAATGAAAACTGCTGGGCTCAGAAGGATAGTCTGTTATATTTGTTAACATTCAATTTGCAGCAGTCAGGAGGTGAAAATTATGTGTGATTGATGAATAAAAAACTAAAACTTTGTCCCTTTTTCATACACAGGAAGACCTCAGCCAGGAGGAGGCTGTGGAATGTGGCAGTCAGGAGGAGGTGGAGATTAGTGGCAGCCAGGAGGAGGCGGGGATTAGTGGCAGCCAGGAGGAGGCGGGGCTAAGTGTCAGCCAAGAGAAGCCTGGGACAAGTCGCAGCCTGACTGAGTCTCAGGTCCCTCCCCTCCGCCTGCCATACAAAAGGGCCAGGAAGGCCACTCCGAGTCCCGTGCAGGATTCAGCGTACAGGCTGATCCAGGAGGCTTCGGCGTCCCTCCGAGCCTTCCCCAGTCCTGAAGAGGCCTTTGCCTGCATGGCTGCCACCAAATTGCAGGGCATGCAGGAGGGTCAACGCAAGATCTCTGAGGACCTGATTTATAAAGTCCTTCGTAAGGGGGAGAGTGGGGAACTGACACACAAGACGGATGTCATTGAGATCGACGATCCTCCTCCTCCTCCTGCTGCCACAACTCCACCACCACAGCCAAAGGCTGGAAGGAAGCGTGGAAAGAAGACCTGAGAGTGATTGCCCTGGGTTCAGTCTGGTCTGACAGAAGATGCAGTCTCTCGTATGACCACAGCCTGGGGACACAGATGTCATCTGCTGCTTTCCGGATCTCTGGGACTTCTGGACCAGACTGCCCTCCCTTATGATATGGACTCCTCAGGCCACCAATTTTGCTTTTAAATAATTGATGTCTGCCCCGGGGGTCCAAGGCTTCGCCCACTTCTGCAGTTTCTCCAGCGTTGCCTCCCTCTTTGTTTAGTTGTGAGCCCTTAATAAAATTTTTTTGGGTAAATTCTACTCTCCTGTGTGTGTTTTCATCCAAAAAGGACAGTTTGTTGGTGACGATTCAGGTACATTTCTAAAGTACAATGTGAAATTAACAAGGGACAACAACACCAAACAATCTCCTACAGATTAAATAGAACAACATATTAGTGGTGTTGTGGGAACTTGTCACAAAAAACACACAAACATTTTCGGGAATACAAATCAAAATCACGAAAAAAAATAAAAATAAAAAAGAGAAACACAAAAAAAGAATCTACATTAAAGTCCAAAAAAAAAAAAAAAATTTTGTTGTCAGATGTGAGAAATCAAAATATATTGAGGGAATCCCGATAAATAGTAACGAAATAAGTTTGTGAGAAGTGTGTGTGAATATGAGCAGCAAAACTACTTAATTCTTGTCACATTATAAAGAAGAAGAGAGTGCGCTGTATTAAACCATTTTGAACATTGCAGCGTGACGAAAGTGCTGTATCCATTCCGAACGCTACGTTTACCAGAACGAGCTGTCCCGTGTCGGAATTTCTTCTGAGCATGCGTGGCACTTTGTGCGTCGGAACAGGCCACACACGGTCGGAATTGACGCGATCGGATTTTGTTGTCGGAAAATTTTATCTCCTGCTGTCCAACTTTGTGTGTCGGAAAATCCGATGGAAAATGTCCGATGGCGCCCACACACGGTCGGAATTTCCGACAAGACGCTCCGATCGGACATTGTCCATCGGAAAATCCGACCGTGTGTACGGGGCATATGTGGAATATGCTTCATCTGTTCTAGCTTATATTCGCTTTTGTATGGAGATATTCCTAGTTACAAAAACTATTAAGGTATTCCCAAACCAAAAGCCTTGGTTGGATGGTAAAGTAAGGGCTCAGGGATGTGGTAAAGTTAGAGCAAGGGATGTGGCCTTTAGATCGGGCGACCCTATGGCTTATAGGAAAGCTCAGAATGAATTAAAGAAAGGCATTAAGGAGGCTAAGCGTAGATATAAACAGCGCATTGAATCTTATTTTGAAAATCAAAATTCTTGTAGCATGTGGAAGAGGATTAAAACAATGGTAGATTTTAAATCTAGGAATACACAGGCTTGTAAAGTGCTCCCTGACACATTAAACCAATTTTTTGCTCGCTTTAAGGGCCAAAATATGAGATGTGAAACCCATAGTAAAGAACTAGTGGAGGATGACCATTTATTGGTATTAAAAATACATGAGGTCAGGTCAAATTTGAGGAAGATTGACATCAGAAAGGCAGCAGGACCAGACAGGGTGTCAGGCCATATACTGAGGGGATGTGAAGACCAGTTAGCAGATATTTTTACTGATATTTTTAATTTGTCATTGAAGCAGGCTGCAGTATCTTCTTGTTTTAAATCTACTACTATTGTCCCGATACCTAAAATATCAGCGGTATCATGCATAAATGAATATCACCCAGTTGCCCTAACTCCTATCATTATGAAATGTTTTGAGAGGCTCGTATTATCTCATCTTAAGGCAAGCATTCCTGTTGATCTGGATAAGTATCAGTTTGCCTATCGTGCAAATAAATGCACAGATGATGCAATTGCTATTGCATTGCATGCTGCCTTGACACATCTTGAGCACCCAAACACATATGTTAGGATGTTATTCATTGATTTTAGCTCTGCATTTAATACAGTAGTTCCTGAAAAATTAGTGGAAAAGTTAAAAGCTTTGGGCCTATATCCATTGCTGCGCTCATGGATTATGGATTTTCTAACAAACAGGCCACAAATGGTGAGAATAGGAGATCAGATGTCTAACACTATTATTTTGAATACAGGGGTACCACAGGGATGTGTGTTAAGTCCGGCCTTCACATAAAAAATCCACAAAAAAATAAATATATAGGGATGTATTCAGAAGGTTCAATTATACAGGTGTAGAATCCTGATTGGTATAGAGCTTTTGATCACTAGCAAAGCTGTTTAAAAACACTTGCTTGATCAAGGTGCTCATTGACCTTCATAGTAACAATGTGCTTTTTGCTTCTATTCACAACCAATGTGAGAATCATAAACAGGCAGATAAGAGAAAAAAACAATCATTGTGCAATAGTTAGGATACCAAGGTACACAGGCAAACTTCAATCCACTCACGTGTGCCTTATAATGATAAGGCATATGCAGGTTTTGCTATAGCAGTCAGCCACCTTAGACAGGAGCAGATTCAGTGCAGTACACTGTGTGATACTGCTGATCTGCACAGAGCGTCCTTGGCTCCTCCCACGCGTTACATCACAGTCACGTGACTTTTTCAAGGATCCTATAGCCGCTCGCTGTATCACTCGGCCCCGCCCCCCGGCGCGCCGCGTCATCGGATGTGATTGACAGCAGCGCGAGCCAATGGCTGCGCTGCTTTCAATCCATCCACTGCAGCCAATCAGCGACCAGGCTGAGCTGCAATGAAGCTGACGAGGACGAGGAGCGAAGATTCGAGGCGTCAGGTAAGTAAAACGGGGGGCCTGGGGGCGGCGGTACTGTCAAAAGTTTTTTCACCTTAATGCATAGAATGCATTAAGGTGAAAAAATGTTTACCTTTACAACCCCTTTAAGGCTTCTGGTCAATTTCTATCATTGTACCATTGAGAGTATTCTTCTCCACTGCATAGACGTCTCTGCTAGTGTGGTATGCCAGCTGCAGGGCGGAGGATAAGAAGTGCCTGTCTCATGTGGTGAAAACAGCACAGCTGATCATAGGAACAGATCTACCAAATTTGGACACAGCATATGCCAGCCGATTAAAAAAGCTATTAGTATTGATCCAACCCACGCAGGTTACAGTGTGTTTGTCCCATTGCCACCAGGGAAAAGATATAGAACACTTAAAACGCTACTAATCGCTTAAAGCATAGTTTTTTTCCCTAGGGCCGTATTGTCCATAATCCCATCAGGTACAGTGTTTTAGGAATTTTATGTAGAATTTTAACATTCTTTTATTTATTTATTTTTAAATAACATTTTATATTTTGATATTTTTAAATAGATATGTGGGCATGTGTTAGGAGTATGTATGTGTGGTTTTCTTGAGAAATGTTTTATTGCTGCTGTAAAGAGTATCCGGAAAAAAAATTTTGTTGTATGTATACAATGACAATAAAGTATATCTATCTATCTATCTATCTATCTTACAAAGGAATCTGTTTGACCTATCTCACTTTGCCCTATCTTTTGTCCCTTTTTCAAGATGGCGCCTTCGGCTTCCGCTGTCTCAATGACGCGCTCTGTACATTCCCTCATTCGGCGCATGTGCGCTGTTGGCTAATGACGCGGCCAGCGTCACGCTACGATGTCTCCACCCTCTTTATCCACCCACCCTCCTGGGCTTCCTCATGACATGTCCGCATCCCGGTGGTGACGTCAGACGCCACCGTGATGGAAGGACTATAAGAATGCAGTTGTATACCGCAACCCTCTGTCATAGGCTCTCCATCCAGGGGAGAGGTTGTCTCTCTCCCACCCTATGCCTGTCTGAATCATTTTAGTAGGTAAGTGTCCTATATGCAGCTTTGTTTGATCCTTACATGGGCTACATATATGGATTTCTTTTGATCAGTACTCTTTTGTTTTATAGTTGTACCCTTACATATCCACCTTCTGGGATACTATTAATGTTCTTCATGACCCCTTGATTGCTGGCTATGGATTTCCATAGCATACTGATTCAATACTGTTCTCTAGCAAAAGAGTTTTTGATTCTATTAAAGGTAACCTCCATGTTAATATGATGCTCAGTTCTGATGCCCCTCTTTTAACATCAATTATTGGATATCCAACTTTATCCCTTACACTTCCCCTTTTTCCTTTTCATTAAGGATACACAAATTCTATGTCCTTCTGTGGCCATTCAGGACGGGAACCTTTGATGTGAGAGACCTATCTGATGTTTCTGTATTGCTGATGCTATTCATCGGCAATTTTTACCAAATATAATTCACTTTTTAATCTTTGGCAGCCTGGTAAGATCACAAATATTGATGGATTGATTTCTTGATTGTTATCTGATTATTTTATTTCTTCAGTTTATGTATGACATATTATCCATAGATATATATTTACATATTTTCACTGTAAATTGTAAACTCTACTATGTAACAATATATCTCATCCATGTTCCTTTTATTATTTTTAGTATACCATAATCTATGCCAAAACTCCTGAGGAAGCTCCAAATGAACGAAACATGTTGAGTGGTATTTATTCAAGTGGTACCTTCTCTACTGTCTGCCCATCATTGGATGTGGATATTGAGATATATACATTTTTTTAAACTATGCTGTGTAATTTATATTAATTCTAACAAATAAAAACAATCTTTTTATGGATAAGGTTGTTTCAACCCTTTTCTCCCCTTCTTCCTTATTTGTCAAAATTTATGGGATGCGGTGCAAAAAGTTGATTGTCTCTGCCCTCATTATTGTTTTTGTGCTTAATATAAGTGTTGTATGATATTGAGCATTTGTCCCACTGTGCATCGGTCTGCATATACCCTCCATGTGTCCATTGAATTCTCAGTTTATGTGCACATTGACTGTTTTCTATTGTCATTCTTTATGTTTGAGTTACCACAGTGTTTATTGTGCTAAAACAATTCTCTTAGTAAACTTCCTAAGTGGTTAATTGACAACTTGTGTGAGAATCCATCTATTACTACAGCTGGTGAAGTGACGGGTTCCAAGGTTATGGTAAATATACTGTGTAGTGTACCATTACTGTGTTTCTCTTTACCACTGGGTCCTACATTAATATTACCATAAAGGTGTGACAGAGGGGTTGATAGGCAGGGTACAGGATTATACATTCATCAGCCGCTGCTCCGGGGGTAGTGCTACACGTGGAGGCTCATCCGGAATCATTTCTGCTACTCTGCCACCAAACCCCCCCAGACAACACCCCTATTAGCACCAGGATGGATCCCGCCACTGTGGTTCAGTGGTGCGAAGCAGAAGGCGCCCGCTCAGAAGCGAGCATGGCAAATCAGCTCCCTGGAGAGGCTTGGGAGGAAGAACAAATTAGTCAAGTTGTGAAGGCACTGTCTCCAGACCGAAAGGCATGGGTGATTGCCGTCAGGCCAGATCGTGGGACCTCTTGCACTCATGCACTGTTGGAGTGGAGAAAGGGAGTACCTGAAAGCTTCAAAAGCAAAAGTGTACAACTGGGCAACAAAACAAAGCTTTACATAATACATCCGAAGGTTCCAGACGAGGGTCCTATCGGCTCCATTCAAGCGGAGCTAGCTACAGGGACAGTTCCCTCCCAGACGTTGCTGGCCATGATTGGGCCAGAGTTCTTTACAGCCATGGGGGATTTTGTGTTAAAATGCCAGAGGAGCAATCCAATGTGTGTGGATGCTGGATATCGGAAGCTGAGGATTTTCTCTGGAAAACAGCCAGTGCCAAATGGAGAGGAAGAGTTTGAAGTGTGGCTAGAGCAGGCCATGCAGGCCCTAGATTAGTGGGATCTGCCAGAGGCCCAAAAGAAGCAACGTATCAGTGAGAGTTTGCGAGGAGCCGCGGCTGAGGCCATTAGGAATTTGAGATTTAGTAACACAACCTGTACAGTTTACGATTACCTGACTATGTTGCAGGAGGAGTTTGGGCGGCCTGAGAAAGCAGCTTACCTGATCTATCAATTTGAACATACCCTTCAACGTCAAGGTGAGCGCATGTCGGAATACATCAGATGATTGGATAGAATGCTATACCATATTGTGTTAAAAAAAGGAATGACGCCCTCTGCTATAGATCAGGCCAGAATACAGCAAATCCTAAAGTGAGCTCTATGCGCTGACGCAGTTTGTCTCCAGCTGAGGACATCAGTGGGTGTTATGTCCCTGAGATACCCGGATCTCATTAAAATAGTGAGGGAAGATGAGGCCTTGTTTGACGACAAGCAGGCAGCTGCTCGTCCAGCTTCTACATCCTTAGTAGAAGTCAGGTCTGTGGGGCCTAGGGAACAGAACTCGGAAATAGTTGCCCTGAAATCTCAAATGGCACAAATAATGGAGATGATGACTTTATTTATGGCAAAAATCACCAAGACAACCCAAAAAGTTTTTGCAGAGACAAGAGTACCACAAACCTCATCCACTACCTCGGGTCAGAGGTCAATGGGTAATGAAATTTGTTTTAACTGCTGAGGGGCTCGGACACTATCGTCGAGTATGTCCAAGTCCAGCAACACCTGAGGTACAGAGCCAAAAGCTGGCGGGAAACTACAGAGGGCCCCGGTGAAGGAGTCAACCATGTGCCCTGTTACATCAGCTAGCTCCAGAGACCCCCACGACGAAAAGAGACCATGGCGGAAGTCCAAACCCTCACAGAGGACTCCTGTTGTCACTTCTGAGCAACCCAGTGTCCCACTCCCTTTGACCCAGACTACCTGGTGTCGGAGAGTCAATGCACACCAGATCCCCAGAGCTCAAGAGAGGATCAAGCCGGATCAGAACCTCCTTGAGAAAGGAGAGCAAATACAATCCACCAAACAGGCCAAGCCTGGCACTTCCTATAAATTCCCTCCCAAGTTAGTGGGACCTTCTCCCGATGTCTCCATCCAGGTAGAGGGAATCTACACCAAGGGCCTCCTGGATACTGGGGCCCAAGTGACCCTCCTCTACAGAGACTGTTATGACAAGCACCTCAAACACCTTCCAATACAGAAGTTAGAAAAGTTAGAGATCCGGGGTATTGGGACTAAGAACTTCCCCTATGATGAAACTGACCATTGACCCATCTGTAGCTGGGAAGGCTGAGACGTTTGATACTTTGGCAGTGGTCTGTCCTCGTCCACCAGGGGCTAGTATGAGTTCCCTCATCATTGGGACTAATACTGACCTTGTCAGAAGACTGTTAACACCTCTTGCCCAAGAGCAGGGCACTTCAAATCTAAGTATGCACCCCATGTTGAGACCAGCCTATCAGCGTTTGGTGCAAGAACAGAAGGCCCCAGCTGAAGGAGTAGGGAAGATCTGGTGCTTGGACCAGAATGAGAGAGTGTTACAGCCCGGTGAGGTAATTTGTTTGAGAGCATCCATCAAGCTGAATTGGAAGCAACCAGGCCCCTTCATCGTCCTTGAAGCGGATAGTCAGAAAGAGGAGATGGGGTTGGAGATAATCCCAGAGGTGGTCTCAACAAAGGCATTACAGAGAAGTCACGGAAAGATTTCAGTTAGTGTTCGCAACACGACAGCCTCACCTGTGAGGATGCCAGCTCGGATGTTACTGGGGCAAGTAAACCCAGCCACCGAAGTCTCACCATGTGATTGGGCCTGGTGTGGTGGAAGAGATTAAATCCCTGTAGAGTTCTACCCAAAGAATACTACTCTCTCACCTGCCTGGATGGAAAGGGCCAAGACCCAGCTCCTAAGATGGCGGGCCGCATTCTCCAAGAGCGAGTTTGATGTTGGATGTGCAAAAAGTGCCCAACACCGAATCCATCTTCAAGAGGACAAGCCTTTCCGAGAAAGAGCCAGAGGGATTCCTCTAAGGGACTTGGAAGACCTGCGAGAACAGCTGGCAGAGTTGAAGAGAGCAGGTGTCATCCGAGAGTCTCGGAGCCCATACGCTTCCCCAATAGTTGCGGTGAGGAAGAAGAATGGGTCGTTGCGGTTGTGTATCAATTACAGGGCATTAAACTGAAGGACCATTCCTGATCAATATACCACCCCCAGGATAGAAGATGCCCTGCAGATCCTGTCAGGGGCAAAGTGGTTTAGCGTGCTGGATCTGAAGAGTGGATACTATCAAATCCCCATGCACCCTGAAGATAGGGAGAAGACTTCTATCATTACCCCAGTAGGATTTTTCGAATTTGACCGCATGCCTCAAGGCCTCTCTGGCACCCCAGCCACCTTCCAGAGATTGATGGAGAAGACTGTGGGTGACATGAACCTGATTGAAGTATTGGTGTATTTAGATGTCATTGTGTTTGGCAAGACTTTGGAGGAGCATGAAGAGCGATTGGAAAAGGTCCTGAAGAGATTCCATGACGAAGGCATACAAGCTCTCCATGGAAAAATGCCAGTTTTATCAACCATCGGTCAATTACTTGGGCCATATTGTGTCTGCCGAAGGAGTAGCCACAAACCCTCAGAAGCTGGAAGCCGTCACCTCTTGGCCGAGACCCCCTAATGTGACCAAGCTTAGGTCATTTCTGGGATTCTGCTCGTATTACCAGAGATTCGTAGAGGGATTCCCTAAAATAGCTCGCCCACTCAATGAGCTATTAAAGTGTGAAGAGGAAGACGATGATCCAGATTCAGCTAAGCCGGTAAAACCAGCAGGAGGGCCAAGGAAGCCCAAAGAGTCCATCCAGGAACAGTGGACCGCCCAGTGTGAAGAGGCTTTCAGGCAACTGAAGTGGAGCCTTACAACTGCTCCAGTCTTGGCCTATGCAGATCCAGCTAAGCCGTACAAACTACATGTAGATGCCAGCCGAGATGGATTAGGTGGGATGCTGTATCAAGAACATGATGGACACTGGGGGGGGGCGTGGCTACCGCTGAGCAAGATGGACGCTTAACTCCTCAGCTCCTGCACCGATTGGACCATCTAACTAAACCGCCATCCAGGCATCTCTCAGCGGCAGTAAAGGACACAGAACGACCACTAAAGGACACAGCAATGTCATATCAGTCCCGCAAACGAAAAGAATACAGGCCGCCGAAGAAACTGACAGACTTCTTCACACTGCCGTCAGACACAGAAATCCAAGATGGCGCCCGCGGCCCTGTACACGGCAAGGCCTCGGCCTACACTGACCTCCCTGACACCGAAGATGCAGAAATTTCTTCACAGCATCGTTCCTCTGACTCCAATCCGCCTTATTCCTCCACATCAGCCGGCAATAGTCCCGCAAAATCGAGGATGCGACTGGATTCTACGGATACCAATACGGAGGTGAGTCCTGTATATCCCCTCACCTCAGCACAGCAATCTGCCATAGCAGCATTCCCCACTACTAACCAGCCAGTATTAGATACCACAATGAAGGAGATGCTCATCACTCTGCAGAATTCACTTCACAATGACATAGCATCCATGTTCACAAAATTCTCCTCTCATATGCAGCTTGTGGGTCAGAAAATGCATCAGATTGAAAACCGTATGGGTAATGTGGCTGAAACGGTAAATGATCTGGTGGAAGCGCAGGACCACACACATGAAGAGCAACAATGGATGAAAGCCAAAATGGCGGACCTCAAAGACAGGTCCCGCCAAAATAACGTAAAAATTAGAGGCATACCAGAAAATATTATGCCACAAGATTTAAATGCATATGCCAGAAAATTGATTTCTACCGTTCTACCTGATCTGGCTCCTATGGAAACCATTATTGACCGCATACATCGCATACCCAAACCTCCGCACCTCTCCGCGGATGTACCCAGGGATGTCCTCATGAGGGTTCATTTTTTCCATGCCAAAGATCAACTCTTATTCAAAGCCAGACATCTAGGGAAACTCCCGGCACCCTATAGTCACCTACAACTGTTTGCTGACCTTTCACAGTACACCAGACAGCTGCGCAGACAGCTGAATACCATCACAAAATCGCTTAACAACCATAAAATCCCATATCAATGGGGATTCCCCACAAAAATTATGATTACCAAAAATGGAGTCAGACACAGCATCTCCACGGTTCAGGAAGGAATCAAACTTCTTCAACTCTGGGGAATTGTCCCTGAGTCGCCTGCAACAATCATCTCCAATCAAAAGGGAACTGCCCGCAACGCACCTGACAACCCCCCAGTTGGGAAATCTTAACTTGTTCCTACATGGCGGTTAACACATTAAACCCCATATAATACCCAGTCCGATCGGATGCCTTGCTTGTTGCATATTGTACAACAAACTTTCACCCTGCCAATTCTTATTGCAGCCTTGTTGTGATTGGCTGTTCACAGTTATTGATCTACAACCGACCGTTTGTATTATACTGCAACCTATTAACTTTTCTTTTATTTCAACTTTCTTTTTTTTTTCTTTTCTTCATCTCCCCTGAGAGCACCTGACTACAACGAAACCGGAACATTCACATATTGAATAATACTGCTCATCGTATCGGATTCACCTGATTGTGAGTACCACCATTTTTTTTCTTTTTTTATCACACACTACCACAAACCAAGCAGAATGCCTAAGTTCCTGACCCTCAACGTCAAGGGCCTTAACCACCCTGCTAAAAGAGCATCTATGTGGCGCACAGCCAAAGAATCCAACTGTGATGTCCTCTGTCTACAGGAAACACACTTTAAAAAATTAGCAGAACCGAAATGCACAAATCATCTATTCACCCATACTTTCCAAGCATCAGGCCCCGCTAAACGAAACTGAGTTATGATCGCATTCAAAAACTCCCTCAATTTCACGTTACACGACAGCATAACTGATAAGGAAGGACACTACCTGATCCTAGACTGCACCCTAAACAAAACCAGATATACCATTGTCAACGTATATACTCCCAACACGAGACAACTCGGATTCCTAAATAAATTAATGAAGAAAATTATCAAATTTCGTCAAGGCAGCCTCATCATCTGTGGTGACTTCAATATAGTACCAGACAACTAAATTGACACGTCATCCCGCAAATCTAGAATGACGTCACCCATGGGTTCCTTCATAAGGAACAATGGTCTTTATGACGTATGGAGATGCCACCATACCACCGAACGGGATTACTCTTTTTTGTCGCATAGACACAACTCCTATACCTGAATTGACTATTTCCTCGTGGACAAATGGACTCTGACCAAAATTTCAAACTCCTCCATAGGAACAATCACTTGGTCGGACCACGCACCAGTATCAATTGATGTAGCAGATGGTCCTCCTCATACCCCCACTAAGATTTGGAGAGCAAATTCAGCAATTATTTACTCCCCTGAACACTCAGATTTAATTCGTAAACATCTTGAGGAATTTTTTTATATTAACGCCGGATCAGTATCCGACGATATTACCCTCTGGAATGCCCACAAAGCATTCATTAGAGGAATTATCATCCAACTAACTGCTAGAGAAAAGAAGAGGAGATCACAACGCCTAGACAACATCACATCCACTATTAAAAAACTAGATGAACAAAATCAGACCAATCCTGATCCTAAATTAAAAGACAAACTGACTCTTCTCAGACAAGAACTAAGAAACATACTCTTAGACTCTTATAGCAACACCCAAACAAGATATAAAGCTCATCGCTACACAACAGGAAATAAAGCAGGGAAAACATCAGCACTTAAAATCAAAGGTCAACGAATTAAATCTAAAATCCCACATCTCTTTCACCCCGCCACAAACCAAAAACCCATGGACCCTCAAACCATTGCAGATGCATTTAGCCACTACTATCAATCCCTATACAACCTAAAAGATGATATCAATACCGCCCAACCATCTAAAGAAGAGATTGATTCCTTCCTAAAAGAAATTAATCTTCCTACTCTATCTCAAAAACATCTCACAGAACTTAACAAACCATTCACTTCCCTTGAAATCCTAAATATTACCTCTACACTACCACCCAACAAATCACCTGGTCCAGATGGCCTCACTGGAGAATATTACAAGCAATTCTGCACTACCCTAGCACCATATCTAACACTGATGTGCAATGGCGTTGCCTCCTCCTCTTCTCTCCCCAATGAAATGCTTAATGCTTTGATAATTTAGCTACCAAAGCCAGGGAAAGAACCCTCGGTACCCCAAAACTTTAGACCGATTTCGCTCCTAAACATAGACACCAAGATATATGCAAAACTAATAGCATCCAGACTGGTAAACATTATGCCCACGCTAATAAATACAGACCAATCTGGGTTTACAAAAGGGAGACAAACTTATGATGCAACACGCAGACTCATAAATATCATTCACAATGCTGAAAGTCACCGAACGCCTTCTCTGCTCCTTTCACTGGATGCAGAGAAGGCGTTTGATAGAGTCCACTGGGCCTACTTGGAAGCAACACTTCATAAATTTGGTTTCCAAGGTCATATTCTCTCAGCGATCACGACCCTATACTCATCTCCCTCAGCCCAAGTCTATACAGAAGAAATGGTTTCTAAACCTTTTCCAATTACCAATGGGACCCGCCAGGGATGCCCCTTATCACCACTAATTTTCAATCTTTTAATGGAACCACTGGCAGAACATATCAGAATGAATAAATACATTGAAGGATTCAAAATCGGAAAAATTGAACACAAAATTAGTCTATTTGCCGACGACGTAATTATGATGATTACCAACCCTGTGTCTTCCCTGGCTTCAATCCAAAAAGTATAACATAGATTCAGCTACATTTCATATTATAAAGTCAACGAAAGTAAATCTTACATTCTTGATCTAGGATTACATGCAATTTCTAGTAATCTATTACGCAACACCTATTCTTATCTATGGGCAGAAAAAGGTATATCATACCTCGGCATCACACTCACAAAATCAGTAAAAAATCTTTTTCACAACAACTATGTAGAAACCAAACAAATGTTAATCACAGAAACGTCCAAACTATCCAAACACGAGCTCTCGTGGTCAGGCAGATTAGCTGCCTTCAAAATGCTAGTACTCCCTAAAATATTATACACATTTGAGCTCTACCCATACCTCTAAGCAATACATATCTCCAATCCCTCCAAACCATAATCCTGCACTATATCTGGCAGGGTAAAAAACCAAGAAGCAGTCACAATAAGCTCATCAAACACAAGTCAACAGGGGAAATGGGACTCACTGACATTAACCACTTACCAACCGGCCCATAGCCGAATGATGGCTGCAGGGCGGTTGGATAAATCTGGGTGGATGTACTATGACGTCCTCCCAGAATTCCCCTCTCGCGCGCCCCCTGGGGCGCGCACCCGAACACATCCGTGACCGCCGGGTCCAGGGGACCCGGCGCATAACGGATCCCGGTAAATGGCCGCTGATCGCGGCCGTTTACCATGTGATCGAGCCGTCAAATGACGGAGCGATCACATGTAAACAGACCGGCGTCATCTGATGACGCCGGTTCCTCTCCTCCCCTCCTGTGTACCGATCGGTACACTGTGAGCGGGGAGGGGGATGGATGGATGTCTGCAGCGCTGTGGGCTGGATGTGTAGTGCCCACAGCGCTGCACAGAGACATCCATCCATCCATGCTCAGCCATCCCTCACTACTAATGCTGTGCAATACTCTGCAATACCAGCACAATACTCTGCAATGCTGTGCAATACTCTGCAATACCCCCACAATACTCTGCAATACCCCCACAATACTCTGCAATGCTGTGCAATACTCTGCAATACCCCCACAATACTCTGCAATACCCCCACAATACTCTGCAATACTCTGCAATGCCCCCACAATACTCTGCAATGCTGTGCAATACTCTGCAATACCCCCACAATACTCTGCAATACCCCCACAATACTCTGCAATACTCTGCAATGCCCCCACAATACTCTGCAATGCTGTGCAATACTCTGCAATGCCACCACAATACTCTGCAATGCCCCCGCCATACTCTGCAATGCCCCCCGCCATACTCTGCCATGCCCCCGCCATACCCCGCCATACTCCGCAATACCCCGCCATACTCCGCCATACTCCGCCATACCCCGCAATACCCCGCCATACCCCGCCATACCCCGCAATACCCCGCCATACTCCGCAATACCCTGCCATACCCCGCCATACTCCGCCATACTCCGCCATACTCTGCCATACCCCGCCATACTCCGCCATACCCCGCCATACTCCGCCATACCCCGCAATACTCCGCAATACCCTGCCATACTCCGCCATACCCCGCCATACTCCGCCATACCCCGCAATACCCCGCCATACTCCGCAATACCCCGCCATACTCCGCAATACCCCGCCATACTCTGCCATGCTGAGCCATGCTCAGCTGTACTCGCCCTCTGTATGTGGCCAGGCTGTGGAAGTCTCACACATGTGGTATCGCCGTACTCAGGAGGAGCAGGAGAATCTATTTTGGGGTGTCATTTTTGCTATGTACATGTTATGTGGTAGAAATATTGTATAAATGGACAACTTTGTGTTAAAAAAAAAAAAAGCGTTTTAACCACTTCCCGCCCGCCGGCCGTCATACAACGTCCTTGACTTTGTGCGGAGATATCTGAATGATGGTTGCAGCTACAGGCATCATTCAGATATCATCTTTTTTAGCCGGCGATTCCCTACACCATGAGAATGATCATAGCAGCTGTTCCACTGCTTGATCGTTCTTACGGGAGGCGAGAGGGGACGTCCCCCCTTCCCGCCGCCTTGCGGTGCTTCTACCGACTCACCGCTACGATCGAAGCCAGGATCTTTTTTTTTTTTTTTTTTTATTTCAGGCTTCCCAGCCTAGAGGTGAGATGTGGGGTCTTATTGACCCCATATCTCACTGTAAAGAGGACCTGTCATGCCATATTCCTATTACAAGGATGTTTATATTCCTTGTAATAGGAATAAAAGTGGTCAAAATGTTTTTTTTTTGGAAAAAAGCATCAAACTAAAATAAATAAAGTAAAATTAACAATAAAAAAAAAAAAAAATTTTTAAAGCGCCCCTGTCCCTGTGGGCTCGCATGCAGAAGCGAACGCATACGTAAGTCCCGCCCACATATGAAAACGGTGTTCAAACCACACATGTGAGGTATCGCTGCGATCGGTAGAGCGAGAGCAATAATTTTGGCCCTAGACCTCCTCTGTAACTCAAAACATGTAACCAGTAAAAAATTTTAAAGCGTCGCCTATGGGGATTTTTGAGTAGCAAAGTT
Organism: Aquarana catesbeiana; assembly: GCF_042186555.1. Lineage (NCBI taxonomy): Eukaryota > Metazoa > Chordata > Amphibia > Anura > Ranidae > Aquarana > Aquarana catesbeiana. The sequence continues at coordinate 575,329,563 of NC_133325.1, read as the reverse complement.
TGGCGCCATTCCACAAGCGCGTGCAATTTTGAAGGGTGACATGTTGGGTATCTATTTACTCGGCGTAACTTCATCTTTCACATTATGCAAAAACATTGGGCTAACTTTACTGTTTTGGTTTTTGTAAAGCACAAAACATTTTTTTTTCCAAAAAAAACGCGTTAAAAAAATTGCTGCGCAAATACTGTGCGAGATAAAAAGTTGCAACGACCGCCATTGTATTCTCTAGGGTCTTTGCTAAAAAAACATATATAATGTTTTGGGGTTCTAAGTAATTTTCTAGCTAATAAATGATGATTTTTACATGTAGGAGAGAAATGTCAGAATTGGCCTGGGTGCTCCAGAACGCCTGAAGGTGCTCCCCTGCATGTTGGGCCTCTGTATGTGGCCACGCTGTGTAAAAGTCTCACACATGTGGTATCATCATACTCGGGAGTAATAGCAGAATGTGTTTTGGGGTGTAATTTGTGGTATGCATATGCGGTCTGTGAGAAATACCCTGCTAATATGACAATTTTGTGGAAAAAAAAAAAAGTAAAAAAAAAACCTTGATTTTGCAAAGAATTGTGGGAAAAAATGACAACTTCAAAAAACTCACCATGCATCTTTCTAAATACCTTGGAATGTCTTCTTTCCAAAAAAGGGGTCATTTGGGGGGTATTTGTACTTTTCTGGCATGTTAGGGTCTCAAGAAATTAGATAGGCCGTCAGTAATTCAGGTGTGATCAATTTTCAGATATGCGCACCATAGCTTTTGGACTCTATAACTTTCAAAAAGACCAAATAATATCCACCGATTTGGGTTATTTTTACCAAAGATATGTAGCGGTATAAATTTTGGCCAAAATATATGAAGAAAAATTACTAATTTGCAAAATATTATAACAGAAATGAAGAAAAATGTATTTTTTTACAGATTTTTCGGTCTTTTTTCTTTTACGGCGCAAAAAATAAAGAACCCAGCAGTGATTAAATACCACCAAAAGAAAGCTCTATTTGTGTGAAAAAAAGGACAAAAATTTCATAAAGATACAGTGTTGCATGACTGAGTAATTGTCATTCAAAATGTGAGAGCACCAAAAGCTGAAAATTGGTCTGGTTAGGAAGGGGGTTTAAGTGCCCAGTTGTCAAGTGGTTAAAGATTACTATCTAGCCACCGTTTTATCTCAATTGAAGGAATGGATGTATGATCAACAAACCAGATTATGGGGGAACATTGAGAACAATGCAACTCCAGGGCCAAACCTGAAAAATTGGTTATTTAGTACTCCCAGCATAAACTCCGATCTTCACCTATACGACTGTGCGAGCTGCAGTCAAAGCTTGGAAAATATTGCTTAACACCAAGTGGGCATCACTACCCACTTCACGCATACAGATACCCCTACACACTCTCCGGATTCTATCACCAGATCTGACCATACCAAATTGGGAAAAACACAGAGAAGAGTAACCTAGCGCCAGTGGTAGGTCACCCAGAGAATGTAACAAACATATAAAATAGATGTATAGCCTGTACCATCCATTCAAAAATTGTTAATGCATATACAGGGATGAAACAGGAAACTAGAAACTACAATAAACATAATAGTAATATCCCGTGCTGCTAGACAAACTGTAATTGGTGAAAACAGATCATACCAGGAAGCAACATATAAAATGTCCAGCGCTCAGGCTATTGTTGGAAAACAAAATACAACAAGTATAAAAGTTTATGGTTTTTAATGAACCAATAATGAGCCAGTGGTTAGCAATAGTCCAAAGTAACAATATTTACTGCAAAAAAAACAGGTTCAGAGGCTCTGTTTAAAAACAAAAAAGCACGCGATAAAAACTATTAAAAAATTACCGACTCTTGGTGATGTTGTAAGTGATCAAATAGACATCAAAAAGGTGACAGAGGCATCAAACAGCAGGAGGTTACCACCGGAGATCCATAGGCAGGTAAGAGGGCTCAGAGCTGCCTCATATGGTGAAGACCTTGGCGCCATGAGGAATAACCGGGCTGAAGTAGAAGTGAAGTGGCCGCCGTGTGGAGATGTGTAGCTCTGCCGTGCGGAGAACAGTCTGGCCGGAGCTGTGTGTCGATGGAGGATGACGTCCGCACAGGGGAGCCGCTGTAGCGTCTGAGAAGTAGAACGGAACCGCTGCTAGGCTGGGACGTGTCTCCACAGAGGTGAAGTCTCATCAGTGAGACCTGATGACACTGCGCTGAGGTCGGAATTGACACTGAGAGGCTCTCTGACGGGGGAATTGGTGGCGGCAGGCTGATGGAGCTCACATCAGCCTGACCTGCCTGGGGAGATAGCCAACAGTCATATGAAAAAATGGATATTGCAATGGGTAAAAAAATATAATAAAAATAAAATAATTGAATCAATGGATGTAAAAACGAGGCTGCCCCACCCAGATGGGGTAGTGAAGATGGTGAATTTGCAGGAAACGCTTGCTGGTGAAAAAAGCGGCTTCACAAAAAAAAAAAAAAAAAAATGTGAATGGATGAAAAATCGCAGTGAAGAACTCAAGCTGGGACCTCTGCCTCCTGCTGTTTGATGCCTCTGTCACCTTTTTGATGTCTATTTGATCACTTACAACATCACCAAGAGTCTGTAATTTTTTAATAGTTTTTATCGCGTGCTTTTTTGTTTTTAAACAGAGCCTCTGAACCTGGTTTTTTGCAGTAAATATTGTTACTTTGGACTATTGCTAACCACTGGCTCATTATTGGTTCATTAAAAACCATAAACTTTTATACTTGTTGTATTTTGTTTTCCAACAATAGCCTGAGCGCTGGACATACCAAATTGGGTAACACAGATAGCACATACTACTGAGAAACTCAGGAATGAAATAATACACAAACCTTTTCATACTATCCAAACAACTTACAATGCACCAACATCGGACTATCTCACCTATCACCGCATTCAAATGTGCCTCAAGGCTCACACCCACCAAAATATGGAATTTCTATTTCTCACAAGAGACAGACAAAAAAGGAGTTTCTATTATCTACAATACATTTCAAGAAAAACTAGTGTTCTATAAATCTAAACCATTTACAGATTGGGAAACGGACATTAAAACACAATTCTCTGAACAACATTGGAAACAGACACTCAGATCAATATATAAAGCCACATGCTGTACCTCTTTATGGGAATTAACAAACAAGATAACACTTAGATGGTACCTGACACCCCAAAGGTTGGCTAAATTCCAACCCACCACTTCCTCCCTCTACTGGAGAAATTGTAACCAAACAGGGACTCTAATCCACATTATGTGGTCGTGTCCAATGCTGACCAAACTGTGGACAGAAGTAGAACTTCTCATCCAAGAAATAGGACATTGCAACATCTCTCTCACACCACAACTAGCTATCCTCAATATGATACCAGAAAACATACCACCATCATTTAAAACGGTTCTCATACATATACTTCTTGCCACTAGATTGCTCATCAACAGATCATGGAAATCACCAAACACACCATCCTTAATGGAGGTGATCACCTTGGTCCACACACACAGTACATATGAGACCATACACTCAAGGAAAAACAACTCACAGACAAAATCACAAAAACTCTGGCAACCTTGGAAGAGTTGGTATACACAAAAAATAGAGAAATACTGAGAAAACTGCATAAACACAGATAACATAACTCCAACAATATAATACGTACTAAAGTGCTCTCTCCCCTTCCCTTCTTCCTTACCCTACCTCTACTATCAATACACTGGGTTGCTCACCCTGATTACTGTTCTTGACTATATTACATACACTCTAAGTATAAACTTGTTGTATTCAGCAATTGTTTCATTGCTATCATATTTTTTATGCTATGCGTTTTCACTATGAGTCATTTACAATACTTACCTAGTAAGTATACATTCTATATTGTACTATTCATATCACATGCTGTCTTAGTAATGTATTTTACTGTAAAATGCAAAATGTGCAATAAAAATTTACTTGGGAAAAAAAAAAAGAACATGATGGACACTTACAGCTTGTTGCCTATGTGAGTCGGAGTTTGGCACCCGCTGAGAAGAACTACATAAGCTACATAAGCTACATAAGCTTGAGTTCCTGGCCTTAAAGTGGGCAGTAGTGGATAAACTGAGGGATTATCTACATGGAGCAGAGTTTGTAATTAAGACTGACAATAATCCTCTCACATACCTACTCACTACCACCAAGTTGGATGCCATGGGTCACAGATGGCTGGCTGCCCTATCAGGTTTTACCTTCAGCTTGAAGTACCGGCCAGGGATCGGGAACAAGGATGCAAATGCTTTGTCAAGAAGAACCCACTGTTCCCGAGACTCCCCAGAAGAATGGACTCAGCTGACCCCTGAGGGGGTGAGGGCTCTTTGTCAAGGAGTGGAACAGCAAGTTAAAGGTGGGGCCAGGGCTGAGGAAATTGGAGTGTCAGCTGCTGGGGTGACCAGATGCTATTGCAACATCACCCAAGTTGGGGGTGAAGGTCTACCAGAGCTTTCAAAAAAGGATCTGCGGAGGGACCAGCTGGAAGATCCCCTCTGTAGCCTGGCACTGAAGGCCTTAGAGAGCCAGCGCCCTGACCTGCTTCTCACTAACTCTCCGAAGGAAGCCCTCTTGCTGCACAAGGAGTGGGATTGGTTGCAGCTACAACAAGGGGTGGTCTACCGAAGGGGCCCCTCTGAAGATCCCGAAGAAAAATGGCAATTATTCCTACCAGAAAAGCATCAAGAGACCGTATTAATTGCTCGACATCATCATCATGGCCATGTAGGGTCTGAGAGGACTTTCCAACTGGTGAGAGATCGAGTCTATTGGCCCCCCATGCGGGCTGAAGTAAAGGGCTACTGCCACTCTTGCCTTAGATGTATCCAAAGGAAGACTTTACCTCACCGAGCCGCCCCAATGGGCCACGTTGGAGCTGGTTTGTATTGACTTTCTGTGCTTGGAGTCTGACCTGAGTGGACAGGGAAATATCCTGGTGATAACTGACCATTTCACCCGTTATGGCCAGGAGTTTCCCACAAAAGATCAGCAGGCATCCACGGTGGCCAAGATCTTGGTAGAGAAGTTCTTTGTACATTATGGTCTGCCCCAGCGTATCCACTCTGATCAAGGAAGAGACTTTGAGAGCAGCCTCATTAAGAGACTTTTAGGCTTGCTGAGGATCAAGAAATCTAGAACCACCCCATACCATCCTCAATATGGGGAGATAGCAGGCATGTACTGCCCATCGGGACTACCGGGAGATTCCCGGTGGGCCAATGGCTCAGTGGGCTAGTCAGGTGTGGTCCTGGAGCCGCTCCTCTCTGACAGTGAGTGATCGCAATTTCACTCCTGTCAGGAGGAGCAGCTTCCATCATACGTCATATGCTGGAGAAAGCATTAGGCGTTATGCTCCCTCCAGCCTGCAGGGGGAGATAGACCAACGGCAGACTTTCCTTCCTCTCTCCCCATCACTTGTTATCACATGACTGGAGAGAGGAACGAGAAGCTGCCTTCAAAACGATGAGTACATGTGAAAGGGGGAGGAGAGGGAGGACACTGATGTGAAGGGCTGCTGATGGAGGCTCTCTGATGGGGACTGTGATGTGAAGTGAGCTGCTGGTGGGGACTCTGATGTGAAGGGGGCTGCTGGTGGGGACTGTGATGTGAAGTGGGCTGCTGGTGGGGACTCTGATGTGAAGGGGGCTGCTGGTGGGGACTGTGATGTGAAGTGGGCTGCTGGTGGGGACTGTGATGTGAAGGGAGCTGCTGGTGGGGACTCTCTGATGGGGACTCTGATGTGAAATTGGCTGCTGGTGGGGACTCTGATGTGAAGGGAGCTGCTGATTGGAACACTCTGATGTAAGGGGGACGCTGTTGGGGACTCCCTGATGTAAGGGGGACGCTGTTGGGGACACTCTGATGTAAGGAGGATTCTGTTGGGTACACTCTGATGTAAGGGGGACGCTGTTGGGGACACTCTGATGTAAGGGGGACGCTGTTTGGGACACTCTGATGTAAGGGGGACGCTGTTGGGGACAATCTGATGTAAGGGGGATGCTGTTGGGGACACTCTGATGTAGGGGGGCGCTGTTGGGGACACTTTGATGTAAGGGGACGCTGTTGGGGACACTATGATGTAAGGGGGATTCTGTTGGGGACACTCTGATGTAAGGGGGACGCTGTTGGGGACACTCTGATGTAAGGAGGACGCTGTTGGGGACGATCTGATGTAAGGGGGACGCTGTTGGGGACAATCTGATGTAAGGGGGGCGGTGTTGGGGACACTCTGATTTAAGGGAGGCGCTGTTGGTGACACTCTGATGTAAGGGGGATGCTGTTGGGGACACTATGATGTAAGGGGGATGCTGACTCTCCGAAGGAAGCCCTCTTGCTGCACAAGTAGTGGGATTGGTTTCAGCTACAACAAGGGGTGGTCTACTGAAGGGGCCCCTCTGAAGATCCCGAAGAAAAATGGCAATTATTCCTACCAGAAAAGCATTAAGAGACCGTATTAATTGCTCTACATGACCATCATGGCCATCTAGGGTCCGAGAGGACTTTCCAACTGGTGAGAGATCGAGTCTATTCCCCCCCATGCTGGCTGAAGTAGAGGGCTACTGCCACTCTTGCCTTAGATGTATCCAAAGGAAGACTTTACCTCACCGAGCCGCCCCAATGGGCCACTTTCAGACCCAGGGACCATTGGAGCTGGTGTGGATTGACTTTCTGTGCTTGGAGTCTGACCTGAGTGGACAGGGAAATACCCTGGTGATAACTGACCATTTCACCTGTTATGGCCAGGAGTTTCCCACAAAAGATCAGCAGGCATCCACGGTGGCCAAGATCTTGGTAGAGAAGTTCTTTGTACATTATGGCCTGCCCCAGCGTATCCACTCTGATCAAGGAAGAGACTTTGAGAGCAGCCTCATTAAGAGACTTTTAGGCTTGCTGAGGATCAAGAAATCTAGAACCACCCCGTACCATCCTCAATATGGGGAGATAGCAGGCATGTACTGGCCATCGGTACTACCGGGAGATTCCCGGTGGGCCGATGGCTCAGTGGGCCAGTCAGGTGCGGTCCTGGAGCCGCTCCTCTCTGACAGTGTGTGATCGCAATTTCACTCCTGTCAGGAGGAGCAGCTTCCGTCATATGCTGGAGAGAGCATTAGGCGTTATGCTCCCTCCAGTCTGCAGGGGGGGATAGACCAACGGCAGACTTTCCTTCCTCTCTCCCCTATCACTTGTTATCACATGACTGGAGAGAGGAACGAGAAGCTGCCTTCAAAACGGTGAGTACATGTGGGAGGGGGAGGAGAGGGAGGACAGTGATGTGAAGGGCTGCTGATGGGGGCTCTCTGATGGGGACTGTGATGTGAAGTGAGCTGCTGGTGGGGACTCTGATGTGAAGGGGGCTGCTGGTGGGGACTGTGATGTGAAGTGGGCTGCTGGTGGGGACTCTGATGTGAAGGGGCCTGCTGGTGGGGGCTGTGATGTGAAGTGGGCTGCTGGTGGGGACTGTGATGTGAAGGGAGCTGCTGGTGGGGACTCTCTGATGGGGACTCTGATGTGAAGTGGGCTGCTGGTGGGGACTCTGATGTGAAGGGAGCTGCTGATTGGGACACTCTGATGTAAGGGGGATGCTGTTGGGGACTCTCTGATGTAAGGGGGATGCTGTTGGGGACACTCTGATGTAAGGGGGACGCTGTTGGGGACGATCTGATGTAAGGGGGACGCTGTTGGGGACACTCTGATGTAAGGAGGATTCTGTTGGGGACACTCTGATGTAAGAAGGACGCTGTTGGGGACACTCTGATGTAAGGAGGACGCTGTTGGGGATGATCTGATGTAAGGGGGACGCTGTTGGGGACACTCTGATGTGAGGGGGGCGCTGTTGGGGACACTCTGATGTAAGGGGGGTGCTGTTGGGGACACTCTGATGTAAGGGGGGCGCTGTTGGGGACTCCCTGATGGGGACTCTGATGTGAAGTGGGCTGCTGGTGGGGACTCTGATGTGAAGGGAGCTGCTGATTGGGACACTCTGATGTAAGGGGGACGCTGTTGGGGACACTCTGATGTAAGGGGGATTCTGTTGGGGACACTCTGATGTAAGGGGGACGCTCTTGGGGACACTCTGATGTAAGGGGGACGCTGTTGGGGACACTCTGATGTAAGGGGGACACTGTTGGGGACGATCTGATGTAAGGGGGACGCTGTTGGGGACACTCTGATGTAAGGGGGGCGCTGTTGGGGACACTCTGATGTAAGGGGGCGCTGTTGGGGACACTCTGATGTAAGGGGGATGCTGTTGGGGACACTATGATGTAAGGGGGATGCTGTTGGGGACACTCTGATGTAAGGGTGACGTTGTTGAGGACACTCTGATGTAAGGGGGATGCTGTTGGGGACACACTCATGTAAGGGGGGCGCTGTTGGGGACACTGATGTAAGGGGGACGCTGTTGGGGACACTCTGTTGTAAGGGGGATGCTGTTGGGGACACTCTGATGTAAGGGGGACGCTGTTGGGGACACTGATGTAAGGGGGACGCTGTTGGGGACACTGATGTAAGGGGGGCGCTGTTGGGGACATTCTGATGTGAGGGGGACGCTGTTGGGGACACTCTGATGTGAGGGGAACGCTGTTGGGGACACTCTGATGTAAGGGGGACGCTGTTGGGGACACTCTGATGTAAGTGGGACGCTGTTGGGGACACTCTGATGTAAGGGGGACGCTGTTGGGGACACTCTGATGTAAGGGGGGCGCTGTTGGGGACACTCAAAATTAAAGTGGGCCAGTCATGAGGAAGTCCACGGACAAATTTTTGTCCCAGTCCAGCCCTGGGAGATAGTGTCACCTCTAAGGAGAGCTGTAGTGTCAGTGAACCCACATCCCTAATAGCCACTATGTGCTTGCTCCAGTGTTGCTTTTGTTCTGAAGTTAGGGTTCCCAGCATATTTAAAGGGTTCTGTTGAATAGCTCTGGTTGAGGATGTCCTTGAGGATGGTATAAAGAAAAAAATTACTCAAAAATCAGTGTATATCCTCTAGTGGGACTTTGATTTGGGTCACTGACAGGTAGGTCAGTATTAATATATTGATCCTGCGCAAAACCTTAATGACCAATGTGAAAGGAAAACACTAATTAAATGTGTGATGAAACATATGCAACTATTCAATTGTCACAAACCAAAGTGCAAAAGATGTTTAAAGTTGGTGAACAATATTTGAATGTGTGAGTAATAAACTCTACCGTGACAATATTGCACAACTAAGTGATGGGTATAATCATAGTGAAACAAATGAGATCCTAATGATGAAAAAAATGTGGAAAAAAATGTGAAAAAAATGTGAGAAAACAATCCCAACCATAATGATAAATCATATACAGTCAGGTCCATAAATATTGGGACATCGACACCATTATAATCTTTTTGGCTCTATACACCACCACAATGGATTTGAAATGAAACAAACAGGATGTGCTTTGTGGTGGTGTATAGAGCCAAAAAGATTAGAATTGTGACGATGTCCCAATATTTATGGACCTGACTGTAAATGAGTAAAATAGGAAAAAGTCCCAGAAAAATAAGCAATAAAAAATAATAAAAATTATGATGGAAACAGTTAATAGGTCTTCACAATAGACAAAAGCAGGGCGTGTCAAGTTGACTGTAGCATGCTGACATCCATTCTATATGCTCACAGAGCCCTTACCTTAAAGGTAGAAAACAAATGCCTTACTCCAAATGGATAGTTGCCACAATTCCACATCCCCGGATCTGTCAGGAAGGAAGAAGACCACTTGGAAAGACAAACAGGATCAGCTTCACCCCAGTAAATGAATCCACATGGAAAAATAAATGGGCTTCCAATAGTGCATTATCGCAAATATACTAAGTTTATTTAAAATATATTTAAAAACTGCTTAAATATAAGCAGTTACAACCAAGCAAAAGGTTGCCAAACGTTAAAACGGAGTTCAAAGCCACCTAGTACGTCACCACCGCCCAGAAGTGATTGTTTTCTCACATTTTTTTCACATTTTTTTCCACATTTTTTCGTCATTATGATCTCATTTGTTTCACTATGATTATACCCATCACTTAGTTGGGCAATATTGTCACAGTAGAGTTTATTACTCACACATTCAAATATTGTTCACCAACTTTAAACATCCTTTGCACTTTGGTTTGTGACTATTGAATAGTTGCATATGTTTCATCACACATTTAAACCTCTGCCGGGTTAGCCCCCCCATATCAAAATTTTTGAAAAAATCTTATGCAGTTTGTTAGATCTTTGTTAGATCAGGTTAGATCAACCGTTGTTTGCGTTAGATCTCACACAGAAGAAGCGATATTAACAGTTATTTGCTGGGGGGGGCTAACCCGTTATCAGCCCCCCCTTATCAAAAAATTGACCAAACAGTTAGCTATTTTGGAAGCAATTTGTTAGATCCGGTATGATCAAGTGTTTTTAACGTTAGATCTCACATAATTAGAGACTTATTAAGTGATTAATGAGGGGGGCTGACCCCCCCCTTATCAAATTTTCAGGCCAAAAATCATTCAGGCTAATAGATATTCGTTAGATCCGGTAAGATCAAGTAGTTTTAACGTTAGATCTCACATCATTTCAGAGATATTCCACATCAAAATAGAAATATTAGGTGGTACATATGGACGGGTTTGCCCCCCCTTATCAAATTTTCTGGCCAAAAATCATTCAGGCTAATAGATATTCGTTAGATCCTGTAAGATCAAGTGTTTTTAACGTTAGATCTCACATAATTAGAGACTTATTAAGTGATTAATGAAATTTTCGGGCCAAAAATCATTCAGGCTAATAGATATTCGTTAGATCCGGTAAGATCAAGTGGTTTTAACGTTAGATCTCACATCATTTCAGAGATATTCCACATCAAAATAGAGATATTAGGTGGTACATATGGACGGGGTAGCCCCCCTTATTAAATTTTTGGGCCAAAAATCATTCAGGCTAATAGATATTCATTAGATCCGGTAAGATCAAGTGGTTTTAACGTTAGATCTCACATAATTAGAGATTTATTAAGTGATTAATGAGGGGGGGCTGGCCCCCCTTATCAAATTTTCAGGCCAAAAATCCAAAAATCATTCAGGCTAATAGATATTCGTTAGATCCGGTAAGATCAAGTGGTTTTAACATTAGATTTCACATCATTTCAGAGATATTCCACATCAAAATAGAGATATTAGGTGGTACATATAGACAGGTTAGCCCCCCCCTTATCAAATTTTCTGGCCAAAAATCATTCAGGCTCATAGATATTCTCTAGATCCAGTAAGATCAAGTGGTTTTAATGTTAGATCTCACATAATTTCAGAGATATTCCACATAATAATAGAGATATTAGGTGATATTAGGTGGTACATAAGAATGGGTTGACCCCCCCACATGCCATTTTCTGACCAAAAATCATTCAGGCTAATAGATATTCGTTAGATCCGGTAAGATCAAGTGGTTTTAACTTTAGATCTCACATAATTTCAGAGATATTCCATAAAAAATAGAGATATTAGGTGGTACAGAAGGTACATCCATCTTCAACCGTCTCTGGATGGTCTCTGGAACCTTCTTTGCATGGTTCTTCAGCGGGTGCCTGTAGTCTCTCCTCACACCTCCGTTCACTTTGCCTCATGGTGATCTCTTCTCAGACCAACAAGCTTAAGTCTTTAGCTAGCCCCAGCAGGCTGGCCCCAGCAGGCTGGGCTTGGTAGTTCCACCCCCTGTAGAATCAATGGGGCTATATTGTGAGTTGTGGTCCTCTGCTGCTGCTTGATTGGCTCCCTCTCCCTGCCAATAGGGACACCGGAAGAGGAGAGGGAGGGGGAGAAATCCCCCACAGGGACTGACAGGCGTGCTCTCCCTCAGTGAGTGCCTGTGTCAGTGTCTATTCAGTCCGGCGGTCGCTGGCAGGAATGGCGGGAGGTGCGGGACCATGGGTGATAGAGTAGCCCCCGCTACACACTCCCCCCACCAAAGAACCTTTGGTCCGCCAAAGGAGGTAAAGAGTCTATGACCTATTACAGGCTTTTGATATACACACGGAAAAAAAAACAGGTTAGTGTGCACAGGAAACCATACAATTTACATCTGCATAAAACCCTGGCAGAGGAACATCCCACCAATTAGAATAGGAGGGGAGGTTAACTGGAATGGCCCAGCTAGATGTGCCAGGGGCTGAGTGTCAGAAACCAAGAAATCAGGTCGAGACAGAAGTACAGTTAAATCACACTTGTTTAATAATAAAAGTAAAAAGAACAAATGTAGTCAAAACATAGCCAAAGTTCAATAACCGGAACGGATAGTCAGCCAAGCCAGAAGTCAGGGATCAATGTAGTGGAACAGCAAGCAGGATCTGGAGCCAGAAGGGATGTCAGCAAAGCAAGTCTTGAACAGGATCGCAGGAGATTGTTTCTGTGATGTTGACCAAGGCGAAAGCAGAGATCCTCTGGACTGGACGGCTTAAGTAGGCAGGACTGACGAGCAGGATATCATCAACAGCTGAGTAACTGTGGAGAGATAGGAGCTGGCAATTATCCGACAGCTAAGTGGCCAGCTCAGAGAAGGAAGGGCTGAGCCCAGCCCTGACAGTGAGTTGGGATTGTCCACCACCAAATCTGCGGTGGAAGGGTCAGTTTCTTCAAGAGTCCTTTTTGCAATGAGAACGACCTCCTCAGAGCTTTCACCCAAAGTATCATATGTTAGTCTTTTGGGCGGGTGAATAACCCTTCGCTCTCGCTGTTCTTTAGGTTCTGGGGTTGCAGGCACACTGGTCTCTTCTTCTTCCTGCATATCAGCTTCAGCTTCCTCAATGAAGGATGGAAAGTCTTAGGGGTCTCTTGTCAGCAGGGAAGATTGAGGGTCTTCCAACTCTTCAAAAGGTGGACCTTGAGGTACAAACTCAGGAGCCTCTGGCCTGAGAGTCACCTCAGTCACCTTGGGAGGAAAAGAAAGGGGGTGGGGGTGGGTGGCAGGCCCTGGCATTTGAGATGGCCACAGACAATCTTTCTCTTCATCCTCGCTGTTTTCATCTTCAGCAAGGGGTACAGAGTGAGATCTAGTTACTGGCTGGGATCTTTCAGAGGCGATGGGTGTGGACTGTAAATCTGGCTGTGGTGGCACATGAACTGCTTCTGACAGAGGCAACAGATGATTGTGATGCTAAGTCTTCAGCAGGCCTGTGCATCCCTCTGGTCGGATTTGATATACTGGGTGTCTGGGCAGATGCTTGCAAACGACATAGGTTAGCCAACTTGTGCTTTCCAGGGACACCCAGGTTTCTCAGCAGTACCTTGTCATTCGGCTGTAGGTCCTGCACTCGTACCCTAAGGTCAAAGTTTATTTTGTTTCTCTGTCCTTAGGCATATGAGGCAGCTTGAGCCTTATCAAAAGTGGTTTTCAGACGTCTCTGCAGGCGATCCACATACCCTCTGTGGAAAGTTGCTAAGGTATGGTCGAGGGATGTGCCAAAGGCCAAGTCTACAGGCAGCCAGGCCTACGGTCCGAACATCAAACTATAGGGAGAGTAACCTGTGCATCATTGGCGGTGCTGTTATAAGCATGCACAATAGCCACTATATGCTTGCTCCAGTGCTGCTTTTGTTCTGAACTTAGAGTTCCAAGTATATCCAGGAGGGATCAGTTGAATCTCTCTGGTTGAGGATCCCCTTGAGGATGATAAGGGGTGGTTTTAGACTTCCTGATGCCCAACAGGTCTGAAAGTCTCCTGATGAGACTACTCTTGAAATCTCTCCCTTGATCAGAGTGGATGCGTTGGGACAGACCATAGTGCACAAAGAATTTCTCAGCGAAGATCTTGGCCACCATGGATGCTTGTTGGTCCCTCGTCAAAAACGCCTGGGCATACCGAGTGAAATGGTCAGTCACTACCAGGATATTTCCCTGCACGCTCAGATCAGGCTCCAAGCACAGAATGTCAATGCACACCAGCTCCATGGGTCCTTGACTCTGAAGATGGTCCATTGGGGCAGCTCGTGAGGCAAAGTCTTTCTTTGGATACATCTGTGGATACATCTGATGCAGGAGTGGCAATAGTCCTCAACTTCAGCCTGCATGCAGGGCCAGTAGAACCGGTCCCTCACCAGGAGAAAAGTCCTTTTGGTCCCTAGGTGGCCATGGTTGTCATGTAGGTGTCAAGGCTGGGCTCAGCCCTTCCTTCTCTGAGCTGGCCGCTCAGCTGTCAGCTAATTGCCAGTTCCCATTTCTCTCCACAGTTACCCAGCAAGTCGTCCAGCTCACTTGATCTCTGCCTTCACCTTTGTCAACATCACAGAGTCTTTCTCCTGCATTCCTGTTGAAGACTTGCTAGGCTGACATTCCTTCTGGCTCCTGATCCTGCTTGCTGTACTACGATGTTTATCTCTGGCTCTCTGACATTTGCTTGGCTGACTACCCGATCTGGTTACTGAACTCTGGCTTGTTTTAACTACGCTTACTCTGTTTACCTTATTATTATTATTATTATTATTATTATTATTAAACAAGTGTGATTTAACTATACTTCTGTCTCAGTCTGATTCATGGTTCCTGACAGTAGGGCAGTTAATACCGTCTCCTTATGTTTTTAAGGTAGGAATAGCTGCCATTTTTCTTCAGAATCGTCAGAGGGGCCCCTTCGGTAGACCAACCCTCTGTGCACCTGAAACCGATCCCACTCTCGGTGCAGCAGATGGGTTTCCTTCCGGGAGTCAGTAAGGAGCAAGTCAGGGCATTGGCTCTCCAAGGCCTTCAATGCCAAGCTACAGGGAGGGTCTTCCAACTGGTCCCTCCACAGGTCTTTGACAGCTTGGGCAGACCTTCATCCCCGACTTGGGCGACATTGCAATAACATCTGGGGACACCAACGGCTGACACTACAACCTCTTCAGTCCTGGATCCTACTCCAGGTTGATGTTCTGCTCCTTGACATAAGGCTCGTACCCTTCAGGTGTCAGTTGGGCCTATTCTTCTGGAGGGTCTCTGGAACAATGGGGCATCAGCGTCTTGTTTCCTGACCCCAGTCGATACTTCATACTTCAGGCTGAAAATAAACCCTGATAGAGCAGCCAACCATCTGTGACCTGTGGCGTCCAACTTGGTGGAAGTGAGGATGTAGGTGAGAGCATTGTTGTTGGTCTTGATCACGAACTCTGCTCCATACAGTTAATTCCTCAGCTTATCCACCCACTTCAAGGCCAGGAACTCAAGTTTGTGCATGGGATAGTTCTTCTCGGCGGGGGCCAAGTTCCGACTCACGTAGGCAACAGGCCGTAGATGGCAGTCATGCTCTTGATATAGCACCCCACCTAACCCATCCCGACTGGCCTCAAAGTGTAGCTCGCATGGCTTGGTTGGATCTTCATAGGCCACTACTGGACCGGTTGTTAGGCTTCACTTCAGCTGCCTAAAACCTCTTCACACTTCAGAGTCAATTGTTCCTGAATTAACTCTCTGGGTTTTCTGGGCCCTCCAGCTGGTCTGACAGGCTTCGCCAGATCAGGGTCAGCGTCTTAGCGAATCCCTTGACAAATCTGTAATAAGAGCAGAATCCCAGAAATGACCTAAGCTCAGTCACGTTGGTAGGCCTCGGCCAGGAGGTCAGTGGCTACTTCATCAGCAGACACAATGTGACCAAGGTAGTTGACCGAGGGTTGATAAAACTGGCACTTTTCCAGAGACAGCTTCAACCCCCTCACCATGGAGTCTCTTAAGGACCTTCTGCAGAAACTCTACATGCTCCTCCAGGGTCTTGCTGAAAACGATGATGTCGTCTAAGTATACCAACACCTCGATCAGTTTCATGTCACCCACGGTCTTCTCCATTAGCCTTTGGAAGGTGGCTGGGGCACCAGACAGGCCTTGATGCATACAGTCAAATCCAAACATCCCCTGCGGGGTAATGAAAATGGTCTTCTCCCGATCCTCAGGGTGCATGGGGATTTGGTAATACCCACTCTTCAAATCCAGCATGCTGAACCACTTTGCTCCTGACAGGCTCTGCAAGTCATCTTATATCCTTGGGGTGGTATATTGGTCGGGAATGGTCCTTCAGTTCAGCGTCCGGTAGTCAATCCACAGAGATCCCATCCTTTGCTCCCCCCACCAAATCAGACGGTCGGGACTGGGGTGGCCAGATTCACTTGTCCCAGCAACATCTGAGCCGGCATCTTCACTGGCGAGGCTGTTATGTTGCGGACACTAAACAAGATCTTCCCGTGACTTCTTTGCAACCCTTTTTTTGAAACCACCTCGGGAATTATCTCCACTCCCATGTCTTCTCTCTGTCCGTCTGATTGAAGGACAATGAAAGGGTCTGCTTGCTTCCAATTTAGCTTGACAGATGCTCATAAATAGGCCATTTTACCAGGCTGTAACACCTTCTCACACTTGTCCAAGCGCCAGATCTTTCCCTTCTGTTTTTGTACCAGGTGCTGGTAGGCTTGTCTCAGCATGGGGTGCAAACTTGTAGTTGAAGTGCCCGGCTCCAGAACAAGAGGTGTCAACAGCATTCTGACAAGATCAGTATTGGTCCCTATGATGAGAGAACTCTTACTGGCCCCTGGTGGGCGAGGACAGACCACTGCCTAAGTTTCAAAAGTCTTGGCTTTCCCAGTCATGGAGGGATCGAAGGTCAGTTTGACCGGTAGATAGCCATCATAGGGGAAGTTCTGAGTCACAATGCCCCATATCTGCAACTCTTCCAACTTCTGCAAAGGCAGGTGCTTGAGGTGCCTGTCATAGAAGTCTCTGTAGAGAAGGGTCACTTAAGCTCCAGTATCCAGAAGGGCCTTGGTTTAGACTCCCTTTACTTGGATGGGAACAACAGGAGAAGGTCCCACCAGCTTGTCAGGGAGCATAGAGGAAGTGGTGGTTTGTATCCGCGCTCCTCTCTGCGAGGTTCTGATTGGGCTTAAGTCTGCGCTAAGTTCTGGGAGACTGGTGTGCATTGACTCTCCGACACCAGGCAGCATTTGTCAAAAGAAACAGGACACTGGGTTGCTTGGAGGCAACAACGGGGGGCCCTCTGCAAGGGTTTGGACTTTCGCTGCTGTCTCTTCGTGTCATTGGTTTTGAGCCAGCTACCGTAGATGGGCACCTAGTTGGCTCCTTCACCAGAGCCCTCCGAAGTTTCCCTCTGGCTTCTGGCACTGTGCTTCAGGCTTCACTGGGCTTGAACACACCTGTTGATTAATGTCCCACATAATTTCAGCATACCTCGGTATGCTCAATGGCACTCCTCACTGGTACACATGAAAATGCTCATCACCGCCTCCAATATAGACACTAGTATGGATATGCGTGCATCGCTACCAAATATCCATAATATCCCTGTAATTATGGATAATCAAACATTAAAATCACTTGATCTTACCGGATCTAATGAATATCAATTACCTGGGGTGATTTTTTTGGCCAGAAAATTTGATAAGAGGGGGCCAGCCCCCCTCATTAATCACTTAATAAGTCTCTAATTATGTGAGATCTAACGTTAAAACCACTTGATCTTACTGGATCTAATGAATATCTATTAGCCTGAATGATTTTTGACCAGAAAATTTGATAGGGGGGGGGGGGGGGGCAGCCCGTCCATATGTACCACCTAATATCTCTATTTTGATGTGGAATATCTCTGAAATGATGTGAGATCTAACGTTAAAAACACTTGATCTTACCGGATCTAACGAATATCTAATAGCCTGCATGATTTTTGACCAGAAAATTTGATAAGGGGGGGCCAGCCCGTCCATATTTACCACCTAATATCTCTATTTTGATGTGGAATATCTTTGAAATGATGTGAGATCTAACGTTAAAACCACTTGATCTTACCGAATATAATGAATATCTATTAGCCTGAATGATTTTTGGCCAGAAAATTTGATAAGGGGGGACCAGCCCGTCCATATGTACCACCTAATATCTCTATTTTGATGTGGAATATCTCTGAAATGATGTGAGATCTAACGTTAAAACTACTTGATCTTACCACATCTAACGAATATCTAAGAGCCTGCATGATTTTTGACCAGAATATTTGATAAGGGGGGGCTAACCCATCCATATGTACCACCTAATATCTCTATTTTGATGTGGAATATCTCTGAAATGATGTGAGATGTAACCTTAAAAACACTTGATCTTACCGGATCTAACGAATATCTATTAGCCTGAATGATTTTTGGCCAGAAAATCTGATAAGGGGGGGCTAACCCGTCCATATGTACCACCTAATAGCTCTATTTTGATGTGGAATATCTCTGAAATGATGTAAGATCTAACGTTAAAAACACTTGATCTTACCGGATCTAACGAATATCTATTAGCCTGAATGATTTTTGGCCCGAAAATTTGATAAGGGGGGCCAGCCCCCCCTCATTAATCACTTAATAAGTCTCTAATTATGTGAGATCTAACGTTAAAAACACTTGATCTTACCGGATCTAACGAATATCTATTAACCTGAATGATTTTTGGCCAGAAAATCTGATAAGGGGGGGCCAGCCCGTCCATATGTACCACCTAACATCTCTATTTTGATGTGGAATATCTCTGAAATTATGTGAGATCTAACGTTAAAACCACTTGATCTTACCGGATCTAACGAATATCTATTAGCCTGAATGATTTTTGGCCCGAAAATTTGATAAGGGGGGCCAGCCCCCCCTCATTAATCACTTAATAAGTCTCTAATTATGTGAGATCTAACGTTAAAACCACTTGATCTTACCGGATCTAACGAATATCTATTAGCCTGAATGATTTTTGGCCAGAAAATTTGATAAGGGGGGGCTAACCCGTCCATATGTACCACCTAATATCTCTATTTTGATGTGGAATATCTCTGAAATGATGTGAGATCTAATGTTAAAACCACTTGATCTTACCGGATCTAACGAATATCTATTAGCCTGAATGATTTTTGGCCCGAAAATTTGATAGGGGGGGCTAACCCGTCCATATGTACCACCTAATATTTCTATTTTGATGTGGAATATCTCTGAAATGATGTGAGATCTAACGTTAAAACCACTTGATCTTACCGGATCTAACGAATATCTATTAGCCTGAATGATTTTTGGCCCAAAAATTTGATAAGGGGGGCCAGCCCCCCCCATTAATCACTTAATAAGTCTCTAATTATGTGAGATCTAACGTTAAAAACACTTGATCATTCCGGATCTAACAAATTGCTTCCAAAATAGCTAACTGTTTGGTCAATTTTTTGATAAGGGGGGCTGATGACGGGTTAGCCCCCCCAGCAAATAACTGTTAATATCGCTTCTTCTGTGTGAGATCTAACGCAAACAACGGTTGATCTAACCTGATCTAACAAAGATCTAAAAAACAGCATAATATTTTTTCAAAAATTTTGATATGGGGGGGATAACCCGGCAGAGGTCACATTTAATTAGTGTTTTCCTTTCACATTGGTCATTAAGGTTTAAAGCAGGATTAATATATTTTATATATACTCACTGTTTGTTTGCGGGTGGTTTGTGATCACTAATAGATTTTGCAGCAATTCCACCACATTTATATTCATATCTAGATTTATATTTAATAGCGCAGAAGTCCTTCTTATTCAGTATTAATATATTGAGTATGTAGAAATTAAAAAAGAAGATATTTATTATAGAAAAAGATAAAAACATAATAACTAAGCTTGTTGGGAAGTAGCCGTGTGATAGGTACCTCCTTCCCCTGTCCAATGAGCCTAATACGGTTACTTCCCAACAAGCTTCACATATTTAAGGATCAGCTGTTATTCAACAGCTTTTTGCTTGCAGCATACCACAGACACTCTGGGGCAACTGATTCACTTAGATCATCCAGTCCTCCCCAATACATCCCCAGGAGGCTTGGTTCTAGTCTGCTGTGTATCTCAAAGGGACCCTGCAAACTAAACCTCCCCCCCTTCCTGGTTCTGTGAATATACAGTTGTTAGCTGGCAAGCTGGTGACTGGTACGACACGGGGACCACTTCCTGTGAATTGGTTCTGTCCTACTCCTTCACGGAATGACAATCGGTGCCATTCGAGACGCCCTTTGTGGAGCTGTCCTGATGTTTGGGGGACCCCTGCCAGCTCCGGGGATGGTATCCACCCAGCGGTACCATGTCCCTGTTCCTTTTCTTGTCCCAGCTACCTGCCTTTGTCCCTCTTCTGGTCTCTCTGGGTCTGCAGACGACTGATCCCCCGTGGATGCCTTGGATGTTTGTATTAGCACACACGATATAAATTACTGTCATGACCAAAACTTATTATCAATGAAGAAGAAGTTGATCCCTTTATTACCTCAAAACGTCAGGTTTTTTCTATTTGTTATTATACAATAGAATTGGTCAATGTTATTTCTTCTGATCTCCATGTATATGCATCCATTTTAATGCTCATTATGTTATGTCATAGTTACTATGTTTTTATCTTTTTTCTATAATAAATATCTTCTTTTTTAATTTCTACTTGTTTACTCAATATATTAATACTTACCTACCTGTCAGTGACCCAAATCAAAGTCCCACTAGAGGATATACACTCATGTTTGAGTAATTTTTTCTTTATACCATCCTCAAGGAGATCCTCAACCAGAGATATTCAACAGAACCCTTTTGAATATGCTGGGAACCCTAACTTCAAAACAAAAGCAACACTGGAGCAAGCACATAGCAGCTATTGTGCAAGCTTACAACAGCACTGCAAATGATTCCATGGGATACTCTCCCTATCGCTTGATGTTTGGGTGGGAGGCCTAGCTACCAGTAGACCTAGCCTTCGGCACATCCCCGGACCATACCTCAGCAACTTCTCACAGAGGGTATGTGGACCGACTGCAGAGTAGCCTGAAGACTGCCTATGAAAAGGCTCAAGCTGCTTCAGATGCCCAAGGACAGAGGAACAAAAGAAGTTTCGACCTCAAGGTGCGAGTACAAGACTTACAAGCAGGTGATAGAATACTGCTGAGGAATCTAGGTGTAACTGGGAAACACAAGTTGGCTGATCGCTGGAAGTCACAGCTGATAAGGTTGGAAATAATGGACTAGAGTTCTACTTAAGTTGTTTTTCATTTCTCTGCATTATGTGTACGTGTCAGCATATGTTGCAAGACTAGCTTAAGGTTTTCCAGATGAAAGTCCAGCATGATGTATGTTGAAATATACTGCTTGTTACCTTATATGGAAATTTGCTGAAACATATGTTTCTGTAACCAGCCCTGTAAATGCTTAAATAAAGCAGGTCAGTTCAGTACAGGACCTTTAATGCTTGGAACTGACATACAGATACTCCTGATTCTGTGTCTTACTTCTTTGAGAGCAAAATTTGGCAAAGCAATATAAACTAGAGGCAATTCAGTTGAGAATTGCACTTAACATTTCTGGTGCCCGAAAACAGGGACTTACCGATGATACTACAAGAGGTGGATGAATGGGACTGAGGGAACAAAAGGACAGGCATTCCGGGAACCACAGATTGAAAACCTGGCCAGGTAAGAAAAAGCTTTATTTTTCTTATATTCTGTGCTCCCCTGATTTGTGCCTATCCGTTCTGTCAGTTACGGTTCTCCTGGTTTTAAAACACCAGCCTCTGTAGTGGTGAGTCTAGAATTACTGCACATTTTGGTTTATATTGCTGGAATTATTTGTTTGTCTGTCTGTCTTGTTGAGAAAGTGAATGAGCCTTGTCAAGGATGGTATGAGTTAGAAGGGGATTGCCGAACTAAGCAACGGAATGCGCCCTTCCGGGGGGTCTGACGCTTATGCTTAACCTCACATCTAATTCATAAGCCATAGGCGGGTTGAGAGTATAAGCCCTGTCTGCTCCATAAAGCAGGGATAAGAGTGCACGAGAGGGATCCCAGATACGGGGGGAATAAGGTCTCCATAAGCCCGGAGATCTAGTCGGATACCTGGTCACTTAAAGGAATGCTTGTATATGTTGTAGCTGTTAGTCTGGTCATAATATTTGTCAGTTGGCTAGCATATAAAGTAATTCGATTTCAGAAATCTCATCCTGGAGAGGTTTTTAGTATTCTGGCACCCTAGGAGGAAGGCA
Organism: Aquarana catesbeiana; assembly: GCF_042186555.1. Taxonomy (NCBI): domain Eukaryota; kingdom Metazoa; phylum Chordata; class Amphibia; order Anura; family Ranidae; genus Aquarana; species Aquarana catesbeiana. Next base: position 575,307,476 of record NC_133325.1, on the reverse strand, counting down.
ACGAGGAACTAGTGTAGCTTTTTCAGTGTTTTATATTGTACACTAAGTGTCCCACACGCTACCTAGGCACGGACTGTCAGAATGGGCCAGCAGAACACGAAACCCCGTCAGGGAATTGTGGCGCATTATACGGTGCCACAGATAATTAAAAACATCTATGGGAAAGATGAAGCGCGGGACTTAAAGGATGTCCTTCGTAAATTTAAGGTGAAAGGAGCAGCGGGTTTAGACCCGGATGTATGGAGTGAAATAAAAAGGGACAGACAAGGAGAGGTGTTAGAGAAGCAATGGATGCGTCAGGTTCAATGCTTAATTAATTCTCAAATAGAGCGAAAGAAGAGGGGTGGAAATATAATCCAGATTGTGATGGTTGGGATATGAAAGATAGAAGAACAAAAAATGTTGAGGCTCTGATTGACCCCAGCTCAGCCATCCCACCCCCATATACTGACATAGAACGTAAACCACACAAGATATATCCTGTACTTGAGGGGAGAGGATGGGTTTGTCAGGTTTGTGGAGCACAAAACCCAGAATGGGCAATAGAATGTGTGCATTGTGGGGCACAAAAACCTCATTCAGAAACTGTAGCCCCCGTACGCACTGATACACGCATTGTACAGGTAAATAATCCAGAATTTGGACAAGCAGCCCATCCACACGCCCCACCTACTATTACTCGTAGGATGCAAATAAGGACTTGGGCACCATGGTCAGCAGACACCCTTATGGCATTAATACAGAGCGCCCCAGACCCGGTAGCAAAGCCAGCTGCTTTCTGTAGATTTGTGACACAGTTAATGAATACACATGAAGCAACCTGGCAGGATGGGGAGGATTTATGCAGACATAAAATGACTCTGACCCTGTTTAACCAGTTTATGACCGAAATAGGTCCGCACCGACCTGCAGACCGAGCTGACGGGGATGGCAATCTAGAGGCAGGACACGTCAGACACATAGACTCAAGGGCCCCTTTTATTGTTAGATTAGAAGCTTTCTGTCAGGCAAAACAACAGGAGAGGGGGTCAATATCACCCATGAAACAAATGCCAGGACAGACTGTATCAGAATTTTACTTATCTATGGAAAGTATGATGGCAGATGAGGGATTGGATTTGGCTCTGCCAGTCACGATCCGAGCCTTCAATAGACAGTTTATGGAAGGATTAATTCCACAGATAAGTGAAAGACTGAAAGCCTGCACACCAGAGTGGAGGGCAATTAGAGATAGAGGGTCGTTGTTACAGAAGGCACAAGGCATAGAGGCGGACTTAGCAGAAACCAAAGGGAGGAAACATCATGCAATCAATACGATTGTGTGTCCCCAAGAGCAAGGTAGAGGTTCCTCTCACAAACCCCTTACCTGTTACTACTGTAACAAGATTGGTAACATCAGACGCCACAGGTGTTTTGACACAGGCACATGTAAAACAAAGACCCGTCACTTACTTTTCAGCAGCATTAGATCCAGTGTCCAGAGGTTCACCGTCCTGTGTACGAGCGGTAGCAGCAGTGTCGATAATCCTAGATAAGTCATCAGAAATTGTTCTAGACAATCCAGTTGTAGTGCACACCACACATGACATACATGCAATCTTGTCTCAAGTTCAGCCCAAACACATTTCAATGGCTAGGCAATTAAGGTTACAGTGTACTTTACTTTTACCTCCAAATGTCACTTTTCAGCGCTGTACAACTTTAAATTTGGCCACCTTTTTGCCTCTTCAGTCACCAGATTTGGCAAGGGGGAATAATAGTGCTAATAAGGAAGGAGATGAGGAAACTGACACCCTTCTGTTTAAAGAGATAGATGAGCACGATTGTTTTCAGCTCATGGAACAGGAGACAATGGGATTCCCACATGTTACAGATACACCAATCTTAAACGCTGAGCACACTTTGTACATAGATGGCAGTAGGTTTGCTGATGATAAGGGTAAATATCACACAGGCTATGCTGTAGTGACTGATACACAGGTGATTGAAGCACAGCCCTTACCAGCCCACATGTCAGCACAAGAAGTAGAATTAAAAGCTTTAGAACAAGCCCTAGAATATTTAAAAGGACAAGAAGGGAATATTTATACTGACTCTGCCTACGCTTATGGTGTAGCGCACGATTATAGCCACATATGGAGGGCTAGAGGTTATCTGACAGCAGCAGGTACACCTGTAAAACATGGAGAAGGGATTAAGAGAGTCCTGAACAATCTTCAAAAGGTTAAATGAGTGGCCATTATGAAGATAGCGGCACACACGAGCGCAAAGACAATTGAGGCAAAAGGAAATGCATTTGCAGATTTGACTGCAAAACAGGCAGCTCTAGGAGAAGGAAGCCCTGAGACCTTAGCAGCGGTAGAGGTGAGTATCCCAGAACCAACATGGCAGCAGCTGAGTAAATTACAGGAGCAAGCAGGGGAGAGCGAGAAAGATAAGTGGGTCAGGATGGGAGCAGCACCAGACCTTGACAATGTATGGAGGGAAGGAGGCAAAGTATGCCTACCTGCCTCTCTGTACCCAGCAATGGCAGCGGCAGTTCACCTACCCACACACGTCAGTTCCAATTCCATGTATAGGATTGTGAACCAAGGATGGCTCGCTCCTGGATTCAGTAGTACTGCGAGAAACTACTGTGCAGCCTGCCAAACCTGTCTCCTGAATAACCCAGGTCAGAGAGTAAAAACCCCACGAAAACACCAGGTCCGGGCCCAATACCCCTTCCAGAGACTGCAAATTGACTACATACAAATGCCTAAGAGCGGCCCCTTTGAATTTGTCCTTGTGTGTATCGATTTATTTTCAGGTTGGCCCGAAAGCTATCCAGTAATATCAGCTACAGCAAAAGCCACAGCCAAGAAACTGATCACTGAGTTAATACCTAGGTTTGGTCTTCCTGAAACCATAGAATCAGATAGGGGGACACACTTTACAGGAGAAATCATGCAGAATGTGATGACCATGTTAGGGGTTCAACAAAGTTTCCACACCCCTTACCACCCACAGAGTTCAGGATCAGTGGAAAGAGTAAATGGGACAATAAAGTTGAAAATACAAAAAGCCATGCAAGAGTTAAACAAGCCATGGCCAGAATGCCTGCCTTTGGCTTTGTTCTCCATAAGATACACTCCAACAGGGAAAACAGGATTGTCCCCATATGAAATACTTTTTGGGAATGCACCTAGATTAGGTCTATACTTTCCACAGAGTATGCAATTGCAATGTGATAGTTTGACTGCATATGTGATACAATTACAACAACGTCTAACTAAGATCCACAAAAGTGTGTATTCTTCTCTTCCAGACCCTAACTCAATAGCAGGTACACATACACTGCTACCAGGAGATTATGTATATGTTAAGAAACACACCAGAAAGACATTGGAACCTAGATTTGAAGGTCCTTATCAAGTGCTTTTGACCACAGCCACCTCAGTGAAATTGGAAGGAAAAGCAGCCTGGATCCACGCATCACACTGCAAAAAGAGTCTTGAACCGAGAGAAACAGAATGAAGATCCTTCTAACTATGATAATAGTGCTTGAATGCTTTCAAATGTTTGTTTATGCATGGACTCCCGGTATCAATGTAACAGTTCATGAAAATAGTACTGATCTTAGATGGGTAAATCAGGATAAGAGTATAACGCAATATCCTTACTACGAATGGTATACGGTAGGAAAATTCACGGTGTCAGGACAGGAGGGTCCTTTTTACATGATGCAGAATATGGAATCACCAGTAGTGTGGATAAAAGCCAAATCACAAGCACAAGTAAACATAACTTTCCATTGGAGGGACAATTTAACATGGCCCTTTAATAACACACCGCATAAATGTCATAAGTTAGGTCCATCTGAAACATGGAGAGAAGTAAAAGACAAATTACTACAGTTACTTAGAACTCCGAATTCAAAAGAATACGAGACAGCACAAAAGGAAAAAGGTCCTAGACCAGCAAGGGGAAGTGGGCAATTCAATCTAATAGGTCCTCTTAGTACCAATCAATCTGCAACTTATATTTGTACAGCATGGTATTTTGTACCAGTAAGGGAATAATGAATGGGATACAGATGGAAATGATACAAAATAAGTGGAAACGTGCAGGAAGTCACATAGCTGATAGTTTAATAATCACAAGCAAATGGTTACCTACAACATTCGAAACACAAATTAGCCAGGTACAATTAACTAAATATCTCAATATTATGGTTAATCACACAGCACTAGCCAGTCTGGAGTTGTGGAAAGCAAATCAGGAGTTCATAAACATTACTCAATGTGCTTTTTTTACACTATCTTATCACATTCAAATTAATAGAGCTCGAGATGAGCTACAATTAGGGAATTATCGCACTTGGATGAACTATTTCAAGGGTTTAAATTTAGAAAGTATATGGTTTGAAGTACCAGGAAAAGAAGTTGAATGTGAGGAAAGATGGTGTGCTGGAAGGTTTGATGTATACAAAGTGGAGGAGGTCCAGGTAATGTGTAAGTTAATAGTGATGCCACTCCTGATAGGAAAGGATCTACCTGAATTTTGGTACCCTGAGATTTATGGACACTATGTAGATACACAAAACATGACTCATGATCTAAGTCTATGTGCTAAAACTAATAAGGGAATAGTCTGTGGAAGAAGTTCTCCAGTCTATGAACCTTGCTTATTGAAACATCAATCTAACATATGTAAATTTCAGAGATTACCAGTAGGTGTAGGAAACAGATTTATGGAGATAGGACCACAACATATTTGTTTAGTCACAAATGATCAGGAAACTATGGAAAGTTTAAATAAAACGGCCCCTTTTTCAGGATGCGTAAAGAATGTTAAAATGCTTAAATGGCAAAATGACACTTTCCTTTTTGAACCAGATGCACATAGAATATTTAATCTAGAATGGACAGTAGATAATCTTACTGATACTACACCTTTTATAATATCATTAGAGCCCTTACGGCAAATCTTAAATGAGTCCGAAATACTTAGAAAACACATAGAGACACAAGAACATACCCTTCAAAATAATCTAATATCTGCGGTTATAGATAAAGGGAAATGAATACATTTATCCTCACAAATAAGAGATGAAACAACACATCATTGGTATGATGTATTTGCTGGATGGTCACCCACTGCTACGGCAATTCTTAACTGGATGCTCAATCCGATACTTATTCTAATTTTAGCTTTTGTACTGCTTACCGTGATAAACTGTTGCTTATATAGGAAGATTAAGGCACGAACAGACAGAATAGAAAGAGAAAGGTATTAGGAACTCTAATGACAAAAAGGGTAACTTGACATCACCCCTTTTCTATTCTCTTTGCTTATAAGATGCAGGTATGGATTTGAGGGATGAGGGTAAATAGAGAAGACTTATCCTCCTCTGACAACCCGCGGTCAGGGATAGTACTCTTTGAAGTATCGGCTGTTCACTTGTTTGCAAGGACCCAGAATCGTGGAGGGGATGATGTCAAAGGGGGAAATTGATAAGGTTGGAAATAATGGACTAGAGTTCTACTTAAGTTGTTTTTCATTTCTCTGCATTATGTGTACGTGTCAGCATATGTTGCAAGACTAGCTTAAGGTTTTCCAGATGAAAGTCCAGCGTGATGTATGTTGAAATATACTGCTTGTTACCTTATATGGAAATTTGCTGAAACATATGTTTCTGTAACCAGCCCTATAAATGCTTAAATAAAGCAGGTCAGTTCAGTACGCGACCTTTAATGCTCGGAACTGACATACAGATACTCCTGATTCTGTGTCTTACTTCTTTGAGAGCTAAATTTGGCAAAGCAATATAAACTAGAGGCAATTCAGTTGAGAATTGCACTTAACACAGCCTTATGTTATCTGCAAACAACTCCCAGGACTGCCAGTGTATCAGATTTGGCCAGAGGGATGTACAGGCCCACTAAAGACTTGGCATCGTAATCATCTCTTGCCCCCGTCGGAGGCAGTTCGCGTACCACCGCAGCAAGATTTACCGTCCGCATCCATCACCCCTCAGAGATCCCGACCAGCGACTAGATCTCAGGCTGTGCCTCTTGCTGAAGTAGATGAGGACAGCGAGGATGGAGAGATGGGAATAGACTGATTGTGGTCATCTGACACACCAGAGATTGCTACCCCTCTTTTTCCTCATCCCATGGTGACAGACAGTGGATTTCTTCGACCAGGGGCTCCCAAGTTTGTGCCTCAGGATAAATCTTCGGAAGGTCTGGAAGACCTCCAATCTTCCTTGTTAGAAACAGACTCTGATGACAGAAGGAGATGAACAGGAGGAAGAAGGGGGTGAAGACGATACCAGTTTACCTGAAACACCAAAACCTAAAGAACAGAGAGCGAAGAGAATTATTTACCCACCCAAGAGACTAACCTATGACACCTTGGGTAAATGCTCCGAGGAGATTTGTTTCACTTCAAAAAGGACTCTTGAAGTGCCTGGTCCTTTCACCGCTGATTTGGTGGAGGACAACCCCATCTCACCCCCTGGCACATCTATACAGGACACTCCAGTGTCAGTAGCAAGTGGACAGAACAGTCTCCCTCCTTGTGACAATTGGTGGGAGGCTCCTCTGTCAGTTTTGTGTCATGGTATGAACCGTTTGAGTTATTTCCCTCCTATGATAATGCAACTTGTTTGTTGTCATGTGTGCATTAACCTATATTTTTCCACTTGTATATAAAACCATGTAACAGGTCACAAACTTTGACTGTCTTTGGGTACCAAAGATTTTAAGTGGGGGGAGTATGTAACGCAGAGGTTGTGACCAAGTTAACATGCTAAACAATGTGTTTTTTAAGCAAGCAGTTGGCTCCCTCTAGTGGCCGATAAAACTTTGGCATGACCTTTTTCTTTATTTGGAGGCTAACAGTTATGCATTATGGGATTAGTAGTTTAATAGGAAATGACTCATGTACTTAACTCAGTCTGGGTACTACTAACCCAAGTGACAGAACAGCCTGCTGGGTAGGCAAATAAAAGGACAAGCGTGGCCATCTTTCGCTCTCTTGGGATGCCATTCAATACCTGCATGCAGTGAGGTCTGTGTGTGTGACCGGAGGACTGCGGCCTGTGAGGCGCGGAGCGGAATCGATCGGCCTCTGAGGTGTTCCAGAACACAGCCAGCGGGACCAGCATGTAGACGGACCTGAGGACCCAAGATCTCTGGAGGTTTCCTGCATTCCAGCCACCAGCCATCTGAAGGAGCGGTGCGGTGTGACGGCGCCAGCTTTGGGATCAGACTGAGATATCTGGAGAGGAGTTAGGAAGGAATCCTACAGAACCTGGGCCTGTTGTGGTGAGCAGGCACTTGCCAGGAACAATAGAATACACTGTTTGCCGGTGAGACTTGTAGTTCCACGGAGGTGGTTCTGTTTATTCATAGGCCATGCACAGCGGAACTGTGGGATTATTACAACCCATGCTGTGGAGGTGGTACTGCATTAACATTACAGTTCACAAGGAAGAGTTACAGGAGTGTTGTCTGTTTATCGCCACCAAAAGAATAGTTCTCCTTACACCCATCATTCTACCGTCTGTTTCTTTATCTTCTCTCACATTGGATTACAAATAACTAAAGTTCAAATCAAAGGGCTAGCTGAAGAATAAAACAAGATAAAGCACTCTTATCACCCTCAGCAAGGCATCAGAGTGTTACTATACTCACTGTACATTGAAATGCAGTCTAGGGGAGCCCTAGAGCATAGGATTCACTATTGTATTGCATTGTCCTGTTTATGTGAATGTAATATGTTCAGGTCTGGGGTGTGCATTGAGGCTGCAGTGGAAATTACTAATATAAGTGTTGTTGTTGTATGATATTGAGCATTTGTCCCACTGTGCATCTGTCTGCATATACCCTCCATGTGACCATTGAATTCTCAGTTTATGTGCACATTGACTGTTTTCTATTGTCATTCTTTATGTTTGAGTTACCACAGTGTTTATTGTGCTAAAACAATTCTCTTAGTAAACTTCCTAAGTGGTTAATTGACAACTTGTGTGAGACTCCATCTATTACTACAGCTGGTGAAGTGACGGGTTCCAAGGTTACGGTAAATATACTGTGTAGTGTACAATTACTGTGTTTCTCTTTACCACTGGGTCCCACATTAATATTACCATACAGGTGTGACAGAGGGGTGGAGACTGTTCTTGGGGTTTATAGGCAGGGTACAGGATTATACATTCATCAGCAGCTCCTCCGGGAGTAGTGCTACATTTGCATCCCGAACATCTTTCCTAGCAGTTGTGGCTGACATTGCAGTTGGTCTACCTGACCGTGGTTTGGTTTCAACAGAACCCCTCATTTTCTACTTCTTAATTAGAGTTTGAACACTGGTGATTGGCATTCTCAATTCCTTGGATATCTTTTTATATCCCTTTCCTGTTTTATACAGTTAAACTACCTTTTCCCGCAGATCCTTTGACAATTCTTTTGCTATCCCCATGACTCAGAATCCATAAACATCAGTGCAGCACTGGATGAAAGATGCATGGGTCTGTCAGGAGTCCAGAAACTCATTGACCTTTTATACACACACACTAATTACAAGCAAACAGATCACAGGTGAGGATGGTTACCTTTAATAGCCATTCAAAGCCCTTTGTGTCAACTTGCGTGCATGTTATCAGGCCAAAATCACCAGGGTATGTAAACTTTTGATCAAGGTCATTTGGGTAGTTTCTGTCACCATTATGATTTAAAAAGAGTAAACACAGTTGATTCATAATAAATGGCTTCAGCCAAACACTTACCATGAGTGAAAGAAATGTTTTTGTATTATCATTCATATTCTCTGAAAATGGCCAAGAAATCATAAATTCTGCCAGAATATGTAAACTTATGAGCACAACTGTATATTCAAGCATCAGCATGTGAAATCTTGTATGCCAGCTAGTGCTTGCAGTTTGTTTTTTGGGTTCAAAAATAAAAAGAAAAACTGCGCTGCAGAGCAAAAAAGGTCAAAGGTAAAAGCTGCACACAAAATACACCAATATCTGTGTATACCATGAAAAATAAAAATAAATAAAGTGCGCTAATTATATGAAAATACACACATAGATGTGAATACATGTGGGTGGTAGTAAAAACCACAATCTACTTAGAGCAAGTAAATGACTCCATGAGTGGTAGAAATATATAAGTGCAAAACATAAAAACTCAAATAAAAAGAAGAAACAAAAAATGTGTACATGTGAAGTACAATGATATTAATAGCGTGAAAATCTGAAAATCAACAAACTCAGTCCATGGGTTCAAACATAAAAAGTTCATCAGTGAAAAAAAGCTTCCATCCACTATACAGCTCAGCAGCAACTAATCCCCCTATGAGTGGATTGACAAAGGAGAGAGATGTGCAGGATGGTGCAAATCCACTGGCGGTGACTCCAATAAGTGAGAAAGTGATAAAGTGATAAAGGTGGACTCTTACCCTCCGTGTTGGACCCCCTCCTTGGCAGGGTCTATCAGGCATGCAGATTTTTGCCCTCTGCAGGGACCGTGTAATCATTTTTTGTTTCTTCTTTTTATTTGAGTTTTTATGTTTTGCACTTATATAATTCTACCACTCATGGAGTCATTTACTTGCTCTCAGTAGATTGTGGTTTTTACTACCACCCACATGTATTCACATCTATGTGTGTATTTTCATATAATTAGCGCACTTTAGTTTGTTTTTTGGGGAAAAGTAGAGAAGGATTAGAACCCCCATCAGTTCTTTTTTTTTTTTTTTGCTGTCTTTTTTCATGCTGTGTATATATTGTGAATGTGTCCTAATGGCCTTTGTCAGAAAGACAGAAGTGATGGTAAATCAAAGATTTTACAGTTGTTTCCAAAACAGGAAAGGAGGGTGAATTTTCAAATTGTTCTGGTGACAGTGGCATTCCTTTAACTTTGTAGAGATTAACTCTCCCTTTTGCATCTCCAGGACAGGAAGTATGGGAAAATCTTCCCAGATGGATCCATAAACTTTAATTACAAGGAAAAATTGCACAAACACTTCTACACCTCAGCACAAGCATTTTAAAAAAGAAATGCCTTCATTATTTATGCTTTATGTACACAAAATATAGACAGTGACAGTATACTTTAAAGGAAAACTAAAAGTGATTACAAATGTAAATAAATCTTCACAGATCCCCCACCAACGCTTCTGGCTCCTCCTTTCTGGTGAGTGACTCCATAGAAATCACTTCCTATGGGGGAACTCGTGCAGGCTTGCTCCTGAGCCTCCGTGTCATCAATGACTTCGATTTACAGCCAATGGCTCCCGCTGCCTTGACAAAGCCTTTGAGACCAGGAAGTGAGATAGGAGAAGAGCTGCAGTTGTGCACAGCACTGGATTGAATGAGAGCTCAGGTAACTGTAAGGGTGGGGAAAGACATTTTTTACCCTAATGTAAGGAATGCAAGGTAAAAAAAGTTTAGGCTTTAAAACCACGTTAATTAACCACTTCCGGACCGCCGCACGCCGATGTACGTCTAAACTTTGACGCTGGATGTCGTTGTTATGGCAGCAGCTAGCTGCCATAACCCCGGTATCCCCGTTTTCGTGTGGCGGCCAGCTTTCTGATAAAAGTGGTCCCTGCAGCGGATTCACAGCGAGATCACTTTTATCGGTGGCGGGAGAGGGCCCCCCCCTCCCGCCGCGATCCGGTGCCCTCCGCCACTTACTGGAGCTGTCGGTAGCGGCGGAGGCGATCGCGTCCTACTCCGTGCTGTGCCTGGAGACGAGTGAGGCGAAGATGGCGCCCACTCGTCTCCATGACACTGCTGGGCGGAAGCGACGTCAAAACGTCACTTCCGCCCACGCCTCATATTTTTTTCAACGTCATTTTTTTAAATGACTTTTTTTCTTTTTTTAATTGCATTTTAGTGTAAATATGAGATCTGAGGTCTTTTTGACCCCAGATCTCATATTTAAAGCGGAGTTCCACACAAAAATGGAACTTCCGCTTTTCGGAACCCTCCCCCCCTCCGGTGTCACATTTGGCACCTTTCAGGGGGGAGGGGGGTGCAGATACCTGTCTAAGACAGGTATTTGCACCCACTTCTGGCATAGACTCCCATGGGAGTCTATGCCTCTTCCCGTCCCCACCGCACTGTCTGCTAGGAACACACAGCTCCCAGGAGATAGCGGGGACCACTAGGGACGCGCAGCGTGACTCGCGCATGCGCAGTAGGGAACCGGGAAGTGAAGCCGCAACGCTTCACTTCCTGATTCCCCCACCTAGGATGGCGGCGGCAGCTGCCGAGAACCGAGCGGGTTCTCGGCGTCCCCTGCCGACATCGATGGACCCTGGGACAGGTAAGTGGCCATGTATTAAAAGTCAGCAGCTGCAGTATTTGTAGCTGCTGGCTTTTAATATTTTTATTTTTGGGCGGTGTGGGTGAACCCCCGCTTTAGGAGGTCCTGTCATGCTTTTTTCTATTACAAGGGATGTTTACATTCCTTGTAATAGGAATAAAAGTGGCAATTTTTTTTTAAACAGTGTAAAAATAAATAAAATAATGTAAAATAAATAATAAAAATAAAAAAAAAAAATTTAAAAACCCCCCGCCCCAATGAGCTCGCGTGCAGAAGCGAACGCATACACGAGTAGCTCCTGTGTATGAAAACGGTGGTCAAACAACACATGTGAGGTATCACCGCGACCGGTAGAGCGAGAGCAATCATTCTAGCTCTAGACCTCCTCTGTAACGCAAAACAAGCAACCTGTAGAATTTTTTAAACGTCGCCTATGGAGATTTTTGAGGGTAAAAGTTTGACGCCATTCCACGAGCGGGCGCAATTTTGAAGCGTGACATGTTGGGTATCAATTTACTTGGCGTAACATTATATTTAACAATATAAAAAAATTTGGGCTAACTTTACTGTTGTCTTATTTTTTTATTCAAAAAAGTGAATTTTTAAAAAAAAACAGCGCTTATAAGACCACTGCGCAAATACGGTGCAAAAAAAGTATTGCAACGACCACCATTTTATTCTCTAGGGTGTTAGAAAAAAAACCATATATAATGTTTGGGGGTTCTAAGTAATTTTCTAGCAAAAAAAACTGTTTTAAACATGTAAACACCTAAAATCCAAAACGAGGCTGGTCCTTAAGTGGTTAAAACAGTCAGGGACTTGAAAGCAACCAGCAACTGCTGAGACGGTAAAATGCTTTAGTCAGGTGTATATAATTACAATGTAGCAAATAGAGTTCTGGGGGTCAGGAGTATGCAATGTATGACATAGTGTATAGTGCAGGTGTCAGAAGTATGTAACATATTGCCCAGTGTAAGAAGTACAGACGTCAGGAGTACTTAAACCCAGAACCTGCACAGTACACAGAACATGCAATTGCAATATTTTTAGTAAACCTAAACGGATAAATACCTTTTTTCATCATCTTTATATAGCAGATGGAGCAATTGTGTAACTTGTATCAGTTTGTGCTGATAGCTTGTAGAAGGAGTTTTCATTTCTCCCATGATTGTCCTTCAAGACCCCTGATCCTCTGTCTGGATGTGTCTGGACAGTGCTGATTGGCCCTGTGCTGATCACATGCACCCTCCCAAGAAAAAAAAAAAACTCTCTAGCAATACACCCCAAACTGAGCAGCCTGACTCTATAGGCTCTGTAAATATTAGGTTATTTTTTGGAGTCTAGAAGATAGAGATGATCAGAGAAGGCAGGATCGAACAGCCTTTTAACACAATGCAGAGGATTAACTCCTTAGGTTCCACACTAAGGGGTAAACCAAGCATGCTTTACTGCATATACAGATTTTACTGTTGTGGGTTTAGTAACACTAATGCCCTCTACACACGATAGGATTTTCCAACAACAAAACCGTGGATTTTTTTCCGAACGATGTTGGGTCAAACTTGTCTTGCATACACACGGTCACAGAAATGTTGTCAGGAATTCTGAACGTCAAGAACGCGGTGACGTACAACACGTACCACGAGCCGAGAAAATTGAAGTTAAAAAGCCGTGCGACTCTTCTGCTTGATTCCGAGCATGCGTGGACTTTTGTGCGTCTGACTTATGTACACACGCTCAGAATTTCCGACAACAAGTTTTGTTGTCGGAGAATTTGAGAACCTCCTCTCAAACATTTGTTGGTGGAAATTCCGACATCAAATGTTCTATGGAGCATACACACGGTTGGACTTTCCGACAACAAGCTCACATCCAACATTTGTTGTCGGAAAATCCTATCGTGTGTACAGGGCATAAGGCTACTTTCACACTGGGGCGGGGGATCCGTTAGCGGTAAAGCGCCGCTAGTTTTAGTGGCGCTTTACTGTTATTTTAGCAATGCTTTTCGGCTGCTAGCAGGGCACTTTTAACCCCCACTTACGGCCGAAGAAAGGGTCAAAAGCGCCCATGTTGCGGCACTGCCAAAGCGCTTTGCAGATGCTTCAGCAGCGCTGGCCATTAATTTCAATGGGCAGGGCATTTTGAGAGTGGTTTCAGGCGCTATTTTTAGCGCTAAAACGCTCTTAATCATTCACCTGGGGTGGCATATTTATTGTTAACATAGTGTTCCATATTTCAATAAGCCCCCATCCACAGACCATGCTACCTAACACCACACATTTGTGGGGAAGAGACCCTTGTCCTCTTAAAATTGTAATAAGCTGCTTTGTCAATGCAGGTGTTTGGAAGCTGGCAGTGGGTTATAGGGGGATGAGGATGACAGGAGGTAGGATGTTAGCAAGCTGGCAGTGGTGTGCCAGGTGTGATGAGGATGAGGATGACAGGAGGTAAGGTGTTAGCAAGGTGACAGTGGTGTGATGAGGATGACAAAGGGTGGGATGTTATCAAGGTTGCAGTGGTGTGCCAGGTGTGATGAAGATGAGGGTGAGGATGACAGGGGGTAGATTGTTATCAAGGTTGCAGTGGGGTGCCAGGTGTGATGAGGATGACAGGGGGTGGGGTGTTATCAAGGTTGCAGTGGGGTACCAGGTGTGATGAAGATGAGGATGAGGATGACAGGGTGTAGGTTGTCAGCAAGGTTGCAGTGGGGTACCAGGTGTGATGAAGATGAGGATGACAGGGTGTAGGTTGTTAGCAAGGTTGCAGTGGGGTGCCAGGCAGTGGTGTATTTAGGTTTTGTGCTGCCCTAGACCTGAGTAAACTTGTGCACCCCCTAAATTAAATATGACCCACCCCTTCCTGTCAAGGCCACACGCCTTCCTGTTTAAGACCTGCTCTGTCATCTTCATGGGATGAGGACAGAGGGATGCCGTGGGTGGAGGGACAGAGGGACACCGTGGGAGGAGGGACAACATGGGAGGTGGGACAGAGGGACGCCATGGGTGGAGGGACACCATGGGAGGAGGGACACCATGGGAGGAGAGACAGAGGGATGCCGTGTGATGAAGACAGAGGGATGCCATGGGATGAGGACAGATGGATGCCATGGGATGAGGACAGTGGGACGCCGGGGGGAAGAGGGACAGAGGGACACTGTGGAAAGAGGACAGAGGGATGTCGTGGGAGGAGGGAGGCCGTGGGAGCAGGGACAGAGGGACGCCTTGGGAGAAGGGACAGAGGAACTTCGTGGGAGGAGGACAGAAGGACGCCGTGAGAGGAGTAGGGTTGCCACATCATCCCTTTAATCCAGGACACACATTAATTACACAGGTTCTGTGGCTGATTAAGGTGGTAATTATCGGCATTAAATCAGCCTCAGAACCTGTGTAGTTCATATGTGTCCTGGATTAAAGGGATGATGTGGCAGCCCTAGCGAGGAGGGACGCCGTGGGAAGAGGGCAGAGGGACGCTGTGGGAGGAGGGACAGAGGGACGTCGTGGGAGGAGGGAGGCAAATGGAAGGAGGGACAGAGGGATGCCATGAGAGAAGGGACAGAGGGACTCCGTGGGAGGAGGACAGAGGAACGTCTTAGGAGGAGGGACGCTGTAGGAGGAGGGATAGAGGGATGCTGTGGGAGGAGGGACACCGTGGGTGGAGGGACGCCGTGGGATGAGGAAAGAGGGATGCTGTGGGATGTGAACAGAGAGACTCCGTGGGAGGAGGGACGCCGTGGCATGAGGACAGAGGGATGCAGTGGGAGGAGGATAGAGGGACGCCGTGGGAGGAGGGACTCCGTGAGAGGAGAACAGAGTAATAGTAACTTATTCATTTTAATTCCATAAAAGAAATGAGAAAAAAAATGCATACAATCAGTCGCGGAGACAATTAACACAATATTACAAGCATTATTGGAAAGCAAGAAGTACTCACTTAATGCTATAAAAATTCTATATGAAAAAATGGCACCTAGGAGCAAAATGCACCAGAGTTCCATGTCATATAAAGGGCATATCATTAGTAGAACAGTATAGCATGTAACAAACCAATACAAGTGTCATGTTTTTCCTTTAAAAAATTAAAAATAAAACGGTTCTTATACATTTAGATTTTCATGTCTCAGGACAAGTAATAGGTTTGTTAACTGAGTTAGGAACAACCAAAAATTCTGAAAAAAGAAAAAGCTCTTTAATCTAATGCCAAAGAGAAATGTGCAACAAGCGTGATATTGGCTTAGATAGATTGTGCAATTGATTTAAGTGAACATTAGTATTTAGTGCCACCATCTCCGCAATATTTAACCTGCTGTCCTGGCACCCCGTGGGGGTTCTCCTCATCACCCTCTCTCTCTCTCCACCTCACAGACAGACCCCGCCTCAAATACTTATCGTAATTTTCCTTTCCTGATGAACTCTATGGCAGCATACAAATGGTTAACCCTGCCTCCACTCCTCCCCTATTAGACCCCACTCCCATAAATCTTTGCTCTGAGCCAGAGGCCGCATTTCATAACTAGCCTACTCATGACTCTGGGAGGGAACTCCTGCTGCCATAGAGTGGAAAGGAAAGGAAAATTACGGTAAGTATTTGTTGGAAAATTTTTAGTTTCCCTGACAGACTCCATGGCAGCATACAAATGGGAACTAACTAGTCATACACACCCAAGTGGGCAATTGCAGAACAATATAAAAAAGGGTTTAATTGACATCGTCAACGACGGGATTTGTAAATCAAAATGTGTGCGCGGTCACTACTTCCAAAGGAGCCAAGCCCTCAGCTCTTTGAGCCTGTCGGATGCCCTAGACAATCCATGCCACAATCGTCCTAGATAAAGCACATTTCTCTTTGTCCTTTTCAGTAAAAAGAATGAACAGGCGTTCTGAAGCCTGAACTAATGTAGCTTGTAGATATAACTTCACAATATCAGAGATTCCTAGAAAGGAAGGCACTGCTGAGAGTCAAACTCAGGATTCCCTACTAGACATGTGCTTTAACTAAAGATGGGCGAACTGTTCGCCCCGAGCATGCATTCGGGCCGAACATTGCCTGTATGGAAGTTCTCCGAATAACCGAATTATAGGGTCGTTCCACCGTTTGTTTGGTCCGCCAAACGACCACAATGCACTGCGCCGCCGCACAGTGCATTGAAAGCCCTGATTGGTTGAAGCAATGAAATATTCAACCGATCAGGGCACAGAGCACTGTCAGAGCCATGATTGGACGCTGTCATGATGACTGTATCCAATCATGGCTCATTGCTCTTAATCCCACCCCACACTATAAAAATATTCTTTCTATAGTGGCCATTTGTACTGTGATAGTGGCGAGGAGAGAGATAGAACAGGGCTCTGTTCAGTGCTATTAGACAGTTATGCCGCGTACACACGACCGGACTTTCCGGCAGAAAAGGTCAGATTGAATCATTCCATCGGACATTCCGATCGTGTGTGGGCTTCATCTGCCTCCTGCTTTCAAAAATTCTGACGGACCTAGAAATAGAACATGTTCTAAATCTTTCCGACGGAATCAATTCCTATGGGGTAAACCTTCGTCTGTATGCTATTTCAACGGACCAAAAACGACGCAAGGGCAGCTATTGGCTACTGGCTATTGAACTTCCGTTTTCTAGTCCAGTCGTACGTCATCGCATTCTAAACGATTGGACTTTGGTGTGATCGTGTGTAGGCTAGTTCGTTTCAGCGGAACTCCGTCGGAACTCCGTCGAAAAATATGTCAGAGTTCATTCCGCCGGAAAGTCAGATCGTGTGTATTAGTGTGCTATTCTGATTCTATTGTCAGTAGAATATCAGCTCAGTGTGCATCTAGGGATAGTTCAGTGTGAGTGTAGTGCAATCATTCATCTTTACATTAGTGTGACTATTGGGATAGTTCAGTCATTGTGAGTGTAGTGCGACCACCATTCATCTTTACATTAGTGTCCATGTAGGGATAGCTCAGTCAGTGTGAGTGTAGTAACCGTTTAACACAGTTTATTTTCTGTGCATTACTGCAAGTTTAACGCCATATAGTTCTGTGCGTTACTGCAAGTTTAACGCCGTATAGTTCAGTGCGTTACTGCAAGTTTAACGCTGTATATTTCATTGCGTTACTGCAAGTTTAACGCCATATATTACATTGTGTTACTGCAATGTTGTGGCAATGTTGTGGCATCGTTGGGCAAGGCAGTCAGCCACAAAGTTCACGTTACTGCTGACACGTGGTCCAGCAAGCATGGGCAGGGACAATATATTTTGTTCACAGCACACTGGGTAACTCTGCTTGCAACTCAGAAGGATGCAGGACAGGGCTGCTGCAGCTTGTTGTTCCCCCACATCTCCATACAGCTGGTGATGATGCCAAATTCATCAGCTCTACCCCCTCCTCCTCCTCCTCCTACTCCTCCATGCCCTCCTCTACTGAATTGTCATATGAACCTCAAGTACCCTCTAAGCGTTCAAAGGGTTATTTAATGAGTCAGGCTAAAAGGTGCCATGCAGTGCTTCAGCTGGTGTGTCTAGGAGACAGGAACCACATCAGAGCAGAGATTCTTGCAGCTCTGCATGGACAGGCCCAGAGTTGATTCATGCCACGGCAGCTGGAGCCAGGAATGGTGGTGTGTGATAATGGCACAAACCTCCTGTCTGCCCTTAGACAGGGAAAGTTGACATGTGCCATGCCTGGCACATGTCCTCAATTTGGTGGTGCAGCATTTTTTTAAATTGGTACCCAGGGTTGGAAGATCTGCTAAAGCAGGAAGAAGAGTCTGTAGCCATTTAGGCGGTCATACACAGCCAATGCTCGGTTGGCTGAATCTCAGCGAGAATTCCACCTGCCTGTAAACCGCCTAATTTGTGACATGCCCACCAGGTGGAACTCGACTTTGGCAATGCTGCAGCGGCTGCACATGCAGCAGAGGGCCGTCAACGTGTACCTGTGTGAGTATGGCCCAACAACAGGCTCGGTCTGTCTCGGTTTTCTTTCCCCGCGCCAATGGCTGCTTATAAAGGATGCATGTAATTACTGTCACCATTTGAAGAGGCCACAAGGATGGCGAGTCGTGACAATGCATGCATCAGTGACACAATCCCTGTTGTGTTCCTGCTGGAGCAGACTCTTCGTGGCAGTATGGACAGGGCACTCGAGCCAGAGCAGCGGGGTGAAGGGAGGACTTCCTTTTATCTCAAGGCCCACTTTATGTAAACGCCATTGTTCTAATGCCACAGAACACACAAGAGAGAGAGGAGGAGGATTCTGGCAGTTTCAGAGGCATTGAAGCAGAGGAAGACATATGTCAACCAGTAAGAGATGGTTTTGCATCCACAGAACCCTTGCTAGTAGTACGTGGCTGGCAGAAGGCAGTTCCAGATACTATAATCCTCAGTGACCCTGAGGAGTCTGCTTCTCATTCCTCCGCAAATGTGCAGTGCATGGTCTCCCTCATGCTTCAAAGCCTGCGAAAGGACCCAAGAATACATGGCGTAAAGGAAAAGGATCACTATTGGTTAGCAACGCTCCTTATCTACCGTTATAAAGGGAAAGTCTCAAAACTCATCCCGTCCCCACAGAGAGTGCAGAAGATGAAATCTCTTGAGGACACCTTAAAGAGAAGTTTTTTTAACGCTTTTCCTGACTCTGGTAGGTTACAGTGTGGTGGAAAATGAGGCCTCTGTTGGTCAAGAGGAGCGGTGTAGAAGGCAGCCTCCTAATTGATGCGTTTCTCAATTTTTTTTAGTCATTGCCGCCCAGGGTTGTCAGCTTCCACATCCCATAGGCAGCGTCTGCATCACATGGTGGATGATTATCTAGTGACACAATCCCTGTTGTGTTCCTGCTGGAGCATGGTGGATGATTATCTAGGGGCGAAAACAGAGATGGAGAGCTTTCCGGTCGACGATCCATTGGCTTACTGGGTCATGAAAATAGACCACTGGCCAGAACTTGCCCAGTATGCTATTGAGCTGCTGGGCTGCCCTGCATCCAGCGTGCTTTCCGAACGGTCATTCAGTGCTGCGGGAGGTTTCGTTACTGATCATAGAACGCGTCTGTCCACAGACTCTGTCGACCATCTGACTTTTATCAAAATGAATCAGTCCTGGATTACCAGCAGCTATGAAGCCCCTGATGCTGATGTTGTCGATTAAGTGTTTTTATGATGTGGAATCTCTGCAGGACTTCTAGGCTGCCTAGTGTTGTGGGTGTTGATTTCATCTGGAAGAATGTTTTTGGTGTAGGTTTCATGGGCACAATTAACACCCAAAGACCAACTTTTACATACCTGTTTGACAGGTGCATATCATTAGAATTTTTGACAGCAAAGCCAATTCTTGCTTTCATCAAGAGTACCTCTATAGGGTTACAGGGTGAAGGTGCCACCGCCACCCAAAGAACAATTTTTCCCTACCTGTGTGACAGGTGCATATCATTACAATTTTTGACAGCAAGGCCAATTCTTGCTTTCATCAAGAGCACCTCTATAGGGTTAGGGTGTGAAGGCGCCACCGACACCCAAAGAACAAATTTTCTGTACCTGTTTGACAGGTGCATATCATTACAATTTTTGACAGCAAGGACAATTCTTTTCTTTTTACCAAGAGTACCTCTATAGAGTCGCGGTGTGAAGGCGCCACCGACACCCCAAGGACAATTTTTCCACATCCATTACAGAAGTAGAAATCCAAAGTCTGTGGTAGAGACACCAAAACGTATCCAAAAAATCTCTAATCTTGTTCCCGTGCACTACATTGTGGCCTCAGCATACAGACTGGCTCCCAAAGCTGTTGCTTACAAAATAAAGAAAGCTTGCAGGGAAAATGTCATTTTTTGGGCTTTAGAAATGCAATTAATGCAGAGTGAATGCAGAGTTTGTATTTTATAATAAATCTGCCATATATTTGAACCTATCCTTAATTCGTGATTTATCCAATATTTCTATACAAATGTCTAAATGTTTTGCTGCTTAAAAAATCCCTGGGGAAACTTTCCATTTTTTGAACTTTCGTTTTTTTGGGTTGTGCAGCCCCGGGTACTCTCACTTATGTGTTTTTCCTATTTTAGAAATGAAATTATTGCTTCAGCAGCTTCTATACACAGTACAGATGTGTCACTTTACAGGTGGAATAGGGGGACCCCCCCCCCATGCACTATATTGAAAGGAATTTTTCATTTTTATACTTTCCCTTTAAGAATCAATAAATCAATTTAAAAAAATTTACTAACTTTTTTCATTGATATATGTCCCCCAGGACAGTACCCGGACCCCCATAACTATTGTATGCCCAAGTACTTGCATATAAGCCTTTAAAATGGGCACTTTTGATTTTTCACGTTCGGATCAATAGACTTCAATGGGGTTTTTTATTCGGTTCCGAACTTTCCTGATGTTCGAAAGTTCTGGTGCGAACTGAACAGGGGGTCGTTCGGCCCATCCCTAGCTTTAACCAACTAAGCCACAGTGCAACCTCTTCCACATCTAAAGGATGCAAGTTAGTACTCTAAAGTTTGGCAGAACATTTTCTTGGTTACCATGAAAGACTGATGTACCCTTAGGAATTGAGTCAAGCATAGGTAACAGCACTGCTTGAATGGGAAAGAACAATAAGAAAAGCTCTCCATGACCGGTGAATAAATCTCTGAGGCTTTTTATGCCGACATGCTAGCCAGGAGAAAGGCAAACTTGACAGTGAGGCCTTTAATGGAGACAGCCCTAGAACACTCCACTCCAATTTCCGAGAGGGAGTTGAGAACAAGAGGGAGACTCCATTT
Organism: Aquarana catesbeiana; assembly: GCF_042186555.1. Taxonomy (NCBI): domain Eukaryota; kingdom Metazoa; phylum Chordata; class Amphibia; order Anura; family Ranidae; genus Aquarana; species Aquarana catesbeiana. Next base: position 575,286,396 of record NC_133325.1, on the reverse strand, counting down.
GGAAAACCTCCGCTTACTCCAAGGTTTGAGCTCAGTTGCTCCCTTGAAGAATTGTTGGACAGGAAAAGATGCCTAGACCTGGAAAAACCTGTGAAGGCCGATAAAGCTGACACTTGTACTCTGAGGGAGCTGACTGATAGAGCCAGATCTAAATACGACTGGAGGGAGATCAGAATATTTAGAACTTCTAGATCACTATGATCCATCAGCAGCAGACATGTATTGCACAAACTTTGACCAGATTCTCTCATAAACTTTGTGTTCATGCTCCTATCATTCAAGAGAGAGGAGATGACTCTGGGGGAGCAGCCAAGGACTTCCAATCTTAAGAACCAAACCATCAGACATAAGCGTGGTGGACATTGGAATAAGTTGCTTTTCAATGCAGGTGTTTGGAATCTGGCAGTGGGTTATGGGGGGGATGAGGATGACAGGGGGTAGGGTGTTAGCAAGGTGGCAGTGGGGTGACAGGTGTGATGAGGATGATAGGGTGTAGTGTGTTAGAAAAGTGGCAGTGGTGTGGGAGGAGGTAGAGGATGACAGAGGGTAGGGTATTAGCAAGGTGGCATTGGGGTGCCAGGTGTGATGAGGATGACAGAAGGTAGGGTGTTAGCAAGGTGGCATTGGGATACCAGGTGTGATGAGGATATCAGGGGATAGGGTGTTTGCAAGGTGGCATTGGGGTGCCAGGTGTGATGAGAATGACAGGGGGTAGGTTGTTAGCAAGGTTGCAGCAGGTGCCAGGTGTGACGAGGATGACAGGAGGCAGGTTGTTAGTAAGGTTGCAGTGGGGTGCCAGGTGTGATGAACATGAGGATGACAGGGCGTAGGATGTTGGCAAGGTTGCAGTGGGGTGCCAGGTGGGATGAGGATGACAGGGCGTAGTGTGTTAGCAAGGTGGCAGTGGAGTGCCAAGTGGGATGAGGTTGGCAAGGGAGAAAGAGGAAAGAGAAAGAAGGATCACAAATATGAAAAAAGAAAACATAACACATTTTTGACACGATCTGTATTATTTATGAATTTAGAAATTGGGAAATAAATGTATTTTTAAAAGTGTAGAAATATCTATTCTCTCATATGCAATTCTGCAGGCTGTAACTGATGCTTGGAGAGGTCAAAAAAGAACAGCGCAGTAGCATGTATGGTGTGTGGTGTTATCTCGTTTATGGGAATCACTGCCTCTTGAAATCCACTATAGCCTGTGTCCTCATGCTGTTTTGGGAGGCGGGGCATCCATCAATCAAGATGTGACATCCCACCCCGTGTTCTTTTTTAGTTACTGGGCATGGAGGAGGAGGGAGGGACTGGGCTGTAATTTGGGATCTGTATACACACCCAAATGTGTGATGTCAATATCATGTGACCTGAAAAGCTCAACTGAAACAGGAAATGTTCTCTCCAGCAATAGAGGCCAAATTAAGCATGTATAGCAGGCAGTGGTGGTGCGTCCATTAAAGGCGCACGGGCGCCGCCCCCTCTCTCCAGCCACCCTCCCCCGTATAGTATGGATAGATTCATGCATTGCGTGAATCTATCCATAGGCGCTGTAGCCACCCCCTATTCAGGCGTCCGGCCCCTTTTCGGATGCTGGGCACCTAAATACAGCAGCGGGGGGTGTTTTTGAAGCACCTGATTAGAGCCATAGGCTCTAATAGGCTTAAAAAAAAGGTGAACTGCAAAAGCAAACCATTGCGCTCACAGTCCACCCAGGTGTGTTAGCAAAGCAATGAATATTTGCTTTTCTAACACAGAACTGCCTCTCAGCCAATCAGGAGGCACGGATGTAATACCGGTCACCTGATTGGCTGAAGGCAGAGGTGATCTCATTGGCCGCCTAGCAGAACAGGAAGAAGATGCCTACGGAGGACACAGGAGCCATTGCTGCGCTACCCGTCCCAAAGCTCGCCACCTGACCTGCTGCCTGACCCACCACAATGGGGTAAGTGCCAGGCAGACAGCGGGCGGGGGGCACAGTGGCTGCATATTATTGGCACAGAGGCTACAATTGATGGGGCACAGTTGGCTGCATTTGCTGTGCATAGTGACTGCATATTATGGGCACCGAGGCTGCAATTGATGGGCACAGTTGGCTGCATTTGCTGGGCACAGTGGCTGCATATTATGGGAATAGATGCTGCAATTGATGGGCAGAGTTGGCTGCATATGATGGGCAGAGTGGCTGCATTTGCCAGGCACAGAGGCTGCATATGATGGGCACAGTGGCTGCATATGATGGGCACAGTTGGCTGCATATGATGGGCAGAATTGGCTGCATTTGCTGGGCACAGAGGCGGCATATGATGGGAACACTGGCTGATGATGATGTGCACAGTTGGCTGCATATGATGGGCACAGTGGCTGCATATGATGGGCACAGTTGGCTGCATATGATGGGCAGAGTGGCTGCATTTGCTGGGCACAGTTGGCTGCATATGATGGGCACAGTGGCTGCATATGATGGGCACAGTGGCTGCTTTTGATGGGCACAGTGGCTGCTTTTGATGGGCACAGTGGCTGCAATTGATGTTTTTGTTTCAGTATTTTTCAGAATTTTTCAGTTTGTTTGCGCCCTGCATATACAGACAGATTTTACTGTTGTGGGTTTGGTAACACTTTAATATAGATATTAATTTTAATTGATTCCTTAATAATTTTAAATTTGTTACTATTCATTTATTTTTAAATGTAGTCTTTGTATATCCACAAGGTGGAATACTAATTTAGGGGGCATTTAGCACACACAGCAGCCCATATTCACATATAAAAGTGATGCCATTTAATAAATAGCCACTAGAGGGGAGTAGAGAACACTTTAATACTAGAAACATATAGGAATACATAGTGAACTAAGTATGAATTATGCGTTTTATAAAGGTACCATATTTTATGTATTTTAATGGAATATGAATTTTGTAGATGTGTTTGTTATATATAACACTGTAGTTGTGCTGGATACGTTTGTAACAGGCTATGTTAACCGGACGTTGTTAAATGATTAATAATACATTTGCATTGCAAAACAAATTCCTGATGATGCCTTTTCAGTGAAATGCATTGAAGTATGACGAGTGGCAGAACTTCCAAGTTTTCACTTGCGTTACGTCTGGCTCAGGTGGAACGCACACCGGCTCAGAGACAAGCGGCGGCGAGTTTTGTAACCATCCAGGCTTTCCATAGTGGGTGCCGCTTCATTGCACAAGGAAATGTAAGTGTACTAACATGTTTTTTAACCACTTCCTGTCCGAGCTATAGCAGAAAGACAGCTACAGCGTGGACCTACTTTGCCAGGAGGGCGTCTCATGCTCGAGTGGCCTGCACGCCCCCTGCAGGGCGCGCGCTCTGTGATCAGCGAGTCTATGAGACTCGGCTGATCACAGATCGGAGTAAGGGGTCGATCTTGACCACATGATCAGCTGTCAGCCAATGACAGCTGATCATGTGATGTAAACAGAGCTGGTAAGCAGCTATTTTTTCTCCTCACGCTGGTAGCGTGAGGAGAAAAAAAAAAGGCGATCACCGGCGGCTGTGAGGGGGACATCAGTCCCGATCATGGAGAGCCTCTGCAGAGGCTTCTGTGCCCACATGTGCCACCTACCAGTGCCCACATGTGCCACCTACCAGTGCCCACCAGTGCCACCTACCAGTGCCCACAGTATCACCCATCAGTGCCCACAGTGTCACCTATCAGTGCCCACAGTGCCACCTATAAATGTCACCAATCAGTGCCTCATCACCAGTGCTGCCTATCAATACCACCTACCAGTGCCCATCAGTGCCACCTAACAGTGCCCATCAGTGCCACCTAACAGTGACATCTATCAGTGCCCATCAGTGCCACTCATCAGTGCCATCTTATCAGTCCCCATCAGTGCCGTCTTATCAGTGCTTATCAGTGGCCATCAGTGCCGTCTTATCAGTGTCTATCAGTGTCGCCTTATCTGTGCCTATCAGTACAGCCCATCAGTGCAGCCTCATCAGCAAATATCAATGAAGGAGAAAAATTACCCGTTTGCAAAATTTTATAACAAACTATGAAACATGTTTTTTTTTTTTTCAAAGATTTCTGTCTTTTTTTGTTTGTTTAGCAAAAAATAAAACCCAAGTAGCAATTAAATACCATCAAAAGAAAGCTCCATTTGTGTGAACAAAATGATAAAAATTTCATTTGAGTACAGTGTAGCATGACCGTGCAATTGTCATTCAAAATGTGACAGCGCTGAAAGCTAAAAATTGGTCTGGGCAGGAGGGGGGTTTAAGTGCCCAGTAAGCAAGTGGTTAATGATCAATATCAAATAAATGTATTGCACGTTTGTTGCATTGTTTCTTTCTCATTCTGGGATTTCCCTGATGGTGGTGAGTGGCCCCCCTTACCCTAGGTGGTGGAACACTTTGGAGCACTATTAATTGAGAAAAGCATGCATCACTAATGCACATGTGGTGAAAGGAAGAAGTGCACTACAAGCTTTGTTTAATCATTTATTGTTTTCAGGACAATATTTATTACAACAGCCAAAAGACATGAAACTGGGCTGGTTGGTTAGTGCCATGTTTGTGCTGGTTTGTGCCACTTAAATCTCTGTTCTACCTTATTTTCATTTTCAGTTATTGATTTATTATAAGTCACCAAAGCTCACCCAGCCCCCCTACAAGAGACAAGAGACATGAAAGCAGGCTGGTTGGTGCCGCCTTTGTGCTGGTTTGTGCTCTTTAAATCACGGTTCTACCGCTTTTTGTTTTTAAGTTATTTACTATTTATTAAAGGTCACCAAAAGTCACTCAGCCCCCCTACAGCATTCAAAAAACATGAAACCAGGCTGGTTAGTTAGTGCTGTTTTTTTTACACAACATGCAGTTATTCCTCCTGCGCTAATAGACACTTCTTAATGCTTGTGGTCTTGCTGCCTTCTCAGGATATTGAGCATCCTCAAATTGGAAACTATCAAAACAAAAAGAGAAAGACGCACTAACCTAGTGCATTACCGCAATTAAATTTATTAAAAGGATTTAAAGAGTAGTACATATTAACAAACTTAATAGATATAAACACATGTCACAACGAGTGCCCTCCACTGTAAGAAAGTCTATGGACATCCGTTGGTCCTTCCAGAAGATCATCCACCACTATTTTTTTCTGAGGAAGAGGGTTCACCCTCTAAACGAGTTAGCCATTTGGATACCTCCTGGTCTTCTGGAAGGACCAACGGATGTCCAGAGACCTTCTTGAAGTGGAGGACACTCGTTGTGACATGTGCTTAAATCTATTACGTTTGTGAGTATGTACTACTCTTTTAATTCTTTTAACCACTTGCCGACCGCCTCACTCAGATATACTGTGGCAGAATGGTACGGGCAGGCAAAGTAACGTATGGGTACGTTACCCTCCTCCCACGGGCGGGGGGACGCATCGTGCCCCCCCGGTGCCCGAGGCAGTCGGCATCGCTGCAGGAGCGATCCGTGCTGAGGGGGAGGCCACTGATTCATGGCCACCCCCTGGCGATCACTCCTGGCAAATGAAATGCTTCCTCTGCTTCTGAACTGTAAACAGAAGCAGAGAAAGTGATGTCATCTCTCCTCGTGTCGGTCTTTTTGGTCCGGGGCATGAGGAGAGAAGACATCCAAGTAAGTGCACCAACACTACACATACGGTAGAACACGCAGGCACACTAATCACCCCCCCAATCACCCCCGATCACCCCCCCTGCACCCCCTGTCACACTGACACCAATAGCAGTTTTTATTTTTTTACTGATTATTGCATTGGTGTCATTTGTGACTGTTATAAGTGGTAGGGCAGTTAGTGGTAGGCCCCTTTAGGTCTAGGGTACCCCCCTAACCTCCCCTAATAAAGGTTTAACTCTTGATCACCCCCCAGTTAACCCCTGTCGCCAGTGTCACTAAGCAATCTTTTTTCTGATCGCCGCATTAGTGTCGCTGGTGACGCTAGGTAGCCAGGTAAGTATTTAGGTTCACCGTCAGCTTTTTATAGCGTCAGGTACCCCCATATACTACCTAATGAAGTTTTAACCCCGTGATCACCGTATAACTGTTACGGGTGACGCTTATTAGTTAGTTTGTTTTTTATAGTGTCAGGGCACCCGCCGTTTATTACCTAATAAAGGTTTAACCCCCTGATCGGTCGGCGGGTGATATCAGTTAGGTTTTAGGGTCAGATAGGGTCTGCGTCGCCCCAGGCAGCGTCAGGTTAGTGCCAGTACCGCTAACACCCACGCACGCAGCATACACCTCCCTTAGTGGTATAGTATCTGAACGGATCTATATCTGATCTGATCAGATCTATACTAGCGTCCCCAGCAGTTTAGGGTTCCCAAAAACGCAGTGTTAGCGGGATCAGACCAGATACCTGCTAGCACCTGTGTTTACAAAATACAAAATCACTTACAAAATACTAAACACACATAACTGCAGCGTTCGCAGAGTCAGGCCTGATCCCTGCGATCGCTAACAGTTTTTTTGGTAGCGTTTTGATACAGTCGTTAATAGTCAGAAGCTTTTTTACCTGTGAGTCTCACTACTGTACCAGTAAATTTAGAGACCAAAATGTCAAATCGAAGGTACACTAGTGAAGAGGTCTACACGTTTCTCAGCATGACAGATAGTGAAGAGGAAGTCACTCATCTGTCAGAATCAGGCTCAGAATACGATCCAGTAGACGACAGCGGCTCCATGACAGATAGCTCTGACGACGGAGTTGTGGTCCCTGCCAAGGTCAGGCGTACTAGAACCCGATCATCTTCTTCTGATGTTGAGGTGCAAGAACCGCAGGTCCCTCGTATGGAGCAGAGAAGTACTAGTGCCGCTCATCCTTCTGAAGAACTGGCAAGCACCAGCGGCCTAGTGCACCCTGGTCGTAATCAAACCAGCACTGCAGTAACACTTGGTGACGTGGCGAGTCCCATAAGTGCAGTTCAAGCTGGTGAGGTGGCAAGCAGAAGTAGTGTCCTGCTGCCACCAAGAAGAAGACAAACAGAGGCCCGTCGTGCCCATAGTGCCCTTTCTGTTGCATTCGCCAATCCTAATTGGGAACCCACCACTTCTGCAGCACCGGTACTTCCCTCATTCATTGGCCAACCCGGAATTCAGGTGGAAACAGTTGATTTTACGTCACTTGATTCTTATTCGCTGTTTTTCACCAAAGATCTCTATAGATCTATTGTGGACCAAAGCAATTTGTATGCTGGTCAATACATCGCCACTATTCCCCAGTCCTCCTCTGCCAGAGGTTGGAAACCAATTACGGTTTCCGAATTTAAGCACTTTCTGGGCCTTTCCCTCAACATGGGCATAACTAAAAAGAGTGAGTTGCGGTCATATTGTTCCACTGTCCCAATTCACCATATGCCCTTGTTCTCTTCCTCCATGACCAGGGCCCAATACGAGCAGATCTTGCATTTCATGCATTTCAACAACAATGAACTCTATCGTCCTCATGGAGAGCCTGGATACGATCGGCTCTACAAAATTTGGCCCCTCGTAAACCACTTCAACCAAAGTTTTGCAGACTTGTCTACTCCCCATCAAGTTGTCTGCATTGATGAGTCCCTGATTAGGTTTTCTGGCCGCTTGTCATTCAAACAGTACCTTCCCAGCAAGCGTGCCAGATACGAGGTCAAGATGTATAAGCTCTGTGACAGGGCCACAGACTATACATGTAGTTTTATGGTTGACGAGGGCAAAGATAGTCACGTAGAGCCGACAAACTGCCTTGACTACGTAGAAAGCGCTGGCAAGATTGTGTGGGACTTGGTGCCACCCTTATTCGGAAAGGGATACCACTTGTACGTGGACAATTATTACACGAGCGTGCCACTTTTTAGTCACTTGTTTGATCATCAGATTGGAGCATGTGGCACTATGCGACCTAATCGCCGGGGGTTTCCCCAGCGGCTTGTAGATTCCCGTCTTAGGCTGGGGAAGAGAGCCTGCTTCAAGTGTAATTGCTCGCTATGAAGTGGAGGGATAATAAGAATGTTTTCGTTCTTACCTCCCTTCATGCAGACACGACGGTCCAAATTCCTACGGCGACTGGTGTTGTGGAGAAACCCCTCTGTGTCCACGAATATAACCAAAATATGGGAGGGGTGGACCTCAACGACCAGTTGTTGGCACTGTTGCCCGTAAGGCCAGACGCTGGTACAAGAAAGTGTCTGTTTATTTATTTCAATTGGCTTTGCTGAACGCTCATGTGCTATACAGAGCTTCAGGATGGACTGGATCCTTCCTTAAATTCCAGGAAGAGATCGTCAGAGCCCTTCTGTTTCCAGACGGTGCTCCACCTCACCTTCCCAATCCAAATGCAGTAAGCCGGCTGCATGAGAGGCATTTTCCTTATGTCCTTATGTACCATCGTTTGTGTCATTTAGTACCCAGATTTCCCTTCTTTTGGAGGTGGTTCACACCCATAGGATATATATTTATATCCTTTAAATCCAATAGATGCATTTATTTGATATGCCTGGAAGAATATATTTAGCTATTATCTAGCCTGGGATCACGTTTAGTGCAGAAGTCCGTTATTTTTACGCTATTAATTTTATCTACTTACTTCTTCACATTTTTCTGTCTAGTACTACTAGAGATATATATCACAATTTCTTCCCATTACTCTCCCCTTATGATGATTGAGTTTGTTTTAGATTATTGGTGATTCATTACTGTTTCTACACCATTTATTACATATTGCTCTTATTACTCCACCCTGATTGGGATGTCACTCCGGTATTTTTATACACACACTACTATGTTTTTCCATTACTCTCTCTTAATAGAGATTGAGTGTATTATACATATTTATTGTTTTTTAATCACTTATCACATATGACTCTGATCAAGACACAGTATATCCCATCCATATACAGTTTTCCGTTCTGACAATTTTGTTTTGAGCGATATGTGTTTTTAATATGCATGTAACTTTGATGGAATATGTACGGTGTGACGGCCTGTTGATCAAAGTATAGCTCTTATACCTCTCTATATATTTTTTATTTATAATCTTCTTCTGTTATAAGCTGAGCGTTGGCTTTCATCCATCCAATTAGCAGCCAGTTCCGGTTTCTTGGAACGTGTTTGCGTTCCAAACCAAGCTGGTATGCACTCCCACTTCCTGCCTCTGATGATACATTGTTCCTGAGTGTATACCGCATCATTACGCTGACGCCAAATGATGCGGCGGTCATGTGACTTATATCACTGACGAACACTTTGAAGCGGTTGATTGGAGGACGTCACAGAGGCTTGGTTCCTCATTCCCTTCTCCAGACGTGATTGGCTTGTAAACTGTCACATGACACGGACTGCTTGCAAACCCGAAAGTCACGCCACACAAGTGTTCCCAATTGATGTTTTATGATTTTTACTTAATTTTTATATAAAGCGCAGTTGGTGGCTGGTTAGCCTATACCCCAGCTGAAGTCTTAGCAGACGAAACGCGTTGGGTTCTTTACGCTACCCCAGCTACCATTTTACTGCGCTAATTCTGTTCAATTGAAATAAATTTTTACCACCCGTTTTACTACTTATTGGAAATATTTTTTATCAATAAATTTTTTATTGTACTACCGGATTTACACTATGTGGAAGCCTTGTTTCTTTGTTTCTTCCGTATTATATGTGGGGGGTTGCTGCTGAGCGAGTGGAACCCGGTGGAAGACCCCAACCCATATCCGGATAAGAAACCTGATCAAGAAAAATGAGAACAGGAGCATCGGGCCCACCTTCATCCCTTCTAGGAGCGTTAAAGCCATGAGGTCCTTCCTGCCTATCCGGCACCTCTCCGGGATTGGAATCAATTTTAACTCTACCGCTCTACCGGTACAAGCCTATAAGTCCAACATCTCTGGTAAGGGCATTTTATTTCTCCCAGTTGAAGTGTGTGTTTTGTAAGAAGATTTGGCCCTGGATGCTGGCATACCGTATACCTTGTGGTGAAAGACATACACACAAGTTTTGAACATCTTGTACCTCCAAGAACTGTCAATTCATGTAGACTTTTTACTATATGTCCATCAGCCATTCCATCATATTCCTGTGTTTATAATTCCTGGTTTTTGCAGCCACGCCATACATGCGGATTTGCCTCTATATGTCCGTATGGATATGTTGTTGGAATATCCCAGACTTTCCATTCACTTGGGTTTAGCCTTTTTTTATATATTTAATTTTTGTTTTTATTTTCTGCTTTTTTGGATGTTTTTTCCAATGAGATACACTTGCACTGTCTAAAAAACATTCACCTATCCGTGAATTTCTGAAAACATTCACTCTCCATTTTTAGTACAAAAATGTAGAGGTTGTTCATACACTTGTGAATTTTTAGATATCACTCTCACCATTGTGATTCTACACCCCTCATGTAGATTTTTATCACAGTTATTGCGCTACACTTTATTGTTTTCTTATTTACCTTGCACAATTAGTCTTATTGTTAGTGTTGGCTGCTTTTATATTTTAAGTTGGCGCAGCAGTTTCCTTCATCTATCTACACCATTTTCCTTATGTCCACCCGAGTACCCCTACCCAACGAGCCCCCCAAAGAAGATGTTGTGTCTGCAGCATGCGCGGATATAGGCATGACACTTGCTATTATTGTCCTTCCTGTCTTGACAATCCTGGTCTTTGCATTGGTGAATGTTTTGAACGCAACCATACACTAGTTGAGTATTAGCGTAGGGTACAGCACTGCACAAAATAGGCCATCGCATTTTGAGAGACCCGAACCTGGAACCAGCACAGATTGCATTTAAAATTGTTTTATTGTTTACTGTTTTTTTTGTATTTGCTTTGCAGGTATGATAAGTCTTATGCCCCGTACACACGATTGGACATTGATCGGGCATTCCAACAACAAAATCCATTGATTTTTTTCGATGGATGTTGGCTCAAACTTGTCTTGCATACACACAGTCACACAAAGTTGTTGGAAAATCCGATCGTTCTAAACGCGGTGACGTAAAACACGTACGTCGGGACTATAAACAGGGAAGTATCCAATAGCTTTTGTCTCTTAATTTATTCTGAGCATGCGTGGCACTTTGTGCGTCGGATTTGTGTACACACGAACGTATTTTGTTGTCGGAAAATTTTATAGCAAGCTCTCAAACTTTGTGTGTCGGAAATTCCGATGGAAAATGTGTGATGGAGCCCACACATGGTCGGAATTTCTGCCAACAAGGTCCTATCACACATTTTCCGGCGGAAAATCCGACTGTGTGTACAGGGCATAACTGTTATACTGTAATGTTACTTTGTTTTACTGTTAACCATCATTTCCTTAGCAGGTACGCCATTCAGTTGCAGCGCAGATTTATTTATCTTGACAGCAACAGCGTTTGCTCCCACGATACATTAAGCCGTGACTCCAGCGTTGTAGGAGGTGATTTCACCACCACAGTTAAAAGAAAGAGCATATATACCAAAGCATGGGGGCAGCAGGGGTGGAGGAGCGATTTGCTCCTAACTTTTGGGGCGGATGCCCCCATGCTTCGGCATATATAAATGGTGCATGTATGCCCATCATTAGAAGTGGGTGGATGAAGGTAGGTATTCTAATGGTGGGCATACCCACCGATCAATCTCTTTTTTTGTTCAGCCCACAGGCTGCATGAAAAAACAGATTACAATATATGCCCAACAAGGACCAGCAACGTACTGGTATGTTGCTGGATTTTGAGTGGTTATACCAGAATGATATGATAATATGCCTGTGGGCGGTGCACAGCCTGCAGGCATTCTAAATGCAACAATAAAAAACGTAAAAACTTTACAGCCACCTCCACTGGTAAGGAATATAAGATAGATCAATTAATTACCTGTACAACAGTTGGGGTCGTCTATATGCTCGAGTGTGAGTGTGGCCTCCAATACATCGGAAGGACCTCTAGACCCCTCCATGTCCGACTTGGAGAACATGTTAATAACATCAAAAAAGGATTAAAAACTCATAATGTCTCCAGACACTTTAAATTAGTACATGGTCAAAACCCCAGGGGATTAAAATTCTGGGGTATTGAAAAAGTTATTAAACATTGGAGAGGTGGCAACTTCCTACATCAACTTAGTCGCAGGGAATCCCATTGGATTCACGAGACCAAGGTTCTCACGCCGGGAGGTTTGAACGTCAAATTTGACGTCAATTGCTTTATTTCTGATCGCTAGTAGCTTGGTTCATTTATGGTTTTAACCCTCATTTATGTACCCCTGTTATGTTTGTTGTTATGGATGTTCCACGAGATTGAGCTCGAATGCGGGGTGACTATCACACACATTTCACACATTTTCTAATTTCTAATTTACGAAGGCTTTGTATTTACCAGCAGGCTTGCAGTTATTCGCCCCTTTTGGGACGTAACGCGTACGGTAAACCACCATTGATCGTGACGTCACCCGCGTCTTGCTCGTTGATCTCCGTGGATCATTCATTTTGCCATTCATCCTTCGCACTGGGGCACAGTGCGCTGTTTGTAAGTGTTCTTATGGATTTTAATAAAAAAATGTATATGTAGTATACAGAGAGCACTAGATCTCTTTCACTTTTATTATATGTGACCACTGCAAGTTTACAAGATATCGGTGTTTGACCCGTTACCAGTGTATTTGATCCTGCTTCCATTATCCCCTTGAGGGAACTGCTGTTTTAGACCTGACTGATTCACTCAGGGGTCCATCTGCTGAGGTGGGCGGCTTGTGTTACCGATGGTGGAGGTCTTTTCACTAAAGTCACTCATCTTTTGTTGGATGTCACCTGTATCACTGGAATATTTGCCGGAATCTTTGTCCTGAAGAATATGGACTGTTCTTTATTGTTTTATTAGATTTTAATTTTATGCGCTGTACTGCCACTTTATACTATACCAGAATGATGCCTGCAGGTTTAGGTATCATCTTGGTATCATTCTTTTCAGCCAGCGGTCAGCTTTCATGTAAAAGCAATCCTAGCGGCTAATTAGCCTCTAGACTGCTTTTACAAGCAGTGGGATGGAATTCCCCCCCCACCGTCTTCCATGTTTTTCTCTGGCTCTCCTGTCCCAACAGGGAACATGAAAATGCAGCCGGTGGTTCTGCCAGCTGACCATAAAGCTGATCAGATACCAGAATGGCTCCAATCATCTCTATGGCCTAAGAAACTGGAAGCTATGAGCATTTCATGACTTAGATTTCACTGGATGTAAACAGCGCCATTGGGAAATTGGGAAAGCATTTTATCACACCAATCTTGGTGTGGTCAGATGCTTTGAGGGCAGAGGAGAGATCTAGGGTCTAATAGACCCCATTTTTTGCAAAAAAGAGTACCTGTCACTACCTGTTGCTATCATAGGGGATATTTACATTCCCTGAGATAACAATAAAAATGATTTAAAAAAATTAAAAAAATGAAAGGAACAGTTTAAAAATAAGATAAAAAAGCAAAAAAAATAATAAAAAAAAAAAAAAAAAAAGCACCCCTGTCCCCCCTGCTCTCAAGCGTCGGTCTTGCGTCAAATGTAAACAGCAATTGCACCATGCATGTGAGGTATCACCACAAAGGTCAGATCGAGGACAGTAATTTTAGCAGTAGACTTCCTCTGTAAATCTAAAGTGGTAACCTGTAAAGGGTTTTAAAAATGTATGTAGTTTGCCGCCACTGCATGTTTGTGCGCAATTTTAAAGCATGTCGTGTTTGGTATCCATGTACTCGGCCTAAGATCATCTTTATTTCATCAAACATTTGGGCAATATAGTGTGTTTTAGTGCATTCAAATTAAAAAAAGTGTGTTTTTTCCCAAAAAATGCGTTTGAAAAATCGCTGCACAAATACTATGTGAAAAAAAAAAAAATGAAACACCCACCATTTTAATCTGTAGGGCCTTTGCTTTAAAAAATATATAATGTTTGGGGGTTCAAAGTAATTTTCTTGCAAAAAAAAAAATTTTTTTCATGTAAACAAAAATGGTCAGAAAGGGCTTTGTCTTCAAATGGTTAGAAGAGTGGGTGATGTGTGACATAAGCTTCTAAATGTTGTGCATAAAATGCCAGAACAGTTCAAAACCCCCCCAAATGACCCCATTTTGGAAAGTAGACACCCCAAGCTATTTGCTGAGAGGCATGTTGAGTCCATGGAAAATGTTATATTCTGACACAAGTTGCGGGAAAAAAGACAATTTTTTTTTTTTTTTTTGCACAAAGTTGTCACTTGATATATTGCTCAAACATGCCATGGGCATATGTGAAATTACACCCCAAAATACATTCTGTTGCTTCTCCTGAGTATGGGAATACCACATATGTGAGACTTTTTGGGGGCCTAGTCGCGTACGGGACAGGACCTAGCCGCATGTATGAGCAATATATCATTTAGTGAAAACTGTGCAAAAAAAAAAGAGAAAAAAAAGTTTGTCATTTTCCCGCAAATTGTGGAAAAATATAAAATATTCCATGAACTCAACATGCCTCTCAGCAAATAGAATAGCTTGAGGTGTCTACTTTCCAAAATGGGGTCATTTGGGGGGGGGGGGGGGGGGGTTGTGCCATCTGGGCATTTTATGGCCTTCAAAACTGTGATAGGTAGTGAGGAGTGAAATCAAAAATGTACGCCCTTGAAGGCGGTGATTGGTTTTCGGGGCCCCATACGCGGCTAGGCTCCCAAAAAGTCCCACACATGTGGTATCCCAACACTCAGGAGAAGCAGCAAAATGTATTTTGGGGTGCAATTCCACATATAACCATGGCATGTGTGAGCAATATCATTTAGTGACAACTTTTTGTAATTTTTTTTTTTTTTTGTCATTATTCAATCACTTGGGACAAAAAAAAAATATTCAATGGGCTCAACATGCCTCTCAGCAATTTCCTTGGGGTGTCTACTTTCCAAAATGGGGTCATTGGGGGGGTTGTACTGCCCTGCCATTTTAGCACCTCAAGAAATGTCATAAACTAAAAGCTGTGTAAATTCCAGAAAATGTACCCTAGTTTGTAGACACTATAAATTTTGCGCAAACCAATAAATATACGCTTATTGCCATTTTTTTTTACCAAAGACATGTGGCTGAATACATTTTGGCCTAAATGTATGACTAAAATTGAGTTTATTGGATTTTTCTTATAACAAAAAGTAGAAAATATCATTTTTTTTTTTTAATTTTCAGTCTTTTTCGGTCTTTTTCCGTTTATATCGCAAAAAATAAAAATCGCAGCGGCAATCAAATATCATCAAAAGAAAGCTCTATTTGTGGGCAAAAAAGGACACAAATTTTGTTTGGGTATAGCATTGCATGACCGCAACAATATGCAGTTAAAGTGACGCAGTGGCAAATTATAAAAAGTGCTCTGGTCAGGAAGAGGGTAAAACCTTCTGGGGCTAAAGTGGTTAAAAAAAAATTATTGCGGTAGTGCACTAGTTCGGTGCGCCTTTCTCTTTCTGTTTCGCTAGTGCTGTTTTTGTACCAGTTGAGGTGCAAAATGATTACTTGTGCTGCTTTATTTTTTTAAGTTATAACTGTTTTTTCTTTCAGGGTAAATTATATAACCCAGTACCCAATTAGACTCTGATTTCACCCAAATCTGCTTGATTTACCAGACATCTCAAGTCTCCCACGACTCACGGGAGTCTCCCGCCTCAATATGCTCAGTTGTTAGGCAAATTAGCAACCAATCACAGCGCACGCACAGGAATGATTTTACCGCACAGCCTCACCTCCCTCTTCCCTCCTCTCGCTGACGCAGGCACCGCCCATGGACCAATGAGAGCCAAGCTTGGGAGCTTCATTCGCAGCCACTGTTCAAACGCCTCCTGTGGCAGTGGGTGACAGTGCAGGCGGGCTCAGCCGGGAGATTGTGCCGCACTCGCGGGTGTCCGTGAGCCCGCTGTCAAATGACTCCCGCGAGTCGCGGGAGACTTGAGATGTCTGCACTGGTATAGCTGCATTTAATTGGTACTGGTATAGCTGCATTTAATTGGCACTGATCAGGCTGTATTTAATTTCGGTGGGGGGGGGTTCGGCGCCAGTGCGAAGCGTCACCTCCCTGAAATGAGTTTTCCACCTCCCTGAAATGAGCTTTTGCAGGTTGGGATGTCTGGATTTAGACCTTGGATGCATCTGTTTGTGATCTACTGTATGTGCCCATCACAAAGCCCCTTTACACCATATGTGGCCATCAGAGTGCACCTATAAATCCCATCCAAGTTAACAGCATATCTGCACAAGTCCAGTAGCAGGGCAGGCATGGGTGGGAGATGGGAGAAGGGAGGAGCTGCAGGGGGTGGGAGCTGGGCAGAGAAACTTGCTACGGGGGCAGGGCGCACATGTGACGTCACTGGTTGCTGGAACCTTATGTGTCTAAGTGTGTTTCTAAGTGCTTATTGCTATCACAAGGATGTTGGAACCCAGAGTGTCAGAGGTGTATATATATATATATATATATATATATATATATATATATATATACATACAGGGCTGGTGCAAGGAATTTTGACACCCTAGGCGAAATCTCATTTTGCCGCCCCTTGGCTCTGCCCCTGACTCCACCCCCTTTGCCCTGCCCTTCTAACATGTGGCCTACCTGACACATACACTGACCCACCTACCTGACACATACACTGGCCCACCTACCTACCTGACACATACACTGGCCCACCTACCTACCAGACACATACACTGACCCACCTACCTACCTGACACATACACTGACCCACCTACCTACCTGACACATACACTGGCCCACCTACCTGACACATACACTAGCCCACCTACCTACCTGACGCATACACTGACCCACCTACCTACCACATACACTGACCCACCTACCTACCTGACACATACACTGACCCACCTACCTACCTGACACATACACTGGCCCACCTACCTGACACATACACTGGCCCACCTACCTACCTGACGCATACACTGACCCACCTACCTACCACATACACTGACCCACCTACCTACCTGACACATACACTGACCTACCTGACACATACACTGACCCACCTACCTACCTGACATATACACTGACCTACCTGACTCCTATTTCCTGCATTACTCACCCCCCCATCCCCCACACACTTCTCGATGTAGATCCATCCTCCTCCTTACCTCTGCGCTTCATGGATCATGACATCCGGCTCTCCTCAGCGCTGGGTGGGCAGTATTGATTATGTGTCCCCACCAGCGCCGCCATCCAGTCGATCCATGGTGTCCCTGCTTGTCGGGAGGTCAGATAACAGACTCTGCACCTCTCGATGCTCCGATCTCCACTGAGCCCTGCCCCTCCGCTGCACACACACAGACACACAGCGCCGCAGCACATGTTTTCCCGGGACACCCGGCACTGAACAGGGGCGAGCTCACACACACCTGGAGCTTCACTGAGACAGAGGCCGTGGCTGCGCCCTAGGCGGTAGTGCGCCCTAGGCGGCTGCCTACTTCGCCTAGTGGTAGCGCCGGCCCTGTATACATATGTATACACACAGTCGTATGCAAAAGTTTAGGAACCCCTGACAATTTCCATGATTGTCATTTATAAATATTTGGGTGTTTGGATCAGCAATTTTATTTTGATCTATCAAATAACTGAAGGACACAGTAATATTTCATTAGTGAAATTAGGTTTATTGGATTAACAGAAATTGCGCAATATGCATCAAAACAAAATTAGACAGGTGCATAAATTTGGGCACCCTTGTCATTTTGTTGAATACCTGTAACTACTTAGCACTGATTAATTGGAACACACAATTGGTTTGGTGAGCTCATTAAGCCTTGAACTTCATAGACAGGTGCATCCAATCATCAGAAAAGGTATTTAAGGTGGCCAATTGCAAGTTGTTGTTCTCTTTGACTCTCCTCTGAAGAGTGGAAACATGGGGGCCTCAAAACAACTCTCAAATGACCTGAAAACAAATATTGTTCTACATTATGGTTTAGGGGAAGGCTACAAAAAGTTATCGCAGAGATATAAGCTGTCAGTGTCCACTGTGAGGAACATAGAGAGGAAATGGAAGACCACAGGCACAGTTCTTGTTAAGACCAGAAGTGGCAGGCCACATAAAATATTGGAGAGTCAAAGGCGAAGGATGGTGAGAACGGTCAAAAACAGCCCACGGACCACCTCCAAAGACCTACAACATCAACTTGCTGCAGATGGTGTCACTGTGCATCCTTCAACAATTCAGCACACTTTGCACAGGGAGACGCTGTATGGGAGAGTAAAAGAAGCCTTTTCTGCACACACGCCACAAACTGAGGTATGCAAACGCACATTTGGACAAGCCAGCTTCATTTTGGAATAAGGTGCTGTGGACTGATGAAACAAAGATTGAGTTATTTGGTCATAACAAGGGGCGTTATGCATGGCGGCAAAAGAACACAGCATTCTAAGAAAAACACTTGCTACCCACAGTAAAATTTGGTGGAGGTTCCATCATGCTGTGGGGCTGTGTGGCCAGTGGCGGTACTGGGAATCTGGTTAAAGTTGAGGGTCGCATGGGTTCCACTTAATATCAGCAGATTCTTGAGAATAATGTTGAGGAATCAGTCACAAAGTTGAAGTTATGCCGGGCCTGGATATTTAAACAAGACAATGACCCAAAACACTGCTCAAAATCTACTCGGGCATTTATGCAGAGGAACAAGTACAATGTTCTGGAATGGCCATCCAAGTCCCCAGACCTGAATATCATTGAACATCTGTGGGGTGATTTGAAGCGGGCTGTCCATCCTCGGCAACCATCAAACCTAACTGAACTGGAGATGTTTTGTAAGGAGGAATGGTCCAAAATACATTCATCCAGAATCAGACACTCATTACAAGCTATAGGAAGCATCTAGAGGCTGTTATTTCTGCTAAAGGAGGCTCTACTAAATTTTGATGTGATTTTTCTCACCTCATTTCACTACTGAAATATTACTGTGTCCTTCATTTATTTGATAGATCAACGTGAAATTGCTGATCCAAACACCCAAATATTTATAAATGACAATCATGGAAATTGTCAGGGATTCCTAAACTTTTGCATACGACTGTATACACACACACACACACACACACACACAGACACACACACACACACTGCTCAAACAAATTAAAGGAAAACTTTGAAAACATATCAGATCTTAATGGGGAAAAATATTTTGCTGGATATCTATACTGATATAGACTGGGTAATGTGTTAGGAACGAAAAGATGCCACATCATTTGATGGAACCTAAAATTATTAACCTTCAGAGGGCTGAATTCAAAGACACCCCAAAAATCAAAGTGAAAAAATTATGCAGCAGGCTAGTCCATTTTGCTGAAATTTCACTGCAGCAACTCAAAATGGTACTCTGTAGTTTGTATGGCTCCCAGGTGCTTGTATACATGCCTGACAACGTCGGGACATGCTCCTAATGAGATGACGGATGGTGTCTTGGGGTATTTCTCCCAGATCTGGACCAGGGCATGACTGAGCTCCTTAACAGAGTGAGGTGCAACCTGGCGGCGTCGGATGGACCGAAACATAATATCCCAGAGGTGTTCTATTTGATTTAGGTCAAGCGTGCGTGGGGGCCACTCAATGGTATCAATTCCTTCGTCCTCCAGGAACTGGCTGCATATTCTCGTCACATGAGGCCGGGCATTTTCATGCACCGGGAGGAACCCAGGACCCACTGCACCAGCGTAGGGTCTGACAAAGGGTCCAAGGATTTCACCTTGATACCTAATGGAAGTCAGGGTGCCATTGTTTAGCCAGTAGAGGTCTGTGTGTCCATTCATGGATATGCCTCCCCATACCATCACTGACCCACCACCAAACTGGTCATGCTGAAAGATGTTACAGGCAGCATAATGTTCTCCACAGCTTCTCCAGACCTTTTCACGTCTGTCACATATTCTCAGGGTGAACCTGCTCTCATCAGTAAAAAGCACAGGGCGCCAGTAGCGGACCTGCCAGTTCTGGTGTTCAATAGCAAATGCCAATGGAGCTTCACAGTGTTGGGCAATGAGCACAGGGCCCACTAGAGGACATTGGGCCCTCAGGCCACCCTTATGAAGTCTATTTCTGATTGTTTGGTCAGAGACATTCATACCAGTGGCCTGCTGGATGTAATTTTGTAGGGCTCTGGCAGTGCTCATCCTGTTCCTTCTTGCACAAAGGAGCAGATACGGGTCCTGCTGATGGGTCTACGGCCCTGTCCAGCTCTCCTAGAATAACTGCTTGCCTCCTGGAATCTCCTCCATGGTCTTGAGACTGTGCTGGGTGACACAGCAAACATTCTGGCAATGGCACGTATTGATGTGCCATCCTGGAGGAGTTGGACTGCCTGTGCAACCTCTATAGGGTCCAGGTATCGCCTCATGCTACCAGTAGTCACACTGACCCTAGCCAAATGCAACTAGTGAACTAGTTAAAAATCATCAGAAAAGATAAAATAGGGGGAAAAAAATGTCAGTGGCCTCCACCTGTAAAACCATTCTTGTTTTGAAGGTTGTCTCATTGTTGCCCTTCTAGAGCACCTGTTGTTAATTTCATTAACACCAAAGCAGCATAAACTGATTAACAACCCCCTCTGCTACTTAACTGACCAGATCAATATCCCAGGAGTTTAATTGACTTGCTATATTCTGATAAAAAAGTGTTCCTTTAATTTTTTTGATCAGTTTATAGACCACTGCTTTGCTAAAGAAGCTGAGGGTAAAGGTGATGGATTGGCCAAGCATTTCTCCAGACCTAAACCCTATTGAGCATCTGTGGGGCATCCTCACTAATTTCTCTAAAACGAAACCATTGTTCTGTCAAGATCTCCAACTTATCAAAATCTCCAAGTAGCTGTACTGTGCCTGCACTGGTTGGAAATGTTTAGTGTCCGGACCATCAGCCCACCAGTCTGCAGTGCGCGATCCCTGCTGCTCAGCAGTCATTAGTTGCTGGGACCGCCAGTGTTCCAGCAACCAGTGACGTCACATGTGCGCTCCACATAAGTCCTTCCTCCAGCACTTTACTTGAAGAAAGGTATTGAGCAACTGCCCTCTGACATGGCAGCTCCTCACACAGACTTGATTTTGTGACAACAGTGGCCCACTGGCCAAAAGATCTTCTCAAAGTGTCCAACAATTAAAGGATCTTCACAAAGTGTCCTTTGAGCAACAAGGGGTTTACCCCCTCCAGGTAGCAGACCCCTGGATGAAACAGGAGAAGTCCTCTGCAGTAGAAGTTACTTTCTCCCAAATGATAGAGCGAATCCCAGATGCCCCTTCTTTAATTTGCAAGGATAGAAGGGAAAGGGAATTTGGGAATGGGGGATTGTCCCCGGCAACAACATTAGCAAACTTTAAACAAGTGATTCTTTTCCTCAACAGCTGCACAGTAGCAATGAAAGAACTGGTACTCTTCTTTCCCTTTTCTTTTTTCCTTTTTCCTCAGAGGCTCCCAGAAACAGTAGCCTTTGAACTCAACAAGACTTTATCAACAGCAAAAGTTCAGTTACAATGGGTATTAACAACTTAGACAGGACTCAACAGTAGAAATCTGGGTGTGGTATCTGGACCATTTTCCCGTCAGGACCCCAAACATTGCTGGACCACTCCAGATTCTTCTTCTCAGGCCATCTAACCACTACTTGGTCAATATAAATGGATCTCCCTAGATTCTAATTTTCTCCGACTGACAGGAACTCCTCCCAAAGCTGGGGCTTGGACTTGTTGCAATAAGGCTTGGGGGTGAATATAATGTCCCAGACTGCTTCCTCACCCCAGGAAACTCTCTTGACTTCTATTTCTTCCATGATCTCCCGGGGAGCATAGGGGTAGCCTTACATTGCACAAGCCTCTGAAAGCAAGATAACTTCGGTAACTTCTGCTTGTCACCTCTCCCAGGTGGAGCATACGGAGTCTCTGCCTTCTTGATTAACAGAGTGTATGCTTCATTCTGAGCCGGAGCCCGAGCATAATTGTGGGGAGGGGAAAGATCAGGAGCTCTGTCGGTGTAAGCCTCGCAGAATCCAAACTTTTTGGCACACCGTATTAGGATGGCATCTTGCTCACCATCCTCATTGTGCAGGTCAGAACAAGGAGAATCCTCTCCCTCTTCAGCCTCACAGTCAAACTCTGTGCTGACTTCTGACCCCCACTCTGCGATCCCTTCCTCTAGGGACCCAAAACAGCATTCAAAACTGGGCAACCCCACATTAATGATCCTTGGCCCCTACTCACCTGAGGAGCTTGCAGACTCTGGATCCCCTCTGCCCCTTTAAGAGCCTGACCATGACTTGCTGCGACTGCAGCCGATGCATGCTGTTGCTGATGCCCAGCCCTGACCAGCTGGGTGCTCTTTACCTTCGAGATGCAAGTCACCCTGGTCTGACAGACGGTGGTGTGGGTGTAGACCACTGGTCCTGGCCCCAGTGGTGCCCTCAAGACATGTCTATCTCCCCGAGGAACGGTAGCGACCAGGGGCGGACTGACAACTCATGGGGCCCCCGGGCAATAGGAGATTATGGGGCCCCCAGGCAATCAGAGATTATGGGGCCACATAGTATACACACACACAGTATACACATACATTATTATTATTATTATTATTATTATTATACAGGATTTATATAGCGCCAACAGTTTACGTAGCGCTTTACAACTTGAGGGTAGACAGTACAAATACAATACACTTTGATACAGTAGGAATTAGAGGGCCCTGCTCCTTAGAGCTTACAATCTAAGAGGGAAGGTCAAGAGATACAAGAGGTAATAACTGTGGGTGATGTGCTGATTGAGAAGATAAGTGTACAGTTGTTAGGTTGAGGCCAGATAGGCTTCTCTGAAGAGATGAGTTTTCAGGGATCGTCTGAAAGTGGATAAAGTAGGAGAAAATCGGACGGATTGGGGTAGAGCATTCCAGAGGATGGGGGAGGCTCTGGAGAAGTCCTGAAGGCGAGCATGGGATGAGGTGACAAGGGAGTTTGAGAGCAGGAGGTCTTGGGAGGAGCGAAGAGAACGATTAGGTTGGTATTTTGTGACTAGGTTAGAGCTGTAGCTGGGGGCCAGGTTGTGAATGGCTTTGTAAGTCATAGTTAGTATCTTGAATTTAATTCGGTGACTGAGTGGCAGCCAATGGAGGGATTGGCAGAGGGGTGTAGCAGACGCTGAGCGGTTTGTGTGGTGGATGAGCCTGGCAGCAGCGTTCATGATGGACTGAAGTGGGGATAGCCTATTTAGAGGTAAACCAATGAGGAGGGAGTTGCAGTAGTCGAGGCGGGAGATGACCATGTACACACAGTATACACAGACATGTTTCTATTGGCTGTCCCTGGTCCATACTGTCTATTGGCTGTCCCTGGTCCATACTGTCCCTGGTTTTACTGAGGCTGGCAACCCTGATGGGGCCCCCTAGTGGCCCAGGGCCCTCAGGCAGTGCCCGAGTGGCTCAATGGTCAGTCCGCCCCTGGTAGCGACAATAGGCTTTGGCATCTCAGACGCGAATCCTGTCTCCCAAGTCACATGCAGGTTCCTAGGCTGACAACCACTCGGCTCTAACATCAGCAGCATCTCTCCGCAATGCCCACACTGACCCCAGGCATGCAGCCTCACAGTCACAAGCTGGCATCTGCCACATACCAGACCAATGTGCTCCGTATCCTCCTTGCTGCACAGCGCCAGACTTCCGCGGGGTACTAACCAGACTCCCGTCAGTTAACGATCAGCTCTGCAAGTCATTCCTCTCTCCAGGTTCTCCGTCACCTCGTGTAACAGCCCCAGCGCTCCGGCTCACTCCAGCATCCTGCATCTTGCTGCTTCTCACACGTGTCTCCAGACTAGCTGATTCTTTGGCGGCGGCAACTCCTGCTGGCCTTCCCAGCACGCTCTTTCCATGCTACACATTAACTCCTTCATTGCTGCCAACCGGACACTGCTCGGCATCAATGAACCCCACTGTAAAGCAGACAGTATGCATCACAGCAGGCACACGGACAACAGTTTCACCTGTCCTCACACAAGCCTTAAACTTAGTCCCTCTCTAGTGTGCTGACTGAACTCCTTCACTGCTACTGCTTGAGAATGGCCCTTTACTAGCAACTGTGTAGCAGACATTTTCCTCTGTAGTACATACACTGATATAACCCCTGGCGCTCTGAATTCTAGCGCCCCGTTTAATACATTATGTTACACTTACCTGCAAACGAAGCCCTAGTCTTCACTGCTGGAGGCTGCATCCATCTTTGCTGTCTTCCTTCTGGGTCCGCTGACTCCGGCTGTGTGACGGGCTGGAACCGCGTGACATCACTCCCGCGCATGCAACAGCACAGGATTCTGAAGAAATGGCACGGGAGGACGTTTTTTTAGAGCGCATGCGTCGGTGACCTAATCTGCTGCATGTACAGTAAATATATCTTATAAATTTATCTTGAACGGCGCACATTTATGAGATATTTACAGTACCTATAGGTAAGCCTTACTATAGGCTTACCTATAGGTACAAACAATAAATGGGACTTTACTTCCTCTTTAACCACTTCAGCCCCGGAAGGATTTACCCCCTTCCTGACCAGAGCACTTTTTACAATTTGGCACTGCGTCGCTTTAACTGCTAATTGCGCGGTCATGCAATGCTGTACCCAAACGAAATTTGCGTCCTTTTCTTCCCACAAATAGAGCTTTCTTTTGATGGTATTTGATCACCTCTGCCATTTTTATTTTTTGCGCTATAAACGGAAAAAGACCGAAAATTTCGAAAAAAAATGATATTTTCTACTTTTTGTTATAAAAAAAATCCAATAAACTCAATTTTAGTCATACATTTAGGCCAAAATGTATTCGGCCACATGTCTTTGGTTAAAAAAATGTCAATAAGCGTACATTTATTGGTTTGCGCAAAAGTTATAGCGTCTACAAACTAGGGTACATTTTCTGGAATTTACACAGCTTTTGGTTTATGACTGCCTATGTCATTTCATGAAGTGCTAAAATGGCAGGGCAGTACAAAACCCCCCAAATGACCCCATTTTGGAAAGTAGACACCCCAAGGAAATTGCTGAGAGGCATGTTGAACCCATTGAATATTTATTTTTTTTGTCCCAAGTGATTGACAAAAAAAATAAAAAAAATAAAAATTACAAAAAGTTGTCACTAAATGATATATTGCTCACACAGGCCATGGGCATATGTGGAATTGCACCCCAAAATACATTCAGCTGCTTCTGAGTACGGGGATACCACATGTGTGGGACTTTTTGGGAGCCTAGCCGCGTACGGGGCCCCGAAAACCAAGCACCGCCTTCAGGATTTCTAAGGGCATACATTTTTGATTTCACTCCTCACTACCTATCACAGTTTTGAAGGCCATAAAATGCCAAGATGGCACAAAACCCCCCCAAATGACCCCATTTTGGAAAGTAGACACCCCAAGCTATTTGCTGAGAGGCATGTTGAGTCCATGGAATATTTTATTTTTTGACACAAGTTGCGGGAATGTGACAAATTTTTTTTTTTTTGCACAAAGTTGTCACTAAATGATATATTGCTCACACAGGCCATGGGCATATGTGAAATTGCACCCCAAAATACATTCAGCTGCTTCTCTTGAGTACGGGGATACCACATGTATGGGACTTTTTGGGAGCCTAGCCGCGTACGGGGCCCCGAAAACCAAGCACCGCCTTCAGGATTTCTAAGGGCATAAATTTTTGATTTCATTCCTCACTACCTATCACAGTTTTGAAGGCCATAAAATGCAAAGATGGCACAAAACCCCCCCAAATGACCCCATTTTGGAAAGTAGACACCCCAAGCTATTTGCTGAGAGGCATGTTGAGTCCATGGAATATTTTATATTTTGACACAAGTTGTGGGAAAGTGACAATTTTTTTTTTTTTTGCACAAAGTTGTCACTAAATGATATATTGCTCAAACATGCCATGGGCATATGTGGAATTACACCCCAAAATACATTCTGCTGCTTCTCCTGAGTACGGAGATACCACATGTGTGGGACTTTTTGGGAGTCTAGCCGCGTACGGGGCCCCGAAAACCAAGCACCGCCTTAAGGATTTCTAAGGGCATAAATTTTTGATTTCACTCCTCACTACCTATCACAGTTTTGAAGGCCATAAAATGCCAAGATGGCACAAACCCCCCCCCAAATGACCCCATTTTGGAAAGTAGACATCCCAAGCTATTTGCTGAGAAGGCATGGTGAGTATTTTGCAGCTCTCATTTGTTTTTGAAAATGAAGAAAGACAAGAAAAACGTATTTTTTTTTCTTTTTTCAATTTTTAAAAGTTTGTGACAAAAAGTGAGGTCTGCAAAATACTCACTATACCTCTCAGCAAATAGCTTTGGGTGTCTATTTTCCAAAATGGGGTCATTTGGGGGGGGGGGGGTTGTGCCATCTGGGCATTCCATGGCCTCCGAAACTGTGATAGGCAGTGAAGAGTGAAATCAAAAATTTACGCCCTTAGAAAGCCTGAAGGCGGTGCTTGGTTTTCGGGGTCCCGTATGCGGCTAGGCTCCCAAAAAGTCTCACACATGTGGTATCCCCGTACTCAGGAGAAGCAACAGAATTTATTTTGGGGTGTAATTTCACATATTCCCATGGCATGTTTGAGTAATATATCATTTAGTGACAACTTTGTGCAAAAAAAAAAAAAAAAATTTGTCTTTTTCCCGCAACTTGTGTCACAATATAAAATATTCCATGGACTCGACATGCCTCTCAGCAAATAGCTTGGGGTGTCTACTTTCCAAAATGGGGTCATTTGGGGGGTTTTGAACTGTCCTGGCATTTTATGCACAACATTTAGAAGCTTATGTCACACTATACCCACTCTTCTAACCACTTGAAGACAAAGCCCTTTCTGACACTTTTTGTTTACATGAAAAAATTATTTTTTTTTGCAAGAAAATTACTTTGAACCCCCAAACATTATATATTTTTTTAAAGCAAATGCCCTACAGATTAAAATGGTGGGTGTTTCATTTTTTTTTTTTCACACAGTATTTGCGCAGCGATTTTTCAAACGCATTTTTTGGGGAAAAAACACACTTTTTAAAATTTTAATGCACTAAAACACACTATATTGCCCAAATGTTTGATGGAATAAAAAAGATGATCTTAGGCCGAGTACATGGATACCAAACATGACATGCTTTAAAACTGCGCACAAACGTGCAGTGGCGACAAACTAAATACATTTTTAAAAGCCTTTAAAAGCCTTTACAGGTTACCACTTTAGATTTACAGAGGAGGTCTACTGCTAAAATTACTGCCCTCGATCTGACCTTCGCGGTGATACCTCACATGCATGGTGCAATTGCTGTTTACATTTGACACCAGACCGACGCTTGCGTTCGCCTTTGCGCGAGAGCAGGGGGGGACAGGGGTGCTTTTTTTTTTTTTTTCTTTATTAATTTTTTGAATTTTTATCTTATTTTTAAACTGTTCCTTTCATTTTTATTTTTTTTTAATCATTTTTATTGTTATCTCAGGGAATGTAAATATCCCCTATGATAGCAATAGGTAGTGACAGGTACTCTTTTTTGAAAAAATTGGGGTCTATTAGACCCTAGATCTCTCCTCTGCCCTCAAAGCATCTGACCACACCAAGATCGGTGTGATAAAATGCTTTCCCAATTTCCCAATGGCGCTGTTTACATCCGGCGAAATCAAAGTCATGAAATGCTCGTAGCTTCCGGTTTCTTAGGCCATAGAGATGTTTGGAGCCATTCTGGTCTCTGATCAGCTCTATGGTCAGCTGGCGGAATCACCGGCTGCATTCTCAGGTTCCCTGTTGGGACAGGAGAGCCAGAGAAAAACATGGAAGACAGTGGGGGGGGGGGGCATTCCCTCCCACTGCTTGTAAAAGCAGTCTAGAGGCTAATTAGCCGCTAGGATTGCTTTTACATGAAAGCCGACCGCTGGCTGAAAAGAATGATACCAAGATGAAACCTAAACCTGCAGGCATCATTCTGGTATAACCACATTTAGAATGCCTGCAGGCTGTGCACCGCCCACAGGCATATTATCATATCATTCTGGTATAACCACTCAAAGTCCAGCAACATACCAGTACGTTGCTGGTCCTTGTTGGGCATATATTGTAAACTTTTTTTTCATGCAGCCTGTGGGCTGAACGAAAAAAAGATATTGATCGGTGGGTATGCCCACCATTAGAATACCTCCCTTCATCCACCCACTTCTAATGATGGGCATACATACACCATTTATATATGCCGAAGCATGGGGGCATCCTCCCGCAAAAGGCAGGAGCAAATTGCTCCTCCACCCACTGCTGCCCCCACGCTTCGGCATATATGCTGAAGTATGTAACTGTGGTGGTGAAATCACCTCCGACAGCGCTGGAGTCACGGCTTTATATATCCTGGGAGCAAACGCTGTTGCTGTCAAGATAAATAAATCCGCGCTGCAACTGAATGGCGTACCTGCTAAACAAATGATGGTTAACAAAAAAACAAAGTAACATTACAGTATAACAGTAATACTTACCATACCTGCAAAGCAAATACAAAAAAAAACATAGTAAAAAATAAAACATTTAACGCAACCTGTGCCTACCTAAAATATATATATGCCGAAGCATGGGGGCATCCTCCCGCAAAAGGCAGGAGCACATTGCTCCTCCACCCACTGCTGCCCCCACGCTTCGGCATATATGCTGAAGTATGTAACTGTGGTGGTGAAATCACCTCCGACAGCGCTGGAGTCACGGCTTTATATATCGTGGGAGCAAACGCTGTTGCTGTCAAGATAAATAAATCCGCTCTGCAGCTGAATGGCGTACCTGAAAACAAAAAAGTGGTTAACAATAAAAAAACAAAGTATAAAAAAATTGCATACCTATAAAGCAAACATGATAAAAACATAACAATAAAACATTGCAGTATAGAATGCAGAACAATAGAGAGAGAATAGAGAGAGAACAATAAAACAACAACTGTTTTTGGTTTTTTTATTTTATATTTTTTTTGTATTTTTATTTTTTTATTTTTTTTGTATTTTTTTTTTTTTAACACTTTTTTTAGTAACTTTAACTTTTTTAACTGGTACCAGGTTTGGGTCTCTCAAAATGCGATGGCATCTTGGGAGACCCTGTGGAAGTGTGTCCTAGTCTGTGCAGTGCTGTACCCTACGCTAATACTCCACTAGTGTATGGTAGCGTTCAAAACATTCACCAATGCATAGACCAGGATTGTCAGGACAGGAGGGACAACAATACCGGGTGTCATGCCTAAATCCGCGCTTGCTGCAGACACGACATCTTTTTTGGGGGGCTCGTTGGGTAGGGGTACTCTGGAGGACATAAGGAAAATGCCTCCCATGCAGCCGGCTTACTGCATTTGGATTGGGAAGGTGAGGTGGAGCACCGTCTGGAAACAGAAGGGCTCTGACGATCTCTTCCTGGAATTTAAAGAAGGATCCAGTCCGTCCTGAAGCTCTGTATAGCACATGAGCATTCAGCAAACCCAATTGAAATAAATAAACAGACACTTTTTTGTACCAGCGTCTGGCCTTACGGGCAATTAGGTACGGCGCCAACAACTGGTCGTTGAGGTCCACCCCTCCCATATTAAGGTTATATTCGTGGACACAGAGGGGTTTCTCCACAACACCAGTCGCCGTAGTAATTTGGGTCGTCGTGTCTGCATGAAGGGAGGTAAGAACGAAAACATTCTTATTGTCCCTCCACTTCATAGCGAGCAAATTATTACACTGCAAGCAGGCTCTCTCCCCCAGCCTAAGACGGGACTCTACAAGCCGCTGGGGAAAGCCCCGGCGATTAGGTTGCACGGTGCCACATGCTCCAATCTGATGATCAAACAAGTGACTAAAAAGTGGCACGCTCGTGTAATAATTGTCCACGTACAAGTGGTACCCCTTTCCGAATAAGGGTGACACCAAGTCCCACACTATCTTGCCAGCGCTTCCTATGTAGTCAGGGCAGTTTATCGGCTCTACGTGACTATCTTTGCCCTCGTAAACCATAAATCTACATGTATAGCCTGTAGCCCTGTCACAGAGCTTATACATCTTGACCCCGTATCTGGCACGCTTGCTGGGAAGGTACTGTTTGAATGACAAGCGGCCAGAAAACTTAATCAGGGACTCATCAACGCAGACAACTTGATGGGGAGTAAACAAGTCTGCAAAACGTTGGTTGAAGTGGTTTACGAGGGGCTGAATTTTGTAGAGCCGATCGTATGCAGGGTCTCCACGAGGACGACAGAGTTCATTGTCGTTGAAGTGCATGAACCGCAAAATCTGCTCGTATCGTGCCCTGGTCATGGAGGCAGAGAACACGGGCATATGGTGAATTGGGTCAGTGGACCAATATGACCGCAACTCACTCTTTTTAGTTATGCCTATGTTGAGGGAAAGGCCCAGAAAGATCTTAAATTCGGAGACCGTAATTGGTCTCCAATCTCTGGCAAGGGAGGACTGGGGAATAGTGGCGATGTGTTGACCAGCGTACAAATTGCTTTGGTCCACAATAGATCTATAGAGATCTTCGGTGAAAAACAGCGAATAAAAATCCAGTGGCGTAAAGTCAACTGTTTCCACCTGAATTCCGGGTTGGCCAGTGAAAGGGGGAAGTACGGGTGCTGCAGAAGTGGTGGGTTCCCAATTCGGATTGGCGAATGCAGCAGGAAGGGCACTATGGGCACGACGGGCCTGTGTTCGTCTTCTTCTTGGTGGCAGCGGGACACTACTTGTGCTTGCCACCTCGCCAGCTTGAACTGCACTTATGGGACTCGCCACGTCACCAAGTGTTACTGCAGTGCTGGATGTACGACCAGGGTGTACTAGGCCGCTGGTGCTTGCCAGTTCACCAGAAGGAGTAGCGGCGCTAGTACTTCTCTGCTCCATACGAGAGCCCTGCGGTTCTTGCACTTCAAGGACAGAAGAAGTTCGGGGTCTGGTACGCCTGACCCTAGCAGGGACCACAACTCCGTCGTCAGAGCTATCTGGCATGGAGCCGCTGTCCTCTACAGGTTCGTATTCTGAGCCTGAACTTGACAGATGAGTGACTTACTCTTCACTATCTGTCATGCTCAGAAATGTGTAGGCCTCTTCACTAGTGTACCTTCGATTTGCCATTTTGGGCTCTAAATTTAGGGGTACACTAGTGAGACTCACAGGCAAAAAAGCTCCTGACTGTTAGCGACTGATTCAAAACGCTACCAAAAAACTGTTAGCGATCGCAGGGATCAGGCCTGACTCTGCGAACGCTGCAGTTATGTGTGCTTAGTGTTTTGTAAGTGTCAGTTATCGATCGATACTGCACTTGGGTGGGCTGGGCAGGGCTGGGCCGAGGGGCAAAACGCAGGTGCTAGCAGGTATCTGGGCTGATAACACTGTGTTTATGGGAACCCTAAACTGCTGGGGAGTATAGATCTGATCGGATCAGATATCGATCCGTTCAGATACTATAGCACTAAGGGAGGTGTATGCTGCGTGCGTGGGTTTTAGCGGTACTGGCGCTAACCTGATGCTGCCTGGGGCGACGCAGACCTTATCTGATCCTAAAAACGTAACTTCTATCACCGCCGGGCAATTAGGGGGTTAAACCTTTATAAGGTAATAAACGGCAGGTGCCCTAAAACTGTAATAAACTGTAATAAACTATAATAAACTACAAAAAACAAACTATCTAACCAGCGTCACCCATAACACTTATACGGTGATCGCTGGTGAAAGGGTTAACTAGGGGGCAATCAGGGGGTTAAAACCTTTAGCAGGTAGTATATGGGGGTCCCTGTCGCTATAAAACACTGACAGCGAACCTATATACTTACCTCCCTAACTAGCGTCACCTGTGTCACTAATACAGCGATCAGAAAAACGATCGCTTAGCGACACTGGCGACGGGGGGTAATCAAAGGGTTAACTTTTATTAGGGGGGGTTAGGGGGGTACCCTGGACCTAAAGGGGGGTACCCTAGACCTAAAGGGGGCTAACCTAACTGCCCTAACACTTATAACTGTCAAACTGACACCAATGCAAAAAAAAAAAAAAAAAACTGCTATTGGTGACAGAGTGACAGGGGGTACAGGGGGGTGATCGGGGGGTGACAAGTGTGCCTGCGTGTTCTACTGTTAGTGTAGTGTTTGTGCAACTTACTTGGATGTCTTCACTCCTCGGCGCCGGAACGAAAAGACCGGCTCGAGGAGGGATGACATCACTTCCTTTCCCTCTGTTTACATTACAGAGGGAAAGGAAGCATTTTCATTCGCCGGGAGCGATCGGGAGGGGGTGGCAAACAATGGATGGCCTCACCCTCACCTCTCATCGCCCGCGAACAGGAGCCGACCGCCTATGGCACCGGGGGGGGGGGGTCCGATCGGACCACCCACCCGCGGGAGGCAGATCACGTATGGGTACGGGATTCTGCCTGCCCGTGCCATTCTGCCGCAGTATATCTGCGTTAGGCGGTCGGCAAGTGGTTAATCAGTATTTAGCAGCAGTAGGAAAAAAATATATACATATTTAAATGAAGTATCTAAACCCAAAAGAATAATTTGTTTTTATGTGTTGCAAAATACTAGTTCTCAGATGAGAGAGCTGTAATTGGTTTCATTTTTCAGGCTTGTTTCACCAGTAATAGTTTCTCCATAGTATCTATGATAGTGGTTGTCACACAGGCTGGACTTCAAACATCAGCCTTTGTTCATTTCCAGCATATAGGGGATTGATGAGACTAGTAGTTTCGCAAGGAATATAAGGATGTTTGTGCTGTGTTTTCAGCTCACAGAAAGCTACAATGGCCCTACAAGATCAACAAGTATCTTCTGTACCTGCTGAAAATGTTCTCAGAAAAAAAGAAAACCAATGCAGCCAGCACCACTAAGAACTGGTAAGCTGGAATATAATATTTTTTTGGGGTTTAGATATAATTGAACCGCTCACACTCACATACCTCCCAACTTTTTGACATGGGAATGAGGGACACCTATCAGCAAAAGTATGCAGGCATAGGACACACCCCTTGCCACGCCCCCTTAAAGGGAAATTGTACAAAAAAGCAAGATTGGTTAAACCCACAAGTGCTTTTTTTTACCACTACTATTCCTTTATATTGGCTTTTGGAATTTACAAATGCAGCAATTTAGAAATCAGGTGAAAGGTTTAGCGCTGGAAAACACTTTTTAATAGATAAAAAGTGCATTTTATATACAACTATATAGATCTGAGCAAAATGAGGGACAAATGAGGAGGAAAGAGGGACAGAGGGACATTGTTCCAAATCAGGGACAGTCCCTCGAAATCAGGGAGAGTTGGGAGCTATGCACTCAGGTTATTGCAGTCCGAATAATAGGAAAATGTGTTGTGATTGTTTGGTAACATTGTTAAAAATATAGAAAATTTCCAGAGATGCACATTGTTGTGTGTGGGTTATGCTAGAAGTATGACCTGGGGGTAAGGTAGGTCTCTCTTTCACATGTGAACAGGGACACTTGGTCTGATCAGTCGCATTCCTATGTTAAAAATTGCAGGCCGTGTACATTCTCATGAAATAAAGACTGTTGTGAAATTAGAACCTGACTGACAGGAAGTGAGCACCAAACAAGTTAAAAAGGTAAGTCAGCCTTGGCCAATTAGGACAGCCCTGGGGTTTTGGCATCATATTACTTTTTGCAATTTCTGATCATTCGGCCTATTTTATTGTTTGTCCCCACCCCCTCATCTATAAAGTCAGCTGTAAGTGAGATTTCTGCATTTTTGGTCTTTGGTCTGATAAGGTATTTAGCTCATATTCAGGATCATATATACCAGCAGAAATGAAGCTACTCTTTTTTATTGCATTGGCTGTTCTTGTTGAGTATGCAGGTAAGTTGCTGCAGATTGCAATTTATAAGTCAATGCTAAATAATTCCTAAACTAGTACTTTATCTTTGAATTACAGCTTAACCCTATTTGTACAGATAATTTAGTTATGGTATATCCCTCACTCATACAGAATCATTTTAATATTTAATATAAACAATTATATAAACTATGATTCAATGATTCGGTATAAAGGGAGTTTTAGTCCTCCAGTGAACAAGCACTAGTCTGAATCTTTCAGGTTTCTTACATGTTCTTAGTATTTTGTTCATTTTTGCCTTTCAGTACAAGGCCAGCACTGAAAATATTAAGATTTTTTGAGCTGAGCTCTATCACTTAAACCAAGAGGAGATGCTGAAAGTGGAAGATCAGTCAAACACTAACTATACTTACTGTAAATCTACTCCCACCCTTTATTCTAAGCCTATACAATCTATAAAAAAAAAGATCAGAATACTTACGTATTCTGAGAGCACTCCAGTGCAGTCACGTGATCGGGTGCCAAAGCCGGCCTCAGTGTAGAGGGACAGCCGACTATGGATGCCCCATAGTAAGCCGATGGGTGATGTCATTGCCCAGGCTCTGCAGCCGTTGTGGGCAATCTCTCTTCTTCACTGAAGTTGGCACTGGGACCCAATCATCATAGGTAAGTATACAGATCTATTCTTTACAGCAGTGGTCCCCAACCTTTCTGGCATCAGGGACTGGTGTTGTGGAAGAAAATTGTGCCAAGGCCCGGGGGGTTTATGCGGCTTTTCGTGGGCAATTTATTGGGGCAATAGCTGGTGTTGGCACCTCAATCATCACGGCACCATGGTTCATATGGTGTCAAAATGATTGAAGCTCATTATTTCTATTATTACATTGTAATATAGAATGGAATACTTCAACTCACCGTAATGCAGAATCAGTGGGAACCCTGAGCTTGTTACCTGCCACCAGATGCAGAGTGTCACTTGCCACATCGTCTACCACCAGGTGCGGATTGTCACTTGCCACGTTGCCTGCCACTAGATGCAGATTGTCACTTGCCACATTGCCTGCCCCCAGATGCGGATTGTCACTTGCCATGTAGCCTGCCACCAGATGCGGATTGTCACTTGCCACGTCGCCTGCCCCCAGATGCGGATTGTCACTTGCCACTTTGCCTGCCTTCAGATGCAGCTTGTCACTTGCCACACGTCACCTGCCCCAGATGCGTTTTGTCCCTTGCCACCAGATGTGATTTGCCCTTGCCACATCGCCTGCCACCAGATGTGGATTGTCACTTGCCACATTGCCTGCCTTCAGATGCAGCTTATCACTTGAAACATCGCTTGCCACTAGATGCGTTTTGTCCCTTACCACGTCGACCTGCCACCAGATGCGTTTTGTCCCTTGCCACCTCACCTGCCACCAGATGCAGATTGTCACTTCCCACGTCTCCTGCCACCAGATGCAGATTGTTACTTGCCACGTTGCCTGCCACCAGATGCGGATTTTCACTTGCCACGTCGCCTGCCATCAGATGCAGCTTGCCATTTGCCTTGTCGCCTGCCACCAGATGCAGATTGTTACTTGCCACGTCACCGGCCACCAGATGCAGATTGTCACTTGCCACGTCACCTGCCTTCAGATGCGGATTGTCACTTGCCACGTCGCCTGCCATCAGATACAGCTTGCCATTTGCCACGTCGCCTGCCAACAGATGTGGATTGTCACCTGCCACCAGATGTGGTTTGTCACCTGCCACCACATGAAGTTTGTCAATGCAGTGGTGGCAGCACAGGCATGTGCATTAGTTCAGAGGCAAGCCTGAAGTAGTGGGTAGTGAGGGAGAACAGCGGTGATGGGCGGGCAGTGAGAGATAATCTCATCTCTCTCTGCTCGCCTGCCTCACCTCCAGCAGTGTAGCGGTGTTCTGCCACACTGTGTGGGCAGAAGAGCAGTGATGCGGGTGGGGAGAGATGATCTAATTTCTCTGCTCCCCAGCCTCACCACCAGCAGTATAGGGGCCCGCTGTGAGCGCGGAAGAGCGTCGATGCAGGCGGGCAGTGAGAGATGATCTCATCTCTCTGCTCGCTTGCCTCATCTCTAACAGTGTAGCGGCCTCGTTGTGAGGGCGGAACAGCGGTGATGCGGGTGGGCAGTGAGAGATGATGTCATCTCTCTGCTCGCTCCGCCACCGCACATCAGACAGTGCAACCTTCGCGGCCCAGCTGCAAACAGGCCATGGCCAGGTAGTGGGCGACAGCCCGGGGGTTGATATCCCCTGCTTTACAGGATACACAGAATAGGCTTAGAATGAGGGTGGTATTAGAAAGTATAGTTAGTGTTTGACTGAACCTCCACTTTAAGCTGTCCATACAAAGATTTCAGCTGGTTCCCGATAAAGCGGCAAAATTCAATCAATGGTTGGCCCTGTCAGCTGCCTCTTGCCTGACATCCCTCAACTGAAAAATTTAGAAGCTGGTCGGAAAATTGTCAGCGGAACAGAAACTGCATCCAAACAGATGTAGCTGCTGTCCAGATATTTTGACAGCTGGTGGAACTGGCTGTCAAAATACTATGGCAGCCGCTGGAGCTTCATTCATGTGTGGATGGAGAAATCTGTAATGCCGCGTACACACGGTCGGACTTTCTATCCTACTTGGTCCGGCACACTTTCCGACGGACTTTCGCCGGAGTTACGGCGGACTTTCCGAATGAACGGACTTGCCCACACACGGACAAGTCCGTTCATTTTGAACGTGACTCAGGTGCGACGGGACTAGAAAAGGATGTCAATCTTGCCGCTTTTATCGGCGAGATTGACACCTTACGAGCCCCGTCGCGGGGCATACCAGGCCCTTAGGCCTGGTATGGATTATAAAGGGAACCCCCTACGCCGAAAAAACGGCGTGGGGTCCCCCCTAAAATCCATACCAGACCCCGATCCGAGCACGCAGCCTGGCCGGTCAGGAAAGGGGGTGGGGACGAGCGAGCGCCCCCCCCCCTCCTGAACCGTACCAGGCCGCATGCCCTCAACATGGGGGGTGGGTGCTTTGGGGGAGGGGGGCGCCCTGCGGGGCCCCCCACCCCAAAGCACCTTGTCTCCATGTTGATGAGGACAAGGGCCTCTTCCCGACAACCCTGGCCGTTGGTTGTCGGGGTCTGCGGGCGGGGGCTTATCGGAATCTGGGAGCCCCTTTAATAAGGGGGCCCCCAGATCCTGGCCCCCCACCCTATGTGAATGAGTATGGGGTACATGGTACCCCTACCCATTCACCTAGGGAAAAAGTGTAAGTAATAAAACACACTACACAGGTTTTTAAAATAGTTTATTAAACAGCTCCGGGGGGGGGATCTTCCTCCGGCTTCGGTGGTCCCTCCGCTTCATCTTCTCCCGGCGTCCGGTTGGTTCTTCTCCCGGTGATCCAGTTCTTCGGCCGGCTCCTCTGCTGTCTTCAGGTAGCTCTCTTGCCAGCAGAGGTCCGGACTCCTGGGCTTCTGGGCTTCTTCTCTTCTCTTCTCTTCTCCAGATGTTGACACGACGCTCTCTCCGGCTGGACTGCTCTCCGAGGGCTGCGTTGTGACTTATATAGGCGGAGACCCCGCCCCCTTTTGATGTCACAGTCCCTGGGCATGCTGGGACTGTGACGTTTTAGGGGGCGTGGTCACTGGGTGATGTTGACCACGCCCCCTAAAACGTCACAGTCCCAGCATGCCCAGGGACTGTGACATCAAAAGGGGGCGGGGTCTCCGCCTATATAAGTCACAACGCAGCCCTCGGAGAGCAGTCCAGCCGGAGAGAGCGTCGTGTCAACATCTGGAGAAGAGAAGAGAAGAAGCCCAGAAGCCCAGAAGTCCGGACCTCTGCTGGCAAGAGAGCTACCTGAAGACAGCAGAGGAGCCGGCCGAAGAACTGGAACACCGGGAGAAGAACCAACCGGACGCCGGGAGAAGATGAAGCAGAGGGACCCCCGAAGCCGGAGGAAGATCCCCCCCCCCGAGCTGTTTAATAAACTATTTTAAACCTGTGTAGTGTGTTTTATTACTTACACTTTTTCCCTAGGTGAATGGGTAGGGGTACCATGTACCCCATACTCATTCACATAGGGTGGGGGGCCGGGATCTGGGGGCCCCCTTATTAAAGGGGCTCCCAGATTCCGATAAGCCCCCGCCCGCAGACCCCGACAACCAACGGCCAGGGTTGTCGGGAAGAGGCCCTTGTCCTCATCAACATGGGGACAAGGTGCTTTGGGGTGGGGGGCCCCGCAGGGCGCCCCCCTCCCCCAAAGCACCCACCCCCCATGTTGAGGGCATGCGGCCTGGTACGGTTCAGGAGGGGGGGGCGCTCACTCGTCCCCACCCCCTTTCTTGACCGGCCAGGCTGCGTGCTCGGATCGGGGTCTGGTATGGATTTTAGGGGGGACCCCACGCCGTTTTTTCGGCGTAGGGGGTTCCCTTTATAATCCATACCAGACCTAAGGGCCTGGTATGCCCCGCGCTCGCCGCAATAGGAAAATGTGTTTTTCCTATTGCAGCGAGCGCGAGATGCAATACCCTGCCTTCGTGTCGTATCTGGTCCGTCGGACCAGCATACACACGAGCGGGCTTTCCGTCGGACCAGCACACACACGAGCGGACTTTCCGCCCGAAACTGAGTCCGGCGGAAAGGTTTAGAACTTTCTTCAAATCTAGGTCCGGCGGGCTTTTGGGAAAAAGTCCGCCGGAAAAGTCCGCCGGCGCCTACACACGGGCGGATTGTTCGGCACACTCTGGTCCGCCGGACCAAGTATGCCGGAAAGTCCGACCGTGTGTACGCGGCATTAGATGTTTTTTGTTCAGCCTGCAGGTCGGCTTTAGAATATAGAACTCTCTTCTATATCTGGTGGGACTGTACTCACATAAAACCATTTCCCATTTTGGCAAAAAGTTCACAACATGATCACTCGTATCACTACTTACACCCTAGACTTTACTCCCGCTCAATATTTACTACACCACACCTCTCTACCACAATCCATTTACAGGAAATCTTGCTTCACCTCATAATGCTTCACCTCATAAACGCAGCTAAACAATGTGTTCCATTACGATGGAGAAACACTACTCCACCCACATTATCAGATTGGCTGAAACCTGTTGAAAAAATAGCAGAAATGGAAGACTTAATACATCAAGTTAAAGACAACCCAACAAAATATTGCAATACTTGGGCCTGTTGGATACACTTTCGTGGATCCTCAGAGTTCAAGACATTACTACTTAACCCACAACCTGGACCCCCACTGGAGCACAGTGACACACATGAGCGACGCCTGTCCTGGCTTGAGGTAGGAGTGTCCGCCATCCACATGCCCTCTCCCCTTAGTTTCTACCCCCTCCTGATTTCGAACCACAATTTACAACATGTCTAGCCTCCCTCCCCCCCCCCACATTTATCCCCTATATCTTTCGCAGACATACATACCACGTACACTACAAAATATAGAGGGAACACTATTCCACCCAATGGACCATCATTAATCATACCACACAATAGGTAAATGCTACCCTCTCCCCTCGCACAGTTTGCTCCCGTTAGGGGTGCTTGGGCTGGGAGTGGTCTTGCCTAGGGCCACATCACACTACTAGATATACCCTCAAAACACCATCACCAGATAGTGTATATTGTCGTTAGATGGCTTTAATTCCATTGGGATAACTACAAACTATTTAAGGTGACATGACCTTTCATGTACTTACTTATAAACGTTCCATTTGCTTTACAAATAAGCTCTTACGTCTCTCAATGCTATTCTGTAATTACATTAGAAATATCTAACCCTGACGTTTACAGATATATTTGCAGTACTTGTTGTTTACCGATGTACCTCTGTAAAATTTTAATATGTACTGTTATACCATTTGTACAACTTATTCTTATTTGAATAAAAATTTATGAAAAAAAAAAAAAAAGAATATAGAGGAAAGTGTGGGAGATATTTTATTGAATTCTGTACATGCAAAAGACATGAAAGGCAGATTGTACACAGATTACATACCAATTCTAAATGAACTGTGATTGACTATATGTAGATCACAGGTAAACAAAAAAAGCAATGCCAGATGTTATTTATTCCAATATTTTACAGCATATACATCTACAAATGTAATATATATATATATATATATATATATATATATATATATATATATATATATATATATATATATATATATACACACACACACACACACACACACACACACACACACATATATATATATATATATATATATATATATATATATATATATATATATATATATATATATATATATATATATATAAAAACATATATATATATATATAAACTTTAGAATACAGCCTTTGACTCTTCCTTCTTTTTTGCCCATTTCTAGGTGCTCAGTGCATAGATCCTTCAAACTGTAAGTAAACTCTATGTTTTTCAGGAAAACTGCATGATAAGACTTGACATTAAATGATTAAATATTACAAATTAGACACAGATTTTTAGATGATGATGTTTGACTGTTCATAGCCAGACTGTTAATAGTAATCAGCATCAGCACTTATTCATCAACTCAATCACTTAGGCAGGCTATAGATGGAGCGAATTTCTTTCCTGTAACCACAGTCAATTCCACCTGCCGGAAGAACACAGAGAGAGCAGTGATTATTGCTAGTGGCTGACAATAATCGCATGCTGAGAATCCGACATGCTGGTTGTACTCAAGTCGATCGATGGATGGGTACATTCAGACTTCCCATAAATGATTTGAGTCTCATCTGGTTCAGAAGGGACCATCGAACCATCTATGGCCGGCTTAAAGGGTTAAAGTACAAATACTCAACACAAATAGAATTTCTCTGCTAAAAAAGTGCAGCTCCTCCACTCTGGGAATCGCTAGATAGCTACATCTTCTCTCCAAATGTCTTAAACATGCATATAAAAACAAAACAACACTTTTACATCAGCGATCACCCCCATTCTCGCCCAACTATCATTCTTTATCACAATTCCAATTTTGATTCCAACAATTAACGGCCGTCAAGGTCTTAGACAGCCAAATCAAGCAATTTCATATCCTAGAAAATGAACAACCATAAATCAATGCTCAATCCTTAAGCTAGCCCTACACTGATCAAAATTTGGCCTGTTCAGCAGAGCCGGCCAATTATCAATGAGTGTGTGGCTGTCCCTATTCAACAAAAGTCTAATGGACACATTGATCACCCAAACTGCTGTGTGAGCATACCCAGCCCCTAATCCAGGTAGGGAACCTCCAAAATATTAATATTGGCAAATATGCAACATAGTCAACAAAGTCACCAAATGTCAGTAGAAAGCAGGGGGCTATGAGGGGTACGTAGCTTCACACTAGATGAACAAAGAGGTGCTCAACATTTTTTGCGTTGACAGTTAACGCTTCTTCAGGAGCATAAAGGGTTAATTACAATTTCAAATCCCATTCAAAACAAGCACAAACAGAGTTTTAATAATAACAATTTCACAAAAATACTAACATATTGTATTCAAAATCAGTACTAAATACTTACAAACAACATATGTGGATCACGGAGAGCGAGGAACAGAGCCAGTGGCAAATATGGCCCCCCATGGGTAGGTAGATATGGGGATACACCTAAGTAGCGAGGAACAGAGCCAGTGGCAAATATGGCCCCCATGGGTAGGTAGATATGGGGATACACCTAGGTAGCGTATAGATTAGGTGTATTACTCAACATATATACACATATATAACACATATATAACCTAGAGTATACATATACTCTCTGCACTACATAATGGAACCCATAATTTAATTGTATATAACACTTACAGCAAGAAGTAGTTTTATGTAGTTTTGCGGGGTATATTGGAGGCCTGACTGACTTTCAACGTAGTCCTGGTAATTCCAGTTGGATTGTCCCAGAAGAGTGCATATGCTGTCTAAAATCCTCCATCTGGAGGATTTTTTTGTCCCAATCACCCCCTCTTCAGTCTTTGGGGACCCATTCGAGGGCTATAAATGTAACCAGCGAGGTGTCAAAGCCATGGTACAAGTCAAAATGTCTACTGACTGGTGTGATCATTTTACCGCTTGATGTCAGTAGACATCTTGACTTGTACCATGGCTTTGACACCTCGCTGGTTACATCTATAGCCCTCCAAAGGGTCCCCAAAGACCTAAGAGGGGGTGATTGGGAAAAAAAAATCATCCAGAGGGAGACACTCTGGATAGAGAGACTCAATGTTACCCAGCCCCCTGGCTTAAATGAAGTCTGTTCCTATAAACCATTCCTCTAATGATCCTGTGTTTTTTCCCTAATTTGTTAGCTATCCATCACTCTAGCTGTTATTCATAATATATTCAACCTTTATGTAAAAAAAAAATATTAAATTGCTTTCTATGTTGTTTTTCTGTCTTTTGGTACCAGGTGTGGACCATGGAGGAGTATTGGGACTACTGAGTGGCTCGTTGGTTCCCCCGTCATTCTCCCATTATTTAGTTTTTTGGGGGGGGTAGATATGTGGCTAAAGACGCCGCTCTTGTTTACCGGCGGGGCTAGACTCAGTCATGCCCTGCTATGGTTTGCGGTGCGGCACCTCCAGATGCCACCAGGGGGTGCTCCTCTTCCCTTGGCTCTGGAGATTGCATCGCTGCACTGGTTGAACCGCGCCATTTGCATTGCACAGAAAAAAAAGAAAAAAAGATTACAGCGCACACATACAAAAATGACATTTATCCTGCAAGGCTAGTTAAAAACACCTGAGCATATTCAAAAAATACGGGGGTTTGGTCACACTATATGGTCATATAGTGCTAAGCCCACTTACTGCGACAAAGTACCCAGAACTAGTGGCTCCTACGCTATCCATAGAATGGAAGATCCTGTTTCTCTGAACCATGGGAGCATACACTTCTCTATATGGGAGAATTAAAGGACTCCTCTTATAACACAGGTGGACACTAATAAGAGGCAATGGTGAGGGGGTGGGGTGCTCCAGCCCAAAAGGATTTGGTCAGAATCCATACACTAGACAAAGATTTGGGGGGGGGAACACCCTAAAAAATGCACAAGATGCATTGCACATGGGCGGCGCGGCCGCCTGTGTGGGTGTGCACCCTCGGCCGGGCCCTTTCACGCCAGGTGGCGAGCTTATTGCACGCAACTGGTGTGGCAGTTGGAATGCACTTAATAGAGGGAGGTGAAACTTTATAGAGGGAGATGACCAGCGGGGTCTCATTTAGACCCGCTGATCATCTCCAGTTGTGGGTCAGCAGCTTACAGACGAGGAGTAGTACTAACTACACCCAGAAGATAATGTAAGTTTCACCCTGCTTAATATAACATAGTACTTTTGTGCCCCTTTCTCCCTGCGGGGTTCTCTACAACTTAAAAGTGTGTCTGTGTATCCCTTGTCTAGGCACCTAAGGAACCCCAAAGAGAAGGCTATGTTTGTGCTTTCGCCCTAATTGCATGAGGAAGAAGTTGTGGTACTACATGTGGGATAGAGGCTGCATACAATCAGTAATATAGACAGTATATGCACTCTTCTGGGACAATCCAATTGGGATGACCAGGACTACGCTGAAAGTCAGTCAGGCTTCAAATATACCCCGAAAAACTACATAAAACAACCTCTTGCTGTAAGTGTTATATACAATTATGGGTTCCATTATGTAGTGCAGAGAGTATAAGTACACTCTAGGCTTAATATGTGATATATATATATATATATATATATATATATATATATATATATATATATATATATATATATATATATATATATATGTGTATATATGTTGAGTAATACACCTAATCTATACGCTACCTACCTAGGTGTATCCTCATATCTACCTACCCATGGGGGGCCATATTTGCCATTGGCTCTGTTCCTCACTCTCCGTGATCCACATATGTTGCTTGTAAGTAATAGAGCTTTCTTTTGATAGTATTTGATCACCTCTGCCGTTTTTATTTTTTGCGCTATAAACGGAAAAAGACCGAAAATTTTGAAAAAAAAAATATATTTTCTACTTTTTGTTATAAAAAAAATACAATAAACTCAATTTTAGTCATACATTTAGTCCAAAATGTATTCAGCCACATGTCTTTGGTAAAAAAAAGGTCAATAAGCGTATATTTATTGGTTTGCGCAAAAGTTATAGCGTCTACAAACTAGGGTACATTTTCTGGAATTTACACAGCTTTTAGTTTTGACTGCTGGGCTGGGCTAAACGGGCAAAACGCAGGTGCTAGCAGGTATCTGGGCTGATCCCGCTAACACTGCATTTTTGGAAACCCTAAACTGCTGGGGACGCTAGTATAGATCTGATCGGATCAGATATTGATCCGTTCAGATACTATACCACTAAGGGAGGTGTATGCTGCGTGCGTGGGTGTTAGTGGTACTGGCGCTAACCTGACGCTGCCTGGGGCAACGCAGACCCTATCTGACCCTAAAACCTAAGTTATATCACCGCTGGGCGATCAGGGTCACCCGTAACAGTTATACGGTGGTCACTGGTGAAAGGGTTAACTAGGGGGCAATCAAGGGGTTAAAACCTTTATTAGGTAGTATATGGGGGTCCCTGACACTATAAAAAGCTGACGGCGAACCTATATATTTAC
This sequence comes from Aquarana catesbeiana, assembly GCF_042186555.1. Classification (NCBI taxonomy): domain Eukaryota; kingdom Metazoa; phylum Chordata; class Amphibia; order Anura; family Ranidae; genus Aquarana; species Aquarana catesbeiana. Next base: position 575,241,979 of record NC_133325.1, on the reverse strand, counting down.
CTCCATAACTAGCGTCACCAGTGACACTAATACAGAAATCAGAAAAACGATCGCTTAGTGACACTGGCGACGAGGGGTGATCACGGGGTTAAAACTTTATTAGGGGGGGTTAGGGGGGTACCCTAGACCTAAAGGGGGCTAACACTAACTGCCCTACCACTTCTAACTGTCACAAACTGACACCAATGCAGTAATCAGAAAAAAAAAAAAAAAACGCTTGGTGTCACTGTGACGGGGGGGGGGTGATTAGGGGGTGATCGGGGGGTGATGGGGGGTGTAAAGTATGCCTAGTGTGTTTTACTGTGTGTGTTATGTTGGTGCACTTACTCAGATGTCTTCTCTCCTCGGCGCCGGAACGGAAAATACCGAGCCGAGGAGAGATGACATCACTTCCTCTGCCGCTGTTTACTATACAGCAGCAGAGGAAGATTCTCATTCGTGGGGAGCGATTGCGAGGGGGTGGCCACGAATGAGTGGTCTCCCCCTCACACTGGATCGCTCCCCTAACAAAGCCTACCGCCTCGGGCACCGGGGAGGGCACGATGCGCCCCCCGCCCGAGGAAGGCAGATCACGTACCAGGTACGTGATTTTGCCTGCCCATGCCATTCTGCCACAGTATATCTGCGTTAGCTGGTCGGCAAGTGGTTAATACTTTGGAGGTTCCCTACCTGGATTAGGGGGTGGGTATGCTCACACAGCAGTTTGGGTGATTACCGTTGATGTTTTCTTTTGGTTTTTAACTATTTTAAATAAATTACTATGTTTACCTTTTATACATGTATAGCGAAACCCCCGAAGGAGCTGCTTTTGTTTGTTCAGTCTATTACTCTGCCTCTCAAAACCAAAGAACTGTCCTAGCCCCTCTGGCACATCTAGCAATGTGATTAATGGAATAACACAGTAATAACATACAAACTCAGTTCTGCTCTCTCAAGTTTACTTGGACCAGAGAAAAGTTTAAAGTAATATTAGTCAGCCAAGTCCTGTCCAGCCAGGACTTGGTTGAAACAGTTCTCAAAACAGCCAATAACATTATGCAACAATAAAATAATAATAACAACATACACAGAATAAATGGACTCCACAAACAAGCTATTGATTGATGTAGAATACTATGGCTAAAGGGGAACCCCAGGCCGGCCTATAGTACTTCTAATACACACACAATGAAGTAATACAAACACCAGTGGTGTGTCCCCTTTAAGAGCAACAACAATAATGTTCTAGTAGCAAAGCTTTGCGTTTGTTCTCTTCACTGGCATGTAGGAGCTCTGTAGACAAAGGTCCCTCAATGTAATGAGAAGGAATGTAAAATAGCCGGTGCTGTGATATAGCACTCTTCTGTGATCCGGATAACAGGTGTCTGTGCACAGTATTCAGGTGTGGTGTTAAGATTCCTGGGCAAAGCCCCCTCACCAATCCTGTACGCATTCAGCAGTCCTCCAAAGAGCCAAAGAGCGATCAGCCTATTCTCCTGGCTGCAGATGTGTCCCGATGGCTTTTAGTCTCTGACCCGTTGAATCGGCTGATTCTGTGACATTCCGCGCTGCTGCAGAGCGTCCTTCTGGAAGCATGTGGGTTCTGTTCCTCTTGGCTGGAGCTGCAGACTGTGTGCCCCTTAGTAGGCCGCAATCCCCTCACACAGCAACAGAGGGTTACTTTCCCAATGGGATCCAGAAAACAAGGCCTCTCGGCCTGGTCCGCCCTGTGCTTTTTATACATGTTTCTTAGTTTCTGATACAGTGCCCATAATGTCCCACTCTCAGTGGTCTTCATCCCTCTCATACTTCATAGGAATGAGGCATAGTTAACCTTGCTTATGTCCTCGGTAGCCACAGTGACATAATTAATTCAATTGTTAAAGGACACATTGGAAATTTATTGATCAGCTGCTACAGCCAATTAGGTGCAGATCAGTGTATTTTGACAGTGGCGGGTGCTGCTGTCAGAACAAGATGTCCCAGAAGGGAGGACTGCTCTATCCACCCATTTGTGTAGATGGAGGAGTATTTTAGTTTTTTTTCTTCAGCCTGCTGGTTGAATAAAAAAATGAACCATGTATGGCCAGCCTTTAAAACAGCTGACACAATGGGGTTGATTTATTAAAACTGGAGAGTGCAAAATCTGGTGCAGTTCTGCATAAAAAACAATCAGCTTCCAGGTTTTTTTGTCAAAGCTTAATTGAAGAATCTGAAGTTAGAAACTGATTGGCTACCATGCTCAGCTGCACCAGATTTTGCACTGTCTAGTTCTAGTAAGGTAACTAAGGTGTCCCTTTTGAGCCAGAGTTCAAGGAGACAAGGAGTTGTCTCCATGAACTCGCATGATTTCATTCCCGCATGTCAGTCACGATTTCGGGGGCAATTTCAGTGACATCTGTACGGGTTTCTGCACAGATGTCTATTGAAATCACACCCCGAAGTCTCCAAAAATAGTACAGAAACTACTTTTGGGAATTGGTGCAGCGATGCACCGATTCTGATGGCAAAGCCGCCAAATTGCTGCAAGGTAAACCAGGGCTTAATCTCAGGTTCTTTTGTTTCTTTTCACCCAAAATGATACAGTATGTGCATCCAAAATTTAAAAAAAAACTATGTAAAATAGACAGTGGTATAAACTTAAAGCGGAGTTCCAATAAAAAAAAAATTAAAAGTCAGCAGCTACAAATACCGCAGCTGCTGACTTTAATAATCAGACACTTACCTGTCCCAGGGTGCAGCGATGCGAGGGAACGAAGCCCCGCTCGTCTCCCCCTCCTCTCTGCGGCGACAGTATTGTCACTGTGGGCGCTCGGCTGTGGCGCGAGCCGCTCTGCGCGCTGTGACTGGCAATCATCTGGGACCTGTGACATGTCCCAGATGATTGCCGAGAGGGAAGAGGGAGAGGTGATCTCCCTTCCAGCGCAGCGGAGCCCTGGGAGGAAGTGGGAGTTTCCGCTCCCCCTCCAAAAAATGACGTGCCAAACATGGCATGTCAGGGGGTCACCTTCCCTTAAAGCGGAAGTTCCATTTTTGGGTATAACTCTGCTTTAAAGAGGTTCGTCAGTCTGAAAAAAAATGAAAAATCAGCAGCTACAAATGCTGTAGCTACTGACTTTTAGGCCTCATGCACACTGGACGTTATAATAACGTTATAAAAACGGCAGTAGCTTTGCAGTTAGTTTTTCAACGTTCTTGCAATAAAGTTTTTTAGCATTTAGCATTAGCGCTTTTAATCGTTTTTTTTTATGGGATCAAAAGCATTGGTGAACCGTATTTTGAGCGTTTATCTGTGTTTTTTGATGTTCGAGAGTTTTTACAGCTGAAGAACTCCACTAGTTTTGGATTTTTTTTTACACCCAAAAAACGCCCCAGCCAAAAACAGTTGATAACAGCCTATGTGTGCATGGACACATGGGATAACATGCTGGAGAGTTTATTGACTGTCCAAAAAAAGTTCAGTCCAGTGTGCACAAGGTCTAAATAGAAGGACACTTATCTGTTGAAGGATCTGCACTTACCAAGGCCGGGTCTTTGGGACCCTGGTGCCGGCATGTTTACTGTGGGAAGCCGGCTGTGACTCTTTGCAGCTTAACAGCCAGTTCCCCACTGCACATACACGCTGCGCTTTGTGAATGGACGACCTGCTCCCGGGACCTGTTATGTGTCCCAGGAAGTTGTGGCGGGAGGGGGTGTATTTAACTTCTGCTGGGATCGCTTAGGCCGTTCCAGTAGAAGTGGAAGCAGGTACCTGTCAAAACTAGGTACCTGCTCTCTAAAAAAATTAATAAATAAAAGTAAAAAAAGGGGGGGAGGGACAAAAAGTGGAACTTCCTTTTTTAGGTGAAGTTCCACTTTAAAGGCTAAGTTCACTTTTTATTTTCTAAATTCCAGCCCCCTATGCACCAACATAGCATTTATGTTTTGAAAAAATATCAAAGCTTTCCATAAAATCTACAGACACGTACCTTACTCTCCTCCATCCATGATTCCAAACGTATCTATTGCTTCTGTCTTACGTCCTTACAGACTTTAGGTCATGACACAGGAAGGAGTTGACCAGCTGGTCTCATTAGCACACACCCTGTATCATCCACCCACCCACTCCCAGCTGCACATTTTTTAAATGAAATGCAATCAATCAGTGATCACCCTTCTCACTAAATAAACAGATTGCATAGTGTATGGCCATCTTTATACAAGTACATAGAAGGGAGTGGACAGAAACACTCAGCTGTCAAGCCCCGTTCACATCTCTGCATAGCGGGAACTCGCATTCCCACATGCATTTTTTTTTTGCTTTTTAGCGAGGTGGGGAGGTGTTTTGGAGCATTTTCACTCATCACACATAGGGCAGCCCATCCACCTGAATGAGCTGCCCTACACGCAGCAATCACCCCAAAGAAGCTTCAGAACTTTTTTTTAGAGCGAAGCTTGGTGCGTTTTTTACTGCGATTTTTGGTGCAAGGCATTTCTGAAATGCAAGGAAACGCACAGATGTGAATGGAGCCTCATTGTTCTTGTGTTATCGCACCAATTTCACTTTCAGGCCCCATTAACATCTAGCATAGTGGGAGCGAACGTTTTGTGGCTCGTTTTTCCTGTGACACGCATAGGGCAGCCTGCTGATTTCAATGGGTTGTGCTATATGTGGCTTATGGGACTTGGTGGTTTGTAGGTTGCATGTTATTTACTGTACGTTTTGCAGCATTTGCCATTCATTTTTTAAAGCGGAACTTCTGCTCGCTGTACTCCTTCCCCCCTCTGGTGCCACATTTGGCACCTTTAGGGGGGGGGGGGACAAGATACCTGTCTTTCACAGGTATTATGTCCCCACTTCCGGGAGCCTCAGCCGTGGGTATTTGCGTCATCGCTGAGGTTCCCTCCTCCTCCCTCCTCCTTCCCCGGCCACCGGGCCAGTAGGAGAGAGGAGCGGGGCCTCGCGCATGCGCAGTAGGGTTCACAGCATGGAGGCAGCATACACCTGACAGCTGATGGAAACATCAGCTGCGGTGCCGACATCGCTGGACTCCAGGACAGGTAAGTGTCCGATAATTAAAAAGTCAGCAGCTGCAGTATGTGTAGCTGCTGGCTTTTCATTTTTGCATCGGTGGTCGGACCTCAGCTTTACCATGCCAAATGTATGTTTGCTTCTGTGTTTGGTGTGTTGTTAACAGTTAATGGCACAAAAAGCGCATTAAGTAATTTTAGGTGTATAAAAGTGGCCATACACTATACAGTACAATCTGATTGTACAATCTCCTTAGGATCTGCCATCAATTATGTAGTGCAAGGGCCTGCCTGATTGGATACAGAGTGATTGGCTAGATAGGTGTTTCCTTCTTATATATACATTTGGTAAATCTAAAGAAGATTGTACAATCAGATTGTATAGTGTATGGCCACCTTTTATACACCTAAAATTACTAGTTGTGCTTTCAGTGCCATTAATTGGTAACGGTACACCAAACACAGAAGCAAACACACATTTTGCCATGTAAAAAAACGAGTGGCAAATGCTGCAAACACGCAGCCCACAAACCGCCAACAAGTCCCATAAGCCACATATAGCACAGCCCATTTAAATCAATGGGCTGCCCTATGCGTGTCACAGGAAAAACGAGACACAAAACGTTCACTTCCACTATGCTAGATGTGAATGGGGCCTGTGCGATAACACAAGAACAATGAGGCTCCATTCACATCTGTGCATTTCCTTGCATTTCAGAAATGCACTGCACCAAAGATCGCAGTAAAAATGCACCAAGCTTCGCTCTTAACCACTTCAGCCCCGGACCATTTGGCTGCCTAAAGACCAGAGGACTTTTTCCAATTTGGCACTGCGTCGCTTTAACTGCTAATTGCGCGGTCATGCAATGCTGTACCCAAACGAAATTTGCGTCCTTCTCTTCACACAAATAGAGCTATCTTTTGATGGTATTTGATCACCTCTGCGGTTTTTATTTTTTGCGCTATAAACGGAAAAAGACCGAAAATTTTGAAAAAAAATGATATTTTCTACTTTTTGTTATAAAAAAAATCCAATAAACTCAATTTTATTCATACATTTAGGCCAAAATATATTCGGCCACATGTCTTTGGTAAAAAAAATGTCAATAAGCGTATATTTATTGGTTTGCGCAAAAGTTATAGCGTCTACAAGCTAGGGTACATTTTCTGGAATTTACACAGCTTTTACTTTATGACTGCCTATGTCATTTCTTGAGGTGCTAAAATGGCAGGGCAGTACAAACCCCCCCAAATGACCCCATTTTGGAAAGTAGACACCCCAGGGAATTTGCTGAGAGGCATGTTGAGCCCACTGAATATTAACTTTTTTTTGTCCCAAGTGATTGAATAATGACAAAAAAAAAAAAATTACAAAAAGTTGTCACTAAATGATATATTGCTCACACAGGCCATGGGCATATGTGGAATTGCACCCCAAAATACATTCAGCTGCTTCTCCTGAGTACAGGGATACCACATGTGTGGGACTTTTTGGGAGCCTAGCCGCGTACGGGGCCCCGAAATCCAATCACCGCCTTCAGGATTTCTAAGGGCGTAAATTTTTGATTTTACTCCTCACTACCTATCACAGTTTTGAAGGCCATAAAATGCCCAGATGGCACAAAACTCCCCCAAATGACCCCATTTTGGAAAGTAGACACCCCAAGCTATTTGCTGAGAGGCATGTTGAGTCCATGGAATATTTTATATTTTGACACAAGTTGCGGGAATGTGACAATTTTTTTTTTTTTTGCACAAAGTTATCACTAAATGATTTATTGCTCACACAGGCTATGGGCATATGTGGAATTGCACCCCAAAATACATTTAGCTGCTTCTCCTGAGTATGGGGATACCACATGCTCTCATTTGTTTTTGAAAATGAAGAAAGACAAGAAAAAACATTTTTTTTTTCTTTTTTCTATTTTCAAAACTTTGTGACAAAAAGTGAGGTCTGCAAAATACTCACTATACCTCTCAGCAAATAGCTTCGGGTGTCTACTTTCTAAAATGGGGTCATTTGGGGGGGTTTTGTGCCACCTGGGCATTCCACGGCCTCCGAAACTGTGATAGGCAGTGAAGAGTGAAATCAAAAATTTACGCCCTTAGAAATCCTGAAGGCGGTGCTTGGTTTTCGGGGTCCCGTACGCGGCTAGGCTCCCAAACAGTCTCACACATGTGGTATCCCTGTACTCAGGAGAAGCAACAGAATGTATTTTGGGGTGTAATTTCACATATTCCCATGGCATGTTTGAGCAATATATCATTTAGTGACAACTTTGTGCAAAAAAAATAAAAATTTGTCTTTTTCCCGCAACTTGTGTCACAATATAAAATATTCCATGGACTCGACATGACTCTCAGCAAGTAGCTTGGGGTGTCTACTTTCCAAAATGGGGTCATTTTGAACTGTCCTGGCATTTTATGCACAACATTTAGAAGCTTATGTCACACATCACCCACTCTTCTAACCACTTGAAGACAAAGCCCTTTCTGACACTTTTTGTTTACATGAAAAAATTATTTTTATTTGCAAGAAAATTACTTTGAACCCCCAAACATTATATATTTTTTTTAAAAGCAAATGCCCTACAGATTAAAATGGTGGGTGTTTCATTTTTTTTTTTTCACACAGTATTTGCGCAGCGATTTTTCAAACGCATTTTTTGGGGAAAAAACACACTTTTTAAAATTTTAATGCACTAAAACACACTATATTGCCCAAATGTTTGATGAAATAAAAAAGATGATCTTAGGCTGAGTACATGGATACCAAACATGACATGCTTTAAAATTGCGCACCAACGTGCAAAGGCAACAAAATAAATACATTTTTAAAAGCCTTTAAAAGCCTTTACAGGTTACCACTTTAGATTTACAGAGGAGGTCTACTGCTAAAATTACCGCCCTCGATCTGACCTTCGCGGTGATACCTCACATGCATGGTGCAATTGCTGTTTACATTTGACGACAGAGCACTTAGCGCGAGAGCAGGGGGCGACAGGGGTGCTTTTTTTTTCTTTTTTTTTTTTTTTTCTTTATTTTTTTTTGCTTTTTTATCTTATTTTTAAACGGTTCCTTTCATTTTTTTTTAATCATTTTTGTTGTTATCTCAGGGAATGTAAATATCCCCTATGATAGCAATAGGTAGTGACAGGTATTCTTTTTTGAAAAAATTGGGGTCTATTAGACCCTAGATCTCTCCTCTGCCCTCAAAGCATCTGACCACACCAAGATCGGTGTGATAAAATGCTTTCCCCATTTCCCAATGGCGCTGTTTGCATCTGGCGAAATCTAAGTCATGAAATGCTCGTAGCTTCCAGTTTCTTAGGCCATAGAGATGTTTGGAGCCACTCTGGTCTCTGATCAGCTCTATGGTCAGCTGGCTGAATCACCGTCTGCATTCTCAGGTTCCCTTTTGAGACAGGGGAGTCAGAGAAAAACACGGAAGTCGGTGGGGGGGGGCATTCCCTCCCACTGCTTGTAAAAGCAGTCTAGAGGCTAATTAGCCGCTAGGATTGCTTTTACATGAAAGCCGACCGCTGGCTGAAAAGAATGATACCAAGATGATACCTAAACCTGCAGGCATCATTCTGGTATAACCACTCAAAGTCGTGAATGGCGTACCTGAAGACAAAAAAATGGTTAACAATAAAACACAGTAAACGGTAAAGTATAAAAAATTGCATACCTGAAAAGCAAACATGATAAAACATAATAACAATAAAACATTGCAGAATAGAATACAGTAAAAAAGAGCAGAACTATAGAGAGAGCATAGAGAGAGAGAGAACAATAAATGACAACTATTTTTTTTTTATTTTATATATATATTTTTTTTTTTACACTTTTTTTTGTAACTAACTTTTATAACTGTAACCGGTTCCAGGTTCGGGTCTCAAAATGCGATGGCATCTTGGGAGACCCTGTGAAAGTGCGCCTAGTCTGTGCAATGCTCTACCCTACGTTAATACTCAACTAGTGAATGGTAGCGTTCAAAAAATTCACCAATGCAAAGACCAGGATTATCAGGACAGGAGGGACAATAATAGCGGGCGTCATGCCTATATCCGCGCTTGCTGCAGACATGACATCTTTTTTGGGGGGGTTCGTTGGGTAGAGGTACTCGGGAAGACATAAAGAAAATGCCTCTCATGCAGCCGACTGTATTTGGTTGGGAATGTGAATGGGGGAAGTACGGGCACTGCAGAAGTGGTGGGTTCCCAATTAGGATTGGCGAATGCAGCAGGAAGGGCATTATGGACACGACGGGCCTGTGTTTGTCTTCTTCTTGGTGGCAGCGGGACACTACTTGTGCTTGCCACCTCACCAGCTTGAACTGTACTTATGGGACTCGCCACGTCACCAAGTGTTACTGCAGTGCTGGTTTGACTACGACCGGGGTGTATTAGGCCGCTGGTGCTTGCCAGTTCACCAAAACGCTACCAAAAAAACTGTTAGCGATCGCAGGGATCAGGCCTGACTCTGCGAACGTTGCAGTTATGTGTTTAGTGTTTTGTAAGTGACAGTGATCGATCGATACTGCACTTGGGTGGGCTGGGCTGGGCCGGGTGGAGGGGCAAAATGCAGGTGCTAGCAGGTATCTGGGCTGTTCCCGCTAACACTGCGTTTTTGGGAACCCTAAACTGCTGGGGACGCTAGTATAGATCTGATCGGATCAGATATTGATCCGATCAGATACTATACCACTAAGGGAGGTGTACGGTGCGTGCGTGGGTGTTAGCGGTACTGGTGCTAACCTGACGCTGCCTGGGGCTGGTGCTTGCCAGTTCACCAAAATGCTACCAAAAAAACTGTTAGCGATCGCAGGGATCAGGCCTGACTCTGCGAACGCTGCAGTTATGCGTTTAGTGTTTTGTAAGTGACAATGATCGATCGATACTACACTTGGGTGGGCTGGGCTGGGCTGGGCGGAGGGGAAAAACGCAGGTGTTAGCAGGTATCTGGGCTGATCCCGCTAACACTGCGTTTTTGGGAAACCTAAACTGCTGGGGACGCTAGTAATGATCTGATCGGATCAGATATTGATCCGTTCAGATACTATACCACTAAGGGAGGCGTATGCTGCGTGCGTGGGTGTTAGCGGTACTGGCGCTAATCTGACGCTGCCTGGGGCGATGCATATCACCGCCGGGCGATCAGGGGGCTAAACCTTTATTCGGTAATAAACGGCGGGTGCCCTGACACTATAAAAAATAAACGAACTAACCAGCGTCACCCGTAAGGGTTATATGGTGAAAGGGTTAACTAGGGGGCAATCAAGGGGTTAAAACTTTTATTCGGTAGTATATGGGGGTACCTGTCGCTATAAAACGCTGACGGCGAACCTAAATATTTACCTCCCTAACTAGCGTCACCAGTGACACTAATACAGCGATCAGAAAAATGATCGCTTAGCGACACTGGCAACGGGGATGATCAAGGGGTTAAAACTTTATTAGGGGGGGTTAGGGGGGTACCCTAGACCTAAAGGGGGCTAACACTAACTGCCCTACCACACTAACTGTCACAAACTGACACCATGCAGTAATCAGAAAAAACAAAACAAAAAAAAAACTGCTTGGTGTCAGGGGGGGAGGGGTGATCGGGGGTAAAGGGGGGTGTAATGTGTGCCTGGCATGTTGTACTGTATGTGTGTGTGTTGTGCACTCACATTGATGTCTTCTCTCCTCGGCGCCGGAACGGAAACTGCCGAGCCGAGGAGAGATGACATCACATCCCCTGCCTCTGTGTACTACACAGAGGCAGGGGAAGATTCTCATTGGCTGGGAGCGATCGCGAGGGGGGGGCCACGAATGGATGGCCTCCCCCTCGTCTCTGATCGCTGCCAGACCAAAGCCGACCGCCTCGGGCACCGGGGGGGGTCCGATCCGACCCCCCGCCCGCGGGAAGGCAATCACGTACCAGGTACGTGATTTTGCCTGCACGTGCCATTCTGCTGATGTATATCAGCGTGAGGTGGTTAAAAAAAGTTCTGAAGCTTCTTTGGGGCGATTACTGCATGTAGGGCAGTCCATTCAGGTGGATGGGCTGCCCTATGTGTGATGAGTGAAAATGCTCCAAAACACCTCCCCACCTTGCTAAAAAAAAAAAAACGCATGTGGGAATACGAGATCCCGCTATGCAGAGATGTGAACGGGGCTTGACAGCTGAGTGTTTCTGTCCACTCCCTCCTATGTACTTGTATAAAGATGGCCATACACTATGCAATCTGAGTATTTAGTGAGAAGGTATTTAGTGAGAAGGGTGATCACTGATTGATTGCATTTCATTTCAAAAACGTGCAGCTGGGAGTGGGAGGATGGATGATTTATTCCCAAAACAACTCAGCCAGTACATGAAGAAAACAAACAAATAAATTGGGTGTATGGCGCTACCTACTAGCCAAGGGCCCACAGGTGTATATGGAAGGGGGTGAGAGGACTGCACCATAGGTATCAAGGCCTCACCGGCATATATCTCCTGAGACCCCACCTAAGATCAAAAGTCAGTACCTCCTATATAGGTATACCTATGAGGTGTATATAGGTGTGATGATAAAGGACGTACACCCTATTTAACGTGTAAGTGCACTGCAGTGCAGGTAAGCCCCTAATGTGATACCTACAAAGCACAATCTAGAAGTACCTAGTATCTGTATAAGTGCCAAACCTTAAAGTAAATGAGTGGCATGTATATCCTAGAAATACGTGACAAGTGATACACACAGTGCAACAAATATAAGTGCTAATCCTATTAAATGCATTCAGCTACCAATAATGAAAAATAAAACATAAAATATAAACAAGTGAACCACATCCAAGGAAAATATATCAGAGGGTCACAGGTATAATAACCAAATTATGGGCATATAGCACAGTCCAAATGGGTTAAACCACACTCTAAAGGCATATATACGCCCGTATACATTATAAGGGATCAGTCCTTACATAGATGAATAGATAACAGTTCATATAAAGTGTAGGTCTGGTAATGCTCAGGTGTGTAGCAGAAGCCTATAGGTGACTTGAGTGCTTGCAATGTCTTCAGGTGACTTTTGTGCTCCCCCTCAAGGGTCCCTACTCACCCCAACAGGGGTAATACACATGTAGATATAATCAATGCGATCAGTTCACCACGGTGTCTGCTGTGACTGTTCCCAAGGCAATCCTCTGACTCCAGGTGGATTGGGCGTCATCCTTCTTAAACCCCTCAAGGGAGAAAAAAATAAACTCCCATAGTGTAGTAAAGTTGAAGTATGTTCATTTATTGCAAAAAGCAGATAAAATAAACAAAAAAAACACATTCCAAAAAGTCATAAGAGTATGCAGCCAGCTTCTAGACAGCGGTAAGCAGGCTGTAACACAGAATCTAAAAATGAAAGTAAAAATGAACCCAAGATGGGGTCAGCAGCGGTCCGCTGCACTCCAACTGCGTTCCACCAGCTCGAGTACCCGGAAGTGACGTAGCGTACGACTCGAGCTGTATCTTCAAAAGAAGGGGGGAATCGCCCCAAAACTCAAACATTCAATTCAAATAATATCAACACTTTTATTAATAAATATATTACATTTTTTTAAAATATGTAAACTGTCCCCCTTAAATAAGGTGACACTGCCACATAATAAAATGGAAGCGAATGAGGGAGTAAGGGAGGGAACACCACAGCTTGCTGCTACTGAGTCGACTGAAATCTGGGGCTCAGAACCCCCTTTTTATCTGAAACTCTCCTCACAGATCCCCCTAAACTGCCAAGATACAGTGGTCAGCTGACCTCTGCAGCAAACAGGGGGCCAATCGAAAACCTTCCCGCATTTTTTCAACCTGAGGTGATCCTAGCAACCCCGCTACCGCAATCCCATGAGGAAGAGGGGGTTATAGCTGTTTTTCCCCCCTTTTCCTTTCATGGGATAGCATGGGACAGCAGGCGGGAAATATTGTCTAAAACTTAATTAATAAGTAAATAAATACCAGCAGACAAGCTTTGGATAAAAAAGGCCGCGGTTGTTTATTATTGGTTTCAAACGTTTTTATAAATAAATTAATTCATACTTTCAAACATCATAAATAAGCTTTAAGCTAACCTAGCCACTACGGCTCAGGCTGCAAAAACAAATCCCAACTTTTAATAAATTAAAAACTTTATTCAACAAGAAACATGTCAATAACTCGTCCCCCTTTGTTAAATTTTTTTTTTTTTTTTTTTACAAAGGTGACCCTACCACATAACAACAGCCGTGACAAATAAAATAATAAAAAAGGGGGTGGGGGAGGGGGGAACACCACAGCTCCTCTTCTGAGGCAAATGAGCCCGCTAGCTACGGAACCCCTTTTTATATCCCTAACTAGCCTAACTCTAACCAGTTTAAACTAGCTTTTCCCGGGCTTTTACCTTTGACTCATGAGAGGTCGCCTGTACCCCTCTCTAAGCCATGTGAGCCACCTGTGTTTCCCCTAAGAGCAGCAGGCTCCCAGGGGGAACTAGAAACTGCCATTCCCGCTCCTGTTCATTATTTGTGATTTCCTTGAAGCCCCCCAGAGGAAGAAACTATTTGTCTTTTATACGTCCTTTTATGCGAGGAAAGCTATTCTTCTACAATGGAACCAGGCTGGCTGTCCCTGGTGAATGCCGCTCTGCCCCTCTTTAAATTAACGTATCTAGGAAGAAACTGCCCAAGCAAATTCGATAAGATTTGGGCCTGTTGGGTTGAGGCGAGACATCTGTCCCTAGAATAACTGAGGTTAGCTATACTATCACCATGCCACCTCTCCTTTGGCAACCACTTTCCTGTACGATCACTTTAAAACTCCAATTTAATCATAGGAATTAAGTGCTACACTGGACTTGGAGAGACCCGCCCTTCCCCCCCCCCCCGGTGGGTTAAGTCAAGACATCTGTCCCTAGAATAATTACGGTTAGCTATACTATCACCATGTCATCTCTCCTTTAGCACCACTCTCCTGTGTGATCACCTTAAAACTCCAATTTAATCATAGGAATCAAGCGATACACTGGACTGGGAGAGACCCGCCCCCCCCCCACTTCCTCTCCCTATCCTTTCTCTACCCCCCCGGTCCCTTCTTGGGCCTCTCCTCCTCCCCCCCCCTTGCTCTTGAGTTCTTAGCTGCCACTTGGGTAATATGGTAAATGCTAACCTGTCAATTACTTTTGCAATAACAGTTGCACTTGATATGACTATGTGTTTGCACTAACAGATTGTTCCATTGGTTAACGACTATGAAAATTGGTATTGTAATGTGATTTATACTCTAAAAATTGAATAAACTTTATGTTAAAAAAAAAGAAACTGCCATTCCCGCCGCTCTCCCATGAGGAAAAGGGGTGGCAAAAAACTGCCTTCCCCCTTTTCCTATCATGGGACAGCAGGCAGGAAATATTGTCTAAAACGTAATTAATAAGTAAATAAATACCAGCAGACAAGCTTTGGATAAAAAAGGCAGCGGTTGTTTATTATTGGTTTCAAATGTTTTTATAAATAAATTAATTCAAACTTTCAATCATCATAAATAAGCTTTAAGCTAACCTAGCCACTACGGCTCAGGCTGCAAAAACAAATCCCAAAAGCCAGGTGGACCTAAGAACACCTGACCACAAAACCCCAACCCGCGGCCATCTCCACACAGGTGCTCAAGGCTGCGTTAAAAATGTCCAAACCTATTTCAGATAAATGCACTCCGTCTGACCTATAAAGACTCTCGATACCACCCTCCAGCTCCATGTGCCTAAAAGATAAAATGCCTAGGTTTGACAAGAGTTTTGACACTGCCCTATTAACCCTTTTTCTGATTTTTTCAAAGGGGCGCACAGAGGGAGGAGAAAGCCACTCCAATCTTTGCACAATCTCTGAAAAAATCACCCTAGTGTTGGGAAAAATTAATTGAATTGTTTGCAAGTCGTCCCTAATTTGAAATATAATATCCAACGTTTTTCTTTTGCCAATATCATTTCCCCCAAGATGTATGATTAACACATCTGGTGGGGGAAAATGAAGAAGTTGCGACATCACTAAATTTAAATCAGACCATAACATACCTCTTTTCCCACTCCAAAAAACCTTAAATTTATTTACATCCAAACCTAGATTAACACTATAAATTCTGTGTTGCGCTCTGCGCTGTGCCCAGTAGATGAACGAATGTCCAACAATCCAAACAATGCAGATTTTACCTGAAATGAATCAAAAATTTTTGTTAGGACGAATATATAACAAATATCTATCTGATTTCCATCTACCGAGCTTTTTTATTGAGTTAACATCTAGTCCTAATCTTGCAGCTTCAGTAGCAGCTCCAATCCTAAAAGAGTGAGACGTTAGCCGATACTGATCTAAATTCAAAACTTTTAAACATTTCTTTAAAACACATATGAACTGATATTTAGTAAGGGGTAAACCCGATTCATGTATGAAAAATTTCTTACCCCCTGTAGGCCTAACCAAAGCATATTGGTTAACTAAGTAAACTGGACAAATATGCCAACTCACGCAATTCTCTAACTGTATCCAAGAACCCCTGCCCAATTGGTCCGTTTTCGATTTATTGATCAATATTCTAATTGAATTTTTAAAAATAAGAATATCTGAAGTTTGTATAGAGACCAGCTCAGACACTCTATGTGCGGCAAAAAATATAATTGAAAAAAACAGCTTGAACTAATTTTGATTCAAATGCCGAAAAACAAACTTTTCCCGTAACTGAGCAAAGTTCGCCCAAGACTTTTGGGGTAATCGGTTTGCGTGAATCACTCCTAAAATTATCTCTCTTATAACCTTTTAAAGCCTGCTTAACTGAAAAATATTGCATGCATGACGGCATATTATTAATTTTCAAGAAAAAAGAAATACCAGATAAAGTCTTTTGCACATAAGACCAAGAGTAACGTTGGGCAAATAGGAAACTAAGAAATTGTAATGTTAAACTTTCAGAAAAAGAACCCATTGGTTCATGAATCAGATGTAAAAATTTCAAATAAAGAAACCAGGCCGATTGATACCCAGCCCAAGTTGAAGGTGCTACTGAATTAATGATGTACTCAGATATGGGCCTCAAACCAGGTCCCATAAATTGGGTGGACATGACAGTCCCACTCGGTCCGCCTCCAGGAATAACTGGAAGAAACGATCCATCTGTAGGCGAGATAATGCATCTGCCAAATCATTGTCCTTACCTGGTACTTGAACAGCTTTCATCCAAATGTTGAGGCTTAAACATTTAAAAATCACATGCCTTAAAAGAATGATAACTGGAGGAGATTTCGATGTTAAGCAGTTGATGGCATACATAACTCCTTTATTATCTGTTCTTATCAAAATCCTCTTATTTCTAAAAAAGGATCCCCAAATTTCGATGGCTACAATAATGGGAAATAATTCCAATAGAACTATGTTTTTTAAATATCCTTTTACTTGCCAAGTTGGATTCCAATGCCCCGCGCACCAATTGTTTCGCCAAATAGCAGCAAAACCAACAGATAATGCGGCATCTGTAAATAGCAAGAAATTTTTATCTAAAATGAATTCCTCCTGCCACATAGCTCTATCATTGAAGTGATAAAGGAACTGCAGCCAAAGTATTAGGTCTTCTTTCATATCATGAGATAACCGGATATGGGAAAATGGAGATTTTAAACCAGAGATTGAAATATATAGTCTTCTGGAAAAAAAATTTCCCACCGGCATAATTCTAGTAGCAAATGCTAACAGACCTAAAAGAGACTGCATCTCCTTTAAACATACTTTCTTTTTTCTAATTAAATTTAACAGTAACTTTATAAGTTTTTCAACTTTAGAATCAGGAAGTCTAAATTCCATTAAATTCGTATCAATCACTATACCTAAAAACTCCAACAGGTTGAAGGCCAAATCGTTTTTTCTTTTGCCAAAGGGATACCAAAATGACTACATATTTGACAAAAGTTATTTAATAAATTACAACAATCAGCAGAACTAGGGGGGCCTAAAAATAAAAAATCGTCTAAATAATGAATCAAAAACTCTGAACTAGATATAAACGAAACTACCCACTCTATAAAGGAAGAAAAAGATTCGAAATAAAAACAAGACAGAGAGCAACCCACTGGCAGACATTTATCAAAATAAAACTTACCATCAAAGAAAAAACCTAGGGAACTGAAACATAATGGGTTAATTGGGAGAAGGCGATAAGCTGATTTAACATCCGCTTTTGCCATCATAGCCCCCTTACCTAAACATCTAAGCTTTGTAAGGGCATCCTCAAAAGAAGCATAAGAAACCGATGACAAACTATCATCAATTTGATCATTGAGGGAATTACCTTTGGGGAATGATAGATGGTGAAATAATCTGAATGATTTTTTTTCTTTTTGGAACAATGCCTAACGGAGAAATTCTAAAATCTTTAAAAGGAGGAGAACTAAATGGACCTTCTATTCTACCTTCTAGAATTTCAGTATTAATTTTCGATAATACCATGCTGGGAAATTCATCTACTGATTTTAAATTATTAACTAGACTACAACCTTGACCCGAAAATATAGGTAATAAAAAACCATCCCTAAAGCCTTCAATGAGAAGTTGAGCCTTCAACTGATCTGGATACATTTTGAGCCATGGGAGCATATTTGGAAGCCTCACTGGTGTTGCTGCTTTTTGGAAAACTCCCCGACTGTTGATTTGCTGCTGACATTTTTTTAAAAACATTTTGATACTGAATGGGCACCGGCGCAGAAAGCACATTCATGTCTGTATTTGCATGAATTTGGCCATCTACACTGGCTGTCATTAAAGTTGAAGCATGGGGGGGCGGAGCTAGCAGCTGATATGTGAGCAGCACTGAGACAGAGCTCCCTGCAGGACAACTAATCCTTCAGACATCCTGGGTGTCAGAGACACAGATTCTCCACACCAAAGCCTTCAATACCCTCTCTGGACCTGGCTGAACATGGCAGTATGGTTAAATACGGGCGAGCGCCCATGGAATCCTCAGCAGACCTTCTCTCTCAGTATGCCTGGGGATCTCAAGATGGCCACGGCCATGAGGCAGAGGAAAGACACCACAGCAATACACAGCAGAGCGGACCAAATAAATCCCCTTCTCACTCTGGCAAGGTAATCCCACTGCCTCCTAGAACTAAGGGAATGAGGAAAGGACTCTCCCTGGATGGGTTACCACAGGAAGAAATGGGAGATATAATGCCAGAGGAGGGGGAGGGGGAGCCATCTCTGAAACAGATTATGGAAGCTATATGTACCTGCCAGGCCACACTGACTGAATACATTGATGGCATAAGGGCTGAGATGTCGTTTTTAAAGAATGATGTACAGAATATTAGAGAAAGGGCTACTGAAGCTGAATACAGAATTAGTGACCTGGAAGATGTAGTCCGCCCTTTGGAGAATAAAGTTCAACACATCCACTGTGAAGTGAATGCTCACACAGATAAGCTCAGTGATATGGAAGACCGCCAAAGGAGGAACAATATTCGCCTGGTTGGTTTCCCTGAGAAGGCAGAGGGCAAACAACCTGAAGACTTCCTTGAAATGTGGCTTAAGGAAAATATGGCGAACAATACCTTTTCACGCTTATTCACCATAGAGAGGGCTCATAGGGTGCCATCTAAACCTCCCTCTCCTGGGCCTCTCCCGCGTCCAATGATAGCCCGGATTCTACATTTTAGAGACCGTGAAAATATCCTTCATGCTGCCCGCACTATAGGAGACTTGCAATTTAATGGTAACCGAATTTCAATCTACCCTGACTTTTCTGCTGCTACGCAGAAACAGAGAGACAGTTTTGTGCATGTCAAGAAAAGACTTAGAGATCTCCAGCTGGCCTATAGCATGTTGTATCCTGCAAAACTGAGAGTGGTGGATAGGGGAAAAGTTTCCTTCTTTAACTCTCCCAGTGAAGTCTCTTGCTGGCTGGACACTAGGGGGCGCAATAGCCCTGAAGATAGATGCTGAAAGAAAGACACACATCCTTTTGATGTATGCTACTGCAGCATACCTCTCCAATCTTCTTTTGCTTATCAGTCATGAGGCTCAAAATAGTGTCTTTGAGCTCTGACACCTCAACTACACCGTGCTTGTCCTGCTCGGTTCTACATGTTGGTTCAAAGTTCATTCTACTAAATTTCTCTTGGATACAAGAGGTTTTTTTCTCCTTCCTTTTTATTATTCTAAATTTTTATTATTATTATTTTTTATTTTTTTTTGGGAACTTTATTATCTACCCCCCTGAGTATATTACTGAACTGTGTATTGCCGAGAACTTGTACTTTTAAGATCCTTTTATACAGAAGAGGAGGAGGTGTTTTTTTTTTTTTTTTTCCTCTCTCTTTTTCTTCTTTTCTGTTTTTTTTTTGTCGCCGGTATTGGCTACAGAAATTGTTTCCCTAATACATACAGGGAGGGCAGGGGGCGGTGGTTCACACTTTTTGTTTTTCTCCTTACCACCGCAAGATTCACTACAAACTGGTAAGCAGTGGGTCCCCTCCCCCCGCTGAAGAACTATAACTTCAGAAGTTGACCACGACCTATGACCCTCTGAGGTCGTCTATTATTGTTATAGTTATGGGATATGGGCGCACGGCATGTTGGGGCTGTGTGCAGGGTGGGAAGGGAAGGGAAGTTATGCTCTGTTGGTTCGTGCTGTGTGCTGTTGTCTCTCTCTGTTTTAGTCCTCACAGATTGAAGTGGCTGGCCAAAAGCTGGTTAGCCGATGCTCTCCTAGGAAGTGAGTTCTGGTATCACTCCTCTTTCAATGGCGAGTAAGATAAATATATTATCATGGAATGTCCGTGGTATGAACTCAAAGATAAAGAGGTCTCTTGTCTTTGACTTTATCCGAAGATATAAACCCCATATTGTCCTGTTACAAGAGACACACCTACAGGGGTCCAAAGTCATGGCGTTAAAGAAAGCTAACATTATGAGGGTCATACATGCCGAATATTCAACGTATTCTCGGGGAGTGGCCATCTTGGTTACTAAGAAAGCAGCGGCACAAATTATACAGGTCAAATCAGACCCTAATGGTAGATATGCCATATTAGTGTGTCAAATGTTTGGTATATGTTTAACTTTGGTGTGTGTATATGTTCCACCACCGTTCTCCTTCCAAGTACTAGAAAGCATTCTAAATGAAACTGTGAAGATAGCACAGGGCCCGCTATTGTTAATGGGCGATTTTAATGTAGTGTCGGATGGGGATCTTGACAGGCATGGATGTGCGTCTGGCGTGCGCCACACCCTTTCATCCTGGCTCGATAGTTATGCACTTATTGATGTATGGCGTCGCAATAACCCAGGAGTCAGAACCTATTCATGCCACTCGGAAACTCATAAGACACTGACTAGAATAGATATGCTCCTGTCCTCCATGGATGGTCTCCAAATTATATCCGGGGTCAGGTATCTTCCTAGCTCTGTCGGATCACTCTCCAATGGAAGTCACATTAAATTTGAATGTGCCCATTGGAAGATTGGAAGACGACAATGGCGCCTAAAAACACAATGGTTACAGGAGGAATACGTGACACTTGGCTGCAAGACGGCTATTAATCATTACTGGAGGGAGAACGGTGCTGAGACCTCGATACATAATCAATGGGAGGCTTTTAAAGCCACCATGAGGGGGGTGTTCAATAAAGAGACGAGAGCCTTTGCAAATGCTTTAAACTCAGATATTAAACAGGTTGAATGTGATGCTGCAGCGGCTGAACAGGAATATATACAAAACCCCTCACCTCAGACTTATCAGTTTTGGCAAGACCTGACAAGGCAATTTAAATTACTTCTGACTGACCAGACTATGAAGAAACAACTACAGCAAGCTAGATCCATATTTGAATTTGGCGACAAAAGTGGCCGCCTGTTGGCCTTTTTGGCACATCTTCTGTTTGCCCCCACGTCGGTACTGCACCTTAAACAACCAGGGGGAGACTTGGTGAGGGATTCACGAGATATTCTGAACGCGTTTGTAGACTTTTATGACACCCTATACCAGTCCCAATCAAGATGTACTGATCAGGAGCTTTCCTCCTATTTGGGGGACCTGAACCTTCCATCTTTGGCACCAGAAGATAGTGTAGCATTGGAACATTCCATTACCTCAGAAGAGATAGCTGGTGCTATTTCCTCCTTTAGGCCGGGTAAGTCACCTGGACTTGACGGCTTCCCGGCGGAATGGTATCAGCTACACAAAGAAAGCTTAATCCCACGACTCCAAAAAGTGTTTGTAAATGCAGAAAAAGAAGGTATACTACCGGAATCCATGCGTGAGGCCCTTATTGTTGTGATACCAAAACCTGGTAAAGACCCAAGCGAATGTGAATCACATAGACCGATCTCCTTGATCAATACTGACGTCAAAATAGTGGCCAAAATCTTGGCTGGTAGATTGCAGTCAGTAATCCTTAAATTGATCAACTCAGATCAAACTGGGTTTATCCCGGGCCGTTGTACCCACATGAATCTTAGAAGGCTCTATGTAAATTTACAAATTTCACACACAAATACAGGTAAAAGAGTGGTGGCGTCGCTCGACACAAAAAAAGCATTCGACTCGGTCGAATGGAATTATCTGTTTTCCCTGCTTAGTAAATTGGGCATTGGACCTAGATTTGTGAACTGGGTTAAGTTACTGTATAATGATCCCCGGGCATGTGTTAGAGTGAATGGGCTCATCTCAAATACATTTAAGATAGGTAGGGGGACGAGACAGGGATGCCCCCTGTCTCCGCTCCTCTTCGCCCTAGCTATAGAACCCCTTGCAGTTAAACTTAGGAGTCGGGATGACATCAGGGGGCTCTTGGTTGGGGATCTGGAGGAACGAGTATCATTATATGCAGATGATATGCTCCTATATTTTGGAGATCCGGAACTCTCATTATCTAATGCATTCAATGTAATTCAGGAATTCGATAATTTCTCTGGTTTCCAAATTAACTGGTCCAAATCATCACTGTTTCCTCTAGATCCTCAGCCGAACTTAGTACTTCCCACCCAATGCCCTCTAGCGATAACAAACCAGTTTAAGTACTTAGGAATACAGATCCAATTGCCAGTGCAATCATTCACGAAAATGAACCTATGGCCTGTAATCAACGCCTTCAAGGATAGAGTACAGAAGTGGAAAGATCTTCCACTCACATTGTTGGGGAGAGCTAACTTATTTTAAATGATTTTTCTCCCGAAATTTTTATATATACTCTCTAACGCCCCACTATATATCCCTAAAAAGACGTTCCGATACATTGACTCCCTGTTGACCTCCTTTTTGTGGGGAGACAAGGCAGCTGGTGTGTCGCTGGCTGTTCTACAGCTACCAGTAGGAAGGGGTGGTCTGGCGATACCCGACCTTCGCTTGTACTACTTGGCGTCTCAACTAGTTCAGGCCCACTGGCGCATGTTTCCACAGCTGAATAACGCTGCCACTGCGGTGGAGGCAGCTATCGCGACCTCATACGAAGCACTTTTGAATTTCTTTTTTAGAGGGATGGTGCCTACTCAAGACGGGGTAACTGTACTTCAATCAGCTAAGCGGGTACTTGAGATTTCTATAAAACATATACAAGACGAACCTCCACGCCTATCACCAAATACACCACTATGGTTCAATACTCGTCTAAAGGACCTTTCTCGCTTGGAGGATGGATATGGGTGGGCCAAATTTGGTCTTACGTATGTGCATCAACTATTTGAGAGGGGTGAATTTAAAACATTTGCACAATTGAAGAGGGAAATGGGTGTCCCTGACACATGGGTGTTCCATTATTCCAGGCTGCGGCATGCTGCGCATGCACAATTTGGAACGGGGATGGTTCTGTTAGAAAACACAAAACTTGAATCAATGCTTGCTGAACCTGACCACACAAAACGTATTTCCACTTATTATGCGGTACTTATGGAAAAAACACAGCCGAGGGAGAAGAAAATGAGAGAGAGATGGACAGACATTATCCCAGAGTTGACTGAGGGTCATTGGAATGAGGTTTTAACCTCCTATATGTCCACGGTCATCTCTGCGAGGGATAAATTGATCCAACTAAGATACCTACATCAAATGTATTACACCCCATACAGACTATATAAGATGGGCAGGAGAGCAGACCCTATTTGCCATAAATGCCTGGTGGCAGAAGGTACTTTTATGCATATGGTTTGGGACTGTAGTAGGGTACGACCTTTATGGTCACAGGTAACCCAGTTTGTTGCAGAAACCTTTGATCTTCCGAATATATGTAGCCCACTGCTGGGTATCTTGATGGTGATAGAGGACGATGTAATGAGCAACAATACTAGAATGTTTTTGAGATTATTGTTTTACTATGTCAGGAAGCTGATTGTCTTGAATTGGATAAAGAGGGATCATCTTACCTTAGGAGCTTGGAAAAGATTAATTAATGCAAATATTACACTGTATAAAATGACATATGAAGCAAGAGGAAGTAAGAAAAAATTTAATAGAGTATGGGGCAGATGGATAAACACAAAAGAAACTACACCATGTGACATCTAAAATTATTTTATTATAAAATATAGCCAAATGATAGACTTGGTAGGATGATATTGTGAGAACATGTTCCAGGGGACTGGAGAGATGACAGCGCACATCACAATTGGTTTAGGAGGTATATACCTCTTTGGTTTAGTTCTTTAACTTTATATATATATACTTTTATATTATTTTTTTACTTTATTTTATGTTTTATACCAGATATTGGATTGCTGATAATTTGCATTACGATTACAGAAAATAACTGGTATTTTAGAGTTAAAAAAATTGCTACCTGTACTGATATATCCTTTATCATAGGATGTTTATCCGAAACTACCCTTGAATGTTAATTATAATTTGACGGTTGCAACCGACAATATACCTTACATGCAATGTGGTATTCTATGTATGTACATCTGGCAAATAAAAACCTTTTAAAAAAAAAAAAAGTTGAAGCATATTCCTTTTTTAAAACCGGAATTGCTTGACATTTGAGTATTTGTGATCTGTTTAGGATATGAAGGTCTTTGGGGCAGAAAAAGATTCAGCCAAAGGCCTACGTTTTTAACTCCCCATTTTAAATTAGGGTGAACGGATAATTTTTGATGAAATGCTTCATCGTAATTATACCATGAAGTTCCACCAAAATTTCTAAAAGCTTCGATAATGATATCCAGGTGTTGGAATAACTATAAAGATAATTAGAGGATTTTGATCGCCATTAGCAGATGTACCACTAGATGGCGACCAAACACCCATAGCTGACAGATCATTATTTACTAAAGCACCAACTCTTTCAGTCTGGGTGTTATTGTTAACATTATGCAATTCCTTTGCTAGCTTAGATAATATTTCAGCTATGTTGGATAACAAAAGGTTAGATGATGGCTCCCTCATACCTTGCTGATAAGGAATAACATCTGTCGAATCATTCGCAGGAGATACTGAAACAGGCCTATGTGAAGGACCTGCTTTGCTAGCTGCTACCGCTGTATGTTGCCATGGAGATGGCTGTGCTTGCTGTGAAGAAGCCCGATCCCTCGATTCGATGCCGCTGACTGTCCCGCCTTCGGATCCGCCTCTTGACACGCTCACCGAATTGCCTCTCGACGCTTCATCTCTTCGCTGGGCTTGCCTGTGTCTGTTATTCGACATTCCGCCCGACGCTCCTCTGCCATGATCCTGAGAAGGACCAGCTCTTTTTGCAGCAGCAGAGCGAGGCGGAGAGGGGGAGTATCCACGGCGAGGGATACGCCATCTCTTTGCGGACTCACTCACAGGGGTGGTACCTCCTCTTCGGCGCCGCCCTGGATCTTCCTCTTCGTTCTCTTGCCTAACTTCTTCCTGGTGCTGTGCGGGCTCCCGGACTCCTTCGTCTAGCTGCTCTTCCGCAGCCGCCACCAATTCGGATCCAGCGCTGCCTGTTGCGGCTCCCACCGGAGCCTCTTGACTCGAAGAGCGGGGTAGGTCTAAGCACTGGCGAATCCAGGCATCTCCGCCGTCCTCGCCAGCCCGCTCGACCAGCCGCCACAGGAGACTCATCTTCCGGCCTCAGAAGACGCTGTTTGTTCAGGGAGATAACGCCCGGGGAGAACACCACAGCTCCTCTTCTGAGGCGAATGAGCCCGCTAGCTACGGAACCCCTTTTTATATCCCTAACTAGCCTAACTCTAACCAGTTTAAACTAGCTTTTCCCGGGCTTTTACCTATGACTCATGAGAGGTCACCTGTACCCCTCTCTAAGCCATGTGAGCCACCTGTGTTTCCCCTGAGAGCAGCAGGCTCCCAGGGGGAACTAGAAACTGCCATTCCCGCTGCTCTCCCATGAGGAAAAGGGGTGTCAAGAAACTGCCTTCCCCCTTTTCCTATCAGACAATAGGAATTTAGATAAACAATAAACACACTCACACTACCTTTGGATAAAATTATGGCCGCGGACTTTATTATTATTGGTTTTAATAAATAAAAAAAACTTTTATTTTCATTTAAAAACACATAAACAGCTCAGCCACTACGACTCGAGATGTATCATCAAAAGAAGAGGGGAATCACCCAGAAGACAGGTGGTTAACCATGAACCACCTGTCAACCATCCCCCAAAACCGCGGCCCTTTCAATGCATGTGTTAAGACCTGCATTGAAAATATCTAAACCTATCTCTGTTAGATGAACTCTATCCCCCTATAAAGCCCGGGGCTACCTCCCTCTAATTCCATGTGCCTATAGAAAAATCCAAACAAAGAGCCTAAAAATTCTGTATTACCCTATTAACCTTTTTTCTTACTTTTTCAAGTGAATGCAGGTAAAGGGAGTTTAACATTTTTAAATGCGGGATAATTTCTGAAATCAGGACTGTATTTGGGGACGAGAGGTGAACCTAACCAGGTCATCTTGGATTTTAAAAATCAGGCTGAGAGTTTTTACATTTCCTAAATCATTTCCACCCAAATGTAGGATTAAAATATTGGGCACTGGCCATTTTTGATACAGCTTTCCCAGTTCAACAAAAAGGTCATCCCAAATCATGGCACGCTTCCCATGCCATATAACTTTGAAATCATTACGGTCTAAACCCAGGTTCCTAGAGTAGATTCTCTCAGCCGCTCTCTGGCCTGCTCAATGCATGAAGGAATGTCCAATAATCCAAACTATTTTTTGCGCACCTTTAAATTATTAAATTAATGAGTTAGGACCCACATATAAAAGAAAACTATCAGATTTCCACCTACCAATTTTCTTTACCATCTTTTCCTCTAAGAGCCCTTGCACACTGGGGCGGGGGCGGCGTCGGCGGTAAAACACCGCTATTATTAGCGGCGTTTTACCGTCGGTATGCGGCCGCTAGTGGGGCGGTTTTACCCCCCGCTAGCGGCCGAGAAAGGGTTAAATACCACCGCAAAGTGCCTCTGCAGAGGCGCTTTGCCGGCGGTATAGCCGCGCCGTCCCATTGATTTCAATGGGCTGGAGCGGTAAGGGAGCGATATACACACCGCTCCTTCACCGCTCCGAAGATGCTGCTGGCAGGACTTTTTTTACCATCCTGCCAGCGCATCGCTCCAGTGTGCAAGCCCTCGGGGCTTGCACACTGGATACACAGCAGCGGCACTTTCGGGGCGGTTTGCAGGCGCTATTATTAGCGCAATAGCGCCTGCAAACCGCCCCAGTGTGCAAGGGCTCTAAGCCCAACCTGACTGCCTCTGTGGCTTCCCCCTATCCTGAAGGAGTGCGATGTCAATCTTGTATGTTCTAAACCCAAAACCTTTTTGTATTTGTCAAAAACACTCATAAATTGGAATTTCGTTAATGGAGAGCCGCCTGAATGTATGAAAAGCTCTCCCTGCACTGCAGGTCTTTGTCTAATGTAAGCCTTGAACGCTGTTACTGGACATAAGGAAGGTTTATTACAAGCACTTAAGACTATCCAAGACCCTTTACCTGCTTGATCTGCTTTTGACCGCTGTATACAAATCCTTACCAACTTGTCCTTAATCAACAGATCCTCCCAGTTAAGACCCCCTTGCTTGTGTTTTGCGGGCAGCACCAATTCCGATATTCTTAAAGCGGCAAAAAATGCTACCAAAAAAACTGCTCTGAATAATGTTGATTCAAAATGCGACCAACAAACCTTCTTCGTGGCTGCACAAAGCCTTTCTAGAACCTCAGTAGAGATTGAATCCCTAGAATCCTTCACTCTGTTCCTCTTTTTATAACCTTTTAACGCTTGTCTTACTGTAACAAAACTGAAAAGTGATGGCAGAGCCAGATTGTACAATTTAAGAAAGAAGGAAATTCCTGATAGATCTTTATTAATATGTGACCATGAGTATTTTTTAATGAACAAATCATTTAGAAAGAACAGCACCAAGCCCTCAGAGATCAGGTTGTTGTCAACACCAAAATTCTGTAAAAAGGAAATCCACGACCACCAGGCTGACTGATATTCCGCCATGGTGGCGGGGGCAATAATATGTTGCAAATGTGCACATTGGCTAATGCTTGTTCTAAATGATTCTCCATAAATGCATTTGGCAGCAGGGAGGCGAAACGTTCCATCTGAAAGCAAGATAGGGCATCCCCAAATCATTGCTTCTGCCAGGAATATATGAGGAAGAATGCCTAAGCAGAACACTGACCGACGGAGATTTGGAAGTTAAGCAGTTTATTGCGTACATAACACCTTTATTATCTGTACTAACTAAAATTCTCCTATTTTTTAAGCTATTACCCCAGATCTCTACCGCCACTACTATAGGGAATAATTCCAGCAAAACACTGTTCCGCAGATATCCCTTAAAGTAATTGTAAGGCTCGCTTTTTTTTTTTAAAACAACAAACATGTTATCCTTACCTCCTCTGTGCAGTTGGTTTTCCACAGAGCAGCCCAGATCCTTCTCTTCTCGGGTCCCTCTTTGCTGCTCCTGGCCCGCTCGCCGTCTGCCCGGCACTTACCCTGTCTTGGTGGGGCAGCGGGTGACAGCGACGAATGGGGTCCTTCGTGTGTCTCCTGCCATCCTCATCTCCCGTCCTCTCCTCCTGATAGGCGTCCAATAGCAGCGCCTGTCGTTTCAGCCAATCAGGTGACAGGTAAGAGACCCGAGCACCTGATTGGCGGAGAAGCGGATTAGTGTTAGGAAAGCGAATATTCATTCGCTTTTCTAACACAGCTGAGTGACCTGCGAATGCCCAGCATGGCGCTCGCAGGTCACTTTTTTTACGCCTATTAGAGCCTGTGGCTCTAATCAGGTGCTTCTAAAACACCCCCCGCCGCTGTAATTCAGGTGCCCGAAAAGGGGCCGGGCGCTTGAATAGGGGTTGGCAGCGGCGGCCATGGATAGATTCATGCAATGAAGGACGCACCACCACTGCCTTTAACTCTCCAAGCAGGGTCCCAAAGCTCCACACATCAATGTGTGTTCCAACTAGCTGTGAATCCCAAGGACCCCGCTGCATCTGTTTGAATGCAGAATTCCCCATCTGTTATGAAGTCCTGTTGCCAAACTGCCCTTCCGTTAAAATATTCCAAGAGTCTTAACCAGACCATTAAATCCCTAATATCATGTGATACCCGGACATGTGCTGATGGAGACTTAAGACCTGCAATGGCCAAATAAAGCCTACGAGAGAAAATTCTGGTTGGCAAATGTTAGCTGTGCCTGTACTTCTCTAAGAGTAATCTTCTTTTTTCTAATCAAGAGAATAATGCTACCCGTTATTCTAACAATTTTTTCCATAGGTATTCTGAATTCCATCAGCACAGAGTCAATGGTAATTCCTAAGAACTCCAAGCAAGTAGATGGAAAAACAGTTTTTTCTTGTGCCAATGGAACCCCGAAAGCCTTAAAATGATGACAGTAAATCCATACAGACTTTAGTATTAGGGGGGCCTAGGAAAAGGAAATCGTCTAATTAATGTATAAGGAATGAACACCCACTACTTGGGGAACTACCCATTCTAGGAAAAAAGCGAAAGCCTTGAAATAACAAGATAAAGCAGCCCATAGGCAGGCATTTGTCAAAATAAAAATAATCTTTAAAGAAAAAACCTAGTGCATTGAAAGACTCAGGTTCAATTGGCAGCAACCGGAATGCAGCTTTTATATCTGCTTTGGCTAATAAGGTTACCTGGCCCAAATCTATTAAAATGGTCAGCGCATCCTCAAATGTAGCATAAAACACAGAAGAAAGATCCTCCTGTATCTGACTATTTAAGGAGCAACTATCCGGAAAAGATAAATGGTGGATAAGCCTATATGTATTTGGTTCCTTTTTTGGAACTAAGCCCAATGGGGAAACCCTAAAGTTTTGAAAAGGGGGATCCCTAAAAGGGCCTGCTACTCTACCTAACCGAATTTCACTATTGATTTTATCTTCTACTACCTGCTCTAAACCTACTGTAGATTTAAGATTTTTGAGTATCGTACACCCATTACCATCAAATTTAGGCAAAGAAAAACCTTAATCAAAACCTTTAAAAAGCAGAAGGGCTGTCTGCCTGTCTGGGAATTACTGTAACCATGAGGCCATGACGAGAAGACTCACTGGCGACTCTGCTTTTAGAAAAGAATTCCCTGCTGGATGGCTGATTTGTACTGGACATTCTTTTGAAACATTTCAAAATGGGGTGTGTACCTGCACCAAATGCGCATTCGTGTCTGTACTTACAGGTGTTCAGCCATCTGCATCGGCTTTCGTTGTCTAGATGTTGAAAAAGACCTGGACTCAACTCTGAGTGTTTTTCGCATAATACACTTGAAAAAATGCAGAAAGCCTGCAATCAATTGTTAAATGATTTACTGACAGGTCTTCTTCTATCCTCCTATGACTATGCCTGCCTTAGTTCCACCGTATTTATGCGAAAACTCTTTAGCGGAGGGAAGCAATGAAAGTAGATCCAAAAATTCACCCCTCCAAATTCTTTCTTTAGTTCCAGTGGGAAGGTGAAAACCCAGAGGAGATAAAATACATGGTAGAGCTTTTTTTCTACATGTCTCAGGGATGTTACAATGATTTCAAATGTTAGTATCTGCTGAAGAAAAAGGCTGTGAATTAACCACAGAAGAAACCTGACTGTTAGCATTAACGCCACTAGATGGCGCCCATACTGCAGCCACAGTCTCCTCTCCAGCCGATGTAACTGACCCAACCTGGGCTGTATTCAATACAACTGGTGCTAACAAATCGGGACCTAAACCCTCCCTAACTGCATGTAATTCCCTAACTGTTTTAACTAAAACAGAAGAAAAAATGTCAATCAGGGCTCCTGCCTGTGGGTCCCTTGAGGCACAGACCACCAGGATAGGTCTGCCCACTGCCTGCTGCTCTTCTTCGTGAGGGGCTTGACACAGCAACCTGGATTCAGCTTCCTGAGCTCTGGATTCTTGTTGTGCCCCCATTCTGCTGAGCGACGCTCTTCTCACAGTGGATCCTCTTCTTGCATCTACATCCCCCACCTTGCTTCCAGTCATGCTGCCCGTTGCAGCGGGGGGGGCCCTCTGCACTTTTGGCAGAGACAGTGCGGGGCGGTAAGGGGAAGTAAAGCTTGTTCCTGCAGCGCCGCCTCTTCGCTGCCCCCCCCCCCCCCCGGCTGCAAGGGAAGTGACATGTCGGGTCATCCGATAAACCGGAACATCCACCACGGGAGGAGCCTCCTCTTGCTCACATGCCATCACAGAGCTTCGGACTTCACCTTCTTCCAAGGCATCCTCTTCTCTGATGGCGGAGGCAGCGGTGAAAGTGGTGGGTGCAGCAGTGGGGACATCCAGACTGGAAGCTGCGGCTTGACCCGACGAACGAGGTAAGTCTCTCTCTATCAGGTGCCGCAGGAGGGACATCCTCTTCGGCCAAAGTAGCGCTGTTTGCTCTGAGGAGAAAACTCCCTGAACACCACAGCTTGCTGCTACTGAGGCGACTGAAATCTGGGGTTCGGAACCCCCTTTTTATATGAAATTCTCCTCACAGATCCCCCTAAACTGCCCATATACAGTGGTCAGCTGACCTCTGCAGCAAACAGGGGGCCAATCAAAAACCTTCCCGCTTTTTTCCAACCCGAGGTTAACCTAGCAACCCCGCTGCCGCAATCCCATGAGAAAAAGAGGGTTATAGCTGCCCCCCCCCTTTTCCTTTCATTCTCATAGTAAATGGGCATTTTACATTAGGACTATAAAGTCATTGCCATCACCAAGGGAATAATACACATTTTGATTAGTTGTGGGTTTTTTTTGTTTTTTTTTTACTGTTTTCAAAGGTTTATGGCCAGTTTTACAAATACTTTTTGCAGTTCTAAAGATATTGCAGATGTTTTAGTCATGTGACTTGATGTGAAAACTGACTAACTACAAAAGCTCCTGGTTTCTGATATCTTCTTTTTCTTCTCTTCCCAGCTACGTACAAGAATCTGACATTTTGTGACTCTGCCTCGTGTTCTGGGAGCTGTACTTCTGACAATGGATGTTTATGTAGTGATCAATTTACAACCTGTGTCCCAACTCCAGGTATTGATTGCACTAACTCTGAGTTCAGCCCCTGCTGTCCAGAAGGCCTATTCTACAATAAAAATCAGTCCTGTTGCTCAAGTAAGTATTTTCATATCAGTTCGGAGTGAACATTCTGAGTCTGACCATTTAGGATTTGTCATTTATAAGATATTTTTCTGCTTTGTCTTCTTCAGTTTTTCCTTTCTGTGAGACAAAATGTGCTACAGATGAAGTTTGCAACTCATTAGGAATATGTGAATGTAATACCACCGTGTACAGAAATCTGAGTAAGACTTTGTTTATTTTCTTTCCTTTGCAATGCCAATTTGGTCATTAGAGATAATGTACAGTATGTGCTTGGTGGGAATATATTATGGGTTTTTGTCAGTGTATGCTTTGCTCTGTCATGTTTTTGTTTTATTATATGTAGATAAATGTGTAGATTTGTCATTAGATGGCGCTCTTAGTGGATCAGTAGTTTTATTTGCTGATTAAAGTACACCAGACATGAGAATATTATGGGGACTGACACTGGTGATCATTTTCAAAGTGCTGGTTTCTGAATCTCTGACCTGGAACAAGCATGCAGGAAATTACAACTGGAGAAAAGTCAGAGATCCTGATATCTATATCTGTTCCTAGTTGCTGACTGAAGCCAAATCATCAACATGACAGCCAGGAAACCGGCATTTTAAGCAGGCTAGTTCAGCAATGGCAGCCCATAGAACCCTTAACTGTGGATTAGGATATCAGCCACACATGGAG
Organism: Aquarana catesbeiana; assembly: GCF_042186555.1. Lineage (NCBI taxonomy): Eukaryota > Metazoa > Chordata > Amphibia > Anura > Ranidae > Aquarana > Aquarana catesbeiana. Next base: position 575,209,751 of record NC_133325.1, on the reverse strand, counting down.
AGCATTGTTTTCAACAAGTCATAGACTTGTAATGTGAGAAGGACCAGGAAAGCACAACTATTTTGTGGCACTGCAAATAATAAAGTAGAATTAGTTTTATGCCATGAGAAAATATGGTTGGATATACATTAAAACACTATTATATACTGGTAGGATTATTTACATCAGGCTGCTCTATTTAACATTAAAAAATTAGAACATCCCATTTAAGTCAATGACATTCTCCCTAACAATGAAATTTAGTTTGCTAAAGCACAGTGGGGTTGATTTACTAAAACCGGAGAGTGCAAAATCTGGTGCAGCTCTGCATAGAAACCAATCAGCTTCCACGTTATATTGTCAAAACCTAATTGAACAAGCTGAAGTTAGAAGCTCATTGGCTATCCTGCACAGCTACACCAGATTTTGAACTCTCCAGTTTTAGTAAATCAGCCCCAGTGCATCCTTAATAATTGGCATTTTTAAAAAAATATTTGTTTTCACCTTTTTTCATCCTTGTTGCATCTCAGTGATGCTGATCTTCTGCAGCCTCTTTGCAGCCACTTAATTTCTATATGCATGTACTTCAGGGAAGACAACATTTTACAGGGTGGCTTTCCTTATTATTTTATTTCAGGTACTTATATAGCGCTGTCAATTTATGCCGCACTTTACATATACATTGTACATTCACATCAGTCCCTACCCTCAAGGAGCTTACATCCCAAGGTCCCTATCACAGATTCATATTCCTTATGGTGACAACAGTGGTCTGTGCCTTCATAATGCGTGTAATTTCTATCAGAAGCCCATGTGACAGGGTGACAATGCAGCATCACTACTGTTGTCACTCTATGACCAGCAGTGCCTGAACCAGGACTTTTATGGCAGGAGCAGGAGGTGTTATTTAAATAAAAGCTGTAGATATGAGAAGATTAAAAATGGCTTTTGAAATTACATGAAATTTTAGTAATTGGGTTTGCATCCACTTTAACCACTTCCGCCCCGGAAGATTTTACCCCCTTCCTGACCAGAGCACTTTTTGCGATTCGGCACTGTGTCGCTTTAACGGACAATTGCGCGGTCGTGCAACGTGGCTCTCAAACAAAATTGACATCCTTTTTTTCCCACAAATAGAGCTTTCTTTTGGTGGTATTTGATCACCTCTGCGATTTTTATTTTTTGCGCTATAAACAAAAGAAGAGCGACAATTTTGAAAAACAAAAATATCCAAAAGTGTCTTGTGCTAAATAAAACAATATATTAAATAAATCGATCACACTGCAAATTTTACAAATAACAAAGTGACATGTACCCTATTGAAATAATCACTGTATGGAATATAGTTGTTCACACGTGTCATGCAAATAGTTAGAATAAACCATATAATGTGGCCTTTAGAATATTAGTAAACAGTCCATATGGATAACTGTGCCCGGTGCACTTTAAGTGAAAAACGACGTTCGCTGTGGAATTTCTTTAAAGCAAACAGCAGGTATTCAGTGCTGGTGTCTTGCGTTGTAATTGTGCAGAGACTCACCAGCTGTTTGTCCCCCGCAGGGGTAACGTGTAGTCACAGTATGTGCCACTGTGCAGCAGTACTTGGCAGGACCAGGAGCAAGGTAATATCATAAGGACATGAAGGAGAAAAGAAAGGGTTCCATAGTGTAAAACCGTTTAAAACACTATTTATTTGGTCAGATGTAAAGGGTACTCACATTGTAGTAGAAAAAATGAGCGGTGTACAATGAACAATAAGATGTTCCTAAGCGTCAGCTTACAGGGAGATATCTGCAAGGCGTTCAGTCCAAGCCACGCCCTACGTACGTTTCGTCACACGGACTTCTACGGGAGCGTGGTCCCTGCGTCGTCTCCCCTATCCTTATATACTGTGCGGTCCATAATGCGCTTGCGTTCCAGCGGCCATGTTATGTGTATTGAGTTCCAGCGGCCATGTTTTTGCGTGCCGGCGGCCATTTTTCTTAGGATAATGCAGACCGAAGACCACGGCCCTAATCCAGTGGTTATGTCGCCGTGAAACGACCTGATATTGCACCAGAGACTTCTTGGTGACGCCTTACTGGTATATGGGCCCTGTGTATATGTGTCACGGTTGTATCGGTCAAATATGATATTATATTTATGCACATTTCTACCGCACAATATACATGGTATATAGTTAGTAATCTGACCATACTTAAAATACATAGACAGTAATAATTATGTAAACAAATTAATATCTAAATTAATTATTTAAAATGTTATTATTCTAAATTTTATTAATAAAATGACATATATCCTAACGATACGGTATAGAAACAGAAGGTATAAAACCAGATGGAATGAAAAAAATAGATATAAAGGTATTAAGATACAAAAAATAAAAAATAAAAATATATAAATATAAAAAGTTTTATTATTAATGGCTCCTGTTATGAGGGTATATGTAAGAGGTGGGGCAAGGGGAGGGCATATCCCACTTCTGTATAGAACAGATAATGTAGATATTAGTGTTCAAAATGCTTGTTAAAATGCTTAAAAAATATGTTAAAATTTTTTTTATATATAAAAAACTTGTTAATAAGATATTCGCCAGAAGGGGTTTTTTTCAGAAGGGGTTTTTTTCTTAATGGGCACTCAGTAGTTAGTGAGAAAACAGTTGAGATCCACGTCTATATTCATTCCCGACGGTTGGAGTGTATCCAGCTGGAAGATCCATCTGGTTTCATTTTGTGACACTTTTGTTTTTTTGTTGTCACCCCTCCAGTGTCCCTTAATTTTGTCAATGCCATAGAAAAGCATACCACTGGGGTCCCTATTGTGATGATCTCTAAAATGTCTGGATACACTATGTTTTTTAAAACCATTCTTTATGTTTGTGACGTGTTCTCTAATTCTTATGTGCAGTTTCCTAGTAGTACGTCCCACATACTGTTTACGGCACGGCATTCTAACAGGTAAGGGGCCTATTTGGAAGGATACCTACAGCCATTGGCGATTAGGGGTAAATCATATTTAAAAGACAGTAAACAGTTGATCACCGAGCTTAAAAGTCTTAATGTCAAAGAAGAAGACATACTCGTAACAATCGATATCAACTCATTATACACCAATATTGTACAAGCAGATGGCATCAGCGGAGCAGAATGGGCTTTATACCAACAGACAGACCTCAAAGAAGAACAAATTAAATATTTATTAGAAGGACTAAAGTTAGCAATGAGTCACAACTACTTTTGGCATAAGGGAGACTACTACACTCAAGTGAAAGGGGTAGCCATGGGGGCTAAATACGCCCCGAGCGTAGCTAATTTAATTCTCAATAAGTGGGAAGAAGAACAAATCTACAGTACCAGCAGAAGTCATCTGAAATTTTACCGACAATATATATAGATGACATTGTAATTATCTGGGGAGGCACTGAGGAAGAGCTACAAATATTTTTTGATGAATTAAACCACAACATCTATGGTTTATCTTTTTCCGGGAATTGGAGTAGACATAATATCAACTACCTCGACCAACAGATATTTAAGGAAGATGGACACCTTAGCACAAAGACGCACTTTAAAGACACAGACAGAAATGGCTACATCCCCACCAGTAGTTGCCACCATCCAAAGTGGATTGGGAACATCCCTAAGGGACAGTTCATGCGGATACGTAGAAATTGCAGCAATATAACCGACTTTGATGAGCAAACAGACAATCTGATCAAACGGTTTGTGGATAAGGGATACAAAAAGAAGGATCTATTATCATTAAAAGAGCAAATAAAAAATATGGATAGAAACAAACTAACGGAAGGCACACAGAATACTCATAAACGGGATGAAAACAAATTTTTGGGCCTTGCCTTTTTGACTGGATACAATAGACAATATAGATCAATAGAATCGATTGTCAAAAAACATTGACTGCACATAAGAATTAGAGAACACGTCACAAACATAAAGAATGGTTTTAAAAAACATAGTGTATCCAGACATTTTAGAGATCATCACAATAGGGACCCCAGTGGTATGCTTTTCTATGGCATTGACAAAATTAAGGGACACTGGAGGGGTGACAACAAAAAAACAAAAGTGTCACAAAACGAAACCAGATGGATCTTCCAACTGGATACACTCCAACCGTCGGGAAAGAGGGTCCCGGAGCAGAGAGAAGCAGGGGATCAGCGCAGGGACAGCATGACTTGTGTGGACTGCACAGTCACGCTGTATACGCTGTCTGTTTCCCCTTTAAGAAAAGGGGAGGGGCTGGAGCAGGGAAGGAGGCCGGAGAGTAATGTAGAAGGGAAGAGGGGGGAAGGGACGTCAGTGGAGAGCGACGGGGAAGAAGATTAGACACGCTCCCACATCGCTCCACTGTGTTCACTTATAATGGCAGCTTTAACGGCGGCGGCGATGCTCGAACAGCTACGAGTGGTGGCCGCAGCACAAGGGGCAGACTGACTGCAGGCTCAGGTCGCAACCATTATGCAGGAGGACAGAGCGGCACCGAGCGAGGGGGGCCCGGAGGCTCCACGTGGGCGCCGTTCCAGGCCGCCAGAGCGCTTCAGCCCTGACTCTGCTCCTGGGAGTCAGAGGCCACAGCATCAGCCCAGAGGAAGATCGAGCCAGCCATCCCCCAGTGCACAGCAAGCTCGGGGAGCCAGCAGAGGTGACGGACAGCGATCACAGCGCAGAGGTCGAAGTGCAGGAATGGGGGAGACCAGTGCAACCTTCGGTTCCCCCCCCTCAGCGCGTCGCAGGCATCAAGAACAGCCGGATGGTGAGTCGCAGGGGTCAGCGAGCGGTCAGTCGGACCAGGGGGCATCGTCAGTAGATCGGGGGGCTGGTCAGGCGGTCCAGGCGGCCAGAAGCCCTACGCCAGCCAGAGGAAGAACCGTGAGAAGCGCCGTTTCGGTGGTGAACAGAGGCAGAGGGAGACCAGCTGAGGCCCAGTACGGTCAGAGGAACAGAAGTTCGTCTACAAGGCCAGGACATGGGTCTGGTGTTGCGGCGCAGCGTGCAGGGAGAGAGCAACAGCGGAGACCCCCGGCAGCCAGAGCAGGAACCTCTGGAGTGCAGTCATCGGTCGTTCGTCAGGAGGAAGTCAGCGACAGATCGGAGGGAGAACTGTCCGGGTCAGAGAGGGACAAGGACCAGGGACATGCGGCAGCGGTGGATTCCGGAATGGCGGCTGTGGGGCCCAGTCCTGGGCAGCCCGGTGAGTGCAGCTCTACTTTTGCTATTTCTTCTTTGTTAGAAAAACTATTAGAGCAGGGCAGAAAAGGGGCTCCCTCCGGGGGGGTGGTTCCGGGGGGGTGAGTGTGGTTAGGTCACCGGTAGCACAACCTAGGGAGGCAAGTGAGGTGGCGAGCAGTAGGGGCTTGCAGGATTTATTGGCAGGTTTGCGGGATTTAGTACAGCGTTTTGATCCGCCCACGGGGGACAGATCGTCACCAGCGCGGGCGTGGGCCACAACTCAAGAAAAGGAGACGGCTGTGGTAAGTACGCCGGTACCGGCGGTCGAAGTTGGTGGAAGTTCTGAGACAACGGGTGTAGGTGCGGGGTCGGCGGTGGTTGAGTCGCCTGGAACGTCAAGTGGCGTTTCGGTCACGAACAGCCAGGAAAAAACAGGGGATAAGAAGGCGGAGTCAGTCAGATTGGCTGATGCTGCAAAAAGTGAAGTGTATGTCTGCTTTGAAGGCCCATTGGAAGCACATCTTAAAGCAGAAATAAAAGAAAAAATTTGGAAAGGGGAATATGTGGAGATATTCACGTTATTGCCTTTATAGAAATTCAATCTGGATAGAAAAAAAGAGGATGAAGAAAAATGCAGGTATCGGATGATTCTGCGTACTTTTTCCAATTGGCTGCAGGCATTTGCTATCCTGGCGAGTGTGGTTGGGGAAAAGGCCCCTGAGCACTGCTCGGCCTTGTTTGTGTACTTAGATGCTATTAGTGAGGCACGTCGGACTTACGGCGGAGTGGCGTGGCTGCGGTACGACGAGCAGTTTAGGCAACGGATAGCCGTCCGACCGTCACTACGCTGGGATCATAAGGACATCAGCCTGTGGATGAAGCTTATGACTGCGGCGAGGGCTCCGAACCAGTTTTTTCAGGCAGGGGTCGGAGGTAGCACAGCTCCAGGACAACCGACCGACAAAAAATGGGGCTTCTGTTGGCAGTTTAATGAAGGCACCTGTAAGTTTGGTGCAACCTGCCGGTTCAAGCACACATGCTCGGGTTGCGGGGGATCTCATGCCCTGTCCAAGTGCTTCAGACAGGGAAAAGGGCGTGGAGGAGAGCCTTTGAACAAAAGGGACGACTCAAGTGCTGGTGGAAAGGATGCGTCCTTTTCTCAGTAGATACCCCGACCGAGAGGCAGCACAGTTACTAGACTCAGGTTTTGAGAGTGGTTTTAAAATACCGTGTTCCTTGTATGCGGCACCCCCCTTAGCAAAAAAATTACGGTCGGCCCTCATGCATCCGTCAGTGGTTGCTGATAAATTGAAAAAAGAGGTACAATTGGGGCGTATGGTTGGTCCTTTTACCTCTGCCCCACTGCCGGGATTGGTGGTCTCCCCTTTGGGAGTAGTCCCTAAGAAGGAGCCAAATAAATTCAGGTTGATTCACCACCTTTCCTTTCCAAAGGGTGCATCAGTCAATGATTCAATTGCACCGGAGATGTGTGCGGTGACGTATACTTCCTTTGATGCAGCGGTATCATGGGTGCAGCGCTATGGGCGGGGGGCACTGCTGGCGAAAGCGAATATTGAATCTGCTTTCCGGCTTTTGCCGTTTCATCCGGATTGTTTCTGTTTGCTTGGCTGCACATGAAATGGGGCGTTCTACGTGGATCGCTGCCTTCCAATGGGATGTTCTATCTCATGCGCCTTTTTCGAAAAGTTTAGCTCATTTCTCGAATGGGTGGTTAGGGACATGTCGGGGATCCAATTGGTAATCCATTACCTTGACGATTTCCTTTGTGTTGGCCCGGCAGGTTCCAACGTTTGTGCTGTCCTCTTAGGGACTTTGCAGCACATAGCGGAACGTTTTGGGGTCCCGTTAGCACCGGAAAAGACGGAGGGCCCTACGTCCACCATTGTTTTTCTGGGTATTGAGGTAGATTCCATGGGGATGGAGTGTCGATTACCGGCGGACAAGCTTGAAAACCTCAAGTCGGAAGTACGTGGGACCATTGGCAAGCGCAAGGTGCAATTGAGGCAGCTACAATCATTATTGGGCAAGCTGAATTTTGCTTGCCGAATAATTCCAATCGGCAGGGTTTTTGCCGGTGGTTGTCGGCAGCGACCGCAGGGGTCACGGCCCCCACTCACTTTGTGACGCTCAACGGGGAGCACAGAGAGGACTTATGGGTATGGCATGAGTTCCTAGAATCCTTTAATGGGCGGGCCTTGTGGATGTCAGGTCCCATCAGTAATTGGGATCTCGAACTATTTACGGATGCGGCAGGTTCTACGGGCTATGGGGCAATTTTCCAAAAAACTTGGAGCGCAGCCCGCTGGCCCCCAACTTGGGTGGAGGCTGGGTTCTTGAAGAACTTGGTCCTGCTGGAATTGTTTCCAATTGTGGTGGCAATGGAAATATGGGGAGAGTCTTTTCGGAACTTGAAGGTGCAGCTGAACTGTGACAACCTAGGCGTTGTACAGGTGATTAATCGTTTGTCGGCCAAGTCTTTGCCAGTGGTTAGGTTGCTGAGGCATTTAGTGTTGCGCTGTTTGAAACTGAATGTTTTCATCTACGCTGTACACTTACCTGGAGTGGACAACACCTTAGCTGACGCACTGTCTCATTTTCAATGGGACAGGTTTCGGGAATTGGCACCAGACGCGGAGCAGCAGGGGGTTACCTGCCCGGACTGGATGTGGACCGTTGCCTTGGGAGCGCGGCAAGGTGGATCCAAAACTCCGTGAGTAAGGCCACTTGGGACGCTTACTCCAAGGTATGGCAAGAATGGCTGGCATGCTTAAATAGGTTAAAAATCGACCCTGTGAGCCGGGAGGTACCTCAGGCGATGCTATACTTTATTAATTTGGGTTTCGAGCGGGGCATCTCGGCAGCCGCCGTCGATAAAAAAATGGCGGGTTTGGCCTTTCTTTTTAAGTTGCAGGGGCTGCGAGATCATACAAAAGATTTTTGGGTCAGGCAGGCAGTGAAAGGTTACAGGAAAGGTCACAAGAGGAGAGATGGGCGACGCCCGGTGTCTTTTGACATGTTGCACGGTCTATTTAGCCAGATAGAAGGCATTTGCAGTTCAAAGTTTGAAAGCGCTTTATTTTGCGCGGCGTTTGCATTAGCGTTCTTTGGGGCTCTGCGGGTGAGCGAACTGGTTAGCCCGTCTAAGCGTGCAAACGGGAACTGCAATGGGATGATCTAGAGTGTTCAAATGATTCAGTTAGGATTTATATTAAACGGTCAAAAACTGATCAGGCGGGGAAGGGAGTACACCTGGAGGTGTTCCGTATTGCGGGATCACAGATATGTCCGGTAGCAGCGGTGGCAACGTTTAGAGATGTGCGCCCTCATTTCTGATTCATGCGGACGGGTCGTCCTTGTCGAAATTTCGATTTATAGCCGTGTTCAAAAAGTGTTTATCGGCAGCCGGATATGACCCCACTAGCTATTCGTCCCATTCTTTTCGTATTGGGGCGGCTACGGAAGCTGCTAGGGCGGGTCTTGGTTCTGAGGCAGTGAAACGTATTGGCAGGTGGGACTCAGATAGGTTTAAGCTTTACATCCGCCCACATTTATTACAGGCTTGTTGAATAGGGGGTGGTTTTCTTTCATTTTGGGAAGTTAGGGTTAAGGTTGGGTGATTTATTGTTGTGTTATGTCAATCTTGCTTTACAGGTGACTCGGTGGCTCTGGTGTGGATATTGGGCCACTCATTCGTTTTCTGGGGAGCCAAACGGGCCGACCTTCGGCCGAATGGTAGGCAGCTGGGTATCCCAAGGCAGGAGGCACGGGTAAGGTGGATTGGGTTGTTGGGGATGCTGTGGAACAGGGTAAGGTCAGAGGTTCACAAGTTTGCTCGGTGAGACAGGGCTCCAGATGTCTTAGTTTTGCATGTGGGGGGGAATGACATGGGGGTCAGGTCCATGAGGGATCTTATCAGAGATATAAAATGTGATGTTTTGCGCTTACAGGTGGCATTTCCTAACATGGTGATAGTATGGTCGGACATGGTGGGGAGGAGGTCATGGCGCTGGGCTTTGTCCGATAAAAAGGTTGATAGGGCCCGTGTAAAAGTAAACAAGGAGGTCAGCAGGTTTGTTATGAGGAATGGGGGAGTGACCATACGGCATAGGAAGTTGGAGGTGGATACCTGGAGGTACCTTAGGAGCGATGGGGTGCATCTTAATGATGTGGGCACTGATCTTTGGGCGCTTGGTTTGCAGGAAGGGGTACAGCGAGCTTTGAAGGTGTGGAGGTGCACGCAAGGGTAAGGTTTTACCCCTTGCGAGCGGTGGCAGTGGTTTGGGTCTGTGAGGAGGAGGAGATTGATGGTATGGAGAGATAACATGGTTGGTACTCATATATAATATGGGCTGTTTTATGTACCTTCCGGTTACGAGGGGTTAACCAGGAAGGGGAAAAGTTAGGTCACTGAGAAGGTTGGGTACTGTCTCACAGTCTGGGGTTAGCGACTGGAGGCCTTAAAAAGTTTACGAGTTCTTATGCAGTGACCTGTGGGTGTATTCCCAGCCTAGACTCCAATAAGTTCTGAGAAGTTATTATTAAAAGTTATTTAAAAAGTTATTTATAAATGTTATTTATTGATTTTATATTTTATTAATAAAAGGCCGGCAAGGCCATTTACTCCACCACCTTGTCACGTCATTTGTGGGAGGTTTTAGAGGGTAATTGTTATAAGGTGTAGCTCTTAGGACTGAAGTTAAGTCCTTCACAGGTCATGAATATAGACGTGGATCTCAACTGTTTTCTCACTAACTACTGAGTGCCCATTAAGAAAAAACCCCTTCTGAAAAAACCCCTTCTGGCGAATATCCTCCTCTTATTAACAAGTTTTTTATTTATAAAAAAATTTTTAACATATTTTTTAAGCATTTTAAACAAGCATTTTGAACACTAATATCTACATTATCTGTTCTATACAGAATTGGGATATGCCCTCCCCTTGCCCCACCTCTTACATATACCCTCATAACAGGAGGCATTAATAATAAAACTTTTTATATTTATATATTTTTATTTTTTGTATCTTAATACCTTTATATCTATTTTTTTCATTCCATCTGGTTTTATACCTTCTGTTTCTATACCGTATCGTTAGGATATATGTCATTTTATTAATAAAATTTAGAATAATAACATTTTAAATAATTAATTTAGATATTAATTTGTTTACATAATTATTACTGTCTATGTATTTTAAGTATGGTCAGATTACTAACTATATACCATGTATATTGTGCGGTAGAAATGTGCATAAATATAATATCATATTTGACTGATACAACCGTGACACATATACACAGGGCCCATATACCAGTAAGGTGTCACCAGGAAGTCTCTGGTGCAATATCAGGTTGTTTCACGGCGACATAACCAACACTGGATTAGGGCCGCGGTCTTCGGTCTGCATTATCCTAAGAAAAATGGCCACCGGCACACAAAAACATGGCCACTGGAACTCAATACACATAACATGGCCGCTGGAACGCAAGCGCATTACGGTCCGCACAGTATATAAGGATAGGGGAGACGACGCAGGGACCACGCTCCCGTAGAAGTCCGTGTGACGAAACGTACGTAGGGCGTGGCTTGGTCTGAACGCCTTGCAGACATCTCCCTGTAAGCTGACGCTTAGGAACATCTTATTGTTCATTGTACACCGCTCATTTTTTCTACTACAATGTGAGTACCCTTTACATCTGACCAAATAAATAGTGTTTTAAACGGTTTTACACTATGGAACCCTTTCTTTTCTCCTTCATGTCCTTATGATATTACCTTGCTCCTTGTCCTGCCAAGTACTGCTGCACAGTGGCACATACTGTGACTACACGTTACCCCTGCAGGGGACAAACAGCTGGTGAGTCTCTGCACAATCACAACGCGAGACACCAGCACTGAATACCTGCTGTTTGCTTTAAAGAAATTCCACAGCGAACGTCGTTTTTCACTTAAAGTGCACCGGGCACAGTTATCCATATGGACTGTTTACTAATATTCTAAAGGCCACATTATATGGTTTATTCTAACTATTTGCATGACACGTGTGAACAACTATATTCCATATAGTGATTATTTCAATAGGGCACATGTCAATTTGTTATTTGTAAAATTTGCAGTGTGATCGATTTATTCAATATATTGTTTTATTTAGCACAAGACACTTTTGGATAATTTTGCATGTCACGTGTGATGTATTTTATTGCATTTATTGTGTTTTCTAATGTCTAAGACTCAAGTCACTTTAACTTATAGTAGTGGTAAAGTTGATTTATCTCCGGAGAAGTTGTTTCATATATCAACATATCTCTTTTGAGGGAATATAGCACAAGACACCTTGGGTATAATTTTAAACACATTTTTCCACATTCACTGCTTTTACCAACAAGTTTTGGGACAGCGCCACACTCACACATTTTTCCTTTTCACTAATTTCCGCTTATTCCACTTTTTGTGGAGTCAGCGTATGTGAGGGCAGCAGTCTATCAATCAATTAAGTGATATACTTCCCATTCAGTCTTTCAATCAATTTAATTGCGCGGATTCCCCATTTATTTTGCCAATTTTGAAAAAACGCATTATTTTTTACTTTTTGCTATAATAAATATCCCCCAAAAATATATAAAAAAAAAAAATCGCAATAAGCGTATATTGATTGGTTTGCGCAAAAGTTATACAAAATAGGGGATAGTTTTATGGCATTTTTATTAATAATTTATTCTTACTAGTTTTGGCGGCGATCAGGGATTTTTATTGTGACTGCGACATTATGGCAGACACATCGGACATTTTTGACACATTTTTGGGACCATTGTCATTTATACAGCAATCAGTGCTATAAAAATGCATTGATTTCTGTGTAAATGACACTGGCAGTGAAGGGGTTAACCACTAGGGGTGTAGGGGGGTTGGGCTGTGTGTGTCAGTACACTGATCTCTGCTCCGATGACAGGGAGCAGAGATGTGACACTGTCACTAAGCAGATTGGGGAGATGCTGTTTACATCAGCATCTCCCCATTCCTGCTCTCAGTGAGACGATCGCGGGTATCCCCGCGGCAATCGAGTCCGCGGGACCCGCGACACGACTCACGGAGCTCCCGGCCGGCGCGCGCCGCCGCGGGCGCACACGCAATGACACGGCGGAAAATTCAAATGGACGTACCTGTACGCCCATTTGCTCAGCCGTGCCATTCTGCCGACGTACATCGGCGTGCACCGGTCGGGAAGCGGTTAAAGCTAAACTCCGTGCAGATGTAAAATACACACAATAACAAGCCAGTAATGTTTAACCAATTCAGGACTGGCGTGTTTCACCCCCTTTATTACCTGCCCATTTTCTAGTTTTCGGCACTGTGATACTTTCACTGACAATTACTCAGTTATGCAACACTGTACCCAAATCAATTTTATATCATATTTTGAGACCAATACTGGGGGTTTCAAAATAGCCCTAATGACACATTTCTGACAGTATTTTCCTTAAGAACTACTTGCGCCAAATTCAGGTAAGTATTGGTGTTGGTAACGTTACCGATTTCTGCTGCAAATTCAGGTAGTTCTTACTACCACCATTTTAAGAACCTGTCGCTATGGCAGTGACCAATTTCTATAGAATGACTGCCAGTTCTAAAATGAGGAAACTGGCGGTAATTAGGACCAACTCTACAGAGGCACACCATAGGGTAGTCGGTGGTGCCTGTGCTACGAAACAGTCATGTACAATGCCTTGAAAAAGTATTTATACCCCTTGAAATTTTCCACATTTTATCATGTTACACCCAAAAATGTTAATATATTTTATTGGGATTTTATGTGATAGACCAACACAAAGTGGAACATAATTGTGAAGTGGAAGGAAAATTATAAATGGTTTTCAAATAAATATCTGAAAAGTGTGGCGTGTATTTGTATTCAGACCCTTTTACTCTGATATCCCTAACTAAAATATAGTGGAACCAATTGCCTTCAGAAGTCACCTAATTACTAAATAGAGTGTGTAATTTAATCTCAGTATAAATACAGCTGTGCTGTGAAACCCTTAGAGGTTTGTTAGAGAACCTTAATGAACAAACTGCATCATGAAGGCCAAGGAACACACCAGACAGGTCAGTGATAAAGTTGTGGAAAAGCTTAAAGCAGGGTTAGGTTATAAAAAAGTATGCCAAGCTTTCAACATCTCACGGAGCACTGTTCAATCCATCATCCAAAAATGGAAAAAGTTTGGCAAAACTGCAAATCTACAAAGACATGGGCGTCCACCTAAACTGACAGGTCGGGCAAGGAGAGCATTAATCAGAGAAGCAATCAAGAGGTCCAAGGTAACTCTGGAGGAGCTGCAGAAATCCACAGCTCCAGGTGGGAGAATCTGTCCACAGGACAACTATTAGTCGTGCACTCCACAACTCTGACCTTTATGGAAGAGTGGCAAGCAAAAAGCTATTGTTGAAAGAAAAGCATAAAAAGTCCCATTTGCAGTCTGCGAGAAGCTATGTAGGGGACACAGCAAACATGTGGAAGAAGGTGCTCTGGTCAGCTGAGACCAAAATTTTACTTTTTGGCCTAAAGGCAAAACGCTATGTGTGGCGGAAAACTAACACTGCACATCACCCTGAACACACCATCCCCGCCATCAGGGCTGACCCAACCATGAGACCCAGTGGGACCATTGTCCCAGGCGGCATTTTAGGAGGGGCGGCAGCCGGCCGGAGCGTTCAGTGAAAACTTGTCAGGAGTACCCACCGCCGCCTGCTGCCGCACATCCTAGTCACCGGGCTGTCTTCCGATATCTGCCCACTGGGATGCTGTGAAAGGCATCCAAAGAGTGTGCAGCCCACGCTGAGCAGATCGTGGGGCTTGTAAGAGCCGCTGAGTGTGTGACACTGTCAGATAATGTAACTGCATTGAGGGAGAGAGATCGGCTGTCACAACTCAGCGGTGATGTCGGGAGTGGGCGGGACTGAACAGCCATCAAACACCAGCCAATGGTATAGGGTCTGGGCGGGCCGCTACATTTATGTGGCTCCGCCCCTTTCTTAAACAGCCCGATGATTGGCTGGTGTTTGATAGCTGCTCAGTCCTGCGGCTCCGCCCACCCCCGAGATCACTCAGCTGATCTCTCTCCCTCAATGCAGTTACATTAGATGACAGTGTCACACACTGAGGGGCTCCGGTAAGCCTTATGATCTGCCTAATGTGAAACTCCCCCTCTCCCCTGTCAGTGCCAATCAGTGCCACCTATGAGTGACGCCCATCAGTGCCAATTAGTGCTGTCTATCAATGCCAATCAGTGCCACCTATCAGTGCCCATCAGTGCCGCCTATCAATGCCATTCAGTGCCACCTATCAGTGCTGCCTATCAATGCCAATCAATGCTGCCTATTAATGCCAATCAGTGCCGCCTATCAATGCAAATCAGTGCTGCCTATCAGTGTCCATCAGTGCTGCCAATCAGTGCCCATCAGTGCTGCCAATCAATGCTACCTATCAGTGCCCAGCAGTGCTGCCTATTAATGCCAATCAGTGCCACCTATCAGTGCTGCCAATCAGTACCAATCAGCAGCCTGGTGGGGCACAACTAAAATCCATTGATGTTTATTAATTCCACATGCCAATCTTTAGTATAATAGGTAATCACCACACTACTATTTACAATAAACTACTGGAGGTAAAATAAAAAGTGTCAGTAAAAGGCCTGCCGCTAAGCACTAACATGTTCCCACACCACAAAAAAAAAAAAAGAAAAGTGCAGTGCTAACTTATCGATAACTTAACAATAATGGTGGAACCCTCTAATGTATGGAAATCTCAAACTTCAATATTACCACAATACCGGTCTCAAAATTTACATCCTTTTTTTCCTACAAATAGAGCTTTCTTTTGGTGGTATTGGATGACTTCTGCGGTTTTATTTTTTGTGCTTTAACCCCTTCCCGCTGAGCATGTGCAGATGTGCGGCCTCGGCTTTCGGGGGTTATACCGGGATAATGCCCACAGCTGAAGGCATCATCCTGGTACTGTTTTTTAGAGCTGGCGATCGGCTTTCCAGAGATAACAACCAATGCAGCTAACAGCTGCTCGGCTGTTATACCGGAGGAGCGGGAGGGGAAGCCCCCCCCACCACCACCACCTCCCGGCGCTCTTTCCGGGCCTCCCGTTCCACCGGGAGGCCTGATTGACAATCCGCCACCTCCGGCGGCTAGGGACAGAGTGAAACGAAGCTGTAAGTGGCTTCATTCCAGTCTCCTAATTGTAAATACGAAAGCGACGTCACTTCCCGTCTACTCGGCTGCCAATAGCGCCGGTTTTAAAAAAATATATAGTATTCAGAATCGCCGAAAACGGTGAACTGAATACTTTGAAGTGCAAAGGAGGGATCGGGGGTCTTTCACCCCCGATTCCTCCATAAAGAGTACCTGTCACCACCTATTACTGCCACAAGGGATGTTTACATTCCTTGTGACAGCAATAAAAGTGATCAATTTTTTTTTCAAACACAAATTATTAATATTAAAATAAATAAGAGAAATGTTTTTTTTAAAGCGCCCCCCATCATCGCAAGCTCACGCAGCAAAAAAAAACACATACGGAAGTTGCGCCCGCATATTTAAACGGTGTTCAAATCACACATGTGAGGTATCACCGCGATCGTCAGAACAAGAGCAATAATTCTAGCACAGATCTAGATCAGCTCTGTAACTCTAACCTGGTACCCGTAAAAAAATTTAAAGTGTTGCCTATGGAGATTTTTAGGTACCGTAGTTTGTTGCCATTCCACGAGTGTGTGCAATTATAAAGCGTGACATGTTTGGTATCTGTTTACTCAGCGTAACATCATCTTTCACATTATGCAAAAAATTGGGCTAACTTTACTGTTTGGTTTTTAAAATTCATGAAAGTGTCCCTTTTCCCAAAAAGTTGCATTTAAAACACCGCTGCTCAAATACCGTGTGACATAAAATATTGCAACAATCGCCGTTTTATTCTCTAGATTCTCTGCTAAAATTATATATATATATATATATATAATATAATGTTTGGGGGCTCTAAGTAATTTTCTAGCAAAAAATATGGATTTTAACTTGTAAACACCAAATGTCAAAAATAGGCTTAGTCATGAAAGGGATAAACAAAAAAAGGTTTGGATTTGAACGTAATGGTTTGTGATATAATTTTCCATATGGACAAGGCGCTGTTGCATGTAAATCAGATTTTCTGATAAATTTAATTTTAGTTTTAATTATCTTGATATAAAATAATGAATGTGGGGGCTTTTTGGTGGGCGTGATTTTTTTTGGGGGGGGGGCAGCATTTCATTCTTGGGCCAAGGCAGCACAATGTCTTGGGCCGGTGTCTTGTCAAATACAGTCCCCTGTCATATAGTGTCCTCCCTGTACTGCGCAGGCGCAGTACGGAGGACAAACGAGACGCCGAAAGTCTCCGAAGTTTAACAGCTGATCATCAGCTGTACACGGCGCCTGCGCTTTTATTTTCACCCTATGTCCAGGATCATTCCCTACTATCCAAGTGGACATAGAGTGAGAATAAATAGTTGCCGAGCGCAGCGAGGCCGTGCCCGAAGCGTGGCGAGCGAAGCGAGCCCGCGAGGGGCCCTCTTACACAGCCATCGCTAAGAACTGCCGAAGCGCCGTGTACAGCTGATGGTCAGCTGATCAACTTCGGACATTTTCGGCAGCTCCTTCTGCTCCGTACTGCGCAAGCGCTGCGCCTGCGCAGTACGGAGCGGACACTATCCGATAGGAGGACACTATATGGCAGAACACCGGTCCTGCCTACCGTGAAACATGGTGGTGGCAGCATCATGTTGTGGGAATGCTTTTCTTCAGCAGGGACAAGGAAGCTGGTCAGAGTTGATGGGAATATGGATGGGGCCAAATACAGGGCAATCTTAGAAGAAAACCTGTAATGCCCAGTACACACGGTCGGATTTTCAGACGGGAGCCTGTTGTCAGAAATTCTAACCGTGTGTAGGCTCCATTGGACATTTTCCATCGGAATTTTTTGACAACAAATTTTTTTACAACAAAATCCGCTGTCATAAATTCCGATCGTGTGCACACAATTCCGATGCACAAAGTTCCATGCACGCTCAGAATCAAGCAGAACAGCCGCACTGGCTATTGAACTTAATTTTTCTCGGCTCGTCGTACGTGTTGTACGTCACCGCGCTCTTGACGTTTGGAATTTCTGACAAGATTTGTGTGACCGTGTGTATGCAAGACAAGTTTGAGCCAACATCCGTTGGAAAAATTCCATGGATTTTGTTGTGGGAATGTCCGGTCGTGTGTACGGGGCATTAGAGTATGCAAAAGACTTGAGACTGGGGTGGAGGTTCACCTTCCAGCAGGACATCGAGCCTAAACATACAGCCAGAGCTACCAGTTCAAGTCCAGACCTAAATCCAATTGAGAATCTGTGGCAAGACTTGAAAATTGCTGTTCACAGACGCTCTACATCCAATCTGACAGAATTTGAGCTATTTCGCAAAAAAGAATGGGAAAAAATTTCTCTCTAGATGTGCTAAGCTGGTAGACACATACCCAAAAAGACTTGCAGCTATAATTGCAGTGAAAAGTGGTTCTACAAAGTATTGACTCGGGGGGGGGGGGCTGAATACAAATGCACGCCACACTTTTCACATATTTATTTGTAAAAAATGTTGAAAATCATTTATCGTTCCTCTTCACAATTATGTGCCACTTTGTGTTGGTCTATCACATAAAAGCCCAATAGAATACATTTACGTTTTTGGTTGTAACATGACAAAATGTGGAAAATGTCAAGGGGTATGAATACTTTTTCAAGACACTGTATGTGACAGCTTCCTGCACAGAGCTGTATCCCCAGTCTCATTTAGCTGTCCACCAGGAGATTCTCCAGCTGAAAGCTAAATGTAAACGGCAATATGGGGGATGTCATTGCCTAAATATTTGGGAAATTAATTGTCACTGGGTGGGCAGAACCTGCGGAAGTAGCTTTTCAGTTCCCCATCAGGCTCCACCCACCTCTACTACAAAAATCCTCAGCCATGCGCCTGTCAGTGAAGGCCTCTTGAGCCCTAGGGAAAGAGAGCCTTGACTGGTGGAGGCATGGCTAGGTGTGTGACAAGGGGAACGATTGGTTGGGACATGGGGATGGGATGGGATGGGCCTGAGCTCAGGAAATCGTGTGCCCCAGGGAATTCTGGGTCATTCGGGAGAGTAGTTGGAAGAGCTGCTGTGGACCCTGCACCTCTGCTATGGACACTGAATTTCTGCTGGCTGGAGTCCACGAGCCGGCTCTCCAAGGACATGGTAACTGATATTCTTGCCCCTGAAAGGCCCCCCCCCCCTTCCACCCCCCGGGTGCCCCAGGCTGCTCGGCCATGAGACGTACCTGCCCCCCCCTCTTCCTCGGCCCCAGTCCCTCGAGGCCTTCCTCATGTCACCCCCCCATCCCTTTGAGATCCGTTTGCCACTGCCCCTCCCTCCCCCCTGCTTCTCCTCACTGCCGGAGCACCCCCCGGCGGGTCCCCCCTCCTCCCTATCTGTCTGCTCTGCGGGCCGGGATTCCTCTCGCCCGGCCCGCTCCAGGATCCCCAGAGTCAAATGGCATTGCTTGGGCTCCGCATCCTGCCTCCCCCCTCTGGCTCCCGCTCGTCAGTTTGGGCGGTTGCCGCTGCGCTCCCCGCCTCTCACCCCTGGGAGCAGCAGCCTGTTGCCATCTCTTCCCCGCCCCCCCCCTCCGCTCCACCGGCGATCGGCGGGGGGGGCGCATGTAGAGTGTCTTGCGGTGCCAGATGCCGGGCACGCCAGCCCGGAGCTCTGGCACTGACCGCCCGTCCTCCTCCCTCCTCCGTGCAGCATGATTCGGCCGGAGCGTCACAGCCGGCGTATCTCCCTGCGCCCAGCTGGGCGGGAGAATCAAATTCAGCTCCAGGCATCACAGCCTCTGCCAGGTCCCCTGTGCATCCACATCCCCCTGCACCTGGCTGGGTGGGGGATGGTGGAGCTGCACAGGCCGCTCACACCCCACTGACCCCTGCCTTTATGCATCCCCCTGCACCCAGCTGGGTGGGGGATGGTGGGTCGACACATGCTGCTCACCCCTGCCGCTAACCTTCCATCCCGCAACCCCCGGAACCCAGCTGGGTGGGGGATGGTTGTGCTGAACATGCTGCTCACCCCCCTGCCTTCATGCATCCCCCTGCACCCGGCTGGGTGGGGGATGGTGGTGCGGCACATGCCGCTCACCCCCCCTGCCTTCATGCACCCCCCTGCACCCGGATGGGTGGGGGATGGTGGTGCTGCACATGCCGCTCACCCCCCACTGCTGACCCCTGCCTTCATGCATCCCCCTGCACCAAGCTGGGTTGGGGATGGCGGGTCGGCGCATGCCGCTCACCCCCCACCGCTGACCCCTGCCTTCATGCATCCCCCTGCACCCAGCTGGGTGGGGGATGGCAGTGCTTTTCAGACTTCTCAGACCCCTGCCGTCTCACATCTCTCTGCGCCCGGCTGGGCGGGGGATGGCTGACGGTCGCCGGCTCCCAAGCCCATCATCACTGATCTCTAACCATCAGCAGCTCCCTGCGCCTGGCTGGGCTGGAGCTTCCTTCTGGACGCCCACTGCCACAACCTTACCCCACCATCTCCCTGCGCCCGGTAGGGCGGGAGATGCGCACGCCACCCCGGGGATAGGGCTGCGCCCGCTGCGAGCCCTCCATCCTGGGTCTCCGGCTGCTCTATAGGCTGCTCAGCTGCCGTCCTCGGCCCCTCAGGCTCCTCAGGGTCGGGGGCCGGACCACCCCCCTGGACCTATCCTTCTGCCAACATCCTTCGACCTTGCAGCCGTCAACATCCTTCAAGGTGATGGCCGTCATGGCCTCCTGACGGCTCCTCCCACGGACGATCCTGTACCGGGTGTTCCTCCTGGACCTGCTGTTGGTCGCCCTTCTTCAACTGCACACCCGAGACTAAGTGAGTATGATTGTGATTTGATTGGGGTAGGTCCGGTGATGCTGCCGTATCGGGTCCATCGAACGAACGCATTGTCACGGTTGTAAAATCGGTCCTATCTCGCATGGGTGTGTCGGGTTCGGCATGTAGTCCGGCATCTTCCGTGGGTGGCGCTTCGTGGGCGGTTTAGCCTACCGGCATGCACCTGTCAGAAGACGTCAAGGATAAAATTTGGTGATGCGAATTTATGGTTTTCCACACCATAGCCCCCCCCCGACCGTAAAACAATCGTCAAATCCCCTTGGTCCCTCCCCGACCATGAAACGATCGGAAAATCACGTTGGGTTGACGTGGCGGTGCGAAAAATCCAAGCTGCTTCCTCGGACATTCAGGAACTAGCTGCCGGGGGTTCCGTGCTTACGCCGGAGTGCCTTGCGAGCGTTTTCCAGAGTTAGTACATCAATTTTTGTTATCTTGATCGCATTTGGGGTGCCTACTAGGCGTACGGGGACCAGTTTTCCACTATGACACGCAGTTTCGCCAAAGAGAGGCTTCAAGGAAGGAGTTCTGCTTTGATTGCCAGGATGGTAGCCTATGGTTATTGCTTATGCTCTTTCTCGGCTGGGGGCCAAGCTTGACATTTCTGAACCGGAAAACCCCAGTGATCGTCTCAGTGATGCTTCCCTGGTTAGACCGGTACCTTCCCCCCTCCCTTTCATAGAGAAGCCTTGACCTTAAGGGATGGTTTAGACTGTGGTTTGCTGTGTGCTGACGATGGCGCCTAATTTAAAAAAAAAAAAAAACAAAAAACAATTTGCCTTATCCACCACTTGTCCTATCCTTTTGGCTCCTCGGTCTCTGACAGCATCGACAAGGAGGAATCAAGGGTCCACTACGCCTCATTTGACAAGGCGCTTCACTTGATCAGGACGGCTTGTCCTTCGGCCTCGCTGGCCAAGGCGGTCATTGAGTCTGCCCTCCGCCTCCTCCCGGTCACCCGAAATGCTTCCATCTACTGGGAGGTTACTTTCAGGGAAGCTACTTTTGACACGTGCCTTCCCATGGGCTGTACCTTTTCTTATTATTTCTTTGAACTCTCCAGTAGTTTTCTTGAATGGGTAGTTGTCCAGGCGGTTGGTTTGCAGTCCGTGTTACACTATTTGGATAACTTCCTCTTCGCGGGCCCATCTGACAGCTGTGAGTGCCATCCCGCTGTCAGCCGACAAGAACGAGGGCCCGGTGACGGTTCTGGCCTTCTTGGGTATTGAAATCGACACCGTGGAGATGGTTTTCCAGCTGGCCAGGCTACTCTCCCTGGTTTGCTTGGCAATAAAAAAAAAAAAAAAAAATCTGCAGTTGAAACAACTTCAGTCTTTGCTGGGTCAATTGGTCTTTACCTGCCGCATCACGCGCATTGGATGGGCTTTCTGTAGACGTCTGGCATGGGCCACAAAGGGCGTGGCTGCCCCCCCACCATTATATTCGTATCATGAAGCCCATTGACTTAGGGGATGTGGCTGTCCTTCCTCCAGTCCTACAACGGCCAGTCATGTTGGTTGCTGAAGGTGGTGCTGAACTCACAGCTGGAGCTATACACTGACGCAGCAGGCTTCTGTGGTTTTCGGTGCTTTTTTCCAAAGGGAGTGGTCTGCTGAATGTTGGCCGGCCTCATGGGCCCGCATGGATCTTTTGTGCAACCTCACATGGCTGGAGCGCTTTCCGATTATTATTGCCATTGAGCTGTGGGGCGAGCGGTTGCGCAATCGATAGGTGGGTTTTTTCCTGGTCTGATAACAAGAGTGTGGTGCAGGTGGTCAATCAACAGTCTGCCAGATTCCCTCTGGTCATGTCGTCGCTGCGTTTTTTGGTTTTAAAGTGCCTGCAGTTTAACGTTTGCTTTAGACCTAGGCATGTCCCTGGAACTGCTAATGATATTGCCGATGCTCCCTCTCGTTCAAGCTCCATCATTTCTGCGACCTCGCCCCGTTGGCTTCCCCGGAGGGCCTCCCCTGTCCGGCCTACTTGTGGAACCTCGTTTGAGGTTTGCCAGTCCTCTGGGTGTCGCCTTCCCTTTGGACATGGGCGTCGTACTGCCGCGTGTGGGACAAATGGGTTCAGGCGTCGGGCTGTCAGATTTCCACCTCGTCTTCACAGGTAATACGTGTGGCTTTATTTTCTTACATTGTTTATTTACTACAAAAGGTTCTTGGGGTTTCCATTTCTTACCTTGTTTATTTAGTACAAGAGGTTCTTCAGGTTGCCACGGTTTTGTCGTCCATGCCTTCTTTGTCCTTCTTGGTTTCAGCTCCTTGGGTGGGAGGACATCACAAAAGTGTTTCCGACCCGTCGGGTCCTGAGGGGTTGGAGGTGTGCGACTTATTCCCCCGATTCCTGGCATCCGGTTTCCCTCCCTATTCTCTCCGGATTCCTTTCCTTGTTGCCGTCCGTTAGATTCCCCGTTTGAGACCCTTCTCTTCTGGATCGTGGGAGATTCCTTCATTTACTGGGCCGGGCGGAGGTTCGGAGCTACGGGAAGAATTGAGGGTTTTTACCTATGATCTCGGCCGAATCCGCTGGCTTGGGCTTCGCGGTTTACGCTGGCCTCGGGTCCTTCCAGAGTGTTTACGCATTCGGTCCCACATGTCTGGCCCCATCATCTTGATTCTTCACACTGGGGGGAATTATGTGGGTTATACACGTTCTGTGACTTGATCTCTGCCATCAAGCGGGACATTGCTCAATGCTATGCAGTTTACACAAATTTGGTGCCCATCTGGTCAGAAAGTATGCCTCGCCTGCTATGGGCAAGGGAATTACCTGCCCCACCCCCCTGGCTAGAACGCATCCGTCAGAAGGTGTACGTTTGTTCGGCAAATAGGGGGGGGGGGGGTTCGTCATCAGTCACAAGGATCTGGAGGGTAATAATGATGATCTGTTGAGACCGGATGGTGATCACCTTAATGACATTGGGTTTGATATATTCAATCTTGGCCTGCTGCGAGGTGTGGAACAGGTGCTGGCTGCAGTGGGGCGCTCGTCAGTTTGATAACTGACGGGCGTTTGGCGGTTTTCTTGACCTTGCCAGTAGTTAAAGTTGCTGTAATGGGCTATGCCCTTGATGGAAAATTGTAAATAGGCTGTCTGTGCAGCACTTATGGTAAGGACAGGCCCCACTTCCCACTTTTGGTTAAGTGCTCACAGTACGACTGTGACTGGTACTGGTTAAATATGTTCACCACTTCCCTCTTTTGGTTAAGTGCTCACAGTACGACTGTGACTGGTACTGGTTAAATATGTTCACATGTTATGTGTTGGAATTTAATAAAGCTGTGGCCTTGCCCTTTCCAACCTAATGGTTGTAAGTGTCGTGTTTAATGGAGTGAAGGGCAAGGGTGGTGGGGGATTTTATCCCTTGGTGTTACGTTAAGTGGGACCTAAGCCCATTGCGCCTCAGCAGTCATGTGATGGGGGAAGGAGGGAGGACACTGACTGATTTATGTACCTGTCTGTGTCAAATACATGAGTTGAGTGCAAGCGGCTGTTATAGCCACTAGCAATAATCACTGTTTTCTCCCAGCTTTCCCCTTCCGACAAGAATTTGATGGCTCAGCAAGAGGGATTCCCCTGTCAGCACTGCGTCGATGGGAGAATCAAGCAAATTACTTTCCTGCAACCCGTGGTTGCAGGAAATAAATTTGCTCCATCTATGGCCTGCTTAGGTCCTCTCTATAAGTGAACGGGCCAGCCATAAATGTATAGTGACCGGTCTACAAGAGGTAAATAGATCCTCACATGTATTGTTTAAATGCAAGCAGTATAATTACATGAATGTGACGTGGTATCGGCCTCCTTTTCATTCCCTGTATAGGAGAGGTCAGATAGGAGAGGAAAATGCAGCACAAGGAGCCAATCAGTTGTGTTGCAGGGAAAGGAACATGTTAAATGGAGTAGAGAGCAGAGTGACAGAGAACTGATCTCATCAGGCTGCTTTTTCTTTCATTGTCCGGTCACAGATTGGTGGAAAGACAGGACCTGTAAGTGAGGAAAAGATTACAGTGCACATAAAACACTTGAACATATTCAGCAAATAAGTAAAAAAATATGGGGATTTGGTCGCACCATATGGCCACATATTCCTTAAGCCCACTACTGCGTCAAAGTACCCCTTTATCAGTGGGTCCTACACTATTCATAGAATGAAAGATCCCACTTCTCATAACCATGGGAGAAATACACTCCTCTATGTGGGAGAGGTAATGGTGGGGGGGATGGGGTGCTCCAGCCCAAGGGATCTGGTCAGGACCCTTACAATAGACAAACAAAGATAGACTTGGGGGGCACACCCTAAAAATGCATAACATTAAAGATGGTGCAGCTATAAGACCGACAAACAGAGGACCTTTAAGTGAACTACAGTAGAGAAAAATTGGGTCTCCTGCCCCACCAGACAGGTCTGTACTGTGTGACAGAGCCGTGTAAATCTCAAAACTGGATGGACAGTAGGGATAAGCTTGCATTTATTCGAAATCGGGTTCAAATCAAAATGGGTTGAATATTTTACCAGTGTTGAATAGAAAGTTGGCGTTAAGTCCATATGAACTCTCGCTATTTATTACTGTAATGCAGTCAGTCTGCTTATACATTAATAAACATGGGGCTCTTTTATTTATTTTTTTAGCAGCTAAGTGCTGAAGGAAAGGTTAAAATACCTGTTCTGCCAGTTTATAGGAGAGTTGGACCACGGCTCTCTCACACACAGCAGTGATCTCTCTCCAGTAGTCTGACATCTCTTCTTCCAGAACACGGTTTATATAAATAGTGCCACTCGGGGAGACAGAATGCAGTTGATTGGAGCAGTGAGGGGGGGAGGGGACACTGGAGAGCCGTGTATTGTGTGAGAGAACTGAGGTCTGACTCTCCTAGGTGCGGCCAGTACACGATATTTACCTCTCGCTGTAACAATAAAAAAAGGAACTCCGTCTGAGCGCTCATATTTGAGGCAGCTGGGGTTATATAGTAAATACTTCTACATGACTATTTGCTGTACTCATATCTGTACTTTCCATTTACACCATATATCAAGATGTGTACTCTGGTACCATTGAAATTATTATATTTCATACACGGATAATACATTGCTTGTTAAATAAAACATTTATTGAAATATAAAAAAAGGAAAGAGATCCCCATATCTATTATTGTATATACAGCCTGGCTGCATCACAGTAACAGATTACAAGGGTTCAGTTGGGTTTATTTCTGTTTATTGGGGCACTGGGCCATATGGCTGAAAGTGTCTGTAAGTAGTAGTGACTAGTAAGATGAAGATCAATGTAGATCTATAAAAGAACAGTTTTTGTATACATTACCCACTGACTGATTTATATTTCTTCTTTTACTGAACTTTCCCAGAACTTTCTGATTTCCACCCTACGATCATCTGTGAAAACAGAGCAATGACAGTCACAGTCAGTAAATGTGAACTAGAAGCACTTGGTCTCGACTCTTCCACAATTCATCTGAGGGACTCATCAAATAACTGCAATATCCGATATTCAGACTCCATCAATGGGATGAAAGGGACTACTATCCAGACCCGAGCAGAATCCAATTGGTGTGGAAACACAGTGATGGTAGCATACTATTGATTTATTTATTCATTCGTTTTAGCAGCTCCTGTGTTAGATTTGTGTGTATCCCTTACTTTTCTGGAAACATTGACATTCGGCAATCTGTTTCACTTTTTTCAAGAGATACCCTAACTCCAGACAAAAACTTTTCTTTTCATTTAGGACTGATTGGGGAAAAATTAGGGGGCTTTTGACAGCTTTGTTTTTGTTTTGTTTTTTTAGAGATTTTTTTTGTCACCTCTTGTCAGGAATTAAAACAGAATTCCAGACTGGTGAAAATATGGAACTTTTGCAAAAAATCTTTATTGATGTTTATCTTCCTGTCAAGGTGACAATTACATTTCTTTTATAGACATCACAGCGATAGGTAGTGAGAGAAAACCTTCTCATTGGGTCACTGTGGTAGGCTTTAAGGGATAATTGCACTTTTTGTACAGTTATTCTTGAAATGCAAGTCCCCTCTCCCCCAGTAAGCCCCCTAAGTTTTCCACTTACCAATCTATGATCCATGGAGATTTTATCTTTGGGGCCACTGGGTGCTACACGGTTCTTTACAAAAGATCTCCCGGGCCATGCATACGCAGTAGACTTTCCATCTAGTCAAGGTTAACAATAGTGTTGCTACAGCATGATGCGATTTTCAATGCGTTGTTTTAGTATGGCATTGTGCATTTTTTCATGCTGATGCAGTTGGAGAA
This sequence comes from Aquarana catesbeiana, assembly GCF_042186555.1. Lineage (NCBI taxonomy): Eukaryota > Metazoa > Chordata > Amphibia > Anura > Ranidae > Aquarana > Aquarana catesbeiana. The sequence continues at coordinate 575,183,282 of NC_133325.1, read as the reverse complement.
GGTTGGATTCTGCCAATAACTCACTAAGGCTAGGTTTAAATCTATGCATGTAAGGTTTATGCTTTTTTAAATGTGTTTTTGTGGTGGATTTTTCACACGCTTTTGATGCGTTTTCATGCTTCCTGTATTTTTTGGTAGGAGGAGAAGACAGTTTGTTAAACACAAAACCCTACCGAAAGCAATTTAAAAACACATATATGCTTTTTTTGAGTCAATGGAACAAAAAATGCACCGGTTTGCATGTAAGAAAAGTTCCTGCATCTTTCCAAAAAACGCAATGCAGGAAACTGCAAAAAATGTGAATGGGACCCATAGGATAAAATGTTAAAGGGATTGTAGTGTGTTTGTGCAGATCTGAAAATGCACTAAAACCCGCATAGATATGAACCTACCCTAAAAATACATGTATATTGAAGTCTATGTGGTAAAAAACACTGCACCAAAGAAGCGTCTGCACCTTTCCAAAAATGTGCTTCAGCTGTGCTGCATTGATGTGAGTGGGCACACCATAAAGGATAATGTCATTTGCATTGATGTGCAGTGCAGCATGATAATAAACACAGGAGAAAACACACTGGTGTGAACTTAGGGAGCACTCACATTTGTGAATGCACCCACACTGCGATTAGATGTGAGAACCCCAGCAAGGGGTTCCCAGGATTAGCTGCGAGAGGCAGTCCCATTGAAATCAATAGAAGGCTGCTGGATCTCACAGATAATCACAGCCACTTGCATGTAATCTTTAATACAGCAATCACATGTAAGTGAATGACCCTGGATGCAGGCTGCATCCTTATAGCTATGGGAAGCTTGTCGATTGTTAGGCTCACTGATTAACAGGCTTCATTTCCAAGAGATTCAGCTCTGGTTCACACTGCCACAACTTGACCTACAACTTGAGAGTTCAAAGTTGCATGACAAGTTGCACTTCATTAACGGCAATGAAACCGTTCTAATCGGTGCGACTCAAATCGTTCCGACTTAGAAAAAGGTTCCTGCACTACTTTTGGTGCGACTTCAGCATGACTTGCATTGACTCCTGTTAAAGAAGTTGTATGCAAGCCGCGATGAAGTTTTAAAGGGGTGTCAGATTCAAATTTGCGTGATTTTGAAGTTGCGGAAGTGTGAATCGGGGGAGGTGAGCTTAGCAATGAATTCCTCTATATTTCAAAACTGTTTTTCCACTGCTAATTACTGGACTTTATCCACAGGACGATGACTCCAATATCTATATTTCCAACACCATTTTCATTGGAATCCTGGATAAACCCATCATCACAAGAAATAATATCAGCTTTAACTTTACCTGTGTGTATAATCGGAATATGCAAACAAGTCTAAAACTGTCTGGAAATATTATCAAACAGTAAGAAAAAAATATAAGACATAGAGATTTTCTTGTGTAATATACAATCATATTTGTTCTTTCTCCTTCACTAACCTCTCATTTCCATTAACCAGTTTATGATGTTTATAGTAATTAAACATAAATGTTATGTACATGCAGCACTGAATTTTGTGAATCTAAGATGTCCTCCATATCCATATTTTGTACCTACCTAAGTGTTAAAGCAGACCTAACTTTAGATTTTTTTTTTTAGTCATGTTCAAGTGCATGCCAAGTAATCAGTAAGTGTAACTTATCAATGGATCCACCACAGAGATCACAGTTTTCACCCTGACAATGCTTTCATCTGCTTCTCTCTCCAGAATGCCGACACACCTCTGTTCAGGCATCACCCAGGGTCAGCACTTGCACTTCTTGCACTGAGATGGTAGCTCTGGGATCATACAGCTTTCTTGAAAAATGATAATTGTGTCATAATAAGCAGAAGACTTCTGGTTGGAGTTAGGAGGCTTCACCACTCCTAGTGCAGGATCAACAGAAAATAAAGACATGGTCATAATGTCAGACACATTAAACTGGCCAAACACTGACCAAATTTTGGCTGGTTCAGCAGGGACCAGCTCAGTTTTGATCAGTATGTGGCCATCCCTGTTCAACAGAAATCGATGTGTAAGTTCATGTTTACAGAAAAAATGAAAAAGGTCAACTAACACCCTACACCCTCCCCACTGCCTGCATCCCCTCTGCACTCACCCCCATGGGGGATAAAGTTTCACCATCCACACAGCCCGATGCAGCGGTACTGGGGTTTGAACAAATGCTCTGTTCCTCTTCAACGTTGACCAATCAGAACCGCTCTGTGTCAACTTCCCTGAGGAAAGAAGAGGTAGAACAGAGCATTTTTCAAACCCCACGCTTGCTGCACTGGGTTATGTGGATAGTGAAACTATATCACCCACGGATGTAAGTGCAGCAGGAACGTGGGCAGTGGGGAGGGCGTAGGGTTAGTTTACCTTTGAATTTTTTCTGTAAATGTGAATTTAACCACTTGCTGACCGCCGCACGAACATTTACATTGGCAGAATGGCACGGACAGGCAAATGGGCGTACACTGCATTTACGTTGGCAGGATGGCACGGACAGGCAAATGGGCGTACAGGTACATCCCTTTAAATTTGCCGCCGTGTGCTCACGTGCGCGACCCTGCCACGAGCACCGTGAGTGTGATCGCGGGTCCCGTGGACTCGATACCCGCGATCGTCTCACGGAGCTCGGGGGAAGGGTCACGCACGCGAGCACACGGCGGCAAATTTAAAGGGACGTACCTGTACGCCCATTTGCCTGTCTGTGCCATTCTGCCAACGTAAATGTTTACATCAGCATTTCCCCGTTCTGCCTAGTGACACTGATCACAGCTCCCTGTGATCGGGAGTGGTGATCAGTGTCGTGTCACACGTAGCCCCTCCCCCCTACAGTTAGAATCACTCCCTAGAACACACTTAACCCCTGCAGCGCCCCCTAGTGGTTAACCCCTTCACTGCCAGTCACATTTACACAGTAATCAGCGCATTTTTAATCGCACTGATCGCTGTATAAATGTGAATGGTCCCAAAATAGTGCCAAAAGTGTCCGATCTGTCTGCCATAATGTCGCAGTCACAATAAGAATTGCAGATCGCCACCATTACTAATAAAAAAAAAATATTAATAAAAATGCCATAAAACTATCCCCTATTTTGTAGACACTATAACTTTTGCACAAACGAATCAATAAATGCTTATTGCAATTTTTTTTTACCAAAAATATGTAGAAGAATACGTATCAGCCTAAACTGAGGAAAAAATGTTTTTTTATATATTTTTGGGGATATTTATTATAGCAAAAAGTAAAAAATATTGCGTTTTTTTCAAAATTGACGCTTTTTTTGTTTATAACTCAAACAAAAAAAAACGCAGAGGTGATCAAATACCACCAAAAGAAAGCTCTATTTGTGGGAAAAAAGGACGTCAATTTTGTTTAGGAGCCACATCGCATGACCACGCAATTGTCAGTTAAAGCGACGCAGTGCCAAATCGCAAAAAACCCTCTGGTTTTTGGGCAGCCAAATGGTCCGGGACTGAAGTGGTTAAAGCCACTGTAAAAGTTTTTATTGCTGTCTGTGACCCCAATGGTGAGATTTCCCTGCACGTCCTGTGCTGGTGATAGGGTGTAACAGGAACAAAATGTCATGGGAAAACTCTCCAATGGAAACAGACAGGAACAAAAATATTCTGGGGAAGGTTAGGACCTCTGGCAGGTTTTATTGCTGTATGTCCCAATTACACCTCAATCCTCACTTCTTGTCTAGGTATCAGAGTGACAGAAAGCGAGGCGAAATCTCAAAATAAGTTGTGCAAACCTAGACAAGAAGTGAGGATAGAGGTGTAACTGGGACAAAATGCAGTGAGCACAACTTATTTTGAGATTTCGCCTCGCTTTCTGTCACTCTGATACCTAGACAAGAAGTGAGGATAGGGCTTATTTGGGGGGTAGGACTTATATTGCAGCCATCACCGACAATCACACTGGGTCTTTTTTTTGGGGAAACAGGATATAATTAAGGGAGAAGTAAAGCCAAAGCTCTTTTGGCCCTACTTCTTCGGTGGGTCTTCTTATTCCTGTACTCCTGTGACCCAGATTCAGCCATCAGCAGGCTCAAGTCCACTGTCGGCTCCCCCCTTTAATGTGGGAATCTACCCAGTTGCCTGAACAGCAGCTGGCTCAGCCTTTCAGTGCACTGTTGAGAGCCTGAGCCAGTAGCTCCCATCCCCTCTAAGCCCAGCAAGCAGTCCAGTGAGCGCTGGAGGGGCAGAGCAGAGAGTAGTGACTGACAGTCACTGCTCTTTGCTCACTGAAGACCAAGAACTGAGCGATCAGTGGTCTTTCATTGGTCAGTGCTTGGTCTTTGAGGTGGCGGGGGACACCTAGGTGAGTATAATGTTTGTTATTTTAAAATCCCACACTTCTCATTTAACCAGTTGCCAACCACCTCCTGCATATATACTGCAGCAGGTCGGCTCTATTGCGTAAAATCACATACCTGTATTTGATTTGGTTCAATAGCCACTGGGGGGGGTGCGCGTGCGCCGCCAGAGGCGTGATCCTGTGCTGATTGGTCACGGGGGAGCCAATCAGTGGGCCCGGCGGACGCTATATCTGCTGGCCACCCACAATCGCTCCCACAGAGATAGAACAATGGCTTGCCGATGTAAACAAGGCAGACCACCGTGCTTTTAGGCATGGACACTGATCTAGTGTTCCTGCTAATCAGGAACACAGATCAGTGTCCATGCAGTGATCCCCACCCCCCACAGTAAGAAAGCACAAACACACATAACCCTTTGATCGCCCCTGATGTTAACCCCTGCCCTTCCAGTGTCATTTATACACTGTCAGTGCATATTTTTATAAATAAAAACGTGTCAAAATTCTCAGTTAGGTGATCCGATCTGTCCTCCGCAATGTCGCAGTCCTGCTAAAAATCGCTAATCACCGCCATTACAAGTAAAAAAAATGAAAATGCCATAAATATATCACCTATTTTGTAGATGCTATAGCGTTTATGCAAACCAATCAATATATACTTTTTGGGAATTTTTTTTACCAAAAGTATGTAGCAGAATACATATTGGCCTAAACTGATGAAGAAATTAGATTTTTTACATTTTTTTTATTGGATATGTTTTATAGCAGAAAGTAAAAAATATTGTTTTTTTTTTCAAAATTGTTGCTTTTTTTTTTTGTATATAGAGAAAAAAATAAAAACCCCAGAGGTGATCAAATACCACCAAAAGAAAGCTCTATTTATGGGAGAAAAAGGACATCAGTTTTATTTGGATACAGCATCACACGACCACGCAATTGTCAGTTAAAATAACGCAGTGCCGTTTTGGAAAATATGGCCTGGTCAGGAAGGGGGTAAAACCTTCCAGGGCTGAAGTGGTTAAAGCTTTTCTCTTCCTTTTCTTTATGCAATAAAATGTAACTTTTTTAGCATTTTAGGTGGACATTGGTATTTGACACCTATTGCCACCTCTCAGGAAATAAATTGTGATTTAAATGGTTATTGGTTTTGTTACCTGAACATGTGTTTGTTTTCTCAGGAGGGTATTCCTGTCTGGAGTGAATGGGACTGGATCATATCCCGTTTCCATGGCTGCTTATAAAGATTCATCATTTACAGATCTATATCAAAATGATGAAAGCGTGGTTGTTGGATCAATCATCTATGTGGGAATATTTGTGACAGGCGCTGATGGAAATCAATATGTGGTCCGGATAGAGACATGTGTTGCAAGTCCTACAGATAATCGTAGTGATGTAAATGCTTTTTATCTTATAAAAGATGGGTAAGTTTGTATTTCTAATGCAACCATAGAGGTGAATGAAAATGTAAAGACTTAGAACTTCACAGAGCACAGAGTACTAAATACAAAAGAAGAAGTTAAAACTAACCTTATGAGTATCTTCCTGATTTAGCTGGAATCAGTAAAAGTGACCCAAGTGTCCTAGACCATAGGATCTCCTCCACTTGTAGAAGCAACATTATACAGAAAATCTTGGTGGAATCTCAATCTACCTACTCTACACTGCAGCTTTAGAAAGATAGCCATTCAAAAAATCAATCATTTTTGCCCTTGACTGAACTTGTCTTAGCAGCCATTTGTAGTTCCCGGTCTGCTAATGAGATTTCATATGGGCCTGGAAGTGCGTTGTGGGACCTGCTGTGTGTTTTCTGACGGTCTCCTTGTACTGATTGTGAATAATGTCAGACCAACAGGAGGTAAAACACAAGCCAAGGGACTGGGTGTGTTGCTAGGATTGTGAAAAACCTGAGGGACCCCTGCATACCTCCCAACTTTTTGTGATAGGAACAAGGGACACCTATTAGCAAAAGTATGTATGCATTTAACACATCCCCTGCCACACCCCTCAAAGGAGAGTTATAAAAAACAAATTGTTAGTTAAACCCACAAGTGCGTTTTTTGGGGGTTTTTTTATACCACATTCCTTTATACTGGCTTTTGAAATTTACCAAATGCATACATTTCGAAATTGGATGAATGGTTTAGCACTGGGAAACACTTTGTGAAAGGTCTATAGTGTATTTTATATACAATTATATAGATCAGACCAAAATGAGGGACAAATGAGGAGGAAAAGGGGACAGAGGGACTTTGTTCCAAATCAGGGACAGTCCCTTGAAATCATGGACAATGCCCCTTGACAGTGACACTAGAAGCAAGGTTTGGTGTACATAGTGCTTTGCAAGGAACTGATGGTGCGGACACATTGCACTAACAGAGGGAAGGATTTAAAGAGGTATAGGTAAATAGGACCTGAGCCTGTGTGCTGTATACAAGGCACACTAATAAAGTGCTCCATGATTGTATATTTTTTTTAAAGTCACATGTGGCAAACTCTATCAAAAGGCAAAGAAATGAAATGGCTCACTAAGATCATTGCTGATTTAAAAGCAAAGCAAAAATCAAAGTTTAATTATGAAAAGTAATATTTCATTTTCCTATGGAATGCTAAAACCGACCAGTTTGGTCAGCAGTGTAACCAAAATATTCTTATATTTTTTTTTCTTATTTACAGCTGTATCCAGGGAACTGTTTCCACAACTGTGTTAGATAAAGGCAAAGCATTAGAAGCCGGTTTCAGCATAAGCTCATTTCAGTTTAGAAATCAGGACAATGTAAACCTTTTCTGTGATGTACGTTTGTGTGACGACACCACTGAATCATGTTCTGGGGTAAGTGATCAATACAATTTCTCTGATAAGAGGCTGACCAGTGGCAGCTGGTGGAATTTTTTTTTTGGGGGGACCACAAACAGTATGTCACCACCCCCACTCCCATCAATCGGTCATTAGCACTTACCCCATCACCGGCGACCTCCCGATCTTCTGCTCTCCATCACCGGTGGTCTCCCGTTCTTTTGCTCTCCACGGCAGAGGCTTCCCCTGCTCGGCGGCCTCCCATTCTCCTGCTCACCACAGTGGCGGCTTCCGTTTCCTCCCTCCTGCTCGGCGGCCAATCAGGAGTCTTCTCTTTTCAGCCAATGGGAAAATGGGTCTCACACCCACTTCTGATTGGCCGGATTGAGAATCAGTGTTTCAACAGCGAATATTCATTTGCTGTTGTAACACACCTGGGTGGGCTCTGGACGCATGCTCTGCGACCCGAGCCCACCCTATTTTGAAGCCTATTAGAGCCTATGGCTCTAATCAGGTGCTTCAAAAAAAAAAATCCCCTGCCGCTGTAATTCATGCGCCCGGTGCCCTGGAAGGGGCCGGACGCATGAAGAGGGGGTGGTCGTGGCGGCCATGGATAGATTCATGCTATGCATGAATTTATCCATTATGCATATAGGGGTGGAGTGGAGAGAGGGGGCAGCACCCGGGCGCCCCTAATGGATGGGCAGCCACTGAGGCTGACGTTGTTTGGCAGCAATGAAGCATTACTCAAGGTGCCCATGGGCATTAGATGGCAGTCTAGATTGTCTACTATCTAGGAGCCCCATGCATACAGTATGGCTGATAATCATTATGGGAAACACAGCTATTTTCCCTCCTAAAAAGTGCTCTGTGTCTGCAGTTTGCCTTCCTACCGACGTACCATTCATATTAAGAGATCCAGCAGTTGCCACTTAAGCCGGCCATAGATGGTTTGAATTTCAGCCACTAGGAATAATCACTGTGTGCTCCCAGCAGGGATGACAATAACTCTGCAACCCGTGGTTGCAGGAAAGAAAATCGCATCATCTATGGCCGGCTTTATAACTGGTTGTCAGATCTTCACTACCCGTGTATTTGCATATTACTGTCCATGGCCACCTGAAAGTTATTTTGCCATGAGAGAAGTACGAGGGTTGCCATTGCTGGCCTCCTTCTGAAAGTTCTAGCTGCCTGGCTATATCTGATTAAAGCGGTATTAAACCCAAAACCAAAAATTTAATATATTATAGCTTACCAATCATTAGATGCGGTGGCTGCATTAGTTTCCTTATTTTAGGCTTTTTTCTCTCGGTTTTCAGCTGGTGAATTGACCAGTAGCACATCTCCTGTATTAGAGTGACCCCCCCTCTGGATGAAGGAGCACAGGGGCCCATTTGGACAGCAGCATTGTCAGTCTGGGGGAAGGGGAGTGTTTAGAGGTACTAGCAGTTTTAAATACACTTTGAAGCCAAACTCGAGCTAATATTTTGTCAGCTGTTACAGCAAACAGATTTTTTTTCCCTTTTGGAATAAAGGTTTTGCATGAAAAAATAAAAGCTGATAATTGTAAGCACCCCTGACAGTGGTAAATGGTTTGTCTCATCCCTGTAACTGTGTCTGTGGGAGAGCTTGTTCTTTTGAAAAAAAACAGACTTACTGGCCAGATCTTCAGATGAAAATGAAAGAAAGCCTAAGAAAACGAAGGCAGACACCACACCTTAGAACTGGTAAGCTGCAATATAATAAAGGTTTGCTTTTGGGTTTAATACTGCTTTAAAGCGGAGTTCCACACAAAAGTGGTACTGCCGCTTATCTGTCTCCTCCCCCCCCCACTTGGGGCCATATTTGCCGCCGTGACGAGGTAGTCAGAAGTCTGGCCCCCTCCTCCTCCCTCCTCCTTCCCCTACTGTCGGGCCAGTAGGAGAGCGCAGCGCGCTTTGCGCATGTGCAGTAGGACCCAGCCGTGAAGCTGGAAGGCTTCACTGCTGGTTTCCTTTACCAGCAATGGCAGCGGCAGCACCCGACAGCCAATGGAAACATCGTCTGCGGTGCCGACATTGCTGGATTCCAGGACAGGTAAGTGTCCTAATATAAAAGTCAGCAGCTACAGTATGTGCAGCTGCTGCCTTTTAATTTTCTGAGGGGAAGGCGGAACTCCGCTTTAAGTACTTAACTACCTCCCACCTGGCCTATAGCAGAATGACGGCCGGGCGGTGGTTCAGTTATCCTGACTGGGCGTCATATCACAGCGATCGGTGGTGCACCGCTCTAGGTAAAGAGCCTCCGGCGGAGGCTCTTTACCACGTGATCAGCCGTGTCCAATCACAGCTGATAATGATGTAAATAGGAAGAGCCGTTGATCGGCTTTTTCTCACTCGCGTCTGACAGACGCGAGTAGAGGAGAGCCGATCGGCGGCTCTCCTGACAGGGGGGGGTCTGTGCTGATTGTTTATCAGCACAGCCCCCCTCGGATGCCCAATTAAAATCACCAGGGAAGCCGCCAGGACCACCAGGGAAGCACATAATATGTGGATGGCCAGGTATGTACCCCACGGCCATCCACATGTGCCAACATATGCCCAATCAATGCACTGACAAATGGGCACTGACTGGCAGCATTATGAAAACAAAAAAATTCAGTGATGCCCAGCAATGCCACCCATCAGTGTCATTAGTGCCCATCAGTGCCGCCTACGAGTGCCCATCAGTGCCGCCTACGAGTGCCCATCAGTGCCACCTATCATTGCCCATCAGTGCCTCCTATCAGTGCCCATCATCAGTGCCACCTCATTGGTGCCCATCAGTGCCACCTTGTCAGTGCAGCCATATCAGTGCCCGTCATTGAAGAAGAAAACGTACTTATTTACAAAAAAAGTAACAGAAACAAATAAAAACTTTTTTTCAAAATTTCTGGTCTTTTTTTTATTTGTTGCGCAAAAAATAAAAATCACAGAGGTGATCAAATACCACCAAAAGAAAGCTCTATTTGTGGGAACAAAATGATAAAAATTTGTTTGGGTACAGTGTAGCATGACCCCGCAACTGTCATTCAAATTTCGACAGCGCTGAAAGGTGAAAATTGGCCTGGGCAGGAAGGTGTATAAGTGCCTGGTATTGAAGTGGTTAAATTAACATACATGCTGTAAATGAGTGTCAAAAAAGTGTCAAAACTTGTTGCAGGTTAGTGACTCAGAAAGCATTGAAGCCAAAGCATCAGGATGCCAGGGGACTAGTATTCTCAAACAGAAAGTTTTGCAATAGCAGCCTTATAATCTGTCATGAAAGATTTCTTTTAAAGTACAGTACATTACTCTCATATAACCTAAAGCCCCACTCCGGGCTGATGTTAAATTTACCCACGCAGTGGGGTCCCCCACACACTGTATGGGTTAAATGCTCATTTGACTACTTTGAATACTTACCTTATTCTTCGCTCCCACAAGCTTCCTTCTCTCCATCCAAAACTGCTTCACTTTGCTGCCTGGCCAGTTGCAGCTTTCTGACGTGATCATGTATAATGCAGAACCAGCAGTCCTGCATTGTATGGGAGGAAGATGAAGGCCCACCCACATTTGGGAGTGTCAGACAGCGGAAGAAAGCACTGGTTGCCAGGGATAGAGGAATAAAGTATTTGTACCCCCCCCCCAGCCAAATGAGCATTTACCCATAAAACACATGGGGGACCCTGCATGGGTACATTTTGCACAAAGCAGCCTAATCCTCTTCTTCTTAGGTCTCCTGCTGGTTCTCCTGGTTCCTCCCCTACACTGAGTACCTCCACAGCAAGCCGCTTGCAATGGGGGCACTCATGAGTCCGGCTTGACTCCACCCCTGCTCCCTCCTCATTGGCTTTGATTGACAGCAGTAGGAGCCAATGGCTCCTGCTGCTGTATCTGAGCCAATGAGGAGTGAGAGACCCTCGGCTCTCATGCACATCGCTGGATCGAGATCAGGCTCAGGTATGCATTTAGGGGGGCTGCAGGAGGAGCTGCATGCAGAAGGTTATAACGCAGTAAGGTAAAAAAAACTTCTGACTTTACAACCACTTTAACAGCAGCCTGGAGTTGGGCTTTAAAGGAAAAGTCCAGCCTGAGCTCGCTTGGCTGGGCTTCTCCTCTGGGTCACGGGAGTGCAATTCGTTTTGCACTCCTATGAGCCGTTTTCAGCAGAGAGCGGACTGAAGTCCGCTCTCTGCTGACATCACACAGATCAGTCTAGGCACCACATCATCCCCACTCTGGAAGTCTGGATCCGCCTGGTGCCTGGACTGATAGCCGTCTTAGCCTCTCAGCGAGACGCTGAGAGCCTGAGATGGCCCCTCCACATCTTAGTGGTCCAGTGGGCATGGAGGAGCAGAGCAGGAGAGCTGCTGACTGACAGGCAGCAGCTCTCAGATCGGGGATCTGTGAGAACCGAGCCATTGGTGATGTTCGATCGCTCGGTTCTTAGTGAAGAGGCACCAGGGGACAGATACAGCATCGGACCTATGCTGCATTCACCTAGTATGAATCTGAAAAAAAATAAAAAGCCATACTTCTCTTTCAACTCTAAAAGCTCCTTTTCTTCTCCTTATGCTACTAGACATTCTCTACATACCTCAGATTAGCAGGGCACCTAGATTTGGAGCCATGGCCTATGTTGGGTAGTGTTGTGGTCCTTCTTCAAGCTGGCTGGGAAATGTGCATGTGCAACCGTATCTTCATAGGATTTATGGAGAAACCATTTACTTGGGAGCCTGCAGGGCAATTCATTTACCATTAGGGCCTATGGGAAAAAAAGTAAGCATTCATGACTTATTATTCAGATCCTTTTATTGCTTGGGCAAATAAGAAAAAAAGTGACCCGACACAACCAGCAATGTCAGGCCTCCATCTCTAATGTATTTGTACAAAAAAAGAGAGAAAAGAAGTGGGACTTTGAATGAGGCGTATCATTGCGAATGATGACGTATGGAGTATGTATATAAAATTGTAACATTTATTTTTAACACAATCACATTAGACATTCCATGATCTAAAAAACATGCTAATCAATTGGTAATAGTATAAATGTAATCAATGAGACTTAAATATTGACTGCAATAATGTAGTGTATAATACAAATAATCAAAAAACATGATTGGTATAATATATGTAATACAGATCATCATATAAACATGATTGACAAGATAAGTTCATGAATTACACAATTAAAATACATAATTAAACCAGACTTGTCTTGGCACCACTAGTTTGAAACTCTACACGTTTTGTGGCTGTCAGCAGCTCATCAGGAGTATGATGCAAGATTGTACTTCAAAAATAAGTAGATAAAATATCTATTAGTATGTAATGCTAGAGGAAGAAATTCTCGAGAAAAAGCAACTGATCTATTACTTACAAATCAGCTCCCAGGCTATGCCCAACTTCTAAATGGGAAATGGGGGGGGGGGGCCTCAGATAAAATGTCTGACCCGGGGTTGAGGCGAGAAAAAGCAGCTGAAAGGCAGGCCAGGTCGCCTTGCGACACATTCGCTGTGTGTGATGTTTGTGCATTATTCATACGCACTGTTCTGCAAAAATGTGGAAAAAAATTGAAAAAAAGGGGAGATGTGAGTGAATAAAAAAAGCAAGAAAAAGGGGATAGATAGATCTAGATCTATCGATCTAGATCTAGATATGGATAGATATCTCTCTCTATATCTATCTATCTATCTGTCTATCTGTCTGTCTGTCTGTCTGTCTGTCTATCTATATATAATTATTGAATTAAAAAAATGAATGAAAAATTATTACCTTTTATTGCTTGGTTGACAGGTATTTCCATGCAGATGACAGTCAGAGTTTCCTTTCATTTTGTTCATATGACAAAAAACCTTGTTCTTCTAGTTTGTATAGCCATACAGTATTTTATAATAACCTATGATGTGTGTAAATATATATGAATGGAAAAACTGAACCAAAATACAGAATATGGATCCTATTTTTGGGTTCAATAAGCAGGGGTCTGCTCCTAGTCAGCAAAAATGGAGCCTATACAGTAAGCCAACACAAAACTGTTTTATTTTAAGGCATACAGTAGCAATTAAGTACAGCATATAGGTGTACGGTGTAAAATAAATCTATTGTTGTGGTGCTCAAGAGTCACAGCTGCAGTGTAATTTTGCCTACAGGAATGCAAAACAGAAAATGCCGTGTGCACACACGTATGGATGTATTTTCCAATCTTAAAATTTTAGGTTTGAAAATCATGCCTCTATGCATGTGTGAATAGATGCTGCTGACAATTACATATGCTATAATAAAATAATAAAAATCTAGAAACTCATCATGATTTGCTATTTACAATTAAAATATCAGACATGTAAACCAGTCTAACAGCTTATGATTTTTTTTTGCTTGTTCTTCACAGTGCACCCGTGCTAAATCCTTCAACACAGCTACTAATGAAGTCAAGATAGGCCTAACCCTTGGTGGTATGTCACAATAACTATCATTTACATATGTACAGAAATGTGTTTTACTTGTCATAATATTATCATAAGACAGTCTTATGTCATTGGTCGTAATTTATTCCTATTTTTTATATTCCCTGCACATATATATGTGTGTTTGTCAGCAAGATTGAAAACAACATGAGTTCTTATTAGGAACTCTATTAACTTTGCTTCAACTATCTATCAGAATAAGAAGAAAAAGATTTGAACATGTTTAAGCCTGTAGAAAAATAAATCCACTTAAGCCGGACATAGACCATGTATGGGCAGGTTGAATGTAACCGAGTTGATCGATCAATCATATTGGGTACAATAAGTCTGTTGGATTTGACATGTAAGAGTATTCACACCCTAAACAGAGTGATCTATGTTCCCTTTTTATAATAATAATACAATTGTTATTCTGTTTACCTTAAAGTGGATGTAAACCCAATGTCATCCTTTCTAAAATACTGCCATAGGGGTTATCTATAAGGATATACATGCCTCCTGCATGTATCTTTACCTGTAAAATGTCTCCCCTCTGTCTATTATGAGACCCGAAAAACTGCAGATTCTGTGGGTGGGTCTGTTGTCTGGAGCTCGGTGGGTGGAGTCGTGATGTCAGTAGACTCCCCGCCCACCTCTACACTCCCCTTGTCAATATTCATTTCTCCTGTTTATTTCTAACACTGAACTTCTGCTGAACTTCTGCTATGATCTCTAACATCCAGTGAAAAGACAGGAAAGTAACCACATGACTTCAGCATGCCAAATCATGGTGAGGTGTGGAACAGCCAATCCTTTCAGAGCTGCTGAAGAAAGGAGTGGGGGAGGAAATGTAAAAATACTGCATGTCTCTTAGGCTAATGCATGAAATGTAAATCACCTGTCACTCACAGCAAGGGGGAGAAGTTTTTCTCAGTTTGTCAAGAATTGTCTCACTGAACAATAAAAGAGGATTGCTCAGAGATGGATTAACTCTGTGTGGCAAGACTGGGCTCAAATGATAGCAAATCTTATACTCTACAGTATGATAAAAAAAAAAAAATTTCGGGTTTACATCCACTTTAAAGTGGTTCTAAAGGCTAACAGTTTTTAACCTTAACCTTCCTACATTAACCACTTAATGACCAGGCCATTTTTTGCAATACGGCATTGCATCGCTTTAATTGACAACTGTGCGGTCGTGCGACGTTGTACCCAAACAAAATTGACTTCCTTTTTTTTTGTACCACAAATAGAGCTTTCTTTTGGTGGTATTTGATCACCTCTGAGGTTTTTATTTTTGCGCTATAAACGAAAAAAGAGCGCCAATTTTGAAAAAATAAAAACAATATTTTTTACTTTTTTGATATAATAAATATCCAAAAAGAAAATCATTTCTTCATCAGTTTAGGCCAATATGTATTCTTCTACATAGTTTTGGTAAGAAAAATCACAATAAGCATATATTGATTGGTTTGAGCAAAAGTTATAGTGTCTACAAAATAGGGGATAGATTTATGGCATTTATTTTTTACTAGTAATGGCGGCGATCTGCGATTTTTAGCAGGACTGCGACATTGTGGCAGACAGATCGGACACTTTTGACACTTTTTTGGGACCATTGACATTTATACAGTGATCAGAGCTAAAAAGAGCCACTGATTACTGTATAAATGGCACAGGCAGGCAAGGGGTTAACACTAGGGGGCGATCAAGAGGTTAAGTGTTCCCTAGGGAGGTGTTTCTAACTGTGGGGGCAGTGTACTGACTAGAGGAGGAGAGAGATCACTGTTCCTGATCACTAGGAACAGCAGAGCTCTCTCTACTTCCCTATCAGAACGGGGATCTGTTTGTTTACATAAACAGATCCCTGTTCTGGCTCTCTGTGGCTGACGTACACCTACGGCGATTCGCCCAGGGGAGCCAACCTGCCACAGTATAATGCGGTTAAAGCGGAGTTCCGCCCATTTTTTAGTTTATTAAAAGTCAGCAGCTACAAAAAGTGTAGCTGCTGACTTTTAATAAACAGACACTCACCTGTCCCATGATCCATTGATGCAGCCGCCCAGAGCCTCTCTCCTCTCCCCCCCACCTATCCGTGGCGCCGCCACAGCAACTGTGGACATGCGGTCGTGACAGCTTACAGCTTCACGGCCGGGCATGCACTGCGAATGTGCTTTTCGCGCTGCACTCTGCTATTGGCCAGGCAATCTTCTGGGACCTGTGATGTGTCCCAGAAGATTGCAGGGAGAGAGGGGCCACCTAGGGGGAGAGGAGGAGTCGCCTAGGCGGCCGAGAAGCGGAAGGAGGAAGTGGGAAGACAGGAAGTACCTCTAAAGAGAAGGTACCCACCCCCCCCCCCCCCAAAAAAATTATGTGCCAAATGTGGCTCATAAGGGGGAGAGGAGTGCTTAAAGCAGAAGTTCCACTTTTGGGTGGAACTCCGCTTTAAGGTAAAAAACCTCCCCACTAATTGCCCCCATCCCTGAACACTTACCTGCCTCCTCTCATGATACAGCGCTGGCACGTCTGCAGCTCTTCATTTCCTCTTCTCAAATGAGACTCAGGCAGCAATGGGAGCCATTGGCTCCTGCTGTTGTCAGACAAATCCTGTGATATGTATCCTTGGTTGCTAAGTGAAAAATGGAGACTCCTATTGGCCACCACATTGGCCTTTATCATAGTTTTGAACTAAATGTGATGAAATTCTTCCCATTGGAGCATATACCAAAACATGAAAGGGGAGGTAGTGTAGACAAATTGATCCTTCAGAGAGAAACTAGGTGGATTTATTCCCTTAATGCTACTAAATACCCTGGACTCAATGAATCCATAAGCTATAAGCCATTTTTATAGCTGTGCTTAAAATAGTCACTTTCTTGAGATTTCATTACTGTTATATTTATTTTGGTTTTTTGTTTTGGTTTGTGTCTAAATTGTAATAATCAAAGTTGGTATAAATTCAAAGTAATGTCACTAATTATGCTACCTTAGTCGAAAAAATGTTTTCTTTTCATTTTCAGTATGTCTTTTTTCCTTTTTACCTTATATGATAAGTGGTGAATTGTCGCTCTCAGTAGAGTCAGGTGCTGTTATTTATGATCATACGCCTGGGGCATGTGTATGAGATCCCCATTACGGGATCACATCCATGCCATTTTATCCACTGGCTTGCCTCCAATCCCTGGGATTCACTCCCCTACGTTTGTTAGGGCCTCTACAATAGTAATGGGATCAGTCCCATTTTACTATTAGCGGCCCTTGGGGTGGCGCTATGTCATCTGCAGCATGGATACTTAGCTGATCGCCCTGCGATGGACGCATCCAGTTACTTAGAGACCGCTGACGTAGGGAAGATGGCGTCAGGGGGTTGGCGCATGCGCGGTGGATTATCCTTTTGGAGGGGGTATACAGTCAGGTCCAAAAATATTGGGACATATACAAACTGTTGTAATTCCTACACCGTTCATCTGATTTGGATGTAAATACCCTCAAATTAAAGCTGAAAGTCTGCAGTTAAAGCACATGTTGTTTGCTTCATTTCAAATCCATTGTGGTGGTGTATAGAGCCAAAAAGATTTGAATTGTGCCGATGTCCCAATATTTATGAACCTGACTGTATATAGCCGGTGGTTTAGCGGTTCATCTCGCTGGTAGCCATGGAGACACCATTAATGCAGCCCAGGCGCGAACCTGGGGAGACTTTAGCGAAGAATCCTTTGAATGTGATCAGTTTATTTAGCAGCCTACCTGTTTACTCGTTATTACAATGGACTTTAGGCTCCTTTTCTGTCCCCTATCTAAAGCTATTTTAGAACTGAGCAATCATACAGCAGATAGTAAGTACTACCTTAATCATTCCCAAAACTGCTTTCTAGTGATGATTTGAGATATATACACAGTATCTCACAAAAGTGAGTACACCCCTCACATTTCTGTAAAAAATTTATGTCTATTTATGTGACAACACTGAAGAAATGACACTTTGCTACAATGTAAAGTAGTGAGTGTACAGCTTGTATAACAGTGTAAATTTACTGTCCCCTCAAAATAACTCAACACACAGCCATTTAATGTCTAAACAGCTGGCAACAAAAGTGAGTACACCCCCTAAATGAAAATGTCCAAATTGGGCCCAAAGTGTCAATATTTTGTGTGGCCACCATTATTTTCCAGCACTGCCTTAACCCTCTTAGGCATGGAGTTCACCAGAGCTTCACAGGTTGCCACTGGAGTCCTCTTCCACTCCTTCATGATGATATCAGGGAGCTGGTGGATGTTAGAGACCTTGCACTCTTCCACCTTCCATTTGAGGATGCCCCACAGATGCTCAATAGGGTTTAGGTCTGGAGACATGCTTAGCCAGTCCATCACCTTTACCCTCAGCTTCTTTAGCAAGGCAGTTGTCGTCTTGGAGGTGTTCTTGGGGTCCTTATCATGTTTGAATACTGCCCTGCGGCCCAGTCTCCAAAGGGAGGGGATCATGCTCTGCTTCAGTATGTCACAGTACATGTTGGCATTTATGGTTCCCTCAGTGAACTGTAGCTCCCCAGTGCCGGCAGCACTCATGCAGCACCAGACCATGACACTCCCACCACCATGCTTGACTGTAGGCAAGACACACTTGTCTTTGTACTCCTCACCTGGTTGCTGCCACACATGCTTGACACCATCTGAACCAAATACGTTTATCTTGGTCTCATCAGACCACAGGACATGGTTCCAGTAATCCATGTCCTTAGTCTGCTTGTCTTCAGCAAACTGTTTGCTGGCTTTCTTGTGCATCATCTTTAGAAGAGGCTTCCTTCTGAGACGACAGCATGCAGACCAATTTGATGCGTATTGTCTGAGCACTGACAGGCTGACCCCCCCCCCCCACCCCTTCAAGTTCTGCAGCAATGCTGGCAGCACTCATACATCTATTTCCCAAATTCAACCTCTGAATATGACGCTGAGCACGTTCCCTCAACTTCTTTGGTCGACCATGGCAAGGCCTGTTCTTTTTTTTTTTTAATTCTTCTGATTTTGTCGGATCAAACTTATTCAGTTTGTCTGGGGTTTATCTCGATCCTTTTGCTGTCAACTGCTGATTTGTGTATCATCTTCAAAATTTTCGGTAATGTGGAATTCCTACACCGTGACCCTAGTTCCCTTTCCCAAGCCTTGATATACTGAAGCAACTCCAGCTCCTCTCTCTCACTCAAAATTTTATAAATTTGTGAAACCAGGCCCCTCTGACGCTCCCCCTCACAGAGCTGCTCCAGGGGCCTATATTCTTCCACCCCTCTGAGCGGTTTCGGCAGTTTCCCAATAAATATAGACAGCTGGAGGTACCTCCATGGATCGATGGAAAGATTCTCAGGCTTCTCTTTTAATTCAGAATAAGTGCATATTTTCCCCTCTCTAATTACATCTCTTATTTGTAAGCTATCCCTTTTGATCCAATTCCCTCCCACCTCCCTCCTCCCTGGTGCAAAAAAATTGTTTTCTTTAAGAAATATCAAAGGTGAGTTGTATGTCCACTTATTTTGCATGTGAACCTGATCCCACACCTTCAAAGCATTATGTGTTAGTGTTGG
Source organism: Aquarana catesbeiana (assembly GCF_042186555.1). Classification (NCBI taxonomy): domain Eukaryota; kingdom Metazoa; phylum Chordata; class Amphibia; order Anura; family Ranidae; genus Aquarana; species Aquarana catesbeiana. The sequence continues at coordinate 575,164,152 of NC_133325.1, read as the reverse complement.
CGTCTCTTTTTTTTAGTGCTCTATATTTGGGTGGGTCCCAAATTATGTGACTTAAATCCTTACTACTCATACAGTGTTCTATATCTACCCACCTCCTTTCTAAACCTCCCTTAGACCATTCTATGACTCATGTCAATACCACCGCTTTATAATATCTATTAAAATCAGGCAGCGACAGCTCTCCTTTCTCTTTCCTCCTACTCAGGACAGATCTAGCAATTCGGGGCTTTTTGCCACCCCAGACAAACCTCAGTATCAGACCCCTTAAAGCCCTAAAGTACACCTGGGGAAGGGGGATAGGGAGCATCTGGAACTTGTACAGAATTTTGGGCAATATAGACATTTTCACCGCATTGATGCGTCCAAACCATGAAAGGGGGCGGTAGGCCAGGACTCCAACCTCTTGTCTAACAAGGGGATATACTTATTCAGGTACAGATCCTTCAGGTTATTTGATAGCTTGACCGCCAGGTAACTAATCACCTTCCTCCAAGGGAAGGGGAAAGACCCTCCAAGGCTCTCTTCCTCCTCTTTTCTCATATTCATATTTAGCACCTCCGACTTCCCGAGATTGACTTTAAAGTTTGAGATCTCCCCATATCTTTTCAGGTTCTTCAATATGTTCGGGATCGTAATCCTAGGATTTGTAATAAAAAACATTACGTCATCTGCGAAAGACGCTAATTTGTGTTCCTCTGATCCTATCCTCACTCCTCTACAGTCTGGATCCCCACGTATGGCAGATAATAGTGGTTCTAAAGTTAGAACAAATAGTAGGGGGGACAGTGGGCACCCCTGCCTAGTGCCGTTCTCCATCTGGAAGGTCTCTGAGGTCACTCCATTAATCTTCACATACGCCATTGGGCTGGTGTACAGTGTTTTCACCCAGGAGATAAATCTCTGGCCCATCCCCATTCTTTCTAGGGTTTTAAACATCCACCCCCAGTCTACCCTGTCAAATGCTTTTTCTGCATCCAATGACAGGAATAGAACTGGGGGTCCCCCTCGTTGGATGGACTCTACCAGGAGCACAGACCTCACTCCATTGTCCCTACTCTGTCTTCTTGGTACAAACTCCACCTGGTCTGGGTGAACCAAGGTGGTCATTTTATCTCTTAATCTCCCTGTCAGGACTTTAGCGAATAACTTTACATCGGTATTTAACAATAAAATGGGTCTATAGCTCGAACACAGCTCCCTATTCTTATCTTCTTTGTGGATTAATGTAATGGCTGCTAATAATGCATCCCCGTCCATTTTGCAATCTGGACCCAGTTTGTTCCAATAGTAACTTAGTCTAGGTATTAAAATTTGTTTAAGTTTTTCAAGATATGATGAAGTGAATCCGTCGGGGCCTGGGCTTTTCCCCTTAGGTATACTCTTAAGGGCCGCAAGGATCTCAACCTCTTCTATTGGTCTGTCGAGGAGGTCTCTCTCCTCTTCAGATATCTTTACCTCCACCTCTTTTAAGAAATCTTCCATCCTCTCCTCCTTAGTACTTTCTCCTATAACCTTTTGTCTGATGGAGTATAGATCCTTATAATATTTTCTGAACTCTTCCGCTATTCCCTTGCTTGAACCTACTATTTCTCCTTTTTTATTTTGTATTTTCATAATATAATTCCTCTCTCTTTTCTTCCTCAGTATCCTTGCCAGATGTTTACTAATTTTATTACCCCAGACATATCTATCCTTTGATAATTTATTAAGGGCCCTTTTTGTGTCTTGTTCCATGCTGTCTCTCAAATCTTCTCTTTTTGCAACTAACTGTCTATAGCTGTCCTGGCTTAGGCCTTTTGATTTTTTATGACCCTGTTCTAATATCTGGATTTCCTCGATGAGTTTTTCTCTCTCCTCTCTTCTTTTTCTTTTCAGCCCGGCCCCTATAGAAATCAACACCCCCCTAATATACGCTTTATGTGCCTCCCACAACACCGCCGGCGAAATTCCTCCTACATCATTAACTCTAAAAAAAATTCTATTTCCTCCTTAATCTTTTCTATCACTTTAGGATCCAAGAATAGATTTTCATTTAGTTTCCAAGAATACGGCTGTCTTTGTGTTTCTGTGAGTCTGATCCTTAATGAGACTGGCGCATGGTCTGATAAGGATGTGACCTCTATTCTGGATTCCTCAGCAGAGTCCACCAAACTGTGATCCAACATTATATAATCCAACCTCGAGTATGTCCCGTGCACAGGGGAGAAAAAGGTATAGTCATTGGTTTTTAAGTGTTGCAGCCTCCACACATCTATTAAGTGGTTTTCCTTTAACCGTTTTTTAATCATATTCAATTGAGCCTTACTTGTCCCCTGTGCCCGGGACGTACTATCGTGCTCGGCGTCCAGGCAGAAGTTGAAGTCTCCCGCTAACACCACCTCTCCCTCCTTAAAATCCGCCAATTTGGAAAGCATCCCCTTCAAAAACAAAGTCGGGTTTTTATTGGGGCAATAAACATTCGCCAATGTAAGCTTTTTCTTATCTAGCATACCCTTGAGAAACAAGAATCGGCCCTCTGGGTCCGTCAATCTCCCCATCTCTGAGAATTTCACGGAGCCAGAAAACCCTATTGCCACACCCTTGGATCTGCTCATTGGTTTATCACTGTAGAACCAGGTGGGCATTCGTGGTGAAAATAATTTAATATTTGAACCCTGCTTCAAGTGTGTTTCCTGTAAGAATGCTACATCCGTTCTGTAGTGCTGGAGCTCCCTAAGGATCTTGTGTCTTTTTCCTGGGGAGTTCAAACCCTTGACATTGTAGGACAGTACTTTTAACTTATGCATATCTATTTTTCATCCCCCCTTCTCTTACAACCTCTGTGTGCTCCCGCTCTGCAGTTTACCTCCCCCCTCACCCCTCCCATCCCTCCCCTCCCAGCCCTCCCCCTCCCTCCCCACCCGGCCCTACCAGCCATAGGCCCGTCCATATGGAACCAACTGGATCTCATATCCCGAGCCACTTCCCCAGGGGTGACACTCCTCCGGTGGCCTCAGGTGCCCTCCTCCCTGCCACCTCATATGGCAGGGAAGTGGGCTAGCGGGACCCAGGCGCACGATCCCAGCGGGTCGTAGATCACCTCCATATCCCCTCCAGCCCTGAGCCTTGATATTGCTATTGCCCCCTATCCCTTAACCCCATCTCCCCCCACAATTCATAAACACAAAGTCTCAATCTTCAATCTATCCCTCCGTCCACACCCAAAGAGTGGGAGGCAGTGAGGAGGAAAAAAAAAGTCCTCCAGTTCTCCTTCTCTTCTACTTGCTCTTGTCCTCTTATCTCTTCTGTTTTTCCTCAAATAGGTGCTTCTGGTGGGGTAATCCCCAATTTTCCACAAAAGTCCCGCACTTCCTCTGGAAACTTCATTTTATAAGTTCTGCCTTCTTTTGTCACTAGCAGGGATGTTGGAAACCCCCAGCTGTACTTCAAGTTGGCCTTCTTCAGTTGATCCAGTAGGGGTTTTAATTGCCTCCTTCTTGCTAATGTTCCTGCAGATAAGTCTGAGAAGATTTTTAACTCTTTGTTGTCGAAACTAGGGGATGTCGCCCCTCTGAGGTTGAACCATATCTTCTCCTTATCTTCATATGAGTGGAACTTAACTATTACGTCTCTAGGGATATCTTGCCTTATACTTGGGGGTTTTCTGATCCTGTGGACCCTGTCAATACTCAGGACCTCATCTTCCCTTCTTCCCAGGAGCGGGTTGAAAATTTTCTGCAGCTTATCTCTCAGGTCCTCATTTTGTTGTTCAGGGAGGTCTCTTATGCGCAGATTCTGTCTTCTACTTTGATTCTCTTGTTCTTCTAGTTGGTAAATTAGTAAATGGTTATCATCTTGTATTTTCTTCATTTGCTCTCTTAAGTCCCGTATCTCTTTCGCCTGGGCATCCGTAGTTTCTTCTATTTCCTCCACTCTGCGTAAGAGATGACTCATGTCTGACCGCACACTTAAGATTTCTGATTTGATAACATTTTCCAGCTTTGCGAACATTTCTGTCATCTCTGCTTTACTAATAAAGGATATAGTATTTCTTATCTCCTCTGATTCATTCATAATGCCAGCACCCTCTTGCTCCATGTCTTCTCTGGGCTTCTCCCCCTGTCCCCCTTTTTGTTTCAACTGTGTTTTTTTATCTTTCGTTCCTGCTTGTTTCATGTCAACAGCTGGGCTTTTGGCGGTCACTTCCTTGAGGTAGTTCTGTATTGTACTTGTATTGAGGCTCTCCCTAGGGGTCTTGGATTCAGCTGTTTTCTGATTACGTCCTCTCTTTCTTCACCTGGGCTTGCTTTGGATTGCACAGATCCCAAACAGCAGTCGCTTACCCGCCTTCCACCTAGTCTTCAACTTATGCTGCTCTGTATAGCACCCTTCCCTAGAACAACCAAACTATACACAGTCTCCGTCTGTCCGGGAGGCAGGCTCCAAGCAGCGCCTTTGTAACTCAATAATCTCAGTTAATGATTCCCCTTCCTCTCCCCGAAATATTTGAGAGATTTAGACAATTAATTTATGGGAAAAATGGACATTCTCTTTATATGACCTGTTCCTTTCCTTCCTCCTTCTTTATTTCACATCGCATCTCACCTGGCTATATCATTTTACAGTAACAGTTCATCAGATCAAAGTCAGACATACCTGGGGATGTTCTCTTCTTCTGTGCTTTTTAAACTCGCCAAATCCTTTGTTACAGTGAGCTAGTGTTTCCACTTGGACTGATCGCATCTACTTCCAGGGCACAGTGGACCAGGGGGGAGATGCCGCTGTTCAGCTGCTTTCTTTTTCATATACACTGGCTCAGCTGTGGATCGCTGTTACATGGGGAGTCTAGTGCGGGCTCTCTCGTCTCTCTGCCCGCTCCGGGGTTCCGCCCGCTGATCTCTCTCCCCCGCTAGGCGCTACACATGAGGATTCCTTCCTTCTCTCCGTTGCTGGAGGTGACAGGGACGCCGACCGCGTCATCTCAGCCCTGCATGGAACGAGGCAGCAGCGATCTCTCACCTTGCCGCACGCCTCATGCACGCTGACACGCTCCAACCTGCCCGCCTACGTCCTCCACTCCGGCACCACCTTCGGGCCCCTCCCCCCGTCAGACGTCTCACGTCTGCATCCTCCACAGGCAAGGCCTGTTCTGAGTGGAACCTGTCCTGTTAAACCGCTGTATGGTCTTGGCCACCGTGCTGCAACTCAGTTTCAGGGTCTTGGCAATCTTCTTATAGCCTAGGCCATCTTTATGTAGAGCAACAATTTTGTTGCCAGCAGTTTAGACATTAATGGCTGTGTGTTGAGTTATTTTGAGGGGACAGCAAATTTACACTGTTATACAAGCTATACACTTACTACTTTACATTGTAGCAAAGTGCATAGGTGTGCACAGCCTATTGCATTAGGGTGTGCACCCCAAAGCTCAAACACACATATCTTTCTCTGCAGCCTCAACTACACGGGGCAGTGAATGAATGGGAAGTGCTCTGTGCTGGGTGGCTTCTTACTCATTCACAAACGGAAGCATAGTAAACACAGTTTACTATGTTTCAGTTATGAATGGACACAGTGAGAGAGTGTGTTCACTGTCTTCATTAAGAAAAGGAATTATTTACTAGCCCCTTCCCTGCTCTCCATCCTGAAACATCCCCCCTCAGCTACCGAAGAGAGGAGGGAAGCCAGCAGCACTGCAGGGTGGGGGGGGGGGCAACAAGGGGAGGGGAGCCCAGGAAGTAGGGGGAAATCTGGAATGCACATAGTGATTAGGGTGGGCCCAGGCACACCTGGCACACCCCCCTGTGCATGCCTATGGCAAAGTGTAATTTCTAGAGAGACAGAGAGACTTTTGTCACTGAGCTGTTATCTCCCCTATGGTCATTATTGGTGCCACTCTATTGATCTAGCGATAAAGCCACTTCTAGGAATAGCATTGACTAGAATTAAAATTCTTCGCTAAGATATGGAGATAGGTGAGCATAAATTGGTGACAAAAGTTTGCTTATGATAAAATTGTGATTAATGTAAATATGATTTTTTTATGTATGTTTTTTATGTACAGCTTATTAACGCCTGGTAACACTCCTCCTGAAGAAGCCAACTTCGGTGAAACATGTAGAGAAATGAACGGTGTAGCTTTGGTGGAAATAAATAAGTAACCGTATTATTGCTGTATATTGCCTTTTAATGGATATAAAATAAAAAAATATTTTGAAGTAATTTTTGTTTATTGGGGCACCGTTAAAAAATCCCATCTATGCTATGATTAGCCTTTACAATTACTTTAACCCCTTGGAGCTGGCACCTCCTGGCCCTTTAGGGGGTTTAGGATGCCAGGAGGCGAAGTTTATGATGATGTGACCAACGTGAATGGCAGTCTCAGCGGAATGGCTGCCGGTAACTGTCTCGGGAGCGCACGGGTGTACTTGCGCTAATGCAAACAAATATGCGGCTGCTTGGCTGCCAAGGCCCACCCATCGAGAGGCTTCATATTTAGAGGTTAAAGTTGTAATTTAATCTGCAAATTTTTCACTTTCCTTAATTACACCATTCCCAACTGCTCAACATGATAATGACATTTTAAAATAAAACTTTTCATGTTCATTACATACTTTATTATAAACTCAGTCAGTGGCAGCTGCTCCATTATGGGCGCAGGGGCGCTACCCCCCTGATCCATGTGCCCGGCCCCTAATCTACATGCAGGGCGCCAGATGCATAGATTTCAATGGTGTTTTTTTTTTTTAGCACATAATTAGAGCCTGAGGCTCTAATTGCATACTTACCAACTGTCCCGAATTTCCCGGGACATTTCCGGGATTTACACTATTTTCCCGAATTTATTGCTTCCCTGTTTTTCCATGATTTTCCGCCGCCGCCACTAGAGGTCCGTGGCCGGCGGAGACATTGTCTCTGCCTAAATGGTATAATAACGATCCGCGCTTAGGAGAAAGAGAGTTGCAGCCTCCCCTAATTAGTTCCCATAGGAACCTATAAAAGTATATAAAGGAGAGTGGGGAAATGGCGCTACCCTATATGCCACAGTTTATATATGATTGTAATTATATATAATTACTACTGGTACTGTGTAAAAAATACAAAAAATAATAAAGAATGATAAAAAAATATAAATGAATCCAAGTGTAGATCTATATAAAGAGTGTGTGTGAATCTATAAAAGGTGTACGAGGTCTAGTTGTGAGTTATATAAATATTGTGGGTATGTGTGATTATTCAGGGGTGCAATCCAGCTACACCAGAGCTGAAAGGCACATCTGCCCTCACCCGTTCACCCCAATCATTACCTCCCACAAGAAAGTGAATCAATCTAAGTGCAAAGAGCTGTCATTAACACTAAAACAGAACTAAAAAAATGCAGATAATCATCAAACCATATATGTGAATCTGCATTGATAGATTAATATGTGAATGTTCAATCATGTAGTCCAAATCCCTACCAAGCAATGTGAGCTTGTTGTAAAAAAAGTGCTTGTCTAAAGTAAAAATTGCATATATACAAAATTAATCAAATAAAGTATAGTCTCATATTCCAAAACAGGGACTCCAGAACCTTCTGTACACAGCGGGTATGTTCCAAACAAAGATTCCAGTGACTTCTGTGCACAGCAAATCTGGTGACTCAGGTGCTCCCCCAATGTGTCCCCACTCACCAAACGTAGTTACCCCTGCAGGGGTAGTAGGCATAGAGTGGGTAGCTATAGGTGGATCTTCCCCTTGGGTAGCCTTATTGGTCCTCTGCACCTCCGTCAGTCCGTTTGTTTATTCCAGAGACTTCCAGCACATGTTCCGAATCAAGGCACCTACGATTCTTTCACTGCAGCAGCCGGTCCGCTCCTCACAGGAAAACACAAGGGGCTCCCATAGTGTAGTATAATCGGTTTATTTAAAAAGTTAAAAAATAGAATAAATGCACTAGCAGCAAAATTGCAGTAAGGCAAGGACACATGCAGTGGTATATCCAGGAAGCTAATCTGTAGCTTGTGTACCAGCTGCGTTCCAAGCCGAACCTTCCGGGTATGACGTCTGAGCGTGGCCCCGGCTTACGCGTTTCGTCATAGGACGTTTTCAAAGACGGTGCCAACACTCCACGCTCTGCGTATCATATAGATCGGCGAGCTCTGTGTTACCTCCCCTTCAATGACAATAGATGAATCGGCATTTGGAGGCGGCACCAAATATGCCGACCAGGGGATGATGTCTAAATACATAGACGGAGCCGCCTGTGTATATGTAATGACAGACAGAGGCAATAACTCACACAGCAAATGGGGAACTTTGACGTATGTGTATGCATAACATGATGACAGGTATATGTGATCATTCCTTAATATCAAACCATATGGGTGATCTTGCTTAAAAATATACGTCATTGCGAGTGCACCCTTTAAATGCACTCAGATTATAAAAAATATACAAAAATAGAAATAAAATAAGTAAAAATATATAAATACTGATCTAAAAATAGCCAGCCATACGGGTTATAAATTGGTCCATCACCAATGTTGGTGTAGGCAGAGGTTAACTAGAAAGTTGTAATAGAATCTGGTCAAATAGGCTCTCGATCATAGGGAATTGTAAAGCCCTTAGTGAGTTTTAAAGGGCTCGCTGCTCGTCTCAGTCGCCTGCCTACTAAGAAGCATAGAGACCATATTATCATAGGTTGGGCTAAGTGGAGCTTAGACCAGCCATATGATTGATATACAAGGATATATAGGTGGTAATGCAAAACAAGAGATAATCATATTTAAAGGGAGAACCGGAATATCAATAGAGGGTTAGTTATACATACATATGTATATGTTAATATGCATAGGAACTAGTTAGGCAAGTCCTCCCTCCCTACAGTAAACCTTCCCTTTTTGTTATCTTCATATGGGTCCCCACGATCAGTTTTAAAACGGGGATACACATCCAACCCAGAGGGATATAATTCAATGGGATGGTGGTAAACATTACTCATTGGTATAGAGAGCCTGTTATTAGTTGTCATATTATAGCTGTCTTTACATAGCTGCCTCTACCCATAGGCCCTAATTCACCTCCCACCGATTGTGGGTGGATGGGTGTACCATATAGGTTAGTATTTATTCCTTATGACGTTAATATCCCTACACTTGATATACATACCTGAGCATACCTAAGTTGCTCATCTTATTAACGATACTTAGGGGTTGTCTCTCCTGGCCGCCATTTTTTAGAAGACCAGGAACATGGCTGGGCGGCTAGACGGAGCTCCTGAGTTGCCGCCCACCCTCCACCCCGTTCCACCCCCCACGTGGCCAGCAGAGACTAGGAAACCTGATGTAAGGGGGGGCTTCACTGGGGAAACCTGATGTAAGGGGGGCTCCACTGGGGAAACCTGATGTAAGGGGGGGCTCCGCTGGGGAAACCTGATGTAAGGGGGGGCTCCGCTGGGGAAACCTGTTGTAAGGGGGGGCACTGCTGGGGACACCTGATGTAAGGAGGACTCCGCTGGGGACACCTGATGTAAGGGGGGCTCCGCTGGGGACATCTGCTGTAAGGGGGGCTCCGCTGGGGACACTTGATGTAAGGGGGGGCTCCGCTGGGGACACCTGATGTAAGGGGGGGCCCTGCTGGGGACATCTGATGTAAGGGGGCTCTGCTGGGGGCCCCTGATGCAAGGATGGACTCTGCTGGGACACCTGATGCAAGGACGGACTCTGCTGGAACACCTGATGCAAGGACGGATTCTGCTGGGGGCACCTGATGCAAGGACGGATGGCTGGTGGCAGGCGACATGGCAGGTGACACGCTCAGGGATCCCACTGATTTGGCATTATGGTGAGTTGAATGATTTCATTTTATATAACAATGTAATAATAGAAATAATGCACTTCAATCATCCTGACACCATAACAACCATGGTGCCGGGATGATTGAAGTGCTAACACCTGGTGTTTGGAGTATCTTTATCTGCTGATTGTTAAATTGTCTGGAATACACATATTTCTATTGTTGCGTAGGATCTGGGGCTGCTGACCCTCCCTCCCCCTCCATCCCTCTCCCTCCCCCTCCATCCCTCTCCCTCCCTCTCCCTCCATCCCTCATTCCTCTCAGATGCTAACCACACCCCTTTGAGCCACGCCCATGTAAGACACGCCCACTATTTTGCGTAAACCACGCCCGTTTTTCGCAGCGGCACGCTTCGCCTACAGCCAAAAAAGTGTCCCTAAACTTTTTTACAATGTTGGCAACTATGTAATTGGCTTCACAAAGGGTGGGCTCGGGGAGCTGAGTACTGCGCCCCACATCCACCCAATTGTGTGACAATACAATAGCAAATTAATATTCGCTATTTTCTTCCCGCTTCTCCTCCCGGCCAATCAGGAAGCAGGTCTTAAGACCCGATTGGCCGAGAGGAGAAGCAAACGGGAAGCTGCCAAAGCTGCAACCTGGATGGGGTAAGTGCGGGGCTGGTGGGCGGATGGGCGAGCGACATGGGGGGGGGGTTCTCCAAGTGATGGGTGTGGGGGGTGGGGGGCTTGATAGACCAAACGTGGAGATCGGGTGGTTTGTCTGCCGCCCCCCCCCCCAAAAAAATGGAGCCCCAACCGCCACTGGAATCAGTGATGTTATCACTGGGGTTCTGTGCTTTTCTATGCAATGCAGGCAGATTATGGCTGGTGGGAAGGTGCTATATAACTTTCTGAAAACATCACAGCACCCTGCTTCATTACTCCCCTGAAGAGCCCTCAGCCCTGATGCAGGAAAGGAAGTTGGCTGGCTGTTGGGAGATCTTATACAAATGGCAAAATAGATGTCAATCTTGAGGGCGTTCCAAGGCAGATTGCATTTGCATGCAGAGCACTCTAGGTAACACCCACATGTTATACTGAGTTTTCATGATTGAAAGAACTGCAATACAATGAATGAAAGAGCTGGGCTGAGGAGGAAAGTGCTAAATGATGTTGAAAGTTCTTGAGCCAGGAAAAGAGGCAGGCTCCATCTGACTTGCTGCAGCTCCTAATGCACACTGTGAGTAGTTCACAGTGTGCAGTGAAATCAGAGTATAGAATTTCTGTACAGGAGAGGAGCCTACACACCTGTACAAAAGTGAAGATAAGGCTGGAGTGCGGCTTTAAAGTGTAAGCCAAAACATTTTTTTTTTTTTTTTTTTTAGTTTTAGAGCAGGAAAGGGTTAAAGTGGTTGTAAAGGCAAAAGGTTTTTTTATCTTAATGCAATCTATGAATTAAGATAAAAAACCTTCTGTGTGTAGCAGCCCCCCTAACACTTACCTGAGGTCCCTCTCTGTCCAGCGATGTCCACGAGTGTCTCAGCCTTCCGAGATTCTCTCCTGATTGGCTGAGACACGGCAGCGACACCATTGGCTGCTATCAATCAAAGACAGCTAGCCATACAGGAAAGAAAGGGGATGGGCCCGGGTCAGGGCTCCATGTCTGAATGGACACAGGGAGCTGTGACTTGGCTCGGGTGCCCCCATAGCAAGCTGCTTGCTGTGGGGGCACTGAGCAGGAGGGAGGGACCAGGATCACAGAAGAGGGACCCGAGAAGAGAAGGATCCGGGTTGCTCTGTGCAAATCCACTGCAACAGAGCAGGTAAGTATAACATGTTTATTATTTTTATAGGAAAAAAAATAAGACCATACAATAACTTTCAAGTTTTTTTTTTTTTTTTTTAAATTTTAAAGATCTTATACATACCTGCTCTGTGAAATGGTTTTGCACAGAGCAGCCCCATCCTCCTCTTCTCAGGTCCCCCGCTGCCGCTCCTGGCTCCTCCTCTTCTCTGAGTGCCCCCACAGCAAGCTGCTTGCTATAGGGTGAAATCATGCATGCTCGCTCCAGAGCCCCGCTCTGTGTGTTCAAAAGACCAACAGCCCCGTCCCCGCTCCCACCTCACTGTCTGTGACTGACAGCCGCGGGAGCCGATGAGGAGGCAGAGACACAGGAGAGCAGCCGCTCTCGTGAATATCACTGGATCGAGATCAGGCCCGGTATTAGGCAGGGCTGAGAAGGGAGCTGCATCCTGAAGGTTTTTCAACCTAATGCATAGAATACATGAAGGTAAAAAACCTTCAACCTTTAGAACAACTTTAAAACCCCATGTCAGGTTATTCTGTTCTGCCTCTTCCTCACTGGGGAGACTTCCCTACATTTCCTGTCCTGGAGACACAATGGAAACTGTCAGTAAATCTCCCCAAAGTGAATGGAATTTCTATACTAGAGCAGTGGCGGCTGGTGTTTTTTTTTTTGGGGGGGGGGCGGTCAGCGCCATCTAGGTCACGGGCAGGCAGGCTCCTATGTGCTTCCATTGGGTCTTGTTCTCCTCTGATTCACGGCGGCTTCCGCCATGTGTCTCCTCCCTCCTCCTCCTAGGCGTTTAATAGGATCTACGAAAACAAAACAAAAGCTCTGAGGGAGGGAGTGGCTCATTGAGAGTTACCATCTTGTGAGTACCCACTTTTTATTGAGTTTAACATTTGATAAATTTTTTTGGTAATGCACTAGGTGTGCACGCCTTCCGTTTTGTTTTCGTAGTATCTATCGGATTACCCCATCTGAAGAGGGCAGCATCCACCTAGTCTTGGAATACCGATGTCCTTGTTGCTTTTTACCATAGAAGACCTTTTAGCGCTGGAAGTGACTGTTTTTCTTGTACGTCAAATGGGATCGCCTGTCCTTTCAGCCATTCGGGTGATGGGTCTCAGGACCCGCTTCCTGATTGGCCGGGAGGAGGATCAGTGTGGCATTAGCGAATATTAATTTGCTATTCACACACAACTGGGTGGGCTTGGAACGCAGTGCTCTGTGCCCCGGTGCGCGTTTAACGTCGTTTGTAAGCGTTAATGCTAAGGTGCATTTAAAAAAAAAACAAAAAACATCTGCTATTTTCCACTCCCAAATTACCCACATAAACATTTATACAGCTTAAAAACCCTGAAGCTAAAAAAACGTCGGTATAGCACTAATGCGTTTTATTTTGAGCTTTTTTCGGCGTCTGCGTCAAAACAGCTCTAGCGCTGGAGCCTCAGAACGCGCTGGTCCTTGGTTTTTTTTGGAGCTTAAAAACAACCATGCCTATTACAGCTCAAAAACACCATGGTGTGTATGAGCCCATTGAACAACATGGAGTGGCGTTCTTAAAGTGGTGTTCCGGCCGAAATTATACTTTTTAAATAAAAATACCTCTATAATACACAAGCTTAATGTATTGTAGTAAAGTTAGTCTGTAAACTAAGGTCTGTTTTGTTAGTTTATAGCAGTAGTTTGTTATCTTATAAACTTACAGCAGGCCATGGCCATCTTAAGTGTGGGCATCTGAAGCCAGACTGTATTTCTTCCTGGATCTCATCCTTGCAGATCTCGCACATGCTCAGTGCAGCACAAGCAGTGTAATAGGTTTCAGGTCAGGTTTCCATAGCAATGGCAGTTTCAGAGGAAGTTGCCGCCCCTTCCCAGAAGGCATTGCTAACAGGAAATGATGCGATGGGCCGCGGCCAGGGAGGAGGAAGTGAAAAATGAATACAGCAGATATACAGTAGGTGCGGAGAAAAAAAAAAAATATATCCCATTTGTTTACAGTGCACAGTTTAGTAAGGGATGCTGAAGAGTTGTAAGAGTGGGTGGAACTCCACTTTAAGCAGAAAAAAAAGCTAAAAAAATCCACCGTTAAAACATCCGTGTGTATGAGGCCTAAAACTTTTTTACCTTTACATACACTTTATTTAACTACATGGACATATCCTGGTTTAGTATTCCACTTATTGGTTTTGACATTGAATAATAATCAACATTTCTTTAGCATTCCATTAATTGTTGTTTTGTATTTGATGCAGCTAATTTGGACTTCATGGACAGGGCTGGAAAACATACAGGTAATATTTACAGATGATGAAGATATATAGGATAATGTAGCATAGAAGAATCAACTGACAGTTTAGAAGTCTGACAAGGCTGTCCCTGCAGCTCTTCTGCCGCAAGAATCTTTTAGTAACTATGGAGCTTTTGCCCAATTTAGCTAGTGATTTATCATCTGAACTCTTAAGCCTCGTATACACGATCGGATTGTCCGACGGGAAATGTGTGATGGCAGGCTGTTGGCGGAAAATCCGACCATTTGTATGCTCCATCAGACAATTGTTGTTGGATTTTCCACAGACAAATGTTGGATAGCAGGTTTTAAAATTTACCACGGACAAATGTCTGTTGTCGCATTTTGAGAGTGTGTGTACACAAGTCCGTTGGACAAAAGTACAAAGTACAAACGCGCATGCTCGGACGAGCCAGAAGCGGTCGATCTTGCAAACAAGCGTTCGTAATGGAGAATTAACATTCGTGACGTGGCAAATTATGAAATCTCGAAATGCAGTGCACATTCTCTTCTTCTATAATGGGATAATGAAGCTGCTTTGCTGGTGATACTGATGGAGTTATTGCAAACACATTTTCAAAGGCTTTTTTTTTTTTTTTTTTTTTTTTTTTTAGTGATATCAAGAATAATATTATTATGCTTTTTTTTTTATTTGGGCAAGTTACCACAACAACATTATCTCGTAGTTTTTAAGATCAAAGATACAACTATGTTGGTGTCCCTTGTCAATTTTACATTGTTTTTTTTAAATGTAACTGCCTACTCCCAAACTGTCATTTTGAAGTAAAACACATAGCCAAGTATTATTCTACACAATTTTTTTATTGTGCATTAAAAAAAGAAAACAAATAAAATTAGACATGCTATCTGCCAATAGAACTTAACCAAAAAGTGCATTCTATGCATCCAAAAATATAGAAAATATACCAAATCAAATCATTATTATTCAACCAAAAAATAAAATAAAAGCCTCATACATGTGTCCTGCTTCTTAATATAGAGGGTCAACAATGCCAAGAGTTGGTGAAAGCAGGGGTCCGTCATCCGGAAGATACTTCTGAAAATATCATCTGGATTATTCTTCTGGAGCTCCCGCAGCAAAGGCATATGACATAATTGGTCACGATTAAAAAAGGAACCAATTTTTGATCCAAGAACTCCTCTTGATCTTGGACTGGACTTGGGTCAAAGCAATGACTCCAAGGCCAATAAAAAAATAACACGTTATCTCCTCCGATTCCGCAACATGTCTGGTTGACGAACTGCCGTTCAGAAACAAACCAAAAAGCGCTAAATGAAAAGCGTGAATCAACACTCACCAAACTTCTACTAACACGAAAATTAGCAGAAGGAGCCCAAAGGGTGGCGCAAAAGAGCTGAAAAACCATGTAGTACGTCAGTATGTTCGTGTTTTTTGGCCAACAATTCCTTGCCGTTTGTATGCAAGACAAAATCCAGGCACACGCCTTCGGATTTTGTCTGCGGAAAATCCGATTGTGTGTACGAGGCTTTAGATAATAGAAAATGATAGAAGGGGTATTGCTGGGATCTACTTTTATTCCAGTAATTCTATATCAGCCCTTGCATTTCAGTTGTTTTAACATGACATAGCTTGTTATCTCATACAAAATTAACCTACAGAAAAATAGTTGCTCAATACTGTAAGTCATTATGCATTGGCTAGGTCTTTGCTTCCCCTTGATGTTTGGTCAGGAAGAACCAGAAAAATAATTTTAATCTCTAGCATTTACACTGGTTGAGGAAGCTAAACTGTTTGGCAAACTAGAAAAAAAAAAGCTAATAAATGAAAGGTAGCTTTCTTGCTTTAACTGCTTGAACCATTATAGAGAAAATTGTGTAGCTCAGTTCATTAAAGATGAACTCTGAGTTTTAAAAAAATAAATACCACTGCAATGGAGCCCCCTGCACTGCAAGGGTTAAATACATAATAAGTGAGGAAGTTGATGACGAAACGCGTAAGGCGTGGCCTCCTGGTACGCATACGTCCTTTCTCACTTCTGTTTTGTCCTGCACTTCCGGTTCCGGCAGACGGCTGTGGAACGCAAACCGCTCACACTGCACTGTCTGCGGCTTCTCACGTGGAGCCGGCCGGCAGAGCGTTATGTTTTTTTAACTCTTGAGTTTTTTATTTTATTCATTTTTTTTGTTGTTTATTCGAGTTTAATAAATACTATTCGGAATCACACTATGAGGCTCTTCTCTTCTCCCTGCACATGGTAACTGTTCCGGATGGATGCCTTTTGAAAGTGATCGGGTGACACGGGTGGAAATTAGGTGGTGAGGGGACACCAACCGCTTGGATCATCGGATCATCTACATGCTCATTACCCCTGCAGGGGTTGGGCACTCTGGTGAGTGGGGGCACTAGAGGGGACTCTACACGGGACAGCATATACTCATTGGGACAGATCTACCCGCAACCTTTGAAGATACATCAGCCTGCTGCATTAGAACTGTTTTTATTCACGGACACATAAAAAAGTTTTTTTTTTTTTTTTTTTTTTTTTTTTTTTTGAAACTATTTATCTGGTTGTTTGGACTTTCTTTTCTTTTTGGTTTTTTCACTTTTTTGATTTTTTGTGCACCAAGATTGTTTGTACACCACATGCCGATTGTTCCTTTTTTAGTTTATAGATATTTTCATATTTACCATTTTAACACGATTTAGCTTCACTAGCACACATATTAATTTTCAGTGGGGAACACAGTGTTTTGTCCCCTTTTTAGGTAGACTCACTTATATCTTTCATTACACACATACACATTCCTTGAGCTTTTTGTCATTTGCGTTGGTAATGCTTGGAGTTTTATTTACCAATTTTATTTTGTAAAAATTTTTTTTGGGTACTCTGCACATTTTTTGACCATTCTTAGCACGTATATTTATTTCACATTGTGTTACACTTTTTACCCACTTAGTATTGGGGTGTTATATTTTCCTTTTGTTAGGAGTTTGTATTGATTTATTATCAGTCTTTATCAGTGAACAGCGCCAATCCCCTATCTCTTCAGACTACATGAAAAAAGACACAAGTCCATCAAGTCCAATCCATGTGCGTTTATTATATGTCAGTATTACATTATATATCCCTGTATGTTGCGGTCGTTCAGGTGCTTATCTAATAGTTTCTTGAAACTATCAATGCCCCCCGCTGAGACCACCGCCTGTGGACAGGAATTCCTCTACGTAGTTTAAGGTTAAACCTCTTTTCTTCTAATTTTAATAAGTGGCCACGAGTCTTGTTAAACTCCCTTCTGCAAAAAGTTTTATCCCTATTGTGGGGTCACCAGTACGGTATTTGTATTTTGAAAATATTTCCCCTCTCAAGCGTTTCTTCTCCAGAGAGAATATGTTCAGTGCTCGCAACCTTTCCTCATAACTAATATCCTCCAGACCCTTTATTGGCTTTGTTGCCCTTCTTTGTACTCGCTCCATTTCCAGTACATCCTTCCTGAGGACTGGTGCCCAGAACTGGACAGCATACTCTAGGTGCGGCTGGAGAGTCTTGTAGAGTGGGAGAATTATCGTTTTATCTCTGGAGTTGATCCCCTTTTTAATACATGCCAATATTCTGTTTGCTTTGTTAGCAGCAGCTTGGCATTGCATGCCATTGCTGAGCCTTTCATCTACTAGGACTCCCAGGTTCTTTTCCATTCTAGATTCCCTCAGAAGTTCTCCCCCCAGTGTATAGATTGCATTCATATTTATGCCTCCCAAATGCATTATTTTACATTTTTCTATATTGAACCTCATTTGCCATGTAGTTGCCCACCCCAAAAATTTGTTCAGATCTTTCTGCAAGGTTTCCACATCCTGCGGAGAAGTTATTGCCCTGCTTAGCTTAGTATCGTCCGCAAATACAGAGATTGAACTGTTTACCCCATCCTCCAGGTTGTTTATGAACAAATTAAATAGGATTGGTCCCAGCACAGAACCCTGGGGGACCCCACTACCCACCCCTGACCATTCTGAGTACTCCCCATTTATCACCACCCTCTGAACTCGCCTTTGTAGCCAGTTTTCAGTCCATGTACTCACCATATGGTCCATGCTAACGGACCTTATTTTGTACCGTAAACGTTTATGGGGAACTGTTTCAAATGCTTTTGCAAAATCCAGATACACCACATCTATGGCCCTTCCTTTATCTAGATGGCAACTTACCTCCTCATAGAAGGTTAATAGATTGGTTTGGCAAGAAAGCTTCTTCGTGAATCCATGCTGGTTACTGCTAATGATATCGTTCTCATTACTAAACTCTTGTATATAGTCCCTTATCATCCCCTCCAAGAGTTTACATACTAATTATGTTAGGCTAACTGGTCTGTAATTCCAAGGGATGTATTTTGGGCCCTTTTTAAATATTGGTGCTACATTGGCTTCATGATTTTCAAGTCTAGGGGGTAGAGGAAAAGGCTGTAATATTTCAATATTCCTTTTCCCCCCTTGCACTCTTCTCTTTTCTCCAACATTCTGGATTGTGGACGGGCACTCGCTGGTCTCATATACAGTGCAAAACTTTTGTTTCTGTATTGTATGTAATGGCATCAGCTGTGACTGCTGCCCAGAGCACTATAGAAAGGAGGCTTTGGAGGGCTGTTCGCACAGCATGGAGGAAGGCTGCTGAAGGAAGGAATAAGTATCACAGATTAGCCCTAGACTTAACCAGCAATTAACCCTTAGAGAGCAGAGAGGCCCCACTGCAAGGATTTTATTTTTTCTGGTGCCCAGAGTTGGTCTTTATAGCAAAGCAGAAAGCAGTGCAACAATACAGCTTATATTCAAGAGAAAGTTATTTGTCATAAAACAGCGATGTCCAGTCAACTTTGAATTCATTTAAAAATCTTTCCAATTTGCTCAATTGAAAAAAAAAAAAAAAAACTTAAAATAAAACTAGAGAGAAATGTTGTAGTCTATTGGTAACCTCCTGAAAATGTGTTTCCTGGCTGCCATGCTGACCCTCTGGCTTCAGTGAGCCAGAACAAGTATGTTCCAACTCAGTAATAAAACCAGAGGATCAGCAGGGCAGCCAGAAACTAGCATTTTCAGATGGAGGGAGGCATTGGCTGTTTTTATTTTTCATTCATTGTCAATGTCCTTTCATAGAGGTACAAGCAATTATTATTACCAGCAGCAGTGTCTGCACCTTCCCAATTGGCTGTTTTGAAGCCTGTTTGGGGAATGGTGGACACTGAGAAATCCTTGGATTTTATGTGATAGAGATCTGTTCTTGGAAACACATTGATTTGCCTTTGGCTGTAACCAAATGAGAACATGAAAGGAGTTTTTCCAATGGGGACACCTGTTCTGGTGGCATTTTCTATGTTTTTGGTTCCCTAAAACATTTATTTTTCTCTCTCTAGCTGCATACCTGGAATTCAACTAGCTTTTGTGTTTAGTTCTTCTAAGATCTAAAACCATCTCTTTGTGGTCAGCCACGGCATATATACTTGATTAAATCTTAAATCAAATCAACTTGATTATTTATTTTCTGTACTGGACTGAGATATTGGACTCTGTGCTGTATTTATGCTCTTTGTATGGTATCTCTTGCTTTAATAAGGTGTCTGTCCATTCTAGTCTCTGAGCCAGGAGCTAAATATGTTGTCTTGTAGTTAAACAAAAATAAAGATCTACAATCAGGATTAGAATGTGTTGGGTGTACATTCAGTAGATCTTTGAAGATATCATACAAAGCAGTGCAGCAGTATGGATACTGAATAGCGAAATTAATTATAGATCTAATTATCAATTTGACAAGTCTGTTGCTGCACCCTTGAGTTACCTGTAGGCTGGGAAGTTCTTACAAATCAGTCCCTAAAATTCTATCCCCACCATGTGTTATGATATGCAAATGAAAAAATGAATCTGGTGTAAACAGAAACCTTAAAGTGGCTGTACAAGCATGTCCTTCTATAGTGTGTACTTGTCTCAATCCAGAGCACTAAGTGTCACTTCTGTCTGCTGCTTTGTTCCTCTGCTATCAGCATGAGTCACTTCTGACAAGTTTTCCTGACACCAAGAGAAAAATGGTGACAGAGGAGGGAACTCAAGCAGATTGACAGTCTCAGTGCCGTTCCTGTATGCAGGGGGGGGGGGGGGTGTCTCTTCCCTCCAATCAGCTCTCAGAGATCTCCTCACTGAGAGTATACCTTCAGCTCTCCACCCCCTTTTTTCTGAACTCTCACACTAGCTTTACAATTCAGCACTTTGAACAGATGTAGAGAAGAGAGGGCTGCAGATAAACAGGTATAAGTTATGTAGGAGGATTTGTTTAATCTCTGTGTACCAGCTGAGGCTAGCCACTTCACTGGGTATATGTAAGGGTTTACAACCACTTTAACGTATGTTGGCATTACAGACATTCGTGTACATTGCAATGGATATCTCTATCTGATTGTACACTGATGTTGAATGTGTATGACGTGATCCTAGTATGTTGTACACGTTCAACATACAACTAATGCTGCCTTTATGCTTTCTGTTCCTATCACATGTGCTACATCTTACCTTTGAATAAGTAAAAATAAAAGAA
Organism: Aquarana catesbeiana; assembly: GCF_042186555.1. NCBI lineage: Eukaryota > Metazoa > Chordata > Amphibia > Anura > Ranidae > Aquarana > Aquarana catesbeiana. The sequence continues at coordinate 575,143,742 of NC_133325.1, read as the reverse complement.
GATGAATGTGACTGGTTCACTAATCAATGAAATCCACATGCACCAAAACACCCAAAACCTGTATTCTTTGCTGTTGTGAGAAAAGAGGCAGCATATGTACAGACATTTATCATTGGAATTTATATTCAAGCATCAGCATCTGAAATCTTGTATGCCAGCTAGTGCTTGCAGGTTGTTTGTTTTTTAATTTGGGAAAGTGTAGGGAAGGATTAGAACCCCCATCAGCTTTTTTTTCCTTTTTTGTTTTCTGTGTTCTTACTGTGTATATTCTTTATGTGAATGTGTCCTGATGGCCATTGTAAGGAAGACAAAGTGATGGGAAATCAAAAATTTTACAGTTGTTACCAAAACAGGAAATGAGGGTGCACAAACAGTTCTACACTTCAGCACAAGCATTTAAAAAAAAATATATGCTTTTTGCACACAGAATATATATAGTGAGCCTACTTTAAATGAAAACGTAACGTGATTGCAAATGTATGTAAAAAAAAAACAGGTTTATACTTACCTACTCTGTGCAATGCAGTGGCCCTGGACCTCCTCTTCTCAGATTTCCGACCTGCGCTTCTGGCTCCTCTTCTCTGGCGAGTGCCCCCATAGATAGCCCCTTCTTACGGGGGCACTTGTGTGGACTCACTCCCGAGCCTTCCTGTCAGTCCTCATCGGTTTTGATTGACAGCAGCAGGAGCCAATGCCTCAACAATGCCTGTGAGACCAGGAAGTGAGGAGAGAGAAGAGCTGCAGAGATGCACGGCGCTGGATCGAATGCGGGCTCAGGTAATTGTAAAGGGGGGTGTGGGAGAGATACCAATACCTAAAAATGTTTTACCCTAATGCAAGAATTGCATTAAGGTAAAAAATATTTAGGCTTTATTACCACTTTATTTAAAACAGTCAGGGACTTTAAATCAACCAGCAACTGCTGAGACAATCAATGCTTTGGTCAGGAGTATGTAATTATAATGTAGCAAATAGAGTTCAGGGGTCAAGAGTAACAATTTACAACATATTGTATATAATGCAGGCGTCAGAAGTATTAAACATATAGCCCAGCGTAACATTATAGAAGTCAGGAGTACTTAACAAACAACACAGAGTGCTGGCATTTGGGCAAAATTTCCCCCTTCCTCCCCTCCAGGAAGCAAAAGCCTCCCAAACGTAGAGTTAGCGCCGGTTCACATTAGAAGCGGCACGACTTGCAGGTCACCTCACCGAGGCGACCTGCACACGACTGCCGCAGCGACTTGCAAGACGACTTCTGTATAGAAGTCTATGCAAGTCGCCCCCAAAGTAGTACAGGAACCTTTCTTCTAAGTCGGAGCGACTTGCGTCGCTCCGACTAGAACGGTTCCATTGTACAGAACGGGAGGCGACTTGTCAGGCGGCTAGGTCGCCTGACAAGTCGCCCCCGTGTGAACCGGCTCTTACCCTCACAAGAAAAAAACCCATACCCTTTTACCTGAGACAACTGTCCCTTCTTTATAAAAATATACTGTATATATTTATCAGACCTCAGATATAGCACAGGAGAGAGCCAAAGAAAGTTCCCTTTTGGCTTCCTGTTCATATGACATGTCAGAGCCAAGGAGGAGATTAGAAAAGCCTCCATCAGCTCAGCATCAAACTCTTAAAAAAATTACATCACAACCTTGTTCCCAGGGCGCCCAACTCTAGCAACACATATGACGTATGGTTCACTAGACTTTTAGGGTCTTTTTTCACATTTTCTTTAATGAGTACCATGCACACTTAAAATGTTAACAGTTCAAGACAATCAAAACAATTAAGAAAATCTCATTTTCATTTTAGGCATACTATAGCTCAGATGGCGTACCTCTGGATGGCTGGAGTGTACATTAAAAATGAAAAAACAAGAAGGTTAAACTTGCCCTCAGAGTTCTATACTTAGAAGTCTCAATGGTTAAAATAGCTTTATTATCAAACATGATATATGAGTAAGCTTCCACTTTTCACTGGTCCTGAAACACAATACATAATGGCCAGGGATGGTCAACAACTGTATAAGAGTAGGAACAGAACATAGGAAGCAACGATCTTGTAGATATAATGAAACATCTTGAATGAACATTAAAAAATATTGTATTCACAAACACAGAAGTGATACATATAGGTAGTATCCTGGTAAAATAATTCACTTAATTAGTCTTCTGTGGCTAGCAATAGGGCAGTGTGCGAGAGAAAAATACCAGCACATTCTCCACTAACACGCAAGGCTTGACTGCAGGTGGTATACATCATACATTGCAGGTCAACTGACTGCCTCCTTATTAGAATCAATGTAAAGGGTCTCTTTACCTCTATTCCCCATGAATAGGATAAATATGTGGTTTCAGTGATCCTAGATCAGCATCATTGGAAGGAAGGCAGGACATCACAATGAGTTCCTATTGGAGCAAAGCATTCTGTACATGGCAAGAGGCACAGAATAGCAAATGACCCACTTGGACTGTGGGTTACATGGAAAGAGGTAGTTAACTTGGACACTGAGATCTAAAGAAAATCTAAATACACATAGACCAGTCTCTGCTTTTTGACACCACAAACTGAGGGTTATTAGGATTCATATTGGGCTGAGATGGTAACAGAGGGAGGAATTTATCGTTGTATTTGCATCAGAATTCTGGTGCAGGAACCATGGGCACACTGACTGGAACCTATTCATCATCATTTTTCATATGCAGAAGTGGCAGCTGCTCCACAAAGTGAAACGTAATTATTTGTGCAACATATTTAAAGCGGAACTACACTCACCTTGAATCCAGCGGCCAGCGGAACCCCTGCTGGCCGCTGACACCTTCGGGCAGCCAGCTACCGGGACTCGATCACCGGCCAGGTCGACATGACGTCAATCCCACGCATGCACAGGTTCCGTCAGATTTGGCATTTCCAAACTTGTGCAGTGGGCTGCACTTGCGAACTTTACTGTACAAGGGCAGACAGGCAGGTAAGTAGCTTTACCACAGAAGAAACAAAGCATGTCTCTTCTGCATTAAAATTTTTCATTTTCTAGCCTAAAGTTCCACTTTAACACAGCTGTATGTCAAATTTAAATGCACATTTCTGTGTAAAAAAGCACAATTCTTGACCTGGCAGAAATCTACATTTCTGTTGTCATCATAGTTGTTGCAAAAGATATGACTGCAAAGCCTTTTATTATTTGTAACTTACCTAACTTACCTATTAGTATTTATCAATATTAAAATAACTACTAATATTATTTATAAATATATAACAGTGATCAATAAAAACAGGATTTTTAAAACAGCTTACCTGTAAAATCCTTTTCTTTGAGGACACAGAGCCATAGTAATTACTATGTGGGTTATAGGCCACCTTTAGGTGATGGACACTGGCACGCCCTAAATTAACAAGTGCACTCCCTATATAACCCCCTCCCACTACTGGGAGTATTCAGTTTTGTAGCCAAGCAATACACGTGTATACCAAGAAGGGAGGGACCTCTGTGTCCCCTGATGTACCTCAAAGAAAAGGATTTTACAGGTAAGCTGTTTTAAAAATCCTGTTTTTTTTTCATACATCAGGGGACACAGAGCCATAGTAATTACTATGTGGGATGTCCCATAGCAATGGCAACTGAAGGGAGGGAGACACAATAAAAGGTAGGGCATTAAGAGCCAGAGGACTTATACTGCAGCCTGCAGTACACTACGCCCAAAGGCAATATCCTCATGACTTTTTACATCGATTTGATAGAATCTGGTAAATGTATGGACTGAAGACCAAGTTGCGGCCTTGCAGATCTGAGCCATAGAGGCCTGGTAACGCACCGCCCATGAGGCACTAACAGCCCTGGTGGAATGTGTTTTAACATGAAAAGGAGGAGCTTTCTTCCTCAGACCATAAGATTGAACAATCACTTAACTAATCCATTTGGTAATAGTAGATTTCGATGCTGCTTGTCCTCTTTTAGGACCTTCTGGCAGCACAAACAAAATATCTGTTTTTGCGAATCTGAGCGGTTCCCTAAAAATAGGCCTTAACCGCTTTTACTACATCAAGGGAATGTAGTGCCTTCTTTTCCTTAGATCGAGACTCTGGGGAAAAAAGGCAGAGTAATATCTTGGTTCAAATGAGAACCGGTCATCACTTCCGGTAGAAATTTAGGATGAGGCCGCAATACCACCTTATCCTTATGCATGAATAAAAATATGGCTCTTTACAAGACAGAGCCGCCAATTCCGATATTCTTCTTGGCAGAAGATATGGCAACCAAAATGACTATTTTTCTTTAAAAGAACTAAGGGAATTTCCCGTATAGGTTCAAAAGGCTGATTCTGTAAAGCCGACAAGACTAAAATTCAAATCCCAAGGATTTAGAGGTGCCTTGACAGGGGGATTAATTCTTGTTAACCCCTGAATAAAAGTACGCACCAGAGAGTGAGAAGCAAGAGGCCGTTGAAAAAATATTGATAAGGCCGAGACCTGGCCCTTGATCGTACTCAGGGCCAGGTTAATTTCTAATCCCATATGCAGGAATTCAAGAATCCTACCTATGACATACTTCCTGGGGTGCCAACCCCTGGATCCATACCAGAAAATATGTGCCTTCCAAATTCTAAGTAATTGACTCTGGAGGCCGGCTTCCTAGCATCAATCAAAGTAGACACTACTGAAGGAGATAACCCACGATCCTTTAGAATGTGGGTTTCAATAGCAAAACCGCTAAATTTAGCGTTTGTAAGGTAGGATGAAATACCGGACCTTGAGCTAGAAGGTCTGGCCATAATGGCAGGGTTCAAGGGATTTCTACTGTCATCTTTATGATCTCTGCGCCACACTAGTGCCACCAGAATCACCTCTTTTTCATTCCTGCTTGATCCTGCGGAGAAGGCGCGGAAGTAGCAGAACTGGAGGAACGCATAGATCGGTGAAAACTGATCCTATGGGAAGACCAAGGCATCTGTTCCGCACGCTAGTGGATCCTTTGTCCTAAACACAAAGTTGTCGACTTTGTTGTTAATCTGGATGCGAACAGATCTACGTCCAGATAGTCCCATTCTTGACATATCGAGAGGAAGATGTCCGGGTGAAGGGACCATTCTCCCAGAAACAATAGTTGGCGACTTAATAGTCCGCCTGCCAATTCTCTATCCCTGGAATGGACATTGCTGATAGACAAGGTATGTTGCTTTCTGCCCAAGCTGGAAAATGAGTCACTTCTTTTTGGACTGCAGACTTCTCGTGCCCCCTTGTGATTGATGTAAACCACAGCCGTGGCATTGTTGGATTGAATCCTGACAGGACAATTCCGTAGCCTGAGCGTCCAGAATTCCAGGGCCAGATGTACTGCCCTAATTTCTAAAACTTTGATGGACGGGGTCCTTTCTGGTTCTTGGACCATTTCCCCTGGACAGAAGCTTCTTCCAGGACTGCTTGCCAACCTAGAAGGCTGGCGTCCGTTGTTACCATTTTCCAAGATACTGGTAAAAAAAAAAGAATTTCCATTTTTGGAGGTTGCCGATATTAACCACTAATTGAGGCTCAGACACACCTAGGTTTATGAGAGTATTGGAAAAAAACCAAAGCCTGAACCTTCTTGTTCCAGACCGACAGAATAGCGTTTTGTAGCAGTCTTGAATGAAACTGCGCATAAGGAACGGCCTTGAAGGAGGCCACCGTTTTCCCTGACAATTTCATGCACATCTGAATGGAAGGATTTCTCTTTGCTTTGACAAGTTGAATCAGTTCCTTAATGGAACCGATTCTTGCCTGGGGTAGAAATACCTTCTTTGTATGGTATCTGTTCTGCCCATATTGTTCATAACAATATGTGCTATGTACTGTTACAGTTTATACTGTAATGTTAGTTTATGTTGTTGCCATCTAGTGGTCAGAGATGGTTATTACCAGAGCTTGAAGGAAGTAGGATTCTCCTCATAGTAAAGGCCGTAACCTTTAACCTGGAACTGTATTTCCTTCATTTCATTACTGCTTCTGAATCTAACAGACTGCATGCAGAAGAGCTCTTAAACCATTCCTGGACTAATGATGGAATTGTCTGTGAGTACTCTCACTGATAGAGTGAGGCTGTTGTATAATGTTTAATGTACTGACACATATGTTTTGTTTATGCTTATGTTGTAGTTTTACAAAGTTATTCGGGATAAAGAATACATACAGATCTGATGTCTCACGTTTCTTCACTTCTGAATTATTGTTAAGCTGTCTGACTAGTGTTATACAACAGTTCAATAACGCGAAGCAGAACAGTAAAAAGACATCCACTTGGCAGTCTGGAATAAACTGAGACGCCATTACTGCAGCATGAGTCTCAGATCAGGAACAAAGTACCAGGCTGATGACATGCTACCGCTGACACAGCAAGGCAGGGAGAACATTCCCAGTGCCCAGCAAGACGATGCACATTCGCATGTGTCCAGATCTTCACGGGCTAGCAAGATGTCCTCAGCAGTTAAAGCTCGTGCCAAGGCAGAAGCCGCCCGCATCCAGCTACAGTACGCAGAAAAAGAAGCCATGATGATGCAGGAGTTAGCAGCAAAGAAAGCTGCCATCGCACAAGAAGAAGCGGAATTAGAATCAAAATTGCTCATCCTGCAGCGACAGACTGCTGCTGCAGCTACTGAAGCAGAGGCCGCTGCCTACATGGGAACAAGTCGTTCTGAAGTGAAAAATCATATAAAGACTCAGAGGTTCCAGGAAAACCTCTATTCTCTGCAGATCGTACAAGTGAGTACATCCAGAACCTTACTACTGCGCATGCAAAGGAACAGTCTCTTAAACCTGAAGCAAAGGAATTCAGGCCGAAATCAACAAGCCCCCTGAGCAGGCCCAATCAACCACATGAGGTCAGCGGCTCCCAGCAAATCAAGAATGAAGCACCAGAAACCCCTAAGAACAAAAAACAAGTGTTCCCATCACCTCAACCTATAGATTACATGTGCGAACAACAATGTGCAGTGGATGTCACCAAATATCTCCTCCGCAAAGAAATGGTAAGCTCAGGCTTTCTCCAATTGGATGACTGTCCTGAAAACTATTGGGCATGGAAATCTTCCTTTCTGAATGCCACTGAAGGTCTGAACTTTTCACCGGCAGAAATGCTTAATTTAATGATAAAATGGCTTGGTACCGAGTCAGCAGAGCATGCTAAGAGGATGAGAAGAGCAACATGACCTGGAAAAGACTCGAAGAAACGTATGGATCCCCAGAGGTAATAGAAGGAGCACTGTTAAAAAAACTTGAAGTCTTTCCCAAGGTGGGCTACAGAGACAACGTGCGGCTACAAGAACTAAGTGATCTTCTACTAGAGATAGAATATGCCAAAGAGGATGGCTACTTGCCAGGACTTTCATACCTAGATACAGCTAGAGGCACTAATCCCATAGTAGAGAAACTACCCTCAAATCTGCAAGACAAGTGGATGTCTGTGGGAGGTAAATTCAAAGAAGATTATGGAGTCACTTTTCCCCCTTTCTCTCAGTTTTCTAGGTTTGTCAGACAGCAAGCGAAAATCCGAAGTGATCCCAGTTTCGCCTTCACCACCAGCGGCAATCAATCACACAGACCTGAGAAACCTCACAGACCTCACGGTAGGACCTCTGTATCCACACACAAAACAGCTGTACCTTCAGAAGTCACAGACTATCAAAGCACCCACAAGGTACACACCATAGAAAACCCTGATAGACATTGCCCAATACACAAAAAACCACATCCACTAAAGAAATGCAAAGGCTTTAGAAGCAAACCTATTGCAGAGCGGATGTCCTTCCTTAAACAGAACGGCATCTGTTTCAAGTGTTGCGGATCTACTTATCACGTTGCTAAAGACTGCAAAATACCAGTAGAATGTACAGAATGTGGCAGTGAGAGACATATTGCACCTTTGCACCCAGGCCCTGCTCCTGCCCCACTGGAGACTGTAGAACCCAGGAAAGATCAGGGCAGGGAGCAACAAGAGACCCCACTCTCCTCAGTAATGTCTAATTGTACTGAAGTATGTGGACAAGGCAAGAGTGCACGTTCATGCTCTAAAATCTGTTTAGTGGCTGTGTATCCCACTGGCAAGAGGGAAAGGGCAGTGAAAATGTATGCAGTGCTAGATGAACTGAGCAACAGATCCCTTGCAAAGTCAGACTTCTTTGATATCTTTAATCTTAAGGCAAGTGCAGTTCCATGCACTCTAAGGACATGTGCGGGGACAATTGAAACCACAGGGAGAAGAGCTTCTGACTTTACCATTGAATCCTTCAATAAGAAAGTGCAGTTTCCACTTCCTACCCTAATAGAGTGTGGCATGATACCTGACGACAAAACTGAGATTCCCTCTCCAGAAGTAGCCCATCACCACCCTCACCTCCGCTCAATTACTCACCTTATCCCAGATGTTTCTATCCTTCTACTTCTTGGGAGAGACATTCTTCAGGTACACAAGGTGCGCCAGCAAATCAATGGACCTTATAATGCTCCCTATGCACAGAGACTGGACCTGGGGTGGGTCATTGTAGGAGAAGTTTGCCTGGGGACAGTGCACCAGCCTGACAATATTACCCCTTTGAAGACATCTGTGTTAACAAATGGACGCACATCCCTACTCAGTCCCTGTCACAACAGCTTCATTGTCAAGGAAAGCTTTGGCAGGTCGACACAACACTGTGACTCCTCTACTCTATATGGTAATGAAGAAGTCAATTCCAACATTGAGACAGACAATCTAGGGATTACAGTGTTCCAGAAAACTAAAGATGATGATAAACAGGCCCTCTCTATAGAGGATCAGACCTTCTTGCAGATTATGGATAGAGAGGCTTACCAAGATGACAATCACAGTTGGGTGGCCCCTCTTCCCTTTCGCACACCCAGACGTGTTTTGCCTAGTAACAGAGAACAAGCCATGAAGCGTTTGCATTCACTCAGCAAAACTCTGCAGAGGAAGCCAGAAGTGAAAAGAGATTTCACTGAATTCATTAAAGGAATGCTAGACAATGATCACGCTGAAGTTGCAGGACCACTTGAAACAGACAGGGAACACTGGTATCTACCAATGTTCGGTGTTTACCATCCACACAAACTTGACCAAATCAGAATAGTGTTTGATTCCAGCGCAGAGTATAAAGGAGTCTCTTTAAATGACGTACTGTTGAGTGGCCCTGACTTAAACAATACCTTGCTAGGTGTCCTCATGCGCTTCAGAAAAGAGCCCGTTGCTTTCACAGCAGATGTGCGCCAAATGTTTTATTGCTTTCTCGTCAGAGAAGACCACAGAGACTTTTTACGTTTTCTCTGGTACAAAGACAATGACATAGACAAAGAAATTGTCGAGTACAGAATGAAAGTGCATGTATTTGGTAATAGCCCCTCTCCTGCTGTCGCTATATACTGCATGCAAAAGGCTGCCCAGAAAAATGCAGAGTGCTATGGACAAGAAGCCAAACACTTCGTATTAAGGCATTTTTATGTAGATGATGGACTAGCTTCTGCTAGCACACCCGAAGAGGCAATTTCCATCCTCAGTAAAGCAAAGCAAATGCTGGCAGAATCCAACCTGCATCTTCATAAAATCGCTTCCAACAGCCAAAAAGTAATGGAAGCCTTCCCTGTAGCAGACAGAGCTAAGGACCTTAAAGATCTCTGCCTAGGTACAGACACCCTTCCCCTGCAGAAAAGCCTAGGCCTAAATTGGGATCTAGAAACAGATAGTTTTGTCTTCAGTTTCCTCAAGGGAAAAGCCTTTTACACGTAGAGGCATTCTATCTACCGTAAGTAGCCTCTATGACCCCCTAGGGTTTGTATCACCTGTGACAATAAAAGGCAAGGTCTTAGTTCGAGAACTGTCATCTGGGAAAAGTGAATGGGATGCATTGCTTCCACAGGAGAGACTAAGCGAGTGGGTTCAATGGACAGAATCCTTGCAAGCCTTAGAGCACCTAAAGATAGACAGATGCTATGTGCCCGTATCTCTATCATCAGCTTGCAGGAAAGAGCTGTGCATCTTCTCAGACGCATCCACCACAGCTATAGGTGCGGTAGCTTACTTGAAAGTAATTGATGCAGAAAATGTGTGTCATGTTGGATTTGTCATGGGAAAGTCCAAATTAAGCCCTAAACCAGCCCACACGATTCCTTGTTTAGAGTTGTGTGCTGCTGTACTTGCAGACGAAATGTCTGAGCTAATCACAGATGAACTAGACACTGACTTTGATGCTGTGAAATTCTTCACTGACAGCAAGACTGTCCTAGGGTACATTTGCAGCACCACTAGGAGGTTCCATCTGTATGTCTCCAACAGAGTGAATAGAATCAGGCTATCTTCACACCCAGATCAGTGGTTCTATGTATCTACAGAGCAAAACCCTGCAGATTATGCCACTAGGCCTACTCAAGCAGCATGCCTTCAGAACTCTATATGGTTCTCAGGCCCATCCTTTCTGTACCAACCACACTGTGAGCAGATAGACACTGCTAATGTTTATCCACTCATAGAGCCTGAAGCTGACCCTGAAATCAGATCAGAAATTACGAGTTTCAGTACCAAAGCTTCTGAAGCCACACTTCACTCACATTGCTTTGATAGATTTTCTTGCTGGAAGATATTAGTTAAGACCCTAGCCAGACTCATCCATGTCGCTAAAACCTTCCGGAGAGAAACCAATAGCGATCAGGTCAGGAGGTGGGAAAGTTTCCATGAACAGGTCAATCTAGTAGAACTTGCTCAGGCAAAGTCTGTTATAATTTCTTCTGTTCAAAACAAACATTTCCAGAAGGAAATTGACTGCATCAAAAAACAAAAGACATTCCCAAAACAAAACCGTCTTAGGAGGCTTAGCCCCTTTTTAGACAAGAATGGGTTGTCGAGAGTAGGTGGACGTTTGTCTCTTGCTGAACTTTCAGAAGAAGAGAAACAGCCTGTCATTATACCTTATGATCACAATGTTGCGACACTGCTTGTTAGGTACCATCATGAACAAGTAGTTCACCAAGGGCGACACATCACAGAAGGTGCAATTAGATCCGCAGGTCTCTGGATTCTTGGTGGCAAACGCTTGGTATCAGCTGTTATACACAAATGTGTCATCTGTCACAAACTGCGAGGAAAATTAAAAAGTCAAAAGATGGCAGAGCTACCAGAGGACAGAGTAATTGCTCAACCACCTTTCACCAATGTGGGCCTAGATGTATTTGGTCCATGGTCTGTTTTAACCCGTCGCACTAGAGGAGGCAGCGCGGACAGTAAACGATGGGCAGTCCTTTTCACTTGTTTGTCCACCCGAGCTGTACACATAGAGCTACTTGAAGCCATGTCAACATCAAGCTCTATTAATGCCTTGAGGAGATTCTTCTCAATTCGTGGCCCAGCAAAACTGCTCCATTCTGACAGAGGGACAAACTTTGTGGGAGCCTGCAAAGAACTTAACATTTGTGACAGCGAATCACAATTGCATGACTTTCTCCAAGACAGAGGATGTACATGGGTCTTTAATCCTCCACACTCCTCACATATGGGTGGTGTCTGGGAGAGACTTATAGGTATTGCCAGGCGAATCTTGGACACTATGTTGCTACAAACCAAACCTGCTCACTTGACCCATGAGACTTTAAGCACCTTTATGGCAGAGGTTACGGCTATTATGAATGCCAGGCCTATAGTTCCTGTGTCCTCAGACCCAGATACACCTATGGTCCTTACCCCAGCAATGTTGTTGACTCAAAAGATGAACTCTTTGTCTGCTCCATCTGGGACCATAAGTACAACACAAGTTCATGCGAAACAATGGAAGCAAGTACAATGCTTGGCAGACACCTTTTGGAAAAGATGGAAGAGAGAGTATCTGTCAAATCTGCAACGCCGTAGGAAATGGACTGAGGATTGCCCAAACGTAAAAGTGAGTGATGTTGTTCTGTTGAAGGACAGCCAAGAGGGCAGGAACGAGTGGCCCGTAGGACTTATTGTCAATGCTCTACCAAGCAGGGATGGCAAGGTTAGAAAGGTGGAGGTCAAAACTGTAAAAAATGAGACCGCCAGAATTTATCTCAGACCTATAACTGACATTATAGTTTTGATCTCGGACTAGCTAGGATTCCATTTTCCTGTTTATATGTTTTTTCTGCATAGCAGTAGTTATTTAGGTAATGACATAATAAATTATGCCAGACAGGGAGTGTTCTGCCCATATTGTTCATAATAATATGTGCTATGTACTGTTACAGTTTATACTGTAATGTTAGTTTATGTTGTTGCCATCTAGTGGTCAGAGATGGTTATTACCAGAGCTTGAAGGAAGTAGGATTCTCCTCATAGTAAAGGCAGTAACCTTTAACCTGGAACTGTATTTCCTTCATTTCATTACTGCTTCTGAATCTAACAGACTGCATGCAGAAGAGCTCTTAAACCACTCCTGGACTAATGATGGAATTGTCTGTGAGTACTCTCACTGATAGAGTAAGGCTGTTGTATAATGTTTAATGTACTGACACATATGTTTTGTTTATGCTTATGTTGTAGTTTTACAAAGTTATTCGGGATAAAGAATACATACAGATCTGATGTCTCACGTTTCTTGACTTCTGAATTATTGTTAAGCTGTCTGACTAGTGTTATACAACAGTTCAATAACGCGAAGCAGAACAGTATCTATGACTAGCCCCAAGTACTGTAATCTCCTTGATGGTTTTAAGGAGGATTTTTCTAGGTTGAGTATCCAACCTAGGCATTCCAGGTAGCTTACAGCAGAGATTCTTTGGTTAAGGCCAGAGACTGATTGATCTACTAAAAGCAGATCATCTAAATAGGCTAGGACTTATGCCCTGGGCCATTAACCTGACTAAGGGAGGTGTCAGGAATTTTGTGAATACCCGTGGAGCAGTGGCTAGACCAAATGGCGGAGCCGCAAACTGAAAATGCGATTTTCTACTTTAAAGCGTAGAAGTTTCTGATGAGCGGGAAATATCGGCACGTGGAAATCTGCATGTTTGATATCGATTGATGCCAGAACTCTCCTCCTTGCAAAATGGAGACCACCGATCGGATTGACTCCATGCGAAAGGACCAGATATTTAAGTGCCGGTTCAGATCTTTGAGATCTAAAATAGGACTTACCTCCCCGTTTGGTTTTGAAACTGTGAAAAGGTTTGAATAAAACCCTGAACTCTGTTCCTCTAAGGGAACCTCTGATATCACCTCTTGAGATAAAAGATGATCCTGAGCTAAAAAGAGAGACTTTCTTTACCCTGGATTTCTGGAAACATTTGATTTTAGAAAACGAGGAAACAGGAATTCTTGGGACTCTAGTTTGTAACCTAGAGAAACTGAGGAAGCCCCCCCCACTGTCCTGACATTGTTCCTGCCAGATTTGGAAATTGCAGAAGCCTTCCCTCCACCCGAGCGAGCGGGGGCGCGCCTTCATAAGGAGGCCTTAGCATTTTGCTTTGCAGGCTACCTGCCCCAAGACCTCTTCTGGCCCTGGGACTCTTGGTCTTGACGGTGGAGGCCGTCGAGACTGCCTAGGGGCAGATGCTCCTGGTACTGGAGAGGAATCTTGCTAAAATGAGAAATGTTTGAACTTCTTCTTTTACTGGCAAAAGAGAACTTTTCCCATTAGAAATCCTTTGGATATATTTATCCTGATCGTCTCCATTAACCGCTCACCATGAAAAGACAAACTGGCTAGGAGTTTTTTACATGGTGCTTCGGCTGACCAATTTACCAGCCACAGGACTCTGTGTATGTACTAGTCCCAACATAAGCCGCGAGGCTTAAATGATAGAATTTTTCATCGCATCCACCATAAAACATCCCATTGTTGGGCCTGCTGATCAGGAAGAATCTTAAGTATCTCTACAAACTGATCCTTTTATGGACTGAGATACCTCAATTGCCGTAAGAATCAGCTGCGCTACTGAACCTGCCAGAGACATGTTGTTCTTAAACAGGAGTTCCAACTATTTAACTGTTGGATCCTTTATCATTTGCGCATTGTCCATCGGACAAGTGAGATTTTTATTCACCGAGGTGATTGCAACATTAATTGCTGGAACCTCCCACTTCTTATAGAATTCTTCCTCCATAGATACACTTTATTGGAGGAAAAAAAAAAAAAAAAAAAAAACAGCTTATCCAGGTATCCCATTCTGGATATATCAGCTTTTTTAGCCATGAATGGATAGGAAAAGCGTCCCCAGACGGGCAAGGTTAGTGATCCCAACCAGAGGTGGGCTCATCACTAGACTGTACTACAGGCAGCAAAAGGGTTAAACGAAATCTAGTGAGGGAGTGTATCAGAAATGTGAGATTACTCCCTCCATACTAGGATCCTCAGAAGAGGATATATTAGTATATTCCAGGTCTCTTTGGAAGACCTTCCTGATCCCCTGCCTCTTGTACCTCAAAATGAGGGTCCTGAGCACTGGATGGGGATCTGCTATGATTGAACCCACTATGGAAAGTGATCATAGCATCAATCTTCTTTTCCACTAGAAATGGTAGAAGAAAAAACCTCCTGTGTGATATATATATACAGGGACTGAAGTGTTCATCGCTGCTGCAACACCAGTCTCCCCTGACGGCTCATTCTGACCGACCGCATCACTCTCCGAGGAGGATGACATTCTTTTGGACATGGGTTTAGGTTGTTTGTAAAATAATCAAACCACTACCACTCAAAGCCTAATGTTCAAAACAGAGGCACTACCAAAAGAATGCATACACTGCTGGGCTATAGTCCAGCAATAAAAAATGCTGCTATTAATGCCCAGCCTGAAGCAATAGTTTATTCGTGACCAACACCTTAGACACTGGCGAAAAAACTGAATACTCCCAGTAGTGGGAGGGGGTTATATAGGGAGTGCACTTGTTAATTTAGGGCATGCCAGTGTCCATCACCTAAAGGTGGCCTATAACCCACATAGTAATTACTATGGCTCTGTGTCCCCTGATGTATGAAAAGAAAATTTTACACATTTGCCTAGACACAATACTTGGTGTTTAACCACTTGCTTACTGGGCACTTCAACCCCCCTCCTGCCCAGACCAATTTTGAGCTTTCAGCACTGTCGCACTTTGAATGACAATTGCGCGGTCATACAACACTGTACCCAAATGAAATTTTTATCATTTTTTTCCCACAAATAGAGCTTTCTTTTGGTGGTATTTGATCACATCTGGGATTTTTATTTTTTGCTAAACAAACAAAAAAAGATGGACATTTTTGAAAAAAAAAAAATCATGTTTAATAGTTTGTTATAAAATTTTGCAAACAGGTAATTTTTCTCCTTCATTGATATGCGCTGATGAGGCAGCACTGGTGGGCACTGATAGGCTGCACTGATGGGCACGGATAGGCACAGATAAGGCGGCACTGATGGGCACAGTTAAGGCGGCACTGATAGGCACAGTTAAGGCGGCACTGATGGGGACAGATAAGGCGGCACTGATGGGGACAGATAAGGCGGCACTGATGGCCACGGATGGGTGGCATGGATGGGTGGCACAGATGGGTGGCACGGATGGGTGGCACGGATGGGTGGCACGGATGGGTGGCACGAATGGGTGGCACGGATGGGTGGCACGGATAGGTACCACGGATGGGGGGGCACTGATGGGTGGCACTGATGGGCACTTATGGGCACTGGTAGGTGACACTGATGGGCACTGATAGGTTGCACTGATGTGGGTGCTGATGGGTGGCACTGATGTGGGTGCTGATGGGTGGCACTGATGGATGGTACTGATGGGTGGCACTGTGGGCACTGATGGGTGGCACTGTGGGCACTGATGGGTAGCACTGTGGGCACTGATGGGTAGCACTGTGGGCACTGATGGGTGGCGCTGATTGTTGGCACTGTGGGCACTGATGGGTGACGCTGGTGGGCACTGGTAGGCAGCACTGCTGCCTATTGCCTTGTGTTAGAAGATCGCCGTGATCGGGACTAATGTCCCGATCACGGCCGCCGGTGATCGGGTTTTTTTTTTCCTCCTCGCGCTGTCAGCGCGAGGAGGAAAAATAGCCGATTACCGGCTCTGTTTACATCACATGATCAGCTGTCATTGGCTGACAGCTGATCATGTGGTAAGGGGTCGGGACCAACCCCTTACTCTGATCTGTGATCAGGCGAGTCTCATAGACTCGCTGATCACCGAGCGCGCCGCGCGCGCCCTGCAGGGGGCGCGCAGGCCGCTCATGCACGGGACGACGTCAATAGACGTCGTCCCGGCAATTTAGATCCGCGCTGTTGCCGTCATTTGGCAATGGCCCGGATCTGAAGCTGTTAAATAACTCCTTGCGATCTTTTAGCAGTACAGTTAGCTCCATCCACACTTCTCTATCTACTTACAAAAATACAGGCTCAGCCTCAACGATTGTCTGGGAAGCCCTCATGGCTACCATCTCCAACTTGCTGCACACAAAAAGAAAGAGCAAGACTCGAAAATCGTTTCACTCTCCTTGTCAAAAATATTTTATTAAATTCAATAAGATTATGTAAAATAAAATTAATACTGTATATTGTACAATTTAGAGTATTTATATAATAATTATATGTGGTTACAATTATAGAATTAATCATGAGGTAAGGCTTTATGAAAAATCAAAGTAATTAAATAACAATTATGAGCTA
Source organism: Aquarana catesbeiana (assembly GCF_042186555.1). NCBI lineage: Eukaryota > Metazoa > Chordata > Amphibia > Anura > Ranidae > Aquarana > Aquarana catesbeiana. The sequence goes on along the minus strand of NC_133325.1, from coordinate 575,127,128 downwards.
AACCAATTGTGATGTAGACATTCAAATATTGTGTAATATTAAAGATTATGAAAAACTAAGTACAGATTTCCTGAGCAATCTTGGATTAATGAATTGTATTTCAATACTAATGATATCTTTGTAACCTAAGGTACAACTAAATCATAAGGTGTAAAGAGAGTCAGAGTAGAGAAAGGAAGAATAAGGTAGAGAGTGAAGAGTGAAGTAGACATATTAAGGAGGGGTCCACCGGGTCGATACAGAAGTCACAGTGAGACCTATACAGTCAGCATGAGTTCAAATCATCTATCATGGCCATAAAACATTGTAATTGAATGATAATGGTAGGAAGTGTTCTAACCAAGGCTGCCATAGTTTACGAAATTTAGGTATTTGAACAAAACCAATAGCAGCCATTTTAGCGTGTACCATAAAATTATTCATTCTTTGTTTGGTCTCGGCCCATTCCAAAGAGGGGGTCTTCCAAGCTCTCGCCACTGTTTGTTTTGCTGCTGTGAGCAAAAATACAAATAGTTTAAATTGGGCATGAGTTAGACATTCTGGCTTGAGGCAGAGTAGTGTCGTTGCAAGGTTAGGGTGAAGGGTAATATTGAACATTTTGGAAGCGTGTGTAAATATTTCTTTCCAAAATGTCTGTATTATTGGACAGGACCACCAAGTGTGCTTGTATGTACCTTCTTCTAAACAACCGCAAAAACAGTGATTTGAGTAATCGGGGGTAAATTTAGCAATTTTGGTTGGTACTAAGTACCACCGAGTTAATACCTATAATTTGTTTCCATGGCTAGTACATTAGGGGAGGATGATTTAATTGTGGACCAAATTTTAACCCACTCCGCCTCGTCCAGAGTGTATTCCAAGTCCTCCTCCCATTTCCGCACATAAGTAGGTATATCCTTATCAGAGTTTATTAGTAATTGAGAATAGAGGGAAGAAATTTGTCTTCTAGCGTTTGGATCGTTTTTGCACGTGGATTCAAAACTAGTGAAGCGGGTCAAAGGTACATCAGAAATGGTATTAGGTGTAAAGAAATTTTTTATTTGAAAGTATCGGAATAATTCCGATTGAGGGATACCTGTGTTTCGCAGAGAGATGGAAAGGGGATAAAAGATGACGAGTTAACAAAGTTGTGGAAATTCAGTTTACCCAAGGAAGACCATGCTTTAAAAGAGAGAGGATAAATCCATGCTGGGTAAAAGGTTGGGTTTTTGAAAAAAGAGAGGAGGGGGTTGTGTAAAGATTGCAATTTATGTTTAAATTTAAGCCTGTCCCAGAGGGATAAGTAATGTTTAGTAATAGGATTATTTAAGCCAATACGGTTTTTGGAATGTATCCATAATATATTGGAGATCGATAAAGGGTCACAATCATAAGCCTCTATCAAAAACCCATAATGGAATTTCCTGAGTGGCATGATATTTTGTTAAACTAGCTATGTGGGTTGCTCTATAGTAAGTGGCAAAATTTGGTACTCCAAGACCACCTAAATTTTTAGGTAAGTATAATGTTTTAAGAGGTACATGCGGTTTTGAGGATCCCCAAATAAATTTTGATACTCTTTTCTGGATAATACGTAAATAGTGGGCGGGGACTGCAATCGGTAATACTCGAAATAAATATAGTAGTTTAGGTAAAATTGACATTTTAACAACATTTATTTTCCCCAACCAGGAGATGGGAAGGTGGGACCAACTGTCCATTAGGTTCGTAATGTGTTTTAAAATGCTAGGGTAATTAGCAGAGTATAAGTCTGATAAAGAGGCTGTAAGGTGAATTCCTAAGAACGGAATTGATCCCTCTGCCCATGTGAAGGAGAGTGCTACTTTTGCTAAAGTTAATTCTAATGTTGAAAGCGATATGTTTAATGCTATACATTTCTTGGAATTTATCTGTAGCCCTGATATGGTAGCAAATTTGTTGAGAATAGGTATTAAATTTGGGCCTGAGACTTGGGGAGATGATAGAAACAATAAAATATCGTCTGCAAATAAGCTAAGTTTATGATGGATTCCACCAAATTCTATTCCAGTGACTGTTGGTTCTAATCTAAGGTATTGAGCTAAAGGTTCTATTAAAAGAGCAAATAATAATGGGGAAAGTGGGCAACCCTGTCTAGTGCCTCTTTCTATGTTAAAGTGTTCCGATTTATATCCTGTGTATTTTATGTAGGCTTGGGGTTTGTTATAAAGAGCTGCTATCCAACTAGTGAAGTGGGTGCCAAATCCCCATTTCTGGAGAGTGTAGTGTAAATAAGGCCAGGTTACTGAATCAAAGGCTTTTCTTATGTCTAGAGACAAAAAGCATGTAGGAATTCGTCTTTTTTTGACTATGTACGCCAAGAGGGTTGCTCGACGTACATTATCACTTGCTTGCCTTGTTGGCATAAGTCCAACTTGGTCATTATGTATAAATTTACCAATTATCTTGTTAAGTCGGGTAGCTAGGATTTTTGCTAAGATTTTCATGTCTTGATTTAGGAGGGAAATGGGACGGAAGTTCGTGCTGGATGTATTATCTGAGTGGGGTTTGGGGATCATGCAAATAATAGATGATGATTCACGTCTAAAGGAGTAGTCGTCTATTAGTCATCTATGAGTGTTGAATGCTTCCTCTAATATAGGAGAAAGAGTTTCAGAAAATGTTTTTATAATATAAGGCTGAATATCCATCTGGGCCAGGCCTTTTGTTAATTTTCAGTTCTTTTATGGTTTTCAAAACTTCTGCTGATGTTATGCGTTCTTTCAGCATTATTTTTTTGTGTGTGTGTTTAGTTAGATTTATTTTAGAGAAGAAGTTATACGCATCAGACTGATTGAATTCTTTTCATTCTGAATATAATGATGTTAAATATTTATGGAATTTTTGAACGATTTTATTATTTTATTTATTTCAGGTACTTATATAGCGCCGTCAATTTACGCAGCGCTTAACATATACATTGTACATTCACGTCAGTCCCTACCCTCAAGGAGCTTACAATCTAAGGTCCCTAACTCACATTCATACATACTAGGGACAATTTAGACAGGATCCAATTAACCTACCAGCATGTCTTTGGAGTGTGGGAGGAAACCGGAGTACCCGGAGGAAACCCACGCAGGCACAGGGAGAACATGCAAACTCCAGGCAGGTAGTGTCCTGGTTGGGATTCGAACCAGCGACCCTTCTTACTGCCGGGCGAGAGTGCTCCCCACTACACCACTGTGATTACTTGTATACGTGTTATCTGATATTTTAAGTTTGATTGGATTTGATTGTCAGTCAATAGATTTCAGCGCGCGAGCTAGAAGGGTATTGGGTTTGTTTGATTTCATGTAGAACATGTGTTTTGATTTGCGTAATGTCTTATCTGCTGATTCTGTTAAGAATAAATCATATTCTAATCTGGCTTTTTCCAATTGTTCTTTTGATTTAGAGGAGGGATTGCTTTGAAATGAAGCAAAAGCAGTGTTAAAGTTGGATTCTAATTTTCTTGCTAGGCTAATGCGTTCTCTTTTAATCAGTGCCATTTGTCGTTGGATCAATCCCCGCATCACAGGCTTATGTGCTTCCCATAAAGTAAGCGGAGAAACCTCTGGGTTAGTGTTAAATTCTAGATAATCCTTAATACCTTGTTCAATTATTTGACTATGTAAGGGGTTCTTAATTATGATGTCAGGAAGGTACCACGTTGAGTCATGGGCTTTAGGGATGGTAGAGGATATTGTGGTGTATATTGCATTATGATCTGACCAAGGAATGGGGATTATGCTGGATGTAAGAATTTCTGGTACCATAGCTGTGGTTAGAAAAATGTGGTCTATATGCGTGGAAATCTTATGTGGGTGTGAATAGTAGGTAAAGCATCTTTTGGATGGATTACATTCTCTCCAAGAGTCTACTAGATTATACAGAGAGAGTAGTTTAGAAAATGAATGATTGCTTGTGTTGCGAGAGGGAATATAAGGCGATTTGTCTAGAAATGGGAGGAGGACCTGGTTGGAGTCACTGCATATACCCAATTTATGAGTATTTACCACTTGTAATAAGTGTGAAAAAAATGGGGTTGGTTGTTTATTAGGAGCATAATATGATACTATTGTTACCGCATTGTCCATAATGTGACCAGTGATAATAAGATAACGCCCCTCAGGGTCTTTAATTTCTGATTGGATTAAGAACGGGGTAGATCTGTGGAAGGCTATAAGGGTTCCCCTCTTCTTGGCGCCGGCCGAGGCTGTAAAGACTTGTGGGTAAAAAGGACTCATATATTTAGGAGTAGAATTCACTGCAAAGTGAGTTTCTTGTAGGCATATCATATGAGCCTTCTTAGCTTGAAAGGAACTAAATGCTTTTGTTCTTTTTTGTGGTGTGTTGATTCCCTAAACATTCAGGGAAAGGATGTTTAAGGGTGCCATGATAAATGATCTAAAAGGTAATACTCACCAGTGTCTGTTAGTGTCCGACTGGATGAATCTACCCGTGTGGACCCAAAGAAGGGATAGGGAGGAGGGACTAGAGCCGTTAGGAGTATAGAAAGATAGAGAAAACTGAAAATAAAAAGGATAAAGTTAGATAAGATGCAAAAAAAAAGCATGTAATGAAAAGTAAGGTTTACCCATGATGGTGGGAATAGGCCACCATCAGGGAGAACGTAGCCTGCGTCATCTGCCCACATATTATGTATGGGCAGACGAGGAGGGCAAATTGGGGCACACTGAACGTCCGTGTGAGGAAGAAAAGCCCTAATAATATTATTTAAACGAAGACAAGAAACAAGAAAATGTGAAATGATTTGATGTAAAATTCCGCTTGGTGTTGGGTTATATTAATCCTAGAGTAAATGGAATGTTATAAATTGCAATAAAGGTAACCAGCTAATAAAAATTAGAACATGCTAAAACAGAACAGAACCTAGATCTCTTAATAAATCTTATTAATAACTTTGTAAAATAAGAAGACCAGTCAGCAACCTTACGTAATGGCTTTTACAAAATAAAATAAAATAAAGTAGAATAAAATAAGACCTTCCACATTGTCTGGTCCCAGAGGGGGAGGACGGGGGGGGGGGAGAGGGGAAAGGGAACCAAAAATACTAGACCAAAACAGTACATAGATCTCTTAGTTAATTTTGTTAATACATTTTTAACCTGAGAGGACCAGCCAGCAACCTAGGATGATTACTTTTTCCATCCCACCACCACCACCTCCCACCGACAAAATAAAAATACAATAAAATCCAATAAGATCTTCCACATAGTCTTGAAGAGTTTGGTCACAAAAAAAAATGTAATATATGGTGGGGAATGGGGGAAAGGGAATTAAATAAATGTAAACATAGAATTAGACAAATAGACATACATACAAGTAATAATTTTCACATTTGAGCCTACTTATATATTGGTCTTCACGTATTCAATACATAAGTATATGAATTTACCTAAATAAATAAGTATGCTCTCTATCATATCAATAAGTGGACTAAGATTAGGTGTTGCAATATTTTGTTTTGAATTTAGGAAGTCAACTGAGTTTTTATCTGGGTTTCAAAATTAATGGGTATTATGGTTAAATATAACGAATCAAGGGATCTGCTTATATTATTTAGTCCATGGCTTCTACAATTTGTTGTGAAGGTGAATCCAAACGGCTTCTCTTGTGAGAGTGGGAATTGATTTAGTTGTTTCCTGAAAGTTTGGGGGATTTTTGTGAAGAAGATGACGCTGATCTTCTGCGTGGGGAACTGGTGTTAGAAACGGTATCCAATAAATGCAGATTTTGTAGAGTTTGCTGTAATTCTTCCTCTGATCTGCAGATGAATTTTGAGCCTTTGCATGCAAAACGTATAGAAAAGGGGAAACCCCATTGGTAGTTTATGTGATGATTTTGTAATATCAGAAGTAGGGGTTTCATTGCTCGGCATTTGTTTATAGTGAGTTGAGAAAGGTCAGCAAATAGTTGGTACTTCTGTCCTTGAAAAGATAAGTAATTTCTTTCTCTTGCTGCTGCTAGCAGATTCTCCTTAGTTCGATAAAAATGAAATTTTGTGATTATATTGCGTGGTGGACCTTCTGCTTTCTTAGGTGCAAGAGTGCGATGGAATCTATCCATTTCAAAACGGTCTGCTGACAATGTAGGCAGATGTTCCTGAAATAAGGCAGTAATGGTAGTTTGCAGGTCTGTCACTGACTCTGGGATACCTCTGATTCTAATAGCGGAGCGTCTAGCTCTATTCTCAAAATCTTCTAATTTTGTTTGTAAAGCTATATTTTCCTCCTTAAGATTATCCAGTTCATACATGTATTCCTGTGTTGTAATTTCTATTTCATCCACTCTGGTTTCCAGCGCTTCTGTGCGGCAGCCCAGCTCCCTTATCTTTTTTGTGAGGCTTTTAGTGATATGTTCTGAAGTTTGCCTCAGAGCTTTGTTAAGCATTTTTTCAAATTGCCTTAATAGTGCTGGAGAGGCAGGGGAATCTTGTGAAATAGACTGTATGTCAATAATTTCTGAGTCTGACTCACCAGGAGAGGCTGTCTGTATAGGCTGGTGTTTCTGTGAGAGAGCTGAGGCTTTTGAGGAGGAAGGTATCAACGCCATTTTAGCTGCAGTGCGCGCTTTGGTTTCCTTAATGGAGGAGTTTTTGTTTTTGGTGCGGATGCCTCCTAACACCATAATTTTTGCTCCAAATGATACCTCTGTGTTCCAGGAGTTGTCTGGTGTGTATCTGTGTGCCTGGGACCGGCGGGCTCCAGTTATTTAGTAGCTTTTCTCCTCACACAGAGCGGAGCTCTAAGGCTCGGTTCACACTAGGGGCGGCACGACTTGCAGGTCGCCTCACCGAGGCGACCTGCGCACGACTGCCTGGGTGACTTGCAAAACGACTTCTGTATAGAAGTCTATGCAAGTCGCCCCAAGTCGCCCCCAAAGTAGTACAGGAACCTTTTTCTAAGTCGGAGCGACTTGCGTCGCTCCCCTTATAGGGCGTACACACGGTCGGACTTTGTTCGGACATTCCGACAACAAAATCCTAGGATTTTTTCCGACGGATGTTAGCTCAAACTTTTTTTGTCTACATACGGTCGCACAAAGTTGTCGGAATTTCCGATCGCCAACCACGCGGTCACGTACACCACGTACGACGAGACTAGAAAAGGCCGGTTCAGAACCAAGCGCGGCACCCTTTGGGCTCCTTTTGCTAATCTCGTGTTAGTAAAAGTTTGGTGAGAGACGATTCGCGCTTTTTCATACTTGTGGCTTTCAGATCGTTTTCTGCCGTTCAGTTTGTGCTTGTGGGTTTGTATCTGCTCTTCAGTGCGTGCAGTCAGTTCGTATCGGAGTTTTCTGTGCGATCTTGCTCGCTCGTTGCTGTTTTTCAGGTTGCTCTTCACAGGCCTTGCTGTTCTTCAGTGCGTTCTGTTACTTGGTTCTGAGCAGCCGACCGTTTTCTAGCCATGTTTCGTATGCGTACTCCTCGTAGGGTTCGTGCTGTGCGGGGGCTTGGTGTTGGGGTCCTGACCTTGACACAAGTCCAGTCCATGAACAGGGTGGGGAGGAGTTCATGGACCAAGAATTGGTTGCTTCAGCGTGACCAGTTCTCTCATATGCCTTTGCTCCGTGAGATCCGTGAGAATAATCCTGATGATTTCAGGAACTTTCTCCGGATGACGGACCCCGTGTTTCACCGTTTGTTGGCTTCGTTGACACCCTATATCAGCAGGCAGGATACCTGCATGAGGCAAGCCATCACTCCGGAGCAGAGGTTGGTCGATACCCTGCGGTATTTGGCGACAGGGAGAAGTCTGGAGGACTTGAAGTTCTCGACAGGCATCTCCCCCCAGGCTCTGGGGATCATTATCCCAGAGACCTGTTCTGCCATCATCCAGGTCCTGCAGAAGGAGTATATGAAGGTAAGATTTTTATCCTTTTATATCACATTTTATTGTAATGAATGTTTGCTAATATATTGTATTTCTTTCCTCATTCCCTAATTACCATGCTTGTAATATGCTGTGAATGTCTCCTTTGTCCTCATGCATGCTGGATTTTTATGTAATTATTATTTTAGGTCCTTCATACATATTTGCCCTTCACTAACCTCCCCAGCATGGTGTCTCCTGGCCCTATATTCACCTCATGTAGTCACTTAACAATGTATTTTATCAGCTCCATAGTAGTGCTTTACCCCAAACACCCCCTAAAATGTTTGGAAATGTTATTTTTTATTTAAATTCAGGCAGAGTGGCAGAGGCTTTTTTTTGTGGTGTCCCCAAATAATTTTTAGTAACCCTCCCTCCCCCAACTGCTAAGTCAGCTGATCCCAATTCTCTATGTATCCTCAATCATCTATCTGCTGACTTTGCCAAACCCATACACACTCTACCCATCTCTTTTGTGGTCAGATTTATGGATGAATTCCCCAAAGCATGTAGTGCAAGGGCCTGCCTGTATACTTTCCAATGGTACTGTTTAAAGTTTTTGTATCCTATTATTATCTTGATAGGTAATAGCAGAATGTCCAAATGTCCTCAAATGTGTACAGTGTGTATTTATATCTTTGTATTCAGACACTTCTTACCTGTCCAGTGGTCTGCCAATAGTGTAACTAAGGAGGGGCTGTTCAAAGTAATACCCATTATTTAGGCATTCATCTCTCAATGAAGTGAAGAGGGTTACCTGTCCAAGATTTACACACACCCCCTATAATGTTAGAAATGGCCCATGAGAGGGGGGGAGGGGGAATATGATAGGTGTACCTTATACTTTGGCGTTGTTAAATTCCCCTTAGTAAATGCTATCTGGAGGTTGCCCCATAATGTTTGTGTATAATCTGCTTACCATGTTTCAGAGTAAAAATAGTAATGTTTATTGTTTTTTCATCAACAGTTTCCTTCGACGCCACAGGAATGGCAGACTGTGGCCTCCCACTTTGCCGAGCGGTGGGACTTTCCTAACTGCGGAGGGGCAATTGATGGGAAACACGTCCACATCGTCCCACCACCCAACTCGGGGTCGTACTATTATAATTACAAGGGGTTTAATAGTATAGTGATGTTGGCGGTGGTGTCGGCTAATTACGACTTCTTGTATGTGGACGTGGGGAAGAATGGCCGGATGTCCGATGGTGGAGTCATCGCCCAGACGGAGTTCTACAGGCGTCTCCAGAATGGCAGCTTGGACTTGCCAGCTCCAGAGGACAATGTGGAAGGACTCCCATTTGTGTTCGTTGCTGATGAAGCGTTTGCGCCGGGGGACCACCTGATGCGGCCATTCCCAATGAGGACCCTCACCCCGGAACAGAGGGTTTTTAATTACCGGCTGGCCAGAGCCCGAAGAGTGGTGGAGAACACATTTGGAATCCTGGCCAGCCGGTTCCGACTATTTCTGACACCCATCCATATGGCGGAGTATAAACTGAACCATATTATACTGGCGTGCTGTGTTCTCCATAACTTTTTAAGGAAACATTCGGCCAACTATGCTGGCTCAGTTGGGCCTGAGGCCGGAATCTTACATCAAACCACACTGACGGCGCTTGAAAGTGGCCGTCCTGGCTTGCCCTCCCTGAGTGCCCGTGATGTCCGGTTACGCAACCTGGAGTTCTTTGCGGGTAGGGGGGTTATCAATATGCCAGCAAATCTGTGAAGCCTTTTTATAATAAAAAAAAAAAAGAAATTCTTGGTGGACATTTACTGCTTGTGTTTGTTTTAGCTGACCCTGACAGAAATGTGTTGAGTCCAGAAAATGTCGTGATTGTATAACCTTATACAAAGCACTGTTGGCTGTTATTTCCTAAATGCAAAAACACATTTCACTACAAGTGCACTTGCAACTGCACTGAAACTGCACTTGTAGTGCCAAGAGGATTTGCCCTTAGGAAATAACACCCATTTTTGCAGAAAACAGCAATTACGTCACCCCAAAAGTGTTGTATTGTAGTGTTGAGACAATAATCCACACATTCTTGAGTAAGCAACTTTTTTATACCTGCACAATCACATGTGCACTTACCAAAGGTTTTTAAAACAAACCAACATGTTTGTTGTATAACAATTTTTGCAGTAGCATTATCAAAAATCGAAATGTCCATTTCAGATAAAACAGGCCTGTGTAAAACCAACAAGAAAGCCAAAAAACTTGAACTTACAAAGTTCACATTAGGTAAAACCTGAAGGCTATATCAGACATCAGTACTTAGGAACTGTGTTTGATATTGCGTTCAGATGGGGGGAAATCACCCCTGGAAAAGCCAAATTTGGAAGATGCACACCAATTTACGAATGTCAACATGTGCTATCTGCCATCAGGGGGGATCAAGGGACGTGTTTTGGGGGAGCAAGCAATTCCTCAACGCTACTTTTAATTGAGGAAGGGGTTGCACCCCCAAAACGCATCCATTGATCTCCCGTGATGGCAGATAGCACATGTTGGCACACTGAGAAACAAAACAAAAACAGGTCTCAAAAATCTGCCACCATCCATCTCGTTTACCTGAGCCTGTTTTCGCAGACACTCACCTGTTGTGGTGCCAATCTCCACCACATCTTCTTCTTCCTCCTGCTCAGCTTGGGTTGGTGGTATTTCACCTTCTTCCAGAGGTGGGGGGTCTCTGGTCTCCTCAGATGAGGGGTGTCCTCCGAGTCTTTTCTCCCCTATGTAAAACAAAAATGGTATTATTAGCACACAGATATTTGAGGGCAGAACTATAAATAGGAAACATTGCTTGGAAGTGGGGTACAATTGTCTATTTTAGCCGAGTTCCAAGATGTATTTTTTTTATTGGCCTTTGTCAAGCTGCAATACTTTACCTGTTTAGTACAAGCTTCACAGATGGAGACCCGCCTATAGTATACACTGGAGCACCTGTGTGGCCCCCTAATAAAAATGGTGTTCTGGTGTCCCACACTAGTGCTCCAGTGTCCAGATGTGAAAACAGCTGCTCAGTGTCCTCTCCTTACACAGAATCTAGTTGGCATTTCATTCTAGTAACAAACCCATCTACACAAACAAATATTTGGCATCCAAGTAGGCCCCAAAAAATGTGGGAAAATGCATATGGCCTAAACAATGGTGTTTTAGAGGCCGAAAGAAAAATGTTTGATACGAACGAATAATGGGCCCATGAACATTAAAGTTGCCCTTTTAAACTGTACAATTAAGAAAAGCATATGGAGCAGCACGAACGCAATAAAGACAGAAAGAATAGGAACACAGCACAACTACTTACTTTTTTGCAGCACTCTCCGGATCTTTCGGTACTGCTCTGGCTCTCTTAACTTCAGGTCCGACCACCGCTTCCTGAGCTGATCTTTCGATCTTCGTACCCCGAAATTCTTGTGAAGGCTTTTGACCACTTTCGCCATGATCTTTGCCTTTCTGATGTTGGGGTTGGGGTAAGGCCTATACTTTCCGTCATAGTCAGACTTCTTCATGATGTCGACCATCTCCAACATCTCCCCAAAGGACATATTTGTGGCCTTAAAACGTCTCCTTCTGGATCGTGACGTGTCCGGATCCGGGCTTTCCTCCTCCTCCTCCTCGTTGCTATAATTAGCACACACCTGCTCTAACTCCGCCATGTGCTCTTCACCCACTGCGCCGAACGAAAAGGGGCAGGGAATAGACTAGAAAGAACGTCAGGGGCGGGCGGAGTTACACGCATGCGCAGTGTGTATAAAGCGTAACACGCGTGCGTTTTGCGTACGATCTGTGAGCGGAGGAAGGAGCATTGGACGCGCCGATCGTAAGAACGAAGGTAAGAGACAAACTTGTGCCTATACTGCTTCTACATTGAAGCCTATATTGTAACAAGATTAGGAGAGTTTTGTCTGACATTAGGCTTTGTCTTGTGTTGTGTCTTGCAGTGAACATGGATATCTTAGTGAAAGACAATGACTTCATGTCAGTATTCATAGATATCTTAAGGGAGCTGCCCTGTCTGTGGGGGATTAACCACCCCCATTTCAAGAACCAAGCAAAGAGGAAGGCAGCACTGGTGCAATTGTGTGAAATTGTGAAGCAGGTGATCCCCACGGCAGACATCACCTATTTAAAGATATTAATTGGTGGCCTGAGGAGTACATATCTAAGGGAGCGCAAGAAAGTCCTGGATTCACAGAGATCCGGAGCAGCAGATGACATCTATGTCCCCAGGATGTTGTACTACGACAGGCTGCATTTTCTGGCAGGCCAGACTGAACCCAGGCCATCCCTCTCCAGTCTTCCTTCCACGCTTCCTTCCCCCCCCGGCTGAGGCTTCTAACGCCCAACCTGGGCCTTCCAGGCCACATGTGGAGGAGCCCAGATTGAGCCAGGTATAGCACTCCTCTAAATATTTCTGCTTGTCCAATCAATGATGTTAAGTAGATGTTAGTTTGGAGTACTAATTTAGGATTGTGATTGATGAAGCAACAACTAAAACCATGTCCCTTTTTCATACACAGGGAAGTCTCAGCCAGGAGGTGGCCGGGCCGAGCCGGCTGGCTGATCTGCAGGTCCCTCCACCCCCCCTGAAAAGAGAAAGTGGCAGTAGGAGGAGTGCCCTAGAGGAGGCTACCGGAGGACTCTTTTAGAGGGCTACAGAGGTCCTGGGAGCACCACAGACTGTGGAGGAGGACATTGCTGCCGTCATTGCATTAAAAATGCAGTGGATGGAGAAGGGCCAACAAGTCTTGTGTGAGGCGCTCATATTGGAGGCTCTTAACAAAGGTATGAGGGGCCAAATGACAGCTCAGACACACCTTTGCGATGGTCCTCCTCCTCCTCCTGCAGGTCCTCCTCCTCGTCCTCCCTCTCCTCCAGGTCCTCACGGTCCTCCTCCAGGTCCTACTCCTCCTCCTGCCACATCTCCAACTGCACAGCCACAGCCGGGAATGAAGCGTGAAAGGAAGACCAGAAAGTGAGGACCCTGGATCCAGTCTGGTCGGCCAAAAAATGCAGCCTCTTGTGGTACCACAGCCTGGGGACACAGATGTCATCTGCTGCTATCCGGATCTCTGCGAATTCTGGACCAGACTGCCCTCCCTTACATATGGACTCCTCAGGCCACCAATTTAGATGTTCAAGAATTGATGTCTGCCGTGGGGGTCCCAGGCTTCGCTAATTTCTCCTGTTGATCCAGTGTTGCCTTCCTCTTTGTTTGGTTCTGATCCCTTAATAAATTATTTTTGTTTTGAATTATACTCTCCTATGTGTTTTACTTCAAAAAGGACAGTTTTTTTGTGAGGATTCAGGTACATTTCAAATATACAATGTGAAATGAACAAGGGACACCAACACCAAACAATCTCCTTGAGATTAAATAATAAAAGATATCAATGGTGTTGGGGTAACTTCACACACAAAACACACACAAAAATATTCTGTATTAAAAATAAAAATAACATTGAACAAAGATCAGCCTTTGAAAAAATCCAAACATTAAATTAAAAAAAAAGGCTTAAAATCCCCCAAAAAAAAAAATAAAAAAAAAAAAAAATTCTGTCAGATGTGACAACTAATAACAATATATTCAGGGAATCCCAATAAAAAAACAAAAATAAAACTTTGTGAGAAGTGTGTGTGAATATGAGCAGCAAAACTACTTAATTCTTGTCACATTATAAAGAAGAAGAGAGTGCGCTGTATTAAACCATTTTTAACATTGCAGCGTGACGAAAGTGCTGTATCCATTGCGAACGCTAAGTTTATCAGAACGAGCTGTTCCGTCTTGGAATTTCCTCTGAGCATGCGTGGCACTTTGTGCGTCGGAACAGGCCACACACGGTCGGAATTGACGCAATCGGATTTTGTTGTCGGAAAATTTTATCTCCTGCTCTCCAACTTTGTGTGTCGGAAAATCCGATGGAAAATGTCCGATGGAGCCCACACACGGTCGGAATTTCCGACAACACGCTCCGATCGGACATTTTCCATCGGAAAATCCGACCGTGTGTACGGGGCATTAGAACGGTTCCATTGTACAGAACGGGACGCTACTTGTCAGGCGACTAGGTCGCTTGACAAGTAGTCCTAGTGTGAACCGAGCCTTACAGTGCATGACTGTTCCTGTCAGAGTCCAGCTGCTGCCAGCAATCGTTTCACTCTCAACTCACACAACTTGAGGTGCAATTTAAATTGTAGCAGACAACCCCATTAAGGAAACAAATTAACATGACCACAGTGGAACTTACAAAGCAGAAAAACAACTACAATGGTCCTGGGGAAAACTTTATGCATGAACCAATAAACCAGGCTCTATGTTAGCTAATCTACTTATGCCCACACCCTCTATATCACACCTATTACAACACAATCACAGCCAACCCATCCACAATAGTCAACAAATTTACATTGGTCTTATCCACCCTATATCAAACCAGAAACTGGTCCTGTACCATGTGATCGCTGTGTCCAATCATATATGTAAACAAAGAAAAGAGAAAGAAAGCATTAGTGCCTTCAGTGGCCGTTACACAGTTTTAAACACACCAGTGTCAGTCAGCTTACAGTGTCCCTGATCACTAGCCCACCAATGTAGTGTGCATAAACAGTGCAGCCAGCCACCTGTCACTCCTATCCCAGTGTCCATACCTCTCAACTTTCTGAGATAGGAATGAGGGACACCTATTAGCAAAAGTATGTAGGCATAAGACGCACCCATGTCACGACTCTTAACCACTTGCTCACTGGGCACTTAAACCCACTTCCTAACCAGACCAATTTTCAGCTTTCAGTGCTCTCACACTGAATGACAATTACTCAGTCATGCAACATTGCCCCTGTATGAAACGTTTGTCCTTTTTTTCACAGCAATAGAGCTTTCTTTAGGTGGTATTTATTATTATATTTTTTGTGCTATAAATGAAAAAAGACCGAAAATTTTGTAAAAACAATGCATTTTTCTTTGTTTCGGTTATAAAATTTTGCAAATTAGTAATTTTTCTTCATAAATTTTGGCCAAAATTTATACTGCTATATATCTTTATTAAAAATAAGCAAAATAAGTGTATATTATTTGGTATTTGTGAAAGTTATAGAGTCTACAAACTATGGTAGCCTATCTCATTTCTTGAGACACTAACAAGCCCAGAAAGTACAAATACCCCCAAATGACCCTTTTTCGGAAAGTAGACATTTCAAGGTATTTAGTAAGATGCATGGTGAGTTTTTTGAAATTGTAATTTTCACAAAATTCTTTGCAAATTTCACAAAATTGTTATATTAACAGGTTATTTCTCACTTACAGGGGGGAGAAAGAGGAGAAGCTGGCAGCACTGCAGGAGCAGGCAAAAGAGGATTGGTATCTACATTTTGACAGTACAGCTGGCCCTCCTGCTCAGCAGGTGCCGGGCCCCCCTTTTAAACAGATGGGGCCCGGGTCAAGTACAGGAGGGCTGGGCCTTGCAAATAAGATCTAACCCTGATATTCAGGCCATTGATCTAGGGCCCCAATCAATTTAAATAAGTATGTTCAATGATGATTAGCTCTTAACCTAAACGTAAACACACAGTACATTACCTATTTTATTCTCCATGCTTAACTACTTGCCATCTGGGCTAATTCTGACACTTCGCTCCTGCATGTAAAAATCTATTTTTTTTTTTGCTAGAAGATGACTTGGAGCCCCCAAATATTATATATTTTTTAGTAAAAGCCCTATAGAATAAAATGAAGGGTGTTGCAATTTTTTATGTCACACTGTATTTGCGCAGTGGTTTTTCAAACACAATTTTTTTTTAAAGATAAACACTTTTATGAATAAAAAAACCCCCATAATTTTGTATAAAAAAAAACAACATAATTTTGTATAAAAAAACACCCATAATTTTGTATAATGTGAAAGAAGATGTTATGCCGAGTAAATAGATACCTAGCATGTCAAGCTTTAAAATTGTGTCTGCCCGTGGAATGGCGGCAAACTACGGTGCTTAAAATTGTCCATAGGCGGCGCTTTAAGCGCCTTTACAAGTTACCAGTTTAGAGTTGCACAGGAGGTCTGCTGCTGGAAATATTGCTCTCACTCTGACGCTCACGACAATAGCTCACATGTGTGGTGTGATCATTGTTTACATATGTGCGCGGGAGTAACGTATGTGTTTGCATTAGCACGGTGGGATGGGGCGCTTTAAAAAAAAAAATCTATTATTTATTATATACAAAATATGTATTTTTTTTTACACTTTTTTGGGGGGATTACCCTTATTGCTATCACGAGGAATGAACAACATCCCTTTTGACAGCATGGGCCGTGACAGGTCCTCTTTATGGACAGATCTGGGGTCCAAATCTCTCCTCTAGCTTCCCATGCAGCCGATCAGATCGGTCTGATCGGCTGCTTTCCTGGCCGCTGGTGGCAGAACCAGAAGTGACAACATAACTCGTTGGTCCCGGTTTCCGGAGTTACAGAGAGAGTGCGAACGACATCAGTTCCTCTCTTTCTGTTCAGGGTAGCCATTGCGGCCCGCCGCAGTGCTCTTAGGCACCGCGATTGTCCAGTAGAGGCGGCGGCGGGAGAGGGCCGCCTCTACTGCCACCCGCAGAAGTAATCGAGTGGCTAATTAATCCCTTGGATCACTTCTGCATGTTAGAGATTCACTGGCGGAAAACATACATATCGGAATGATGCCTGTAGGTGCGATTGTGGAGTTTTTAAGACAAAACGTTTGATTTGTGTAGTTCCCACCTACATTATTTGGGAATCCACCTCACCCCTACACAAGATACCCTCAACGCAGCTAATTACATTCCAACGACTTAAAACACTTATCTCCTCCTGGTCCCGCCTTGCCTTATCTTGGTTAGGGAAAATTAATGCAACCAAAATGACAGTCTAAAAGTGGCCATATATGGATCAAAATTTGGCTGGTTCAGCCAGAACCGTGCGGATTTTGATCCATGTATGGACAGGCTGGTTGTACAGGAGTCAATTTACTGATTGAATTTTGTACAACCAGCATGCCAGGTTTTTCCTAAACAATCAGTGCGACCAACTATAGCCATAAGCACTCCCTCTCCTGATCCTGTCCTATGCCTTAAAACTTTTTCATAACCATATCATCTGATTATTTGGTCTAATGCAAGACCACGTGTTTCCAGATTCACAATGTTTACACTTAAATGGCAAGGTGGACCTAGAGTCCCTAACATTGGTAAATACTTTACGGCTGCACAAATCACCCCACTAATTCCTCTATACCCTTCACAACAAGCTTTCTTATGGGTGAATCTGGAGACATTTTGTTGTGCCCCTGTCCCTTAAGGCGACCTCCCCACACACTTACTATTTGGGACTTCACTAAATACTTCAGGAAACTCATCTCGCCACTCTTACCACCATTGTTCCCACCAGGAGTAGAATCCTCTAGCGCCTTTCACTGGTGGCACTCCCATAAATTTCATCATATCTAATCCTTTATTAATGGGTGCATCTCATATACCTGGACAAAAACTAGAAGAAAATATCATGCCTCAAGCTCTAAACTCTTCATCCTCTTGTAAATAAAACACTGGTTCTCTTGCAGTCTCTCTCTCAGCTAACCTGGCAGGGGAAGTGATGTCACAGCTTCTCCCCACTCACCGGATTGGCAGACTGCGGGCGGAGTCCCCAGACTAGCTGATTCTTTAGCGGTGGCTCCTCCTGCTGTGCATGCCTTCCCAGCACCCTCTTTCCACGCTGCACATTAACTCCTTCATTGCTGCCAACCGGACACTGCTCGGCATCAATGAACCCCACTGTAAAACAGACAATATGCATCACAGCAGACACACGGACAACAGTTTCACCTGTCCTCGCACAAGCCTCAAACCTAGTCCCTCTCCAGTGCGCTGACTGAACTCCTTCGCTGCTACTGCTTGAGAATGGCCTGTTATTAGCAACTGTGTAGCAGACATTTTCCTCTTTAGTAAATATGTAAGCGGGTGTAGGGTATAACCACTTCACAGAGGGAATCACACGTACTGACTTTATAAACCAGGCAACACTTATTACTGGAGAAACGGTAGTAGAAAGAGTATTTACGGCAGTAATGCAAGTAGTTTCACTCCAAGCATGGAGGCATAGATACACAGCACAGTCACTTCTGATGTAAGCGGTAGTTGTATTCGTCAGCACTATAGGCACTTACCACTGACTGACACAGTATAAACCCAAGCACACAATGCGTATCTGTAGAGGCTGATATTCACACACGTTACCCGGTAAAAGCGGTATGCCTTCAGCAGATGAATATAGGCATCTGATACACTTGTCCCTCCCTTCAGCGAGGACACCAGATTTATTATCCGCAATGGGGAGTCTTTCATCCGACCAGGATTGTTGATACAGGACTCCGTAGGAACCCTAAGCTATCACTCACAGGCCGGAACACTCTTCCTATCTTCTCCTAACTTTCCCTGATAAGCGGGGATCTCTGTTCCTGTCTATACACACATATGGTTGCCACCTCATCCCTTTAAACCCGAACACATATTAATTACACAGGTTCTGTGGCTGATTAAGGTGGTAATTAAACTCACTTGGTACCTTATCTGCATTTAATTAGCCTTCAGAACCTGTGTAATTCAAAGGTGTTCGGGTTTAAAGGGATGAGGTGGCAACTCTATACACACACGTGAACTGAATTCAAAAGGTGGCTGGGCTTTCTTATATCAAGTATCCACCCAAAAATGGCCAACCAAATCTCTCAAGATTTGTTTGTCTAATCAGGACACCAGGCTTCTCCAAAATGGTGCTGGAGATAATATAGAGGCCAAACAGCTCTGAACATATATACACATAAACACATCAAATAGGCATTGAAAATGAGAATATACACTTGCTAACCCACTACCTCTAGCTGCCAACTAGGCTGCCCTGCACCACAGCTGCCTACACATACATGAATGTAACCCCTGGTGCTCCGATTCTAGCGCTCCGTTTAGCACATTATGTTACACTTACCAGCAAATGAAGCCCTCGTCTTCACTGCTGGAGGCTGCATCCATCTTTGCCGTCTTTCTTCTGGGTCCGTTGACTCCGGCTGTGTGAGCCGCCTGACATCACTCCCGTGCATGCATGCGGGAGCCGCCGGTCACAGCACAGGGTTCTGAAGAAACAGCACGGGAGGACGTTTCTTTAGAGCGCATGCGCCGATGACCTAATCTGCTGCATGTACAGTAATTATCTCTTATATGGCGCACATTTACAAGATATTTAGAGTACCTATAGGTAAGCCTTACTATAGTCTTACCTATAGGTACAAACAATAAATGGGACTTTACTTCCTCTTTAATCCGTATTTAGCCGCCGTAGGAAAAAATATATACATATTTAAATGAAGTATCTAAACCCAAAAGCATAATTTGTTTTTATGTGTTGCAAAATAACAGTCCTCAGATGAGATAGCTGTAATTGGTTTCATTTTTCAGACTTGTTTCACCTGGTAATCCTGCAAATAACAGGCTTCCTGTCCGTTTGTTGTTATAATAGTTTCTCCACAGTATCTATGATAGTGGTTGTCACACAGGCTGGACTTCAAAAATCCGCCTTTGTTCATTTCCAGCACATTGGGGATTGATGAGACTAGTAGTTTCGCAAGGAATATAAGGATGTTTGTGCTGTGTTTACAGCTCACAGAAAGCTACAATGGCCCTACAAGATCAACAAGTATCTTCTGTACCTGCTGAAAATGTTCTTAGAAAAAAAGAAAACCAATGCACCCAGCACCACTAAGAACTGGTAAGCTGCAATATAATAATGTTTTGGGGTTTAGATATAATTGAACCGCTCACACTCACATACCTCCTAACTTTTTGACATGGGAATGAGGGACACCTATCAGCAAAAGTATGCAGGCATAGGACACACCCCTTGCCACACCCCCTTAAAGGAAAATTGTACAAAAAAATCAAGATTGGCTAAACCTACAAGTGCTTTTTTTACCACTACTATTCCTTTATATTGGCTTTTGGAATTTACAAATGCAGCAATTTAGAAATCAGATGAAAGGTTTAGCGCTGGAAAACACTTTTTGATAGATAAAAAGTGGATTTTATATACAACTATATAGATCAGACCTAAATGAGGGACAAATGAGGAGGAATGAGGGACAGGGGGACATTGTTCTAAATCAGGGACAGTCCCTTGAAATCAGGGAGAGTTGGGAGGTATGTACTCAGGTTATTGCAGTCAGAATAATAGGAAAATGTGTTGTGATTGTTTGGTAATGTAGCTTATTGCATTCTGCACTGCTTTGTTAAACAAGCCTTCTAGTGTCATACACAGCTAAATATGATTAAAAAATGTAATATTTTTTTAAAGGCTTGTTAAAAATATAGAAAATTTCCAGAGACGCACATTGTTGTGTGTGGGTTATGCTAGAAGTGTGACCTGGGGGTAAGGTAGGTCTCTCTTTCACATGTGAACAGGGACACTTGGTCTGATCAGTCGCATTCTTATGTTAAAAATTGCAGGCCGTGTACATTCTCATGAACTGAAGACTGTTGTGAAATTAGAACCTGACTGACAGGAAGTGAGCGCCAAACAAGTTAAAAAGGTAAGTCAGCCTTGGCCAATTAGGACAGTCCTGGGGTTTTGGCATCATATTACTTTTTGCAATTTCTGATTATTCGGCCTACTTTATCGTTTGCTCCCACCCCCTTATCTATAAGGTCAGCTGTAAGTGAAGATTTCTGCATTTTTGGTCTTTGGTCTGATAGGGTATTCAGCTTATATTCAGGACCAGATATACCAGCACAAATGAAGCTACTCTTTTTTATTGCATTGCCTGTTCTTGTCGAATATGCAGGTAAGTTTCTGCAGATTGCAATTTATAAGTCAGTGCTAAATAATTCCTAAACTAGTACTTTATATTTGAATATTACAGCTTAACCCTCGGTATTTGTACAGATAATTTAGTTACAGTATATCTCTCACTCATACAGAATCATTTTAATATTTAAATATAAACTTGTGTATTTCCAGCTTTGCTGAAACTGCAGAATGTATTGAATTTTGCCCTATTAAAGCACTACTAAAGCTATAGAACCGAGAGCTAACTGTCACTCTTCCTGTGCCTATGATTCAATTCAGTAGTTACAGCAGTGGGTCTCTTCTTTATGTAAATTGGGTGCAAGAACTGGATGCAATAGGCACATTAGGCCAGTACTATAGGTGGAAAAGTAAAGAGGGGCCTTTCCCTGTATAATTATCAAGCAAAATTTGTCTATTATCATAGGAAAATGCAGTCTTTTAACTAAAGCTAATTTTACATGGATTTATACTATTACTCATTGTAACAATATTCTAAAACAGGTTAGGATCAGTCATTTACAAAAAATATTCTGTGTAAAAAAGTTCCCAGCAGAGGGATGTTGCTTTGGACACCTAAGGTTGTCATAGTTGCCAACATTGTAAAAAAAAAAACGTGTGACACTTTTGTGGCTGTAGGCGGAGTCGTACAATAATTAGGGGCGGGGCATTCGTTTGTAGGCGTGACTTACGAAAAATATACAAGTGTGGCGTGCTTTGCGGCAAAAAATGGGCGTGGTTTACGCAACATAGTGGGCGTGGCTTAAATGGGCGTGGCTCAGGAGGGTGTGGTTACGGTCTGAGATGAATGAGGGATGGAGAGGGATGGAGAGGGGAAGGGATGGAGAGGGGGAGAGGGGAATGACGGGACAGCAGTCCCAGATCCTACACAATAAAAATGTGTGTATTCTAGAAAGTTTAACAATCAGCAGATAAAGATACTCCAAACACTTGGTGTTAGCACTTCAATCATCCCGGCACCATGGTTGTTATGGTGTCAGGATGACTGAAGTGAATTATTTCTATTATTAATATAACATGAAATCATTCAACTCACCATAATGCAGAATCAGTGGGATCCCTGAGCGTGTCACTAGCCACGTCGCCTGCCACCAGCCATCCGTCCTTGCGTCAGATGTCCCAGCAGAGTTCGTCCTTGCATCAGGTGCCCCCAGCGGAGCCCCCCTTACATCAGATGTCCCCAGCGGAGCCCCCCCTCACACCAGGAGTCCCCAGCAGAGCCCCCCCTCACACCAGGAGTCCCCGGCGGAGCCCCCCTCACACCAGGAGTCCCCGGCGGAGCCCCCCCTCACACCAGGAGTCCCCGGCGGAGCCCCCCCTCACACCAGGAGTCCCCGGCGGAGCCCCCCCTCACACCAGGAGTCCCCAGCGGAGCCCCCCTCACACCAGGAGTCCCCGGCGGAGCCCCCCTCACACCAGGAGTCCCCAGCGGAGCCCCCCTCACACCAGGAGTCCCCAGAGGAGCCCCCCTCACACCAGGAGTCCCCGGCGGAGCCCCCCTCACACCAGGAGTCCCCGGCGGAGCCCCCCTCACACCAGGAGTCCCCGGCGGAGCCCCCCTCACATCAGGTGTCCCCGGCGGAGCCCCCCTCACATCAGGTGTCCCCGGCGGAGCCCCCCCTCACATCAGGTGTCCCCGGCGGAGCCCCCCTCACATCAGGTGTCCCCGGTGGAGCCCCCCCTCACATCAGGAGTCTCCGGCGGAGCCCTCCCTCACATCAGGTGTCCCCGGCGGAGCTCCCCCTCACACCAGGAGTCCCCAGAGGAGCCCCCCTCACACCAGGAGTCCCCGGCGGAGCCCCCCTCACACCAGGAGTCCCCGGCGGAGCCCCCCTCACACCAGGAGTCCCCGGCGGAGCCCCCCTCACACCAGGAGTCCCCGGCGGAGCCCCCCTCACACCAGGAGTCCCCGGCGGAGCCCCCCTCACACCAGGAGTCCCCGGCGGAGCCCCCCTCACATCAGGTGTCCCCGGCGGAGCCCCCCTCACATCAGGTGTCCCCGGCGGAGCCCCCCCTCACATCAGGTGTTCCCGGCGGAGCCCCCCTCACATCAGGTGTCCCCGGCGGAGCCCCCCCTCACATCAGGTGTCCCCGGCGGAGCTCCCCCTCACATCAGGTGTCCCCAGCGGAGCCCCCCTCACATCAGGTGTCCCCGGCAGAGCCCCCCCCTCACATCAGGTGTCCCCGGCGGAGCCCCCCTCACATCAGGTATACCCGGTGGAGCCCCCCCTCACATCAGGTGTCCCCGGCGGAGCCCCCCCTCACATCAGGTGTACCCGGCGGAGCCCCCCCTCACATTAGGTGTCCCCGGCGGAGCCCCCCTCACATTAGGTGTCCCCAGTGGAGCCCCCCCTCACATCAGGTGTCCCCGGCGGACCCCCCCTCACATCAGGTGTCCCCGGCGGACCCCCCCTCACATCAGGTGTCCCCCTTGCATCAGGAGTCCCACAGCGGTGCGCCCCCCCCTACCTCAGAGGTGACCTCCGCATGGCTAGAACCCCCGCCCCTTTCCATATCAGACTGGCAGCGGGGCGGGGGGTAGGTGGGGCGAGGCAGAGCGGGGCGGGGGGTAGGCGAAGCGAGGCAGAGCGAGGCGGAGCGGGGCGGAGCCGAGCCCCCGCCGTTTTCCTAAACTACAGAAAAATGGCGGCTGTCTCCGCCGGCCGCGGACCTCTAGCGGCGGCAGCAGGCGGCGGTGGCGGATGCGAAATCATGAAGAACCGGATTTCTCTGGACATTTACCGGGACGCCACAAATTCGGGAATGGCATCTAAGTCCCGGGAATGTCCCAGGAAATCCGGGACAGTTGGCAAGTATGGGTTGTGTGCCTACAGACTCCAATGTAATGGTTATGTGGTGATGCAAATGACATGATACTCCCACTCATTATTTACATTCCCAACATTTGCTCAATACGTCGATGCTCAAACTCCAGTCAATGGGGTTGTTTTACTAAAAGAGCACCCAGCAAAGTAGATGTTCACTTAGATTAGTGAATAAATGGAAACTGCATTTCCTCCAGCCATCCTACTATGGGGTTGATTTACTAGAGGCAAATAGTCTGTGCATTGCAAGTGCAGTTGCTCTAGATGTAAAGGAAACATGCAAGGAATGATTGGATGATAGAAATCAGCAGGGCCTCCCCTCATTTCAGAGCTTCCCCACAGATTCAGAGCAACTGCACTAGTAGTGCACAGTATATTTGCCTTACTTGTAAATCAACCTCCCTGTGTAAGGAAAACCCTGTATTTACTTCCTTTACACATTATAGAGTATTCAAAGTTTGCTTTATTCACTAAGCTAAATGAACATCACTTCTCTAAACAGACATTCTCTATACCTTAGTAAATTACCACAAAAGAGC
This sequence comes from Aquarana catesbeiana, assembly GCF_042186555.1. Classification (NCBI taxonomy): domain Eukaryota; kingdom Metazoa; phylum Chordata; class Amphibia; order Anura; family Ranidae; genus Aquarana; species Aquarana catesbeiana. The sequence continues at coordinate 575,102,999 of NC_133325.1, read as the reverse complement.
TATTTCGGGTATAAAGGGAGTTTTAGTCCTCCAGTGAACAAGCACTAGTCTGGATCTTTCAGGTTTCTTAGATGTTCTACGTATTTTGTTCATTTTTTCCTTTCAGTACAAGGCCAGCACTGAAAACATTAAGATTTTTGAGCTCTATCACTTAAACCATGAGGAAACACTGAAAGTGGAAGATCAGTCAAACTTGCAGAATGTAACTTGCCACGTTGCCTGCCACCAGATGCGGATTTTCACTTGCCACGTCGCCTGCCATCAGATGCAGCTTGCCATTTGCCATGTCTCCTGCCAACAGATGTGGATTGTCACCTGCCACCAGATGTGGTTTGTCATCTGCCACCACATGAAGATTGTCAATGCATTGGTGGCAGCACAGGCGTGCGCATTAGTTCAGAGGCAAGCCTGAAGTAGTGGGTAGTGAGGGAGAACAGCGGTGATGGGTGGGCGGTGAGAGATTATCTCATCTCTCTGCTCCTCTGCCTCACCTCCAGCAGTGTAGCGGTGTGTTCTGCCACGCTGCGTGGGCAGAAGAGCAGTGTGACAATCCGCCCCACTGTGAGGGCGGAACAGCGGTGATGTGGGCGGGCAGTGAGAGACGATGTCAGACAGTGCAACCACCGTGGCCCGGCTGCAAACAGGCCACGGCCCGGTAGTGGGTGGTGGCCCGGGGGGTTGATAACCCCTCCTTTACAGGATACACAGATGAGGGTGGAATTAGAATTAAGTATAGTTAGTGTTTGGCTGAGTCTCCACTTTAAGCTGTCCATACACTGATTTCAGCCTGGTTTCCGATTAAGCGGCAAAACTCAATCAGTGGTTGACCCTGTCAGCTGCTTCTTGCCTGACATTACTCGACTAAAAAATTTTAGAAGCTGGTCGGAAAATTCTCAGCGGAACAGCAACTGCATCCAAACAGATGTAGATGCTGTCCAGATATTTTGACAGCTGGTGGAACTGGCTGTGAAAATACTATGGCAGCCGCTGGAGCTTCATTCATGTGTGGATAGAGAAATCTGTTAGATGTTTTTAGAAGAAAGTGTGGGAGATATTTTATTGAATTATGTACATGCAAAAGACCTGAAAGGCAGATTGTACACAGATTACATACCAATTCTAAATAAACTGTGATTGACTATATGTAGATCAGAGGAAAACAAAAAAAAACAATGCCAGTTGTTATTTATTCCAATATTTTACAGTTAGCATATACAGCTAAAAATTTACAAAATGTGTGTGTGTTATGTATATACACACACACACTTATTTATATATAGTTTATTGTATACATCACTTTAGAATACAGCCTTTGACTCTTCCTTCTTTTTTGCCCATTTCTAGGTGCTCAGTGCATAGATCCTTCGGACCGTAAGTACACTCCATGTTTTAAAAATACAGGAAAACTGCATGATAAGCCTTAACATTAAATTATTAAATATTACAAATTAGACACAGATTTTTAGATGATGATGTTTGACTGTTCATAGCCAGACTGTTAATAAAAATCAGCATCAGCACTTATTCATCAACTTAATCACTTAGGCAGGCTATAGATGGAGCGAATTTCTTTCCTATAACCACGGTCAATTCCCCCTGCCGGAAGAACACAGAGAGAGCAGTGATTATTGCTAGTGGCTGACAATAATCGCATGCTGAGAATCCGACATGCTGTTTGTACCCAAGTCGATCGATGGATGGGTACATTCAGACTTCCCATAAATGGTTTGAGTCTCAGCTGGTTCAAAAGGGACCATCGAACCATCTATGGCCGGCTTAAAGGGTTAAAGTACAAATACTCAACACAAATAGAATTTCTCTGCTAAAAAAGTGCAGCTCCTCCACTCTGAGAATTGCTAGATAGCTACATCTTCTCCCCAAATGTCTCAAATATGCATATGAAAACAAAACAACACTTCTACATCAGCGATCACCCCTATTCTCACCCAACAATCATTGTTTATCACAATTCCAATTTTGATTCCAACAATTAATGGCCGTCAAGGTCTTAGACAGCCAAATCAAGCAATCTCATATCCTAGAAAATTAACAACCATAAATCAATGCTCAATCCTTCAGTAGGACCGGCCGATTATCAATGAGTGTTTGGCTGTCCCTATTCAACAAAAGTCTAATGGACACATTGATCACCCAAACTGCTGTGTGAGCATACCCAGCCCCTAATCCAGGTAGGGAGCATCCAAAATATTAACATTGGCAAATATGCCACATAATCAACAAAGTCACCAAATGTCGGTAGAAAGCAGGGGGCTATTACAATTTCAAATCCTGTTCAAAAATAAGCACAGAGTTTTAATAATTGGTTCACTCATTGGTGAACTTTTTGATTGCAGCAACCGATTTTTCATTTATTTTTTGATAGTAGTAATTGATTTTTCAGGTATTTAAGGTTTACAGGTTTAAAACACTATATAAAGTATTTCCTATTTAACATTTTGCGCCGGTGACACACATATGCTCATTTGAATTCTTCAGGAGCATAAAGGGTTATTTACAATTTCAAATCCTGTTCTAAAACAAGCACAAACAGAGTTTTAATATTAACAATTTCACAAAAATACTAACATATTGTATTCAAAATCAGTAAACCTAAATACTTACAAGCAACATATGTGGATCACGGAGAGCGAGGAACAGAGCCAGTGGCAAATATGGCCCCCCATGGGTAGGTAGATATGGGGATACACCTAGATAGCATATAGATTAGGTATATTACTCAACATATATACACATATATAACACATATATAACCTAGAGTATACATATACTCTCTGCACTACATAATGGAACCCATAATTTAATTGTATATAACACTTACAGCAAGAAGTTGTTTTATGTAGTTTTGCGGGGTATATTGGAAGCCTGTCTGACTTTCCACTTAGTCCTGGTCATCCCAGTTGGATTGTCCCAGAAGAGTGCATATGCTGTCTATAATCCTCCCTCTGGAGGATTTTTTTTGTCCCAATCACCCCCTCTCGGGTCTTTGGGGACCCTTTCGAGAGCTATAAATGTAACCAGCGAGGTGTCAAAGCCATGGTACAAGTCAAGATGTCTACTGACTGGTGTGATCATTTTACCGCTTGATGTCAGTAGACATCTTGACTTGTACCATGGCTTTGACACCTCACTGGTTACATTTATAGCCCTCCAAAGGGTCCCCAAAGACCTAAGAGGGGGTGATTAGGACAAAAAATCCTCCAGAGAGAGACACTCTGGATAGACTCAATGCTACCCAGCCCCCTGGCTTAAATGAAGTCTGTTCCTATAAACCATTCCTCTAATGATCCTGTGTTTTTTCCCTAATTTGTCAGCTATCCATCACTCTAGCTGTTGTTCATAATATATTCAACCTTTATGTAAAAAAAATGTATTAAACTGCTTTCTGTGTTGTTTTTCTGACTTTTGGTACAGGTGTGGACCATGGAGGAGTATTGGGACTACTGAGTGGCTCGTTGGTTCCCCCGTCATTCTCCCCCCTTATTTAGTTTTTTTTTGGGGAGGGCAGATATGTGGCTAAAGACGCCGCTATTGTTTACAGACGGGGCTAGACTCAGTCATGTCCTGCTATGGTTTGCGGTGCGGCACCTCCAGATGCCACAAGGGGGTGCTCCTCTTCCCCTGGCTCTGGAGATTGCATTGCTGCACTGGTCGGACCACGCCGTTTGCAAGGCACAGAAAAAAAAAGAAAAAAAGATTACAGCGCACACATATGAAAATTACATTTATCCTGCAAGGCTAGTTAAAAACACCTGAACATATTCAAAAAATATGGGGGTTTGGTCACACTATATGGTCATATAGTGCTAAGCCCATTTACTGCGACAAAGTACCCAGAATTACTGGGTCCTACGCTATCCATAGAATAGAAGATCCTGTTTCTCTGAACCATGGGAGCATACACTCCTCTAAATGGGAGAATTAAAGGACTCCTCCTATAACACAGGTGGACACTAATAAGAGGCAATGATGGGGGGGTGGGGTGCTCCAGCCCAAAAGGATTTGGTCAGAATCCATACACTAGATAAACAAAGATTTGGGGGGCACACCCTAAAAAATGCATTGCACATGCACGGCGAGGCTGCCTGTGTGGGTGTGCACCCTCAGCCGGGCCATTTCACGCCAGGTGGCGAGCTTATTGCACGCACCTGGTGTGGTGGTTGGAATGCACTTTATAGAGGGAGGTGAAACTTTATAGAGGGAGATGACCAGCAGGGTCTCATTTAGACCCGCCGATCATCTCCAGTTGTGGGTCAGCAGCTTACAGACCAGGAGTAGTACTAACTACATCCAGAATATAATGTAAGTTTCACCCTGCTTAACCTCCCTGGTGGTATGATTATGTCCGGAATTTTGTACCAAAAGCGGTACAATTTTTTTGCAAGGAAATTTGGTGTTATGTATTGTAGGCCTGCAATTCTTAGTAATTACTTACTTAAACCTGACCAAACAAAACTCTAGTAGACATCCCAGATGTGATAAAGTTTGAAACACAAAATCATGAATTAGAATCTAATAAAAAATATAATTTTATTCAATAATGTAAAACAAAATAATGAAATTTGTCAAACAAAGAAAATTCAATAAACATCCTGAGTGTGATAAATTTTGAAACAAGGTACAGCACAAAGTCCGACGTCACAATCAGGACAATGGAACCTGCTTTCTTTTCGGACTTTCTTTCTATTGCCATCTCTCTTTGAACAGCAAACCATGCACATCCTGGTAGGTGCTGCCTTTTTTGCGGTTGGCGGTATGTAGTCCATAAAGTGACGACCAGTCAGGCGTTCTGGGATGGCAAGGTCAACAGCACGTCGTCCTGGTCTGTTCACAGCTACTGATGGTGTCTGGTGGTTGACAAAAATCTGCTCAGCCACTTTCAAGATAAAATCAGAATGAACAAGAGGCTTGTCACTCTTTGCTCTGTACAGGATATATGCATTCCAAAGGCATTGTTCCAGAGGATGCCTGAAAATCTTCTTATAATATTTTTTTTGCTGTTTGCGCATAGCCGAATAAAATGTCATTGCCTGATCGGCTCTGTTGACACCTCCCATTGTGTTATTATAGTCTATCACGACTTGAGGCTTCAGCACATCTTTCCCACCTTTTGTGTGGACCATGGCAGTGGAGGTATTGTGCACAGTACTCATGAGACACACGTCCTTCTTGTCTCGCCATCGCATTGTCATCATCTTACCCTTCTGCCAGGCAACCATTTCTCTGGTTTTTAGTTTTTTCTTGGCAAACATAGATGGCATGTCATGTCGGTTAGGCTTAATGGTACCATACACATCAGTCTTGTTTTGTAGCAAAACCTCATACAGTTCCGGAGACATGTAGCAATTGTCCATGGTCACACAATATCCCTGGTTCAGCAATGGCTCCAGCAGTGTAAGGACAGATGATGTGGCCATCCCATAGCCGCTGTACCTGGGCTTGAACTTCGTGCCGTTACCGGTGTAAATGACCGAATTCCAGATGTACCCAGTGGATGACTCACAGAGCATGTAGGATTTGATGCCAAACCGCGCTCTTTTGGATGCAATAAACTGTATCCAGCTTAGGCGTCTCTTGTAGGCCATCAAACTTTTATCCACGATGACGTCCCTTTCCGTCACGTAGGTCCGCTGGAAATTGGTCACAATAATTTGGCATACCTCCCAGATTTTTTTTAGTTTGGGCGCAGGATGCGTGGTCTCATCAAATTCTTCATTGTTCGTGAAGTGGAAATACTTCATGATGAGGAAAAACCGGTATTCTGACATCACGGTGCCAAAAAACAGAGTGGCCAGTAACTTATTGGTGGTCCGGTCCAGTACCATTTCTGGAGCGGTTTCCCCACCACCCCCTGAAGAATGATGAGTCATAGAAACTGCCAGATATCCTCTTGTGTCACCAGTTTCCACTTTCTGCTTCTGGAAAACCTGGCATGCAGCATAGCGGATTGCTGCTCTTAGTAGCGATTTGTCTCTGTGACAATTTTTTCAATTACCTCCTCAGTGAGGAATAATTGCAGATATGCCAGAGGGTTGTCATGCTCAACATCTACCTTCATCCCAGGTGATCCAGTGAAGGGGAATCTTGGGGGCGCTACCTGGTCCGTATCGCAGTCAATAGGGCACCAAGTGCGCACATCGCTGAGGTCAGGTGCAGGATCATCACCGTTGTCACTTGCCAGATCAGTGTCAGACGGCAAATCTCCCCACGACTCACTATCGCTCAGTTCTGTGAGCAACTCTGTGTCGCTGTCACTCAACTGGTCCAAAAGCACTTTTGTAGTAAAGTGGCGCTTTTTTGGTGCCATGTTATAAATATTTTATGGGCACAAATGACAGTAAAATGGCAGGCAAGGGGCACTGTACAGTGATCAAGTGTCAGATCTGAGATGATACAGTGTGATCCTCTCAGATTACAATGTATCACCTCTTTTATATGTGTGTCACTTTTGAATGTGTGTGTCACTTTTGAATTTCCCGCCCAGTTCTGCTCCCATGCACAGCTGCTGCTCGCAGGGAACGGAACCAGGAAGTCAGATGCCGCTCTTGCCGGCAATCACAGCGGAGGACGTAGCTGGATCACCAGGTGAAGGTAAGGGAACTCCTCAGACAGCTCTGCAATGTTACCCCGAACGTGACTCGGGTTACCGCTCCTGGCAGAGAAAATCAACCCCGAGTCTCGCTCAGGAATACCGCCAGGGAGGTTAATCTAACATAGTACTTTTGTGCCCCTTTCTCCCTGGGGGGGTTCTCTACAACTTGAAGTGTGTGTCTGTGTATCCCTTGTCTAGGCACCTTAGAAACCCCAAAGAGAAGGCTATGTTTGTGCTTTCACCCTAATTGCATGAGGAAGAAGTTGTGATACTACATGTGGGATAGAGGCTGTATACAATCAGTAATATAGACAGTATATCCACTCTTCTCCAATCAATCCAACTGGGATGACCAGGACTACGCTGAAAGTCAGTCAGGCTTCAAATATACCCCGAAAAACTACATAAACCAACCTCTTGCTGTAAGTGTTATATACAATTATGGGTTCCATTATGTAGTGCAGAGAGTATATGTATACTCTAGGTTATATATGTGTTATATATGTGTATATATGTTGAGTAATACACCTAATCTATACGCTACCTAGGTGTATCCCCATATCTACCTACCCATGGGGGGCCATATTTGCCACTGGCTCTCTATCTCACTCTCCGTGAAGTATTCAGGTTTACTGATTTTGAATACAATATGTTAGTATTTTCGTGAAATTGTTATTATTAAAACTCTGTTTGTGCTTGTTTTTGAACAGGGTTTGAAATGGTAATTAACCCTTTATGCCCCTGAAGAAGCGTTATTTGTCAACGTGAAACAGGTTGAGCACCTCTTTGTTCATCTAGTGTGAAGCTACGCACCCCTCATAGCCCCCTGCTTTCTACCAACATTTGATGACTTTGTTGACTATGTTGCATATTTGCCAATGGTAATACTTTGGAGGGTCCCTACCTGGATTAGGGGGTGGGTATGCTCACACAGCAGTTTGGATGATTACCGTTGATGTTTTCACTTGGTTTGTAACTATTTTCAATAAATTACTATGTTTACCTTTTATACATGTATAGCAAAACCCCCGAAGGAGCTGCTTTTGTTTGTTCAGTCCGTTACTCCGCCTCTCAAAACCAAAGAACTGTCCCAGCCCATCTGGCACACCTAACAATGTGATTAATGGAATAACCCAGTAATAACATACAAACTCAGTTCTGCTCTCTCAAGTTTACTTGGACCAGAGAAAAGTTTAAAGTAATATTAGTCAGCCAAGTCCTGTATAAGTAGCCAGGACTTGGTTGAAACAGTTCTCAAAACAGTCAATAACATTATGCAACAATAAAATAATAATAACAACATACACAGAATAAATGGACTCCACAAACAAGCTATTGATTGATGTAGAATACTATGGCTAAAGGGGAACCCCAGGTAGGCCTATAGTACCTCCAATACACACACAATGAAGTAATACAAACGCCAGTGGTGTGTCCCCTTTAAGAGCAACAATAATAATGTTCTAGTAGCAAAGCTTTGCGTTTGTTCTCTTCACCGGCATGTAGGAGCTCTGTGGACAAGGGACCCTCAATGTAACAGGGTAATGAGAAAGCATGTAAAATAGCTGGTGCTGTGATATAGCACTCCTTATGTGATCCGGATAACAGGTGTCTGTGCCCAGTATTCAGGTGTGGTGTTTTATGGAAGGCAATAAGATTCCTGGGCAAAGCCCCCTCACCAATCCTGTACGCATTCAGCAGTCCTCCAAAGAGCGATCAACCTATTCTCCTGGCTGCAGATGTGTCGCGATGGCTTTCAGTCTTTGACCCGTTGAATCGGCCGATTCTGTGATAGTCCGCGCTGCTGCAGAGCGTCCTTCTGGAAGCATGTGGGTTCTGTTCCTCTAGGCTGGAGCTGCAGACTGTGTGCCCCTTGGTAGGCCGCAATCCCCTCACACAACAACAGAGGGTTACTCTCCCTATGGGATCCAGGAAACAAGGCTCCTCGGCCTGGTCCGCCCTGTGCTTTTTTTAGTCTCTCCCACAATCCTCTTGACTCTCTGCAGTGCAGCCTGGGATTTGCAGTCCTGCACCCTCACACAGTCTGTCAGGCTGCCTTGTGTTGGGACTTCATATTCCACAGTTCTTTGCTGCTGTTTCCTGAAGATTGGCTCTCAGTCTCTTCCAATAGAAAACAGTTCATTGTGTCTATGTGTGTGAGAGGAGAGGAAGGGGGGAAGCCCACGCAGCTGCTAGCAGGCAGCTCTCTCTCCCTCGTGGATTCAGTCAGTCTGGAGAGATACCTGCTACACGTTTTTTTGTTTCTGATACAGTGCCCATAAAGTCCCACTCTCAATGGTCTTCATCTCTCTCTCATACTTCATAGGGATGAAGCATAGTAAACCTTCCTTATGTCCTTGGTAGCCACAGTGGCATAATTAAAGAGGAAGTAAACCCTATCAAAAAAAAAAAAAAAAAAACACCCTGCAGGACAAAGGCATAATGAGCTAGTTTGGAGAGCATCCTAGCTCATTATGAATTACTTACCTGAGATCGAAACCCCGAAGCGACCCTCGTTCACGTCCTCCGCCGCTGCCATGATACCCGGAGTGACTTCGGGGTATCGCTGCTCCGGCGCTGTGACTGGCCGGAATAGCGATGACGTCACTCTGGCGCATGCACGTGGGTGCCGTCAGTGACGGCATGATCACCTTCACTAACGGCATGCTCAGTGCGCCTGCGCCGTTGTCTACGGCGCGCATGCGCTTTAGACATCGGTGCCCGTTTTTAGGAAAATATCTCCTTAACCGTGTAGGTTAAGGAGCTATTTCTTGCACCTACAGGTAAGCCTTAATCTAGGCTTACCTGTAGGGTAAAGTGGTCTGTAACACCCCTTTCACACCGAGCCCCCTATAGCGTCGGCGGTAAAATGCCGCTATTTTTATCGGCGTTTTACCATCGGATTTGCGGAGCATTTCGGCCGCTAGCGGGGCGCTTTTACCCCCCGCTAGCGGCCGAGAAAGGGTTAAAACCGCCCGCAATGCGCCGCAATAGCGGCATTTTGCCGGCGGTATCCCAGCGCTGCCCCATTGATTTCAATGGGGAGCAGCGGTGGAGGAGCAGTAAACACACCGCTCCTTCACCGCTCCAAAGAAGCTGCTGGCAGGACTTTTCAGGCTTTCACACTGAAAACAATGGAGCAGCTGTTTGAGGGCGGATTGCAGGCGCTATTTTTAACGCTATAGCGCCTGCAAAACGCCCTCGGTGTGAAAGGATCTAAGGGTTTACAAACACCATTCAATTGTTAAAGGATACATTGGAAATTTATTGATCAGCTGCTACAGCCAATTAGGTGCAGATCAGTGTATTCTGACAGTGGCGGGTGCTGCTGTCAGAACACGATGTTCCAGAAGAGAGGACTGCTCCATCCACCCATTTGTGTAGATGGAGGAATATTTTAGTTTTTTTCTCCTTCAACCTGCTGGTTGAATAAAAAAAATGAACCATGTATGGCCAGCCTTTGAAACAGCTGACACAATGTGGTTGATTTATTAAAACTGGAGAGTGCAAAATCTGGTGCAGTTCTGCATTAAAAATCAGCTTCCAGGTTTTTTGTCAAAGCTTAATTGAAGAATCTGATTGGTTACCATGCACAGCTGCACCAGCTGCACAGAACCTGTGTAATTAATATGTGTTCGGGTTTAAAGGGATGAGGTGGTAACCATAATTTGGATTCTCTGCAAGTCGCGCTCCTTCCTCAGCGGACAAAGTCTGAATACCATAGAGAGGGAATAAATAAAGAAAAAAGACACAAGGGCGGAGCTGGATGAGACAATGAGGGGGAGGTTGGAAGTGATAATGAAATTAGTAGAAGCTCCGCCCTTGTGTCTTTTTTCTTTATGTAATCCCTCTCTATGGTATTCAGACTTTGTCTGCTGAGGAAGAAGTGCGACTTGCAGAGCATCCAAGTGCGCACGCTCATGAAATGTGTCCATTTTTGATGACGTCGTCCCCCTGCTGCCAGCCATCCACTGTGTTCCAAGCCTCATTCTGAGGCCGCTCTTCCGTAGCCGACGATGACATCATTCGGAAGATCCCCGGTCATCGTACACAGCACGGATCTTGTCACAGGATGTGGGAATGTCATCTCGACTTTCTGATACCATGCTTTTCATTTTTTTACAACATGTGAGTTGATCTTACGTTGTCTATTAAATTGATTTTTTTTAAAAACGACTGCACCCAGAGGCGCCTCTCCACTTGCGCTTTTTTTCAGCTACAGTATGTGTAGCTGCTGGCTTTTCATTTTTGCAGCGGTGGTCGGACCTCCACTTTAGCATGCCAAAATGTGTGTTTACTTCTGTGTTTGGTGTGGTGTTAACAGTTAATGGCACTGAAAGCACAACTAGTAATTTTAGGTGTATAAAGGTGGCCATACACTATACAATCTGATTGTGCAATCTCCTTTGGATCTGCCATCAATTATGTAGTGCAAGGGCTTGCCTGATTGGATAAAGAGTGATTGGCTAGATAGGTGTTTCCTCCTATTATATACATTTGGTAAATCTAAAGAAGATTGTATAATCAGATTGTATAGTGTATGGCCACCTTTATACACCTAAAATTACTAGTTGTGCTTTCAGTGCCATTAATTGGTAACGGTACACCAAACACAGAAGCAAACACACATTTTTGCCATGTGAAAAAACGAGTGGCAAATGCTGCAAACACGCAACCCACAAAACGCCAACATGTCCCATAAGCCACATATAGCACAGCCCATTTAAATCAGCAGGCTGCCCTATGCGTGTCACAGGAAAAACAAGACACAAAACATTCACTCCCACTATGTTAGATGTGAATGGGGCCTGAAACTGAAATAACACAAGAACAATGAGGCTCCATTCACATTTGTGCGTTTCCTTGCATTTCAGAAATGCGCTGCACCAAAAATTGCAGTAAAAACGCACCAAGCTCCACTCTTAAAAAAAGTTCTGAAACTTTTTTGGGGCAATTGCTGTGTGTAGGGCAGTCCATTCAGGTGGATGGGCTGCCCTATGTGTGATGAGTGAAAATGCTCCAAAACACCTCCCTACCTCGCTAAAAAAAAAAAAAACGCATGTGGGATCCCGCTATGCAGAGATGTGAACGGAGCTTGACAGCTGAGTGTTTCTGTCCACTCCCTCCTATGTACTTGTATAAAGATGGCCATACACTATGCAATCTGATTGTGTATTTAGTGAGAAGGGTGATCACTGATTGATTGCATTTCATTTAAAAAAAACGTGCAGCTGGGAGTGGGAGGGTGGATGATGCAGGGTGTGTGCTAATAAGGGTCAGCTGGTCAACTCCTTCCTGTGTCATGACCTAAAGTCTGTAAGGAGGTAAGACAGAAGCAATAGGTACGTTTGGAATCATGGATGGAGGACAATAAGATACGTGACTGCAGATTTAATGGAAAGCTTTATTTTTGCAAAAAAAAGTACTTGAATGCTATATTGGTGCACAGGGGGCTGGAATTTTGAAAAAAAAAAAGGTGAACTTTAGCCTTTAAGATTCATTCTCACTTCTCTGTTCTCCACACCAAAGTGTCTGCTCTGCACAGTGTTTTGGGCACCTTAAAGTAATGGTTTATATATATTTATAACTGTTTTGTGTAGTTATTTTTTGGATCTCAAATGCCTGCTAACCCCTTTATAACCAGTTTTTTTTTAGGCTTAGATGCCCAGACCAAGTATAGCATTGTTGGTGTGTATCAGTTTACTGGACAATAACTATAGGAACAATTTTTCCTCCTGACAACAGGTCTGAGAACTAGGAGCATGCACAGTTGCACATTCCTAGTTTTCAGCTGGGAGCATCGGATAGCAGACAGCAAGAATTTAGATAAACAATAAACACACTCACACTACCTTTGGATAAAATTATGGCCACGGCCTTTATTATTATTGGCTTTAATATATAAAATAGACTTTTATTTCCATTTAAAAAAACACGTATACAGTTTAGCCACTACGACTCGAACTGTATCATCAAAAGAAGAGGGAAATCACCCCATAACTCAAACAAACATTTGCTTCAAATAATATCAACACTTCAATAAATATATAAAAAATTTTAAAATATGTAAACTGTCCTCCTTAAATAAGGCGACACTGCCACATAATAGCCGCGACTGAGGAAGGGAGGGAACACCACAGCTTGCTGCTACTAAGGCGACTGAAATCTGGGGCTCGGAAGCCCCTTTTTATCTGAAATTCTCCTCACAGATCCCCCTAAACTGCCCAGATACAGTGGTCAGCTGACCCCTGCAGCAAACAGGGGGCCAATCAGAAGCTTTCCCGCATTTTTTCAACCTGAGGTGATCCTAGCAACCCCCGCTGCCGCAATCCCATGAGGAAAATGGGGTTCTGGCTGTTTTTCCCCCTTTTCCTTTCATTCTCAAAGTAAATGGGCATTTTACATTAGGACTATAAAGTCATTGCCGTCACCAAGGGAATAATACACATTTTGATTAGAAGTTGTTGTGTGTGTTTTTTTTTTTTTTTTTTTTTTACTGTTTTCAATTGTTTATGGCCAGTTTTACAAATATATATTTTGCAGTTCTAAAGATATTGCAGATGTTTTTTAGTCATGTTACTTAATCTGAAAATTGACTAACTACAAAAAGTCCTGACTTCTGATATCATCTTTTTCTTCTCTTCCCAGCTACGTACGCGGATCTGACATTTTGTGACTCTTCCTCGTGTTCTGGGGACTGTACTTCTGACAATGGATGTTCATGTAGTAGTAATCGCTCTGTGACCTGTGTCCCAACTCCAGGTATTGATTGCACTAACTCTGTGTTCAGATCCTGCTGTCCAGAAGGCCTATTCTACAATAAAAAGGAGTCCTGTTGCTCAAGTAAGTATTTTCATATCAGTTCGGAGTGAACTTTCTGAGTCTGACCATTTAGGATTTGTCATTTATAAGATATTTTTCTGCTTTGTCTTCTTCAGCTTTTCCTTTCTGTGACCCGGAATGTGCTACAGATGAAGTTTGCAACTCATTAGGAATATGTGAATGTAATACCACCGTGTACAGAAATCTGAGTAAGGCTTTCTTTATTTTCTTTCCTTTGCAATGCCAATTTGGTCATTAGAGATAATGTACAGTATGTGCTTGGTTGGCATATATTATGGGTTTTTGTCAGTGTATGCTTTGCTCTGTCATGTTTTTGTTATTTTATTATATGTAGATAAATGTGTAGATTTGTCATTAGATGGCGCTCTTAGTGGATCAGTAGTTTTATTTGCTGATTAAAGTACACCAGCCATGAGAATATTATGGGGACTGACACCGGTGATCATTTTCAAAGTGCTGGTTTCTGAATCTCTGACCTGGAACAAGCATGCAGGAAATTATAACTGGAGAAAAGTCAGAGATCCTGATATCTATATCTGTTCTTAGTTGCTGACTGAAGCCAAATCCTCAACATGACAGCCAGGAAACCAGCATTTTAATCAGGCTAGTTCAGCAATGGCAGCCCATAGAACCCTTAACTGTGGATTAGGATATCAGCCACACAGGGAGAGCATTGTTTTCAACAAGTCATGGACTTATAATGTGAGAAGGACCAGGAAAGCACAACTATTTTGTGGCACTGCAAATAATAAAGTAGAATTAGTTTATGTCATGAGAAAATATGGTTGGGCATACATTAAAACACTATTATATACTGGTAGGATTATTTACATCAGGCTGCTCTATTTAACATTAAAAAATTAGAACATCCCATTTAAGTCAATGACATTCTCCCTAACAATGAAATTTAGTAAATCAACCCCACTGTGCTTTAGCAAACTAAAAGTGGAGAGTGCAAAATCTGGTGCAGCTCTGCATAGAAGCCAATCAAATTCCACGTTATATTGTCAAAACCTAATTGAACAAGCTGAAGGTAGAAGCTGATTGGCTATCCTGCACAGCTACATCAGCTTTTGTACTCTCCAGTTTTAGTAAATCAGCCCCAGTGCATCCTTAATAATTGGCATTTAATAAATAAATATTTGTTTTCACCTTTTTTCATCCTTGTTGCATCTCAGTGATGCTGATCTTCTGCATCCTCTTTGCAGCCACTTTATTTCTATATGCATGTACTCCAGGGATGACAGCATTTTACAGGGTGGCTTTCCTTATTATTTTATTTCAGGTACATATATAGCGTTGTCAATTTACGCCGCGCTTTACATATACATTGTACATTCCCATCAGTCCCTACCCTAAAGGAGCTTACAACCCAAGGTCCCTATCACAGATTCATATTCCTTATGGTGACAACAGTGGTCTGTGCCTTCATAATGCGTGTTGATGTGTCCCTTGTAATTTCTATCAGAAGCCCATGTGACAGGGTGACAATGCAGCATCACTACTGTTGTCACTCTATGACCAGCAGTGCCTGAACCAGGACTTTTATGGCAGGAGCACCAGGTGTTATTTAAATAAAAGCTGTAGATATGAAAAGATTAAAAATGGCTTTTGAAATTACATGAAATTTTAGTAATTGGGTTTGCATCCACTTTAAAGCTAAACTCCATGCAGATGTAAAATACACACAACAAGCTGGTAATGTTTAACCATTTCAGGACTGGCGTGTTTCACCCCCTTATTGCCCATTTTTCAGTTTTCGGCACTGTGATACTTTGACAATTACTGTTATGCAACACTGTACCCAAATTAATTTTTTTTTTGTTCAAAGTTTTTTTATTGAAAATGTTGTGAGTGTGATATGGAATCTTTATGAAGATTCAGTATTTATTTCAGTGCCTCCAACCTTACGGTAATTTCTTTAAATTTAGTTCTTACTTTAGGTACACACCACAATTCTTTCCTGAGTTAATTTATTTACGGGGTTTTCATACCAAAGTATCAAATATGTTCCAACAAACTTGAGAGGTAACTAACTCTCCCTTTTATTCATTAGCGGATATATTCATACAATTTTATACAGAACATAATTTTCTGGTGATTGAGACTTCACACATGCATTATCAAACATCAATAGGGGTAGTGGGGAAAATTATTATTGTTACCCAGAGGAGTCACAATGGTCTGTTGGAAAAATATGGGTGCAATTTTACCCTTTGTCTTCGAGAACACAGTATCCCTCGTTGCTTAGAGGAGAACCTCTTCAAATCTCTCCGGCCGGAAGAAATTCAAAGTATTATCTCACCGAGGCAACGGAACCATACTGCCCATTTGAATTACTTATTAAACCAACAGAGCTAAAATTTTAATTGGAGTTATAAAGCTTTCCTGGGGCTACAGACATTTAAATTGATGTAAATATTGGTTTAAATTACCTAAAACACGGTGGTAGTACTACACTCCTAAACAAACAATAAACATCAATACTTAACCTCTAAGATATGGGCAATATCAGACAGTCCAAAACATCAATACATAACCTCAACCATATAAACCGTCATCTCAAGGACAGAAGTTAAATAACTTTGGTGTCTGTATCTTACCAATCAGCGGAAAACCGAATTTCGATAAAGTTTTCAGCGCGTCAATTGGCTTTCGTCATAAAGTCCAATGGGATCTCGAAAGGTTAAATATCGATAGACTTCTTGATGTCAGGAGTATATCCAGTGTGGGGTCTGTTCCCTTCTCTTTTTTTTCTCCCCCCTTTTATCCCCAATTGGGATCATAAGCTAATAAAATTATCATCAGTTCAGCCCAGAAGGGCTGGCTCACTTTCTATTGGATTAGGATACCTAATGATTAACTTCTCTGGAAATTTTAAGGATTTCGCGTAATACTGTCTTCAACCACCAGGTGTCTCACATGTGTGTTGAGTTTATCCCTTTCAGTTAATACGTTCTATTTTCATAATAGGTATAATGGTAAGGATAAGTATATACCTTTAGATATTCTGGTACTCGGTCTAATGTACAATACGCTCAGTATAAGTTTGATTAATCATCCTTACATAACTTGGTTATATACCTGTATCTCTATAAATGTATATCTGTAAACTGGTCTATCTAGGAAACACACACATTGTTATATATTTCATCAATACCACATAAAATGATTATCTATATGGATACCTGTATAACTTCTGGTATCTCCACTGAACATTTGTTTATCTTAAGTGTAGGCTACAATCTTATAAGATTATAATCATGATTATATGTTTTTCCTAATACTAATTCGTTACTTAAAACACTTCTAAGTTGTTGGGTCCGCAGACGCCAACATTATAATGTCTCTGTGACCTACAATGTCAGAGATAGTTTAAAATGACTTATGATAACCTTATTGATACCTTATATTATTTTTGACTAGCACAATATTCAACTTTCACTAATGTGTTGAGAGGGACCTTGAACATTCTCACTGGGTGTTTAGAACTGACTTGTTTGTCTAAACCATCCTAAAAGTTCATACAATGGGTTCTGTTAGCCAAGGTGTTAGCTATTTAAACAGTTCTCCACTCAAACACAATGAGTGAGGCTATCTCTATGCTAGAAAAGTCTATGTCACCTTGTGTCCTGTGGCAGCTTTTGTTTATTCACAATACCATGTAAATATCTCCTTGTTTTGTGACAGGAATAGTCTTTGTTCCAACAGCTTCCTTTACAATACATGCTTGTAAAAGTCTTCAATATTTGAGGTAGTAGAGAAAGGCTTGGTCAAACATGAGAATGTCCATTTTATCCTAAAAGTCCCCAAGAGGGCAACAGTTCAACTATTTAACATCACAGTTCATCTACTTGGTGAGGCCTAAGCATCTCTCATGTTTCTGCCAGTAAATATAAAATATATTTCTTCATGAATTCACAACAAATCCCCCCCTTGTGAAGTGTTCAAATGCCGGGAGTCGTTTGAAAGACTTCACCACCGCCACATATTGAAGAAATATGGCTCCCTTCTGGTTTTGTAATTTTAGTCGTGGAGATGGATCCAGATTGTAGATCTATGTTTAAAGGGTGTAGACACCTGCATATGAGTGCAAAAAAAAATTTTTTTTTTTTTTTTTTTTTTTTTCATGTACGATATTGACAGCTAAGGTTGTGGGTAGCTCCCGCTAAGGAGCCTCAAAACCGTGGGCAGGTGTCCATGTGTTTCTCGGGATACTTTTGTCAATTTGATGGTAAGACCCACTAGCCATAGTATCAACAGTCCGACGCATATTAAAATTATTATATCAGTCAGGGGCAAATATGATCTGCTTTCTAATAACATATGGTCCTTCTCGGAATATTCAAAAGCTTCAATTGACAGATTGTTCTTTTTTATAGACATCTGGAGGGTGTGATTAGGCTTGTGTTCTAACAGGAATTTGAGGTCCGGGTTCATTGGTATGTCTTGATGTTGGAAGGCATCGACACTTTCAACTTCTCCCTCCCAGACTTCGGTTCCTATTGGATATAATGTGGTTTTCCCGATCGTGATTCTGGCATTGGCTGGAACTTTGATAATAGATACGGTAGCGGGGATAGTTATGACGCGGCTCATGATCTGCTTTTCATAAAAGATGCTCATGTTTTTTAACGAAGTGCTCACCAGCCATTCGTCCTTCACGAGTACCTCTTGTACTTCGGAGGCATCTGTAGTCTTCCGCATTTGTACTTCGCATTTTTCAGACCCATGTTTTTCATATTCCATGCCACACAGGGCGTGGGTTGTGTCATACACGAATGGGTTTCCGTTACATTGGAAATTTATGTCCTTGAATCGTGTCCATTCCTTTAAAAGGGGTATAGCGTATAAATCCGGCATCCATGGTTGATAGGCAATTAGGTCTGGGGTTTTGATCTGGACGTGTATATCACCCCTCCATGTTCCGACATTATGTACTGTTTTCATTTGGAAAAGATTCTTCGAGGAGACGAAGGGTACGGCTAACAAGAAACATACTTCAAGATCTTCGGGATTGATATATAGTGGCATAGCGCTTCCTGTTTCGAAGGCCAGGTTGATTTGGAAATCTTCCACCTCACCCCCATTGACTCTTGTGAGTAGGGTTCTTATCATCTCAGTGGATACAAAGTACAGGGGAATATGTCCATGGGAGAGATCATTCATTCCACTCTGTATTTCATTGAGATATCCTAATGTGTGGAAAAGAATTGGTTCCTGGATGAATAATAGTTCCCTTTTGAATAGTTTGTGACTCTGATGGAGGTCGATCGACCGGGTGATCAGTTCTGAATGTAAGTTAACAGTGACCATCGTGTCATTGATGATGGTGCGGAAATCGGTGAACTCAATTTTTTGTGTTTCAAGTTCCTGGTGTATGGCCTGAATATTCATTTGTAAATTCTCAATTTCCGTTGTAAGAGTCTTTACGGACACGGCATTAGCGGCAGATATGGTTGTGGATACTACAGCCCCGAGGACGGTGAAGATGAGTCCAGCTACCAGGATTCCCACAAATCTCTTGGGCCTCTTCTCATGGTTTACAGTTGCCGGGATAAATGGCTTACGAGCTTGGGTTAGTATCTCGCCCACCCGAGTTCTTGCTGCTTTCAGGTGTATGGGGTACCATTCCTTGATCTCAGGGGATTGGATCCTCTTTAGGTTAAAAAGTCTTTCTATAGAGGTCTTTGGATCCACGCTTATACATACTTTTTGGGTGGTGATTCTCTTGTCTGTTAAGATAAAACCGGGGGCTTCTTGGACTAATATCCCAGAGGAAGGTCCTGGTCGGGCGATGGGGCTGGTCTGGCCTGGTATGGACATCCATAGTAGAATACCAAGGACTTTCCATGTGGTAGTTTCCTGGGGTAGTCTCATGGCCGGGTTCCGTCTTTGGTCTTTCTGGGTGCTATCATCTTTGATTGTAGGTTTGGATGGTTGCGGGGATACCATTCCTCTGATGTATACACAATCAGCTGAAAAACAAACAAATAGAGGTTTGAGTATCATGTGGAGATGTGATAAACTAAACTTTATTCTCAGGTGATTTAACCCTTTTGATTGACCTTAAGGGTATACGTTGCTGAGGGTCATTCCTCCAGTAATTGTAATTGGGACTTGGGATGGCAAGCCCGTAACTGATTTATGTGTACCCATTTCTCATTAATCTCACCCTTCCGTGGAATATGCAGTTTATATGCCACAGGGGAGATTTTGTCCACTATATTGAATGGACCTTTCCAGGACGGTAGGAATTTCCGTTCTTTTACCTGGCTTCTCATGAAATTGTAGAGATATACCCGGTCCCTGATCTCATATTCCTTTTTTGTGGTTTTGAGGTCATAAAATGTTTTGGCGCTAGTCGCGGCTCTTTCAAGGTTTCTTTTTGCAAATGAGAACGCATATTGTAAATGCTTCCGTAAATCTTTAATGTATTGGTGCGTTGTGGTGGCATTGATTAAGTTATGATCGGTGGTGCGGTATAGGAGATGTTGGGGTAGGACCATCTGCCTTCCGGTCATAAGTTCAAAGGGTGACACTTTTGTGACAGTATTTGGGGTGGCCCGTAATGCCATCAGTACTAATGGAAGTTTCACATCCCAGTCCCTGCCTGTTTCTTTCACAAATTTTTTTAGTATGTTGACAATGGTCTGATTGTACCGCTCCACTCCACCATTAGAAGCAGGCCGATAGGCGAGGTGTAACTTTCTTTTTACCCCTAGGATCTTCCACAATTTG
The DNA here is from genome assembly GCF_042186555.1 of Aquarana catesbeiana. Taxonomy (NCBI): domain Eukaryota; kingdom Metazoa; phylum Chordata; class Amphibia; order Anura; family Ranidae; genus Aquarana; species Aquarana catesbeiana. The sequence continues at coordinate 575,082,805 of NC_133325.1, read as the reverse complement.
GTCATTACCTCGCTAGTAAAATGAGTGCCTCTATCGGATTCCATTCTCTGTGGAAGGCCAAAGCGGGAAAATATGTGATTTATCAAAAGGGCAGCACATGTGTCAGAACTGTTATTTGGTGCGGGAATGCATTCAACATATTTGGTAAATAAACATGTTACGGTTAACATATATCGATTTCCCCGTGAAGATTTTGTTACAGGCCCAATAAAATCCATTTGAAGGTCTGTCCATGGCATACATATCCCCCTTCTCTGAAGGGGTGCCCTATGGGTGGGCGAAGCCGGTTGAAATTGAGGACATATCAGGCATCCCTGACAGTATTCTTTCACATCACGCAGCATATGAGGCCAGTAGGCGTAATCCCGGAGGATCTCATAGGTGATTCGTTCTCCGCGGTGCCCAGACGTGGGGGCGTCATGGGCATGCTGGAGCATTAAACCTCTGAATTTGAGGGGAACTACCCATTGTTGGATACCCCCCTTGGAGGTGCGGATCAGCAATCCCTGATGCAACGCAAATTGGGTTTTGGATTTCATTAATATCCGTAGGTCTTCCTTGCCAGGATCATTATCTTGACTAAGGGGATTCTGGCTTGGACATTTCAAATGTTCATAAAATAAGCCGATTATTGGGTCCTCTTTTTGGGCGGTGATTAAATCTTCACTGGGGTTTTCATGACTCCACTGCAATGCATTGGAATTATTAGTCACCCGAGCTTGTTGCCTAGTAACGGCTTCTGCCTGTATTGACCCGAGGAGATGATCTATATCTAGCAACTCACCTGTTAGGGCCCCTTCTTTGGCTAGGGTGTCGGCCTGATCATTTCCTTCTTTCTCTTCACCTAGGACTTTGGAGTGGCCTTTGGTTTTCTTGAAATATAGGGTGATTTCATGTTCCCTTACTAATTGGTCAATCTGACAAAACAACTTACCGTGTTTTACAGGTTTATGGTTACTTTTTACCATGTTGTTCCGTTTCCATCGGGTGAGGTATTCAATAAAACTATTTCTGACATAATTTGAGTCGGTGATGATGGCAAATTCCTTAATGTGGTATTTTATAGCCATCTCAACGACTTTCAGAATAGCAGTGAGCTCTGCAATTTGGCTGCTTCTCGGTCCAATTTTGTATCCCACAGAGATTGGGGCTACACCTCGGGTCCATACGATCCCGATGCCAGCCACTAGTTGGAGTTGGTCCTTGTCCTTGTGGTGATAGGCACAGCCATCTACAAAAACATGTGGCAACTGTCTACAGTATTTATCATCATAAACCTTGTATGGAGACAACATTTGCTCCTCTATAAAGTCAGTGTCTGGGGCCGCCGCGCAGGGACCAGGAGCAGCGCAATCGTGCAACTCAGCGAGGCCCTGGGCCACTGGACATTTCTTGTTCTGTTTATATCGAATTTCCAGGGGCCAACCTTGTAGGGACAGAGTCCAGGCGGTGATGCGGCTATTTGACACATTTCCGTCCCTAATACGTTCACACTGTAAGTACTGTAAAGGTTGGTGTGCGGTCTCAACAATGATTCTCTCCCCTTGAATGTAACTGCGGAAATTCTGTAATGCCCAGACAGTGGATAATAATGCTTTTTCGCAGTCGGAAAACTTAACCTCGACTGCGGACAGGGTTTTACTGGCATAGGCGATAATTTTATTGACATTTTCTTGTTTTTGATAAAGGACGGAACTCATACTTACCTGCGTGTATCCCGTCTCAAGGAAAAAGGGTTTACCTCCTTCTGGATACGCTAGGCAGGGGGCTTGGGTAAGTCGGATCTTCAGTTCCTTCATAGCGTCTGTTTGTTCCTGGCCCCATGACCACTCGGTGTCTTTCTTCAGCAGACGGAGTAATGGTTTGCTAATCTCGGCGTAATTGTCAATGAACTTCCGTGAATAGTTCACCAATCCTAAAAACGATCTCAATTCTTTCAGATTAGTAGGGACTTTACAATTCAATACTGCCTCAACCTTCTTCTTTTGGGGGTTTAACCCTTCTGAGGTAACTTCGTGGCCTAGAAAGTTTACTCGGGTGCGGCACCATTGTGCTTTCTGAAGTGATAGTTTCACTCCGGCCGCCTTTAGCTGGCCCAAAACGTGTCGGAGTTCTATGAGGTGTTTGATCACGTCGGTACTTTTAATGAGGATGTCATCGACGTATGCCAAAGTTCCTCGCTCCAATGCATCTGGCATGGCTTTGTGCATAAAAACTGCAAATTCGTGGCCTGAATTAATGTAGCCAAAAGGCATACTCACCCAGCAATATTGTTGGTTCCCAAAGCTGAATGCCAGTTTGTATTGATCTTCTTCACTGACTCTTATGGTCCTGTATCCCTGGGCACAGTCGATGGCCGAGAACACCTGTGACCCCTGGAGTTGGGCCAGACACTGGTCAATGTAGGGTACGGGCCATCCTGACATGTAGACACGCTTATTTAGTTGTCGGAGATCAGCGCATAAGCGCCACTGTCCGTTGGGTTTTAAAATTCCAAGGATGGGGTGATTGTATGAACTGTGGATGGGTCTAATTATACCCCGTTCGAGTAATTTCCTAATGATCTCAGAGAGAGACTCATAGGAGGCTAGCGGAAGTCTATACTGTTTTACAAATACTGGTGGGGCCTGAGGATCGGTCTGGATTTTGGCGATGTGGAGATCAGTATTTCCACAATCGTAGGAATCCCGAGCAAAAATTTCCTGGAACTCCAGAAGAAGTTCGCGGAGCAATTGTCGCTCAAGATCATTGGTGCAGGCATCGGCTAGGGTTATAATCTCTTCGACTATTCCTTTAAACCCCGGAAAACTTTCCGGTTTCCCTATCTCATAGGCCTCTTCGAGTTTTCCCCCCAGTCAGGCCCCTTGGGGTACTCTTGTTCCTTGATTGGTTGTTCGAAGACAAGAGATGTTTCTTCAATTCTACAGGTACCATCCTCAGAATCGAAGGGGTAAATGGACTCTATAGTGAATATTCCTTCGGGTACAGAACTGAATGATTGTTCAGTTAACCTCTCCTCAGGTAGGTATTCATCTGGTATGAGTCCAATCACTTGGTTGGTGACTCCAAATGTGTGATACCCTGTCTCTACCGCCAGGCCTATAAGGGTGCCTTTGGGTAAGTTAAGGTCTTGGTTTGAGAGGTTGTGTATGTATATGGACATCATTGACTGATGCGTATTGATCATAGGTGTGTGGGGAATTTTTATTCCCTCTTCCTGTATTTTCTGGGACAGACATACTAATGCATCCGGTTCCTTCAGTTTTTGTCCCTTTTTTACGATGATGGGGAGTATGAAATTTTTAGTGTCCCTAGGGATGGTAATTTCTCGAGCTACTTGAATCTCAACAGCATAGGGCATCTGTTGCTGGGACTTCAGGGCTGAGGTCATATCTAGGTATCCCTCGGGTTCCCCCTTTAGTCGACTCCATACGCAATCGTTTATCAGGTCAATTTGTGTGGCAAGACGATGCAATAAGTCGTTGCCGATGTACATTTGGGATTGTGGGTTACCCAGTACTATGAACACGTGAGTAGTAGTTTTATTTCCTATGGTGATCTCTAGGAAGCATCTAGCGATCGAGTCGTGGTCCTCAGAGTCATTAATGGTATCTGTCATCCAATGTCTCTGAGGAGTGGAAAAATGTATCATTTCTTTGTTATAAAGATGGCTAACAAGGCCCTGGCTCACAAAACTATGCTCTTGTTTCAGATCAATTTTGGCATATTTTGACTTGGTACAACCCTTGATCCGGACAGGTATAAAGAGGTCATTGTTAACTCTTTCTATTTCTGTCAGGAACTGGGCGTGATTTCCCCCTTTCCTAGTTTTCTCTTTCTGGTGGAAGGATATGGTCAGTACGTTATCTTGGAGGGAGATCTCTTTTATTTTATCTTGGGGAATGTTAAAAATATGTTCTTCGTTTCCTGCTTTCAGGCCATGATTGTCGGGTTGGATGACCGTGACCTCGGGGAACTGACTGTTCCTGAAGTGGATTTCTAGGGACCCAGGCCTTTCTTCCACCAGGTGGCAGTGTTGCCGGGACTGGGGAATTCGAAGTCTTTCATATTTAATCGGGGAGTTGACCTGTGACCACATCACTTGATTCACGCAGTCAACAATTGTATTGAGTCTCTTAAGGAGATCCATCCCAATGATCATGTGATGGTTTGGGAGATCTGCAATGATAATAGGGTGTTTGATTTCCTTATTACCCAATGTAAGTTTGAGCCAGGCAGTACCCATGACTTGCAGTGGTTCTCCCCCCACCCCGATTAGTGAGCAATCAAAACCCCTAAGTTTTGGTCTGTTGGGCATCGATTTTATTACTTCGTTAAATTGTTCCTGCGACAGGATGGTGGCGTGGGATCCCGTGTCAACCAAACCTGAAATGGGGTGATCACCGGCTTTCGTGTATCTTTACAGTTGTGAAATATCTTCCATCAGATTCGATCAACTCGCACATGAAATTGGCGTGGTTAAAGATCTGTGGGCTTTCTAATAATTTGCATTTGGCATTTATCTTACCGCATGTCACAGCTTCTTTGTGCTTATGAGTCCTGCGGGGTGGCCTGCGAGGTCTACTTGAGATGGAAGCACATGGAGTGGGAGGCATCCCGCCTGATTGGTCACTTAAACTGACACACAGGAGCTTAGTTTCCTTAGAAGGGTTAGAAGGGTACTGAAAAACAGGAGCAGAATTAACAACCCCACCTTGATTCCCTTTTGTTAGTGGCACGTCGGGGTTGCGTTGTGGCTCTCTTGTCATCGCACCCCAGGTTGTCCTCTGTAGGGGACTTGTTTGGGGTTCTAGACATTCTGTGACCCTGGGTTGGTCACAGGAGTGGCCCCTAAAAAAACTGGGTTGGTAGATTGGTAATTGATCAGTTGTGTCATTCTTTCGCACATCTGATTAATTTGTGCCTCTACCTGCTCGATTCGCCGGTCCAGGGCATCTTGGCGATTTACCCTATTTTGTCTGAACCGGTTGCGTTCGGGTCGGGAATGTAGTGATGCGTCAGTTTCATCGCCACTTTTCGGATCTTGGTGTTGTGGTCTTTCTCTCGGGGACTCCTGTGGTTCCCTTTGGTTTTGGCTAATTTGAGGGGCTACCCCTCCCCTGGGCTGATTTATCGGTTCCTGATTGGGAGGTGTCCTACGATTATTAGGGTTCTCCTTAGAATTTGGATCTCTAATGAAATTTGGGTCTCTGTAATACCCAGGATAGCCCTGGAAGTTTGGATTTCTATTAAAGCGCGGGTATCCTTGAGAATCGGGGTTTCTAAATGAGTTGGGGTTCCTATTATAATAGGGGTACCTGGCGACAGTGGGACCTCGATTCCAATTTGATCGTTGGTCGTTCTGGGATCCCTGTAGATATCCCCTTTGGCTATTTCTATACCTGTGGCCCCTTTCACTCTCACTATCGTAACCTGGCAACCTTTGTCTGTCCTCCATCATCTGTTGTGGCTGGGGTGTAGTTCCGGGAGATCCTGGGAGTTTCCCATTTCGAACTACCTCTGCATACGATTTCCTCTCTGTCTGTAGCTCATGAGGTTGGGGTTTCGTGGTGGTGGCTGCTATAGTTTTTAAGGTTGGGTTTGATTTCTCTTTTCATCCCACTTTCACTGGACTGCTGGATTGAGTACAGGTGATCACTCTCCCTGACTAACCAATCCAGGGAACGTCCTTTCTTAAAATCCCTTGCTAGTCCTAATTTGATATAAGCAGGTAACGCTTCAAAAAATAGAGTCATGAATTCTGGCTGTTCCGGATCGGGGTCCTTTTCGGCCAGAAAATACGCGCTTCTTAATATAGCCAGGAATTCTGTGGGACTCTGATTATGGCCGCATTTCAAATTGTAGGCCGCGGCTTTAGCAGCGGTCACAGTTTTGTAGGGCCCAAACTCCATTTGACACCTATGTTTGATTTCCCTCCATGACTGACCATATAGATCCTGTAATGAATCAAAAAATTGCTTGTACTTTTCCTCAAATATCCATGGCAATAGTTCAATTTTAGTACGATCATCCTGGATGTTTAAGATTTCCAGGGTACGTTCGTATGTTCCTATATGGTCAGTGATGGTTTGGGAACCTTTCGTGGAGAAAACGGGCACAGTTTCTCTTATGAATTTTATCACCTTAGGGGTGTCATATTTTTTTGTTGGGGTCCTAGTCCTTCTTTTCTGTCTGTCTGAAACTTTTTCAACTTCCTCCTCTGTATATTCTGGGGAGTATCGGTGAAGTTTAGGGGGTGACCTGTCTTCTGAATCTGTCCCCTTGTAATTTACCCGTGTTCCCCGGAAAGATGGATGTTTCCGTTTTTCCATTTCCCCTATATGACTTCGGCTTGTGGCTCTATAGTCTACCTGTTCCGTTAATCTTCCTATCTGTTCCTCCAATGTCCTCTCATCTCTAAGTTTCTCAATTTCTGTCTCCTTTTTTTTTTTCTCTGTCAATAAAGGCTGCTTCCCTAGGACCTCTCCTTTCTTTTTTGTAACTTTCTATTTCTTGTTGATATTTTTGATTTTCCCCCTGTAGTTCTTTGATTTGGTGGTGGGCTTCTTCATATAGGGTCCGGATATGTTGGTACCGGCCCATCAACTCATCCTGCTCTTCTCTGAGATTATTCTCATTCTGTTGGTTTTTAGTTATTAGGTATTCTATTCTTTTTTCTTTGTCATTCAATGTTATGCGAGTGGCAAACAGTTCTTTTTTTAAGGCTGTAACTAATTCGGCCTCTTTTTTACATAAGAACCATAAGACCGGCCAACATTCAAGAATGATTCGGTTTCTGTTTTTTTTATCGTTTGTGTCAGCAAACACCTTCATCATTTGTCTTATCTGACCATCTTCAATAAAAATATCCTCCCTTAGCCTCTGGGCCTGTTCTCTCGCTTCTGTAATAAATTCGTCGAGATTTTCTTTTTTGTTTAATTTTGTCCAAATATGCTCGATCATTATTAGGTCAACGAATATACCTGTTCTATTCCCAGACCCAGTGGTATTTTCCTGGCTTGGGGCTGCCCCGGTTGGAGTGGTATCCTCATCCTGACTCTCCCTAGATGAACAATACTCGTTTTCACTATCAGCCATGTTAATATACCACCGATATTTTTCACAATGTATATGCAGACACAATCACCAGTATGTTCTGTAATTTGGTACGATTCCCTCTTACAAAATATCTCAGCAGTACCTGCCAATTATGTCGTGAATATTCAGTCAGAATAAGTTGTGCCTTTTTAAGGACAGGTTTCCCGCACAATAATTTATCCTTGAGTAATTTTTAACGAAGATATTTTTAAGATACAAAATCAATCAGTATGACACAGTCTATACTTGTGAAACTTATTCACGGAGACGTGTGGTCACACAAAATAGAAATTTTATTGGTAAACAAACACAAATAATCACATGAAATTAAGATACCGATTGCATTACATGAACGTCTTGAAAATCAATAAAAACACTTGCAAAAATGGGCGTACCGTCCCTTTGACCTAATACCACCATGATAACTTCTCTGTAGAATCAATAACCTTGCGAACTTGACACTTAAACAGAACATCTGTATTTCACATGTGCAACCGTTACTATACTGCAGGTAAGTAAGTGGTTAAAATTGTGAAATAAATTAGACGTTTGTTTTGTCAATAAATGTGGCAACTATGCAAAAAGAAAAATATAATGAAAAATCTGAATCTTTAGAGAAAAATCTACAAGGCGGTTATTGAATCGGGAGAATGATTATCAACTGTATAATATTCAATACATCAATATCTGTGAGAACATATCAATATTTGAGAGAACAAGATAAAATCAACATGACATAATTACCCATTCCAGGATGGCTGCAGTTCCTATGGGCTGGTTACCAGAGTTAAAATGGCTGCCGTAGTTTCAAAATGGATACTCCTAAAGAGGATTTACTTCTTGTGACCTCCTTTTGGGCAGAGCCATTATAATTTTTATGGTCTTATTATCTGAAATGGTATTTAGAGGCAAGGAAGATGAGAACGAGAAAAAAACGGAAGGAGGAGAGAGCTCAGGGGGAGAGCTCAGGGATCCACCCTGAGGGGGACACTGGGAGACACACACACGCCCAGACTGACACTCATGCACCATGCATGAATACATATCTTTACATTCATGAAGATTCCTCAACACCTAATACTTAGAACTCGGAGGTCACAAGAAGTAAATCCTCTTTAGGTCTCAAATATTGATATGTTCTCAAAGATATTGATGTATTGAATATTATACAGTTGATAATCATTCTCCCGAATCAATAACCGCCTTGTAGATTTTTCTCTAAAGATTCAGATTTTTCATTATATTTTTCTTTTTGCATAGTTGCCACATTTATTGACAAAACAAACGTCTAATTTATTTCACAATTTTAACCACTTACTTACCTGCAGTATAGTAACGGTTGCACATGTGAAATACAGATGTTCTGTTTAAGTGTCAAGTTCGCAAGGTTATTGATTCTTCTACCGAGAAGTTATCATGGTGGTATTAGGTCAAAGGGACGGTACGCCCATTTTTGCAAGTGTTTTTATTGATTTTCAAGACGTTCATGTAATGCAATCGGTATCTTAATTTCATGTGATTATTTGTGTTTGTTTACCAATAAAATTTCTATTTTGTGTGACCACACGTCTCCGTGAATAAGTTTCACAAGTATAGACTGTGTCATACTGATTGATTTTGTATCTTAAAAATATCTTCGTTAAAAATTACTCAAGGATAATTATTGTGCGGGAAACCTGTCCTTAAAAAGGCACAACTTATTCTGACTGAATATTCACGACAAAAAGAAGACATAAAGTTCAACAGGCAATATTTATGCAACATATAACAATGAAATTTGTACATGGTTTTTTTTTCCCCTGCGTCATCAATGTTACATCAAATATCAGGGATATGTCATAAACCGGGGTTCCGGGGACTAATTTTCGCAGAGATGGCTGCGGACGCATTATAACTTTTTACATTTACAACTAGAAAACAATACAAAAAAGAAAAGCGAAAGCTAAAGGTTTATCCTTTCACATGAAAAATAAATCTGCGAACAAGTACAGAGTCAAAATCTGATAGACGTTTTGTTATCTGTAAATGACATTACCAGTGATACTATCTCTCTTACGGTTATAAGTAGAAAAGAAAGAGTAAGAAGAGTGGTAGGCAAAGAGGAGGTGAAGAAAGACTAGAAATAGGTGTGGAGAGGAGAGGAAAGGTCGGGGGGACGCATGAGCCCCCAAAGTGCCGTTAAGTCTGTCTAATGTTGTTGTGATCTGATTAAGGTTTTAGAAGGTGCTTATCGAAGTCTGGGGGTAGAAAGTGTACAGTCCAAGAGTTCCAGATTTTAAGATGTTGGGGAATCCTATCGAGGATCGTTGCTTCTATTTTACTGTGGATCATAGCTTGAGTGACCCTATTTTTGACTTCAGCTAGAGTGAGTTTTGGGGTTTTCCAGGCCCTAGCTATCGTCTGTTTAGCTGCTGTTGTGAGCTGAAGGAGGAGGCGGGTCTGGGATCTGGTGAAATCTGAAGGGGATAAGATTCAACAGCGCTATAGCCGGGTCAGGTTCAATGCGATGTTGAAATAGGGTGGAGGCCATTTGGAATATCGTAGCCCAAAATTCCTGTACTATTGGGCATGTCCACCATATATGTATATGGGTACCCCGTTCGTTACAGCCACAGAAACAAGTAGCTGGATAATTTGGGATAAATTTGGAGATCCTGGCAGGAACCAGGTACCATCTCATGAGTACTTTGTAGTTTGCTTCTTGAGCGATTACGTTTTGGGATGATATTTACATATTTGACCAGATATCAGACCAGTCCTCTGCATCAAGATCTAATGCGAGGTCTTTGGACCACTGCGCAGCATAAGAGGGAAGGTTGGTTGGGGGAGAGGTCAAATGAGCGTATAAAAGGGATATTAAACCATGGGCATGAGGGTCAGAGTTGCAAATCCCTTCAAAAGTGGATAGGTCATCTAGTGAGGTTTGTGTACCTATAGTTGCCTGAATAAAATGGGATAAAATGTAGATATCGAAAGACTTCTGTAGGGGGAATGTCAGTTTGGTTTTGTAGCAAGGAGAACGACTTTTTAGTGGATCCAGAAACAAAATCACATATGCGATATAATCCCGCCCTGAGCCAGGTTTGGAATGAGCTTGGGTTGATTTGGGCCGGGTAAAATTTCGGATGATCCAGATACGAGAGTAACGGGGAATGAGGAGATTGCAGCTTAAATGGACCTCGGAGTTTGTCCCATAACTTAAGGGAGTGTCCAGTTATGGGGTTACTGATTGGACCACGGGTTGTGGGGGGCAACCATAATAGATTAGATATTTTGAGAGGGTGAAGGTCGATAGCTTCCAAACTAACCCAAAGTGGGATTTAATTTTGTGCGTGATATAGTGTAATCTGGGCCAGCTGGGCAGCGTGGTAATATCCCAAAAAGTTAGGCAGACCTAACCCCCCTTGAGTTTACTACAAAAGTAGTATAGTTTTTGAAACCCTAGGTCTAGTGGGGCCCCATATGTATTTGGACACTCGTGTCTGGATAATTCGATGAAAATATGAGGGAATAGAGAATGGGAGGACTCTATATAAATAAAGCAGTTTTGGAAGCATAGACATCTTTACAGCCGTTATCCAGCCTAGCCAAGAGATACATATCGGACGCCAGGATTCTAATAGGGCTGTTAGGTGTTTTAACATAGGGAGGTAGTTGGCTCTAAATAAGTGGGCCGGGTCGCTAGTTAGTTTGATACCAAGGTAAGCTATTGAAGATGAAGACCAGGTGAAGGAAGAATTCCCGTATGTGTTTGAGTCCTGACTGTGGTAGAGACACGTTGAGAACCTTTGATTTGAACTGGTTAACTTCCAATCCTGATATTAGGGCAAATTTGTCTAGAAGATAGATAAGGTTCGGGAGTGTGGTTCGTGGAGAAGTGACAAATAGTAGTGCGTTGTCGGCAAATAGACATAATTTGTGTGATGTAGAGGCAATATCTAGGCTTTTAATATTTGGATTTGCCCTAAGGAGGGCTGCTAGTGGTTCAATCGCTAAAGCGAATACTAGGGGGGAGAGGGGGCACCCTTGTCTTGTACCTCGTTGAATCTGAAAACAGTCCGAGCGGTATCCTGAATATTTAACATATGCTTGTGGCTGGTTGTAAAGGGAATTAACCCATTGTAGAAAATTGGGGCCAAATCCCCATCTTTGTAGTACATAGTGAAGGTAAGGCCAAGAGACAGTGTCAAACGCCTTACGAATATCGAGAGAGAGAAGATGCATAGGGATTTGGCATGTTCGGGCTAGGTGTTGGAGTAGAATCACGCGTCGGATGTTATCACTGGCCTGACGTTTTGGGATGAAGCCTACTTGGTCTTTATGTATAAGGCCACCTATAATTGGATTGAGGCGTAACGCCATAATTTTGGCTAGGATCTTTATATCCAGGTTGAGTAAGGATATGGGCCTGTAATTGGACCACAGGGAGTTGTCCGTGTTAGGCTTGGGTATCATAGATATAATGGCTGTCAGCGTATCTCGACCAAAGGAGTGCTGTTTAAGGAGGGCATTAAAGGTGTTGGTGAGAAGGGGGGCTAGGGTGGGAGCAAATTTTTTGAAATAAGAGCTAGAGAGACCGTCGGGGCCTGGTCTTTTGTGTGGTTTAAGAGATTTTATAGCAATAAGAACTTCTTCGGACGTAACGGGGCATTCCATAGACTCTCTATTGGCCTCTGACAATTTCGGTAGTGTTATATTTTGAAATAATGACTCGGCTTGTTTCGCCGAGAAGGTGCGTGTTGGGGTATATAATTCAGCTAACTTTCTGCGGAATTCCGAGAGCACCTTAACAGGGTTACTCGTGAAATTATCCTTGGCCAGTTTGAGTCTGATAGGATTATGCACCCTTTCCGGTCGACAGAGTCTTAGTGCCATGAAGGTATCAGGTTTATTGGCTTTAGTGTAAATTGTCTGGTTAGATCTACGGATGGTTTTGTCTGCTGATTCTGCCAAAAGTAGGTCCAATTCTGTTTTTGCCTTTTCTAGCAAAATTCTATGTTGTTCAGTTGGAGCGGATTGGAATTGGAGGAAGAGGCAGTGAAAATCTGCTTCCAGTTGCTGGGCTCTGAATTTTTTGTCTCTTTTGAGATGAGTGGATACAGATATGCAGGTCCCTCGGATCACGGGTTGGTGAGCCTCCCATAAGAGGACAGGTGAGATATCAGGTGTGTAATTATGCTGTATGTATTCTTTAAGGGCTAGTTGTATATCAAAACAATAGGATTGGTTAGTTAAGTGTGCCTCATTTATACACCATGTGCGATCTTTAGACTGAGGAATCAGGGAAGAGACTGTTGTGATCACTGCGCAGTGGTCTGACCAGGTTATTGGCTGAATGTTGGAGTGGAGTAGGGTTGGTGAGGATGAAACTGGTATAAAGATGTGATCAATCCTTGAAAAGGATTTGTGCGGGTATGAATAGAAAGTAAAATTTTTCTTAGCAGGATTGCATTCTCTCCACGTATCCAGTAAAGAGGCCTGCTGGAAAAGTTTGCGAAATAATATAGAAGAAGAATATTGTTCAGGGGCGTAAGGAGATTTATCGAGATGTGGGTGCAGTACTTGATTGGAATCGCCACACATAAAAAGGGTGCCCTTACAGTGTGATCGTATCATTTGTAATAGGTGGGTAAAGAAGGGATTGGGGTTAGTATTGGGGGCATAATAGGAGACTATAGTGGTCATCACATCTTGCACATGCCCAACTAAAATAATGTAACGACCTTCAGGGTCTTTGATTTCATTAGTTAAGATGAACGGAAGGGTATGATGAACTGCAACAATGACACCACGTTGCTTAGTGGCAGCAGAGGCGGTGAACACTTGGGGGTATTTGGAACTAAAGTATTTGGGAGTTGCTCGAGTAGAAAAGTGAGTTTCTTGTAGAGCTACTAGATTGGCCTTCAGGGATGCGAAAATGCGAAAGGCCTTAACCCTTTTATTAGGGGAATTAAATCCCTTAATGTTAAGTGAGAGTATGTTCAGGGGGGCCATTTACGTGTTCTGGGAGAGGTACTTCAGGGAAGATGTTTGAGGATCATGCGATCCACCCGACCTAGTGAGAAACGAAGAAGGAGGCGGAGAGAGAAGTGAGAGGGAAAGCAGAAAGAGGAGTCAAGAAACAGTGCATGGGTTTTGTAGAGAGAATAAGTAAGTGTAATAACACTTGGTGCGTTGGACATTTTAGCCCAACAGGTAGATGCCCGCACCTCCAAACCAGCCAGCTGGCGAGGGAGCGCGTGCATCCTACAGGGGGGAGCAGTGACAGTTCCCCGCCGCCCCGATGAAAAACTGTAGTGCTCAAACAATATAAACAGTTCGTGTTAAGGACTTGTCATTATATTCACTTATAGTATACAGGTAATAGCCCCACCTAGTGGGAAAACTTAGTGCCAAAAAGTTGGAAAAAGAATGGGAACATGAGAAGGCGGTTGGGGGGAGGGTGGGGAGGAAAAGGGGGAGAGGGAGATTGGGGAGAGTGAGGAAGGTCTAGGGGGGGTAGGAGGGGAAAGAAAGGGAAAGGGGGGTGGGGGCGGGGAGGCAGAGAGAGGAAAGAAGGGAAGGGAATGGGAGTGGGGAAAAAGGAGTCAGTTGGCACAGTTGAAATCAAAAACACCAGGGGGAATGCAAAAATTTAAAGAAGATCATCTTATCAATATTCCTATAAGTTCTGTAGCTAGCATTTTCGAAATCCTAACTAAAGAGTTAAGGGAGAAAAAGAGCAGCAGAAAAAAATATAACATAACATTTAGAGTTTATCAACATCAGAGCCTTAAGGTTCCTTTTTAAAGGCATGTGTGAACCAAAAAAAGAAAAAACAAGATTAAGCGGAATATATCAAAGGGAATGTATCTAATACATATACTCCCCAAAATGGAAATAAGGGGGTCGTGTATGGTGAGTCCCATATCGGTGGGAGATATTACAGGAGCACAAACTCCTGTATCTCAGTAACAGGATAAAACCACATCAGTCTCCGTTCAGTATGATATTAACTGTGTGACCAAGAGTTCTCATGTGGTGTTAAAGGAGAGCCATGGACGATCAATTTTTGTTCAGCGAGATGTGTGTGATTTCAGATCAAAAAGGTTTGCTTGGCGGGATGGGGTTCCTTTTCAGATCGAGGAGGGGCCAGGTTGGTTCCGTTTTGGAGTGGTGGTGTATGGATGGGTTGTTGAGCGGGCTGGAGTACGCGGTAGTGAAGTCTCAGATTGGTATAGAGGGGGCGACAGGTGAAGCGATTCAAGAAGACGCTGTAGTGATTCTGGAGAGGTGGAGGAGTGTTGCTGCCCATGATACGTAAACTGAAGGGAGAAGGGAAATCGCCAGATGTATTTTATCTGATGCTGTATCAGGATTTGTAATTGCGGCTTCATGGCTCGCCATTTAGCAATGGTAAGGGGTGCCAGGTCAGAGAAAAGTTGGTAGTTGTGGTCCTGAAACTGGAGAGCGTCCTCCTTTAGGCGGTCGGGATGCGTTATTTGGTCCTGAGTCTGCGGCGGGGAATGCAGAGCTCTAAGAGGTAGCGTCCTCCATGTTAAGCCTCGCGCATGCGCCCCCCCCAAATTCATTTTATATCATATTTTTGAGACCGATACTGGGGGATTCAAAATAGCCCTAATGACACATTTCTGGCAGTATTTTCCTTAAGAACTACTTGCGCCAAATTCAGGTAAATATTTGCGTCGGTGTCGGTAACATTACCAATTTCTGTTGCAAATTCAGGTAGTTCTCACTATCGCCATTTTAAGAACCTGTTGCTATGGCAGTGACCGATTCCTAAAGAATGACCGCCAGTTCTAAAATAAGGAAAATGGCGGTAATTAGGACCAACTCTACAGAGGCACACCAGTACCATAGTCGGTGGTGCCTGTGCTATGAAACTGTCATGTACAGTGCCTTGAAAAAGTATTCACACCCCCTTGAAATTTTCCACATTTTATCATGTTACAACCAAAAATGTGAATATATTTTTTGGGGAATTTATGTGATAGACCAACACAAAGTGACACATAATTGTGAAGTGGAAAGAAAATTATAAATGGTTTTCAAAATGTTTTACAAATAAATATCTGAAAAGTGAGGCGTGCATTTGTATTCAGCCCCCTTTACTCTGATACCCCTAACTACCGGTAAAATCTAGTGGAACCAATTGCCTTCAGAAGTCACCTAATTAGTAAATTGAGTCCACCTGTGTGTAATTTATTCTCAGTATGAATACAGCTGTTCTGTGAAACCCTCAGAGGTTTGTTAGAGAACCTTGGTGAACAAACTGCATCATGAAGGCCAAGGAACACACACCACCAGACAGGTCAGGGATAAAGTTGTAGAGAAGTTTAAAGCAGAATTAGGTTATAAAAAAGTATGCCAAGCTTTGAACATCTCACAGAGCACTGTTCAATCCATCATCTAAAAATGGAAAGAGTATGGCACAACTGCAAGCCTGCCAAGACATGGCCATCCACCTAAACTGAGAGGCCGGGCAAGGAGAGCAATAATCAGAGAAGCAGCCAAGAGGCCCATGGTAACTCTGGAGGAGCTGCAGAGATCCACAGCTCGAGGTGGGAAAAATCTGTCCACAGGACAACTATTAGTTGTGCACTCCACAAATCTGGCCTTTATGGAACAGTGGCAAGAAGAAAGCTATTGTTGAAAGAAAGGCATAAAAAGTCCAGTTTGCAGTCTGCGAGAAGCTATGTAGGAGACACAGCAAACATGTGTAAGAAGGTGACGTATGCAAAAAATGTGTACCAAAAAAAGGGCGCCTGGTGGGGATGAGAACATGTAAAAAAACAAACAGCTGCCCCCTTTAAAGCGAACGAATCACTTGAACTGTACAAAATAAAGAATAAGGCACTATACATGTTCATGTAAAAAAACTATCACAAAGAAAACACTGCATCAAACTCAAATATGCACGTAAATGAGAAAATAAGCAAGCATAAAGTCCATAAGTGAATGAATCCCAACACCAAAACAGAATGCTCTGAGATAAAACTTCTAGATCTTCCACCACGAGTGCTCAATATGAAGATGGCCACTCACCAGAGCTGTTTGACCCCTTTTTACAGGATGGTCAAACATTTTGGGAACCCCAAATTGGTTCCACTAATGGCATGAATCCACTCCAATGGCCACTCAGGAAGGAGCTAGAATATAAAATAAGACTCCACAGGAGACACAGATGAAAGTCTCATAGTGTAGTAATATTTAATGGAATGAAAACAGCAGCAATAATAAGTTACTCACATGCAATAGTGTCTGGCCTGGCACTAGGTGTAAACAGCGTGTGTGAGTCAACTGATCCCTGGAGGTAGCGTGCGTTCCACGTCTCACTCCAAAGATGCAAAGCCTGGTGTGGTGTATCAAAAAATGGACCCGGAAATGACGGATCCTCCGCTTCGACATATGTTTCGCCGTGAATGGCTCTTCAGGAAGTGATGGCGCGCCACTTCCTGCTTGCTTTTATGTGAATGGAAAGGCTGCTATTGGTGGGGCTCCAAAATGGAGCAGAAGACAAAAACATAATACAGAATCTGCCTCTAGGGAGCGTCTATGCACACACGCTGCCCACACTGCACATAAATAGCTAACCTTACATTACAGGGATTAATGAATAAACTAATACATACAATGTATTTAAAGTCAACCATCACCCAAACAGTGATAAATGGACTATTTGGGTGCATGGATGCAATATAGAGCTGAGTAAGATCAAATGGGTGTATTGAGGCTTGAAGGAAAAAATTAGGACAGCACCATCAGGTGGTGAATATCCAGATGACCAAAATAACCATGCCTCTAATCTTCTATATGAAGGAGACAATTAGGACAGCACCATCTAGTGGTTAAAATCCATACGGCCAAAACTGCCAATACAACCATGCCTATACTAACAGATCAAAAAAAAAAGTTTGCTTTTTTTTTTTTTTTTTTTTTTTTATATAATACACAAAGACAGTTAATGTATTTTCATTGATATTATATAAACTAAAAAATGGGTATTAAGATAGGAACCCTGAGAAACCAGGGCTCTAATCTAAAAGAAACAAACTTGCTAAAAACAAATATGTTAATGCAATCAATCAGTTAAAAAACATTTTGAATCAATATCGATGTTTAATCCCAAAGGCTGGAGGGATTGAAGTTTATATATCCACTGCGTTTCCATCTGCGACACTTTTTTGGTCATGTCAGTTCCTCTCCAATGCTGGCAAACCCTATCAATGCCCCAGAACCTGAGTAAGGAGGGGTCCTTTATTGTGCATCAACCTGAAGTGGTTCGACACACTGTGGTGTTTGAACCCATTTTTTATATTATCTATATGTTCTCCCACTCTTTTGGCCATGCTTCTAGTGGTCCTGCCAACATATTGGAAATTGCATGGACACATGAGCAGGTAAGTAACATATCTAGTGTCACAGGTGATGAACTGCCTGTCATATTCCCCACCTGTAACCACTGATGGAAAGCTAGTTGCTTTCCTAGTTTTGTCCCTAGTAGTTCTGCATGCTTTGCATCTCTTACATTTATAGAACCCAGTGCAGTCCAAAAAAGTGGGGGGTTTCTTAGGGGGCCGGATGACATTTTTGGCCAACATATTGCGTAACCCTGGGGTTCTTCTATAAATAAACTTAGGTTTGTTAGGAAGGATCTTTCTAAGGTTTTGGTCTTTTTGTAATATTGGCCAGTAGGTTTTAATTATCCTTTCCACCTCTTTATATTGGAGATTAAAACCTGAAACAAATGACAGGTTGAATTGGTCCCCTGCTGAGTCCCTGGCTTTAGGTCTCAAAAGGGTAAGGCAATCAATTTGCCTAACTTGTTCTCTCGTAATCTCCCATTTTCTTTTATTGTACCCTTTTTCTATGAGTCTATCAATGAGCATATTGGTTTGGGCCATGAAATCTTCCTCACCCGCACAGTTCCTTCTGATTCTCAGGAATTGACCCTTTGGGATTGCTCTCACCCAGTTTGGGTGATGGCAACTACGAGTTGAAATATACCCATTACGATCAGTTTCTTTAAAATGGGTCCGGGTCCCCAAACCAGAACCCATCTTAAAGATCTCAAGATCCAAAAACTGGATGCACGATTGATGCCAGGTACTGGTGAACTTTATTTGGTATTAATTGTTATTCATATAGACTAGAAAACCATCCAACTCTTCCTTTGGACCCTCCCACACAATGAAAATATCATCTATATACCTTTGGTACATTTGAATTTGGGGCCACTGGTCAGAAAAAATACATTCCTCCTCCCACTTGTTTAAGAAAATATTAGCAATACTGGGTGCATATTTAGCCCCCATAGCCACCCCTTTTATTTGGTTAAAAAAATCCCCTGCATGGCAGAAGAAATTATTAGTCATTGCCATTTCTAAGGCTTCCACAAGGAATTTTTCTCTGGGGGGTTTTGAGGTCACAATATTTTTTCAACGCCCATGAAGCAGCATCTAGGGCATCCTGCTGTACAATGTTGGCATGTAGGGATTCAACATCCATTGTGACCAACAATGTATGTTCTCCTATCACCATTTCCCTAATCCTATTAATAAGGGCCTTGCTATCTTTTAGGTATGCTTTGCCCTTAGTGGCTATAGTCTGCAAAAAGATATCAATATATTCTCCCAACCGAGAGTAAAGGGAGTTTTTCCCACTTACAATAGGTCTGCCTGGGGGACTGGACCTATTCTTGTGCATTTTGGGAATTTGATAGATAACCGGGATTTTTGGGACCCTAGGTAATAGATACTTTGCTTCTTTTTTTATTTAATATGACTTTGGAGGACCCTTTATCTAACAGGTTGGATAAGAGAGCTTTTAGTTTGGCCGTTGGGTCACTCCGAAGTTTTTTTTATAGGTGGCTGTATCCTGAACTATTCGTTGCAGTTCTGCCATATAATCCTCCTTTTTTAAGGATGGCCAGACCTCCCCCTTATCCGCTGGCCTAATGACTATATTCCTATTCTGTTCTAATTTTGAGATGGCTTCCCTAGTCTGTTTGATATTTTTTTTTTTTTTTGGTGAAAGGGATATTCCTTATATCCTCTTGTACCATATGCTTAAAGACTTCTATAAACCTATGGGATATATTTTTGGGATTAAAAGCTGACTTATTCCGTAACGCTGTGTGGGTATAACACTGCGGAACCATTGTATTGTCGGCACTAGGATGTTCCACAAAAAGATTTTTGACATTCAATTTCCTGGCAAACTTTTCCAGGTCAATGTATGCGTCAAACTTGTCCAAAAATTTTGCTGGAGCAAATTTTAAACCCTCACTGAGAATGAGAAGCTCCTCCTCAGTGAATGAAATATCAGTGAGGTAAAAGATACCCGTAGTTAGACTTCTCTTTTCCTTTTCTTTTCTGCCCCCTCTGCATCCTCTCCTCCGTGTTCGGCCGGACGGGGAATGCTTGGGAATGGGTGGGGGTACTGACTCCCCCTCTGCGGGTGGGGATGGTGGTTTCCTCTTTGGGGGTGGCCTGGCACAATTTTGAATGGTTCTCTCCACTCCCTCCATTCCCCCCCCCCCCCCCCCCGAGTGTGGTGTGTATTATAAGGTGGCCTCCCTCCACCTCTGCCGCGCCCCCTAAAATTTCCCCTTTGATTACCACGATATGGTCTAGACCTGGACGCATAGGTGTCATAAAAAGGTGTCCTCGGGGTCTGTGGGGACTGATCCCTTAGGGGTGCGTAATAATTGTGGGTGGGAACTCTATATTGGGGAGTAAGAGGCGAATCATTACCCCAAAATTCAGGTTCCGCCTCTCCTTCCCCACCATATGTACTTGTGGATGATGTACCTTCATAGCTTTTTTTATTCTTTCTTTCCCTGTGTTTTACCTAGATGGGGGACAGTACCAGAGGTAGATGGTAGTGGGAGGGTCCCCCTCGGTCAGTTGTACGATGGAATCCTGCCATTTATAAATTTTGTTATCTTTATAATCCTTCTTATCTCGTTGATATTTTTTATTTTTTTTTATTCTTAGTATCATTATCTTTGTTAAGATAATGCTGAAGTTTTTCAGTTTTAGCTAGATACTCTGGGGTATCAGAGAAAGGTACCACTTTAATTTTAAGTGTGTCCAGCTAGGATTTCAAAAGACGTAATTTATGTTTCCTTCTACCAATTATGATATATAAAAAAAATAAAACTTTTTTTTTTTTTTTTTTTTGATCTGTTAGTATAGGCATGGTTGTATTGGCAATTTCTGCCATATGGATTTTCACCACTAGATGGTGCTGTCCTAATTGTCTCCTTCATATAGAAGATTAGAGGCATGGTTATTTCGGTCATCTGGATATTCACCACCTGATGGTGCTGTCCTAATTTTTTCCTTCAAGCCTCAATACACCCATTTGACTTTACTCAGCTCTATATTACATCCATGCACCCAAATAGTCCATTTATCACTGTTTAGGTGATGGTTGACTTTAAATACATTGTATGTATTAGTTTATTCATTAATTCCTTTGTAAGGTTAGCTATTTATGTGCAGTGTGGGCAGCGTGTGTGCATCGACGCTCCCTAGAGGCAGATTCTGTATTATGTTTTTGTCTTCTCCTCCATTTTGGAGGAGCCCCACCAATAGCAGCCTTTCCATTCACATAAAAGCAAGCAGGAAGTGGCGCACCATCACTTCCTGAAGAGCCATTCACGGCGAAACATATGTCGGAGCGAAGGATCCATCATTTCCGGGTCCATTTTTTGATACACCACACCAGGCTTTGCACCTTCGGAGTGAGACGTGGAACGCACGCTACCTCCAGGGATCAGTTGACTCACACACGGTGTTTACACCTAGTGCCAGGCCAGGCACTATCGCATGTGAGTGTAACTGTTATTATCGCTGCTGTTTTTATTCCATTAAATATTACTACACTATGAGACTTTCATCTGTATCTCCTGTGGAGTCTTATTTTATTTACTAGCTCCTTCCTGAGTGGCCATTGGAGTGGATTCATGCCATTAGTGGAACCAATTTGGGGTTCCCAAAGTGTTTCTTGACCATCCTGTAAAAAGGGGTCAAACAGCTCTGGGGAGTGGCCATCTTCATACTGAGCACTCGTGGTGGAAGATCTAGAAGTTTTATCTCAGAGCATTCCGTTTTGGTGTTGGGATTCATTCACTTATGGACTTTATGCTTGCTTATTTTCTCATTTATGTGCACATTTGAGTTTGATGCAGTGTTTTCTTTGTGATAGTTTTTTTACATGAACATGTATAGCGCCCTATTCCTATGTGGAAGAAGGTGCTCTGGTCAGATGAGACCAAAATTGAACCTTTTGGCCTAAAAGCAAAACACTATGTGTGGAGAAAAACTAACACTGCACATCACCCTGAACACACCATGCCCACTGTGAAACATGGTGATGGCAGCATCATATTGTGGGGATGCTTTTCTTCAGCAGGGACAGGGAAACTGGTGAGAGTTAATGGGATGATGGATGGAGCCAAATACAGGGCAATCTTGCAGAAGAAAACCTGTTAATCTGCAAAAGACTTGAGACTGGGGCGGAAGGTTCATCTTCCAGCAGGACAACGGCCCTAAACATACAGCCAGAGCTACAATGGAATGGTTTAGATCAAAGCATATTCATGTGTTAGAATTGCCCAGTCCAAGTCCAGACCTAAATCCAGTGGGGAATCTATGGCAAGACTTGAAAATTGCTGGTCGCAGACACTCTCCATCTAATCTGACAGAGCTTGAGCTATTTCACAAAAAAGAATGGGGAAAATTTCACTCTCTAGATGTGCTAAGCTAGTAGAGACATACCCAAAAGGACTTTCACTATAATTGCAGTGAAAAGTGGTTCTACAAAGTATTGACTCGGGGGGGGGGGGCTGAATACAAATGCACATCACACTTTTCACATATTTATTTGTAAAAAATAATCATTTATTGTTTTCCTTCCTTCCCTTTCTCTTCACAATTAGGTGCCACTTTGTGTTGGTCTATCGCATAAAATCCCAATAAAATACGTTTACCTTTTTTGGTTGTAACATGACAAAATGTGGAAAATCTCAAGGGGTATGAATACTTTCTCAAGACACTGTATGTTGCAGCTTACTGCACAGAGCTATATCCCCAGTCTCATTTAGCTGTCCACCAGGAGATTCCCCAGCTGAAAGCTAAATGTAAATGGAAATATGGGGGATGCCACTACCCAAATATTTGGGAAATGAATTGTCATTGGGTGGGCAGAACCTGAGGAAGTAGCTTTTCAGGTCCCCATCAGGTTCCACCCACCTCTACTACAAAACTCCTCAGCCATGCGCCTGTCAGTGTGATGGGGAAGGAGGGAGGACACTGACGGATTCATGTACCTGTCTGCAGGGCTTTTTTTCTCAGAAAATAGGTGCAGGAACTCCCTCCTCCTGAGTCACTCTTCGTCTCTGCCCCCTACCCACCTCTGAGCACTGTCTCTTGGATCCAACCACTACCCACTCAACCCTTTTAGAGAATACAAAACCAAGTATCATTTTGTGCTACTCAGTAATTTGTATGGAATTTGATAGACCCCAGCAACAGCAGACCCTCCAGCAACAATAGATCCCCCACACAAGAACAGACCCCCCCCCCCCAGCTACAATGGGCCCTCCCGCAACAAAATACTACCCCAACAATGGACCCCACCAGCAACAACAGATCCTCCAGTAGCCAGCAACAGTGGACCTCTCCCTCAATAGTAGATCTTTCCCAGCAACAATAGACCTGCCCAATAACAATAGACCCCCCCCCCACACACAAAAATAGACTCCCAACAATGACAACAAATCCCCAGCAGCCAGCATCAATAGACCCTCCAGCACACCCAAGCCATTCTTGCCAAATAATACATTCAGTTGTGGAGATACTGTAACTGCGTTCCCCTGCGTTCCCGCTAAAAAAAAAAAAGCCCTGCCTGTCTGGGTTAAGTGCAAGCGACTGTTATAGCCGCTAGAAATAATCACTGTTATCTCCCAGCTTTCCCCTTTCCGGGGAGAATTTGATGGCTCAGCAGGAGAATGGGAGAATCAAGCAAATTGCTTTGGAAAAAAATTTGCTCCATCTATGGCCTGCTTAAGTCCTCTCTGAACAATAGCGGAATGGGCCAGCCATAAATGTTTAGTGACTGGTCTACAAGAGGTAAATACATTCTTACATGTATTGTTTAAAGCGGAGTTCCGCCAAAATTTAATACTGCCAAATACTGCAGCTGCTGACTTTTAAAATATGGACACTCACCTGTCCAGGGCGCCCGCGATGTCCTCACCTGAAGCCGATCTCTCCCTCGGCTCTCGGGTGGAGGCGCCGCCATCTTCAGTAAGGGAATCAGGAAGTGAAGCCTTGCGGCTTGACAGCCTGGTTCCCTACTGCGCATGCGCAGAGAGGAGGAGAGGGAAATGCAGCACAAGGAGCCAATCAGCTGTGTTGCAGGGAAAGGAACATGTTAAATGGAGTAGAGAGCAGAGTGACAGAGAGATGATCTCATCAGGCTGCTTTTTCTTTCAATGTCCGGTCACAGATTGGTGGAAAGACAGGACCTGTAATTGGGGAAAAGATTACAGCGCAAATAGGCTAAAATGACATTTAGATCCTGCAAGGCTATTTAAAACACCTGAATATATATTATTCAGCAAATAAGCAAAAAATATGAGGATTTGGGCCCCCCCTTATGGCCACATAGTGCTTAAGCCCACTTCTGCGTCAAAGTACCCCATTATCAGTGGGTCCTACACTATTCATAGAATGAAAGATCCCACTTCTCATAACCATGGGAGAAATACACTCCTCTATGTGGGAGAACTAAAAAGGATTCCTCCTATAACACAGGTGAATACAAATAAGAGGTAATGGTGGGGGGGATGGGGTGCTCCAGCCCAAGGGATCTGGTCAGGACCCTTACAATAGACAAAGATAGACTTGGGGGGCACACCCTAAAAATGCATAACATTAAAGATGGTGCAGTTATAAGACCGACAAACAGAGGACCTTTAAGTGAACTACAGTAGAGAAAAATTGGGTCTCCTGCCCCACCAGACAGGTCTGTACTGTGTGACAGAGCTGTGTAAATCTCAAAATTGGATGGACACTAGGGATGAGCTTGCATTTATTCGAAATCGGGTTCAAATCAAAATGGGTTGAATATTTTACCAGTGTTGAATAGAAAGTTGGCATTGAGTCCAATTGAACTCTCGGTATTTATTACTGTAATGCAGTTAGTCTGCTTATACATTAATAAACATGGGGCTCTTTTATTTATTTTTTTAGCAGCTAAATGCTACAGGAAAGGTTAAAATACCTGTTCTGACAGTTTACAGGAGAGTTGGGACGCGGCTCTCTCACACAAAGCAGTGTTCTATCACTCCAGTGGTCCAGCAGCTCTTCTCCCAGAACACGGTTTATATAAACAATGCTACTCGGGGAGACAGACTGCAGTTGATTGGAGCAGAGGGGGGGGGACACTGGAGAGCCGTGTATTGTGTGAGAGAACTGAGGTCTGACTCTCCTAGGTGCGGCCAGTACACAATATTTACCCCTCGCTGTAACAATTAAGAAAAAAAAAAAAAGGAGCCCCATCTGATCGGATCGCTCATCATATTTGAGGCAGCTGGGGTTATATAGTAAATACTTCTACATGACTATTTGCTGTACTCATATCTGTACTTTCCATTTACACCATATGTCAAGATATGTACTCTGATACCATTGAAATTATTATTTTTTCATACACGGATAATACATTGCTTGTTTAATAAAAAAAATGTATTGAAATATAAATAAAGGAAAGAGGTCCTCATATCTATTAATAAATATATATATATATATATATATATATATATATATATATATATATATATATATATATATATATATATATATATATATATATATATATATATATATATTATACAGCCTGGCTGCATCACAGTAACAAATTACAAGGGTTCAGTTGGGCTTATTTCTGTTAGGGCACTGGGCCATATGGCTGTAAGTAGTAGTGACTAGTAGGATAAGGATCAATGTAGATCTATAAAAGAACAGTTTTTGTATACATTGCCCACTGATTGATTTATATTTCTTCTTTTACTGATCTTTCACAGGACTTTCTGATTTTCACCCTACGGTCATCTGTGACAACAATGCAATGATTGTCACAGTCAGTAAATGTGAACTAGCAGCACTTGGTCTCGACTCTTCCACAATTCATCTGAGGAACTCATCAATAGAATGCAATTTCCCATATCAACAATATATCAATGGCCAGACAGTGACTACTATCCAGGCCTCAGCCGCATCCAATTGGTGTGGAAACACAGTGATGGTAGCACACTATTGATTTATTTATTAATTCGTTTTAGCAATTCCTGTGTTAGATTTGTATGTATCCCTTACTTTTCTGGAAAAATTGACACTCCGCAATCTGTTTTCACTTTTTTCAAGAGATAGCCTAACTCTAGACGAAAACTTTTCTTTTCATTTAGGATAGATTGGGGAAAAATTAGGGGACTCTTGACAGCTTTGTTTTTGTTTTTTAGAGTTTTTTTTTTTTTGTCACCTCTTGTCAGGAATTAAAACAGAAATCCAGACTGGTGAAAATATGGAACTTTTGAAAAAAATCTTTATCGATGTTTATCTTCCTGTCAAGGTGACAATTACATTTCTTTTATAGCCATCATAGCTATAGGCAGTTAGAGAAGACCTTCTCATTAGGTCACTGTGGTAGGCTTTAAGGGATAACTGCACTTTTTGTAAAGTTATCCCTGAAATGCGTCCCCTCTCCCCGAGAAAGCCCCCTAAGTTTTCCATTTACTAATCTATGATCCATTGAGATCTTTTGGGCCACTGGGTGCTACACAGTTCTTTACAAAAACTCTCCCGGGCCATGCATACGCAGTAGACTTTCCGTCTAGTCAAGGTTAACAATAGAGTTGCTGCAGCATGATGCGATTTCAATGCGTTGTTTTAGTCTGGCATTGTGCATTTTTGATGCATTTTTTCATGCAGTTGGAGGAGGTTGGATTTTATACAGAAAACTCTGCCAAGAACTCACTAAAGCTAGGTTTAAATCTATGCATGTGTAGCATTACCCCCGCAAGGGCCGCTGTAATATACAGGTCTTCTGTCCCACACCAGTAATGGCTCACCCTCACCTGGATCCAAGTAACACCAATACACCGTTTAAACTTTTAGCTGGGCTTTATTAGAACTAGCAATAAGCCCTGAAAAGAGATAAACTGATTAACAGAATACCAATATTAAATGCAATGATATACCTGTAGTACAACTGCTCAGCAAATTAAAACAGGATTAGTGTTCCTTCACTTTAACCGCAAGTGGGAGGCCTTGCCTGAAATGCACTGAACGAGTGCTGAACGAAACTGTTGCACAATACAAAAATAATGTTCAACAATTACCCAAAAGTGATATTACTGACTATAAAAGCCTATCTAGGTCTTGTAGGTTCTAGCTAACCATTGGCCAGTGGGAATTCTATACACACACACACACACACACACACACACACACACACAGAGTCTGCCAGCATTGGGACCCTTTAAATCCTGTGTTTGAGTACTCAGAATTTGTGAAGAAATATTTGTAATCCACAGAATGGAAAGGGGTATCTTCGCAAAGTGTCACAAAGATTAACAGATGTGGTGATCCACCTTCAGATAGAGCTGCATTAGCGGTAAATAGGACCTAGCAGGATTAGGCAAGATCCACTTACACAAGGATGGCAGAAGATATCTCACCATTAGATGCATTTGATATATCTTCCTTCCAGCAATTGGTAGATTGATCGCTGTCTCAGTCGACTGGATGGCGATGGGAGCAACACAATCCGCAGAATTCTCCAAACAGGATAATGATGATGATGATTGCTGCAGTACTGAAATTCGTCTCTAGATTTCACTGCACTGTTGGCACATCTTCACTAATCAGGCAAAGAAAGGCAGAATAACCCACTGTAAACTCCCCTCTCAAGTGTGCACCTCCCTTTAGGAGAGTCACGGACAGCATCACAGGCTCTGGAAGTGCTCAGGAGACAGGCACATGGGACACTTTTTTTCTGTCTGGCTGCCACAATGCCAGTCTGTCTCTCCTCCTGTGTCCTCTCTCTCCCCCGAATCACAGCTCTCCTGGGATGCTATCCAATCCTGTCCTTCCTTGTTTTTGTTGTTAGGGGTGGGTTTCCTTCTTAGCTACAGCAGTAAGGATGAGTGCAGAGCCCGCCAGGAAGTTGGCACTGCGCTGCGCTAATCACAGGCAGTGAGACATTTCCTGATCTCTGCAGCCGCACATCGGGAAAATGTTTCACTGCTTGTGATTAGCGCTGTGCAGTGCCGACTTCCTGGCAGGCTCGGCACTTGCAGCTTGCGAACACGCCGGAGCTCATCCTTATACAGCATTAACCAAACTGCCTTCAATCCTGCACCAATGAAGTCTCTTCTCCAGCTATCAGCTTAGCCAGAAAATGCAGTGCAATGTTTCAGAGGCAATACTAAGTCGGTGCTACACATGTAAGGTTTATGCTTTTTTAAATGTGTTTTTGTGGTGCAGTTTTCACACGCTCTTGATGCGTTTTCATGCTTCCTGTATTTTTTGGTAGGAGGAGAAGACAGTTTGTTAAACACAAAACCCTACCGAAGGCGATTTAAAAACACATATATGCTTTTTTTAGGTCAATGAAACCAAAAATGCACCGTTCTGCATATAAGAAAAGTTCCCTACATCTTTCCAAAAAACGCGTTGCAGGAAACTGCAAAAAATGTGAATGGGACCCATAGGAAAAAAATGTTAAATGGATTGTAGTGTGCAGATCCGCAAATGCACTAAAACCCGCATAGGTAGGAACCTACCCTAAAAATGCATGTACATTGAAGTCTATGTGGCAAAACACTCTACCAAAGAAGCGTCTGCGCCTTTTCAAAAATGTGCTTCAGCTGCGCTGCATTGATGTGAGTGGGCACCATAAAGGATAATGTCATTTGCATTGATGTGCAGTGCAGCATGATAATAAACGCAGGATAAAACACATTTGCGAATGCACCCACACTGCGATTAGATGTGAGAACCCCAGCAAGGGGTTCCCAGTATTAGCTGCGAGAGGCAGTCCCATTGAAATCAATAGAAGGCTGCTGGATCTCACAGCTAATCACAGCCACTTGCATGTAATCTTTAATACAGCAATCACATGTAAGTGAATGACCCTGGATGCAGGCTGCATCCTTATAGCTATGGGAAGCTTGTCAATTGTTAGGCTCATTGATTGACAGGCTTCATTTCCACAAGATTCAGCCCTGGTTCACACTGCCACAACTTGACCTACAGCTTGAGAGTTCAAAGTTGCATGACAAGTTGCACTCCATTAACGGCAATGAAACCTTTCTAATCGGTGCGACTCACTTAGAAAAAGGTTCCTGCATTACTTTTGGTGCGACTTCAGCACGACTTGCATTGACTCCTGTTAAAGAAGTTGTATGCAAGCCGCGATGAAGTCTTAAAGGGGTGTCAGATTCAAATTTGCACGATTTTGAAGTTGCGGCAGTGTGAACTGAGGGAGGTGAGCTTAGCAATTCCTCTATATTTCAAAACTATTTTTCCACTGCTAATTATTGGCCTCTATCCACAGGACGATGACTCCAATATCTATATTTCCAACACCATTTACATTGGAATCCTGGATAAACCTGTCATCACAACAAATAATATCAGCTTTAACTTTATCTGTGTGTATAATCGGAATATGCAAACAAGTCTGAAACTGTCTGGAAATATTATCAAACAGTAAGAAAAAATATAAAGACATAGAGATTTTCTCGTGTAATATACTATTATATTCTTTCTCCTTCACTAACCTCCCATTTCCATTAACCAGTCTTCCATATCTATATTTTGTACCTAGTGTTAAAGCAGACCTAATCTTTTTTTAGTCATGCTCAAGTGCATGCCAAGTAATCAGTAAATGTAACTTATCAATGGATCCCCCACAGAGATCACAGTTTTCACCCAGACAATGCTTTCATCTGCTTTTCTCTCCAGAATGCCGGCACACCTCTGTTCAGGTATCACCCAGGGTCAGCACTTGCACTTCTTGCACTGAGATTCTAGCTCTGGGATCATGACTGTTGTATAACAGATGTGATTCTCCCAATTACCTGGAACAACCCCAACCTCTTAACTTAATCTAAACAATTGAGACCAGACCGAGATTGGGTATAAAAGGCCGTAGCAGACTACTTTGTTAACAAATATATATATCTCTTAAAATGAAACATAACAACCTAAACAAACATCATCTGTTATTCAACTCCTCTTCTAACTAGCGTTGGTCTTTGCAGGAAATTCTTAATCGTCAGTAAAATAACAATATTGCACTTCGGCCCCCTTCTCTTTATGTAATAATAGGCCTCAAGCCGACAAGCTGGCTTAGAGACAACCACTGATCACAGTGCCCCCATAACACTTCCCGTCTAACCTCCATTAGCCGGAAACCACCATCAGGACCCATAGCAACGATAGTTCCCGAAATTCTCCTTGTGCCATATCTTCCTTCCCCTGCAAAGACCAAAACGCCCGCCACAGCATCCAAGGGTAACAAAACTTACCCTTGGGTGCCCCTCCACACCTGAAGAGCTCTCTGGATACCGTTCTGCAAGCCCAACGCCCACAGATCAAAACCCACATCATTTAGATGAACACCATCTCTCCTCAGGTACCTCCAAGTTTCGAATTCTAACTCCAAATGCCTAATAGCCAACCCCCCATGCTTCACCATGAACTTACTCACTTCCCTGTTAATTTTTCTCCGAGCCCTATTAACACCCTCCACCGACCTGGCCATCCTCCATGTTGTTAGAGCCACCATGTCAGACCAAACGATGACCATTTTTGGAAAATCCTGCATAAATCGCCACACATCAAATTTGATGTCCCGCGAGACATCTACCATAGATCTCACCCCCAAATCGTTGCCTCCCAAGTGCAGAACTAAGACGTCAGGCGCCCTGTCCCTCTCCGCGTAGCGGTGCACTTCAGAAACTAATCTACCCCACAACATGCCCGGGAACCCAAACCACCGGATGTAGGCCGCTTGCCTAGTAAATCTCAACTAGAACAAAGAAAAGAATTGCGCTAGGTGCGTGAAAAATTGTGAATAAGATATAAAAAGTGGTCCTGCTGCTATGCACTATAACCCTGATATAAGGGCACGAAAACAAATATAACTTTTAAGGAGTGCAGCGCTGGACTAGCTAATGTAAATAAATAGTGATAAACTCTGTTGTTGCAAACCCAGTAACAAAAAAACATATCATTCGTGATTAAACAATATATGAAGTGCTCTTAAAGTATTAACTTAAAAAACATATGAAACACAAAACCTATGCAAAAATTGAATACAATCAAAAAAAGTCCAAAAAGTTGTTTTTGTTATGTAAATGCAGGTTCAAGGGTAAATTTCCACCATTCAATGTTTACCCATCACCAAACACTAGAAATAAAAGCTTACTAAAAAGCTTATATAATACATGAGGTGCTCATAAAATTGCTCAAGAAATAATGAACATCAAAAATATAAATGTGAATAAATCATAAAAGTCCAAATATATTGTGTAGATGCTCTAAAACGGTGCAGGGATGAATCTTCACCATACACGCTCTATGCAGGTATAGGGATGAGTCCATACATACAGTGTTGCCCACCACCAGGTAGTAAGATTGAAGGCTTACCAAAAAGCCTGTGACCGCCCTTATTCAGGGGGGTCCAAACAGGCTTAGAAGATGAAGGCAAATTACTCTGGGGGTAGTTTGGAGGATACCGCTTAGCAGATACGTCGGACTCCTTCCAGGACATCCAGCCAGCAGCAGCTACAGAAGCCTCATACAATCCTATCTCAGGATCACCTCTCATAGGACCACTCGTATTGACTCCAACCGATCCAGCACAAAAATGTTTTAGGTGCCCAGAAAAGGAGACAAAGGAAAAAAGGCCCCGCTGGTGCAAATAACTTTCGGCTAGTTTATTCCAAAAATCAGCAAATAAAAATACAGAAACGTTTAAAATCAATATAAAGCTAAAAAACGACACTATCGCCGTTTGAATTGGAAGCGCGGTGCGTTCAGTGTTGTGACTCTACGGCCGTTTCGTCACAACTGACGTCATCGGGGGTACCAGGTAGTAAATCTCAACTGCCTACCTTCATGTCTCAAATCTCCCCTCCTGGCCCCCCAGCACACAAAGGAATGGCCCATTATCCAAACCAGACCTGCCGCCGAACCTGTAATTAGAAGATAACAAAAACAATACCATGACCACTAATATTCTGTAACCTACCCTCCAACCGAAAATACCTTCCCAAACGAACCATTTACATTCCCACCACCAGATGAGGCCTAACATATAATTGGAACCTCCGTGATTCCCACCGCCCAATGCATTTTACTGCCGCTGCATCCATCCCATTTCTGGCCGCTTCAGTCGCAGCCCCTATCTGAAAGGAATGAGACGCAAATTCCTTCTCCTCCAAACCCAAGGCCCGTAAACATTTTCTAAATACGGCCACAAATTGGTAACGCAATAAAGGGGACCCATTCAAATGCACCAAAAAGGCCCCCCCTTGGGGTGGGTACCCATAAATCCCTTAACTGCTTCCACCGGGCACAATGCCGAACCCGGCACTGGAAAAACATGCACCAACCTCCCTTTTCCCATTTGATCTGTCTTTGACTTACGGAAAAATAACAAACCTTCCTTTTCACATTCCACCTCCTGAAACCCAATCCCTCCATGCACTTTCTTGGACGGACTAACCAACTCCCCGATACGGAATGCCCCAAAAAAGGCCAGCAAAAAGGCCGCCTTAAACATGTTACACTCGTATTCCGAAGAACACCCCCCCCCCCAACTGTGCTACAATACCCTTCAAAATATCAAAGGTTATCAGTCTCTCCTGGCGTCCGTACGAACCACCAATCGCCGATAACCTTTCAGCGCCTGTCTCACCCAGAAATCCTGTGTAAAATCAGGTTGACCTTGTAATTTGAACAAAAACGCTAAACCCGCTAACTTTTTATGCAGTGCTGATGCAGACACTCCCTCCATCAATCTTGCAATATAATACAACACCAGGAGCCCCACCGAACCATCCACCGACTCTTCGCCCACCTCTTGCACAAACGCCAGCCACTCACGCCATACTTTTGAGTACGCAGACCATGTCACCTCACTTACCAACTTCCTGATCCATCCCGCGACGAAGCCAATGCTATCCCCCACAACCATTCGGGACAAGGCACCCCTTGCTGCTCCGCCTCCGGCGCCAACTCGCGGAACCTGTCCCACTGGAAGCGAGACAGCGCATCAGCGATAACATTTTCAACACCGAGGAGGTGTACTGCATGAATGAAAGCATTCAGTTGCAAACATCTCAAAACTAAGTGTTGTAGCAGCCTAACCACTGGCGGAGATGATGCCGTGATCCTGTTGATCACTTGCACAACACCCAAATTGTCCCCATGAAACCGCACCTTCCGGTCCCTAAACGCTGCACCCCATAATTCCACCGCTAGCACTACCGGAAACAGTTCCAGCAGCACTAGGTTCTTAGTAAAGTCTGTGTCAATCCAGGCCTGCGGCCACGGACCCGCACTCCACTGCCCCTGGAAGAACGCCCCATAACCTGTGGAACCGGCCGCATCAGTAAACAGTTTGAGGTCAAAATTGCTAACCGGTTCTGACATCCATAGCGCCCGTCCATTAAAAGACTCCAAGAAGGTATGCCATACCCTCAAGTCATCCCTGTGCTCTTTTCCCAGTCTTACATAGTGTCTTGGAGACTGAATTCCAGCCGTTGGCAGAATGCGGCACGCAGAATTCAACTTACCTAATAGCGATTGCAGCCCTCAAAGCTGAACTTTGCGCAACCCAATCATACTTGCGATTTCCTTCTGTAGATCCGCTAACTTATCCTCTGGTAACATGCATTCCATTGCCACTGAGTCTAAGACGATGCCCAGAAAAATGATGACTGCTAGGTCCCTCAGTCTTCTCAGGCGCCAATGGAATGCCAAACCTATCCGCTATGTGCTCCAATGTCGCCAGGAGCACTGCACAGATTCTGGAATCAGCTGGACCTATGCAAAGGAAATCATCCAAGTAATGAATGATCGAATTCAAGCCTGACATGTCCCGTACTACCCATTCAACAAAAGAGCTGAATTGTTCAAACAAAGCGCACGATATGGAGCAACCCATCGGCAAACATTGGTCCACATAAAATTGGTCATCCCAATGGCATCCCAGCAACCGGAAACTATCCGGGTGAACCGGAAGAAGCCGAAAAGCCGACTCCACATCTGCCTTGGCCATCAACGCTCCCTTGCCGTAACGTCGCACCCACCCCACCGCAGCATCAAACGATGTGTAAGACACCGCGCAAGCTGTCTGATCAATTGCATCATTCACTGATCCTCCCTTCGGGAAACACAGGTGATGAATGAGCCTGAACTTGTTGCGTTCCTCCTTTGGTACCACCCCCAACAGGGATACTACCAAATCGGCAAAAGGAGGTGACCCCCCATTCTCCCCAAAGCAACCTCCTTGTTTAGTTTCTCAGACACCACTTTCGGATGTTGCATAGCTGACCTCAAATTGGGCGGAACAGGAGGAATAAACTCCAATGTACACGGGATCTTAAAACCCGAATCTAACAACTGCGCCGCCTCCCTATCCGGATACCTACCTAGAAACGGCCGCATTCTGTCCATCACTGGAGTCTTCCCTTTTTGTTTCCAGCCTCTCCAGCGCGGCCCTTCCCCTGTTTAAAACATCTGGACGCCGGATGAGTCCCTCCGCACTCAGTACACTCGTGCTTGTATTGGCATGTGGTTCCAAACTTACAGGTCCCTGTATTGTACTGCCAACAAACCCCTTTTTTATTTCCGGCCGATTGTCCCTGGGCTGAAGGTCCACCGCCCCCCCCCCCCCCCTGAAAAAACTGGTTAGGTGCCCTCGATGACGCATCCACAAGCTGATGTCCTTGTGGTCCCACCTCAATTCTGGCCATACAGCTCTCCGTTGACGAAACTGCTCATCATACCGCAGCCAGCCTGCACCACCGTAGACTCTGTATGCCTCCCCGATAGCATCCTGGTAGCAGAAGAGCGCCGAACAATGTTCGGGGTTCTTTTCCCCTATCACACTAGCCATGATCGCAAACGCTTGCAACCAGTTAGTAAATGTCCTCGGAATCAACCGGTACCTCCCTTTTTGTTTTTTGTTTTTTTTTTTTTTTTTTTCCTTGTCCTCGTTCTCCTTCTTTGAATCGTCGGGTTTTACCCTGTCCAAGTTAAATTTTTCTAAAGGCAGCAGGGAAAATATCTCAACGTACTCGCCCTTCCACAGCTTTTCCTGCACCTCCTGTTTCAGATGAGCTCCCAGCGGTCCTTCATAACAGACATATACCTCGCATTTTGCTGCATTGCCCAACCTGACAATGTCCTGCCTCCCCTCTGCCCTCTTTGACGTTCCCTGCGGGGAACTACTCACCGTTGACACCACAGCGGGCGCGGGGACTGCAGGCACAGCCGCCGGCACCACTGAGCTCCCTCCCATTGCGCCAGCCACCCCGGCACTCCCCACTGGCGGGACCCATGCAGACGCTGGCCCAGCGGCGACTCCTCCTTCTGCATTTTCGAATTTCTGTACCAATTCCTTTATACCCGCCAAAAAAAACAATAACCCGGCAGCCCCCCCGGACGGTCCCACAACCCCCGCACTCAAGTCAGTCCGACCTAAGCTACTACCAACCCCAACAGTACCAGACAACCCCACAATAGGTATGGATGAAGGTAACTTACCGGGCTGCACAGGCATGGACCTATCAGCCGACCATCCGTTCTCCTCCGACCGCACACTCCCGGACCTGCCTCCTCTTCCGATCCGGACTGTTCTCCTGGGGACCTCAGCTCCGATCCCACTTCCTCCTCAGATGACAGCCCACCAGGCGAGATAGACCTAGTTGCCGCTGGAGCTGCCGACATCCGACCCTGCCTCCGCGCAGCATAGCCCTTTGAGGATTTCTGGACAGCCTTGCCAGGACCAGTGCATTGTACCTCAGTCCCGCCAGCCTCCGCTCTCCCAGGCGCCAATCCTGACCGCCTCCCACGATCGCTCCTCTTCAGGTCCCCTGCTGCAGTATTGGAAAGCCCGGGGACCTCCACCATTGCCCTCTGCGCTGTATGTCCCGTCTCCTGTGACGCCATTCTCCTCTGTGCTGCATGTCCTGTCTCCTGTGACTGTCTCTTGGGGGCGGGGCCCGCACTCATGCTTTCCCTGCACCTAGTAGGCCACGCGTTCTCCATGGGGCCCTGTTGCTGTGGCCTAAACAATCCCCCCCCCCGCTGTCCGGGAACACTAACTGGGCTACCCTTGGCCACCACCGCCGCACGCTTCACCACAGGACCCGACAGGGTCACAGTATCACCACCCCCTGCTCTCCGCTGCGGTCATGCATGGCGGTCCAGAGAGAACCGCTCCGGCGGTCTAGACCTCCGTCCCCGCGTACCTGCCAAAGGCTCCGGGCCTTGCAATACAGTCCCCAAAGTGTCCTGAAGTCATGACTCCCCCCGTACCGCTGCCTCCTCCCGCAGCTGGGCCAAGATCCTCTCCACATCAGCCATGCTGTCTGCTCTCTGAATTTTCCCCCACGCTGTGATGACTCATCATGGGCGGGGACCTTATTTAACTCATCAATGACCCCTCCCACTCAGCACCCAAAACTACCACCCATTCCTCTATTTCCATCCCCCTGTTAACCCTGTCATGTCAGCCCTGCGCCTATGCATTTTATTCTTTTGCTCCGGGCTTTTCTTACAGCTTTTCTGAAAAATAATTGTGTCATAATAAGCAGAAGACTGCTGGTTGGAGTTAGGCGGCTTCACCACTCCTAGTGCAGGATCAACAGATAATAAAGACATGATCATAATTGAAAGCTAAAGGATAATCAAAGCAGAAGGTCAGACACATTAAGCTGGCCAAACACTGACCAAAATTTGGCTGGTTCAGCAGGGACCAGCTCAGTTTTGATCAGTGTGTGGCCATCCCTGTTCAACAGAAATCGATGTGTAAGTTCATGTTTACAGAAAAAATGAAAAGGTCAACTAACCCTTTGATCACCCCTGATGTTAACCCCTTCCCTGCCAGTGTCATTTATACAGTGTCAGTGCATATTCTTATAAATAAAAACATGTCAAAATTGTCAGTTAGGTGATCCATTCTGTTCGCCGCAATGTCACAGTCCCGCTAAAAATTGCTAATCACCGCCATTACAAGTAAGAAAAATAAAAATGCCATAAATATATCCCCTATTTTGTAGATGCTATAACTTTTGCGCAAACCAATCAATATATACTTTTTGGGATTTTTACCAAAAATATGTAGCAAAATACATATTGGCCTAAACTGATAAAGAAATTAGATTTTTTTTAAAAAATGTATTGGATATGTTTTATAGCAGAAAGTAAAAAATTTTTTTTTTTTTTTTGTTTTTTTTTTTTCAAAATTGTCGCTATTTTTTTGTATATAGAGCAAAAAATAAAAAACTCAGAGTTGATCAAATACCACCAAAAGAAAGCTCTATTTATGGGAGAAAAAGGACATCAATTTTATTTGGATACAGCATCACACGACCATGCAATTGTCAGTTAAATTAACGCAGTGCTGTTTTGCAAAATGTAGAAGAAGAACAACAATGGCGCCACTCTAAGTGCAGTATTAAAACGGATTTTTAATAAATCTTAAAAACAGGTACTCACAAAGGTACATGTATTCAGGCATGTAAGTATTGGACAGGTGATGCCAGGTGTCCCAGGGGTATGATCCGATCACATCCTCAGATGTCGTTCCGCTTGGAGACAGGCTGCGCTGCTGTGTGGGCGGCAGATCCGGCTGCTGGAACGCACTGTGTGTGATGATCTGGGGGAACGAAGGCACTTCCGGGTCTAGGCAGGGATGACGAATAGGCGACGCGTTTGCGGAGCTACGCTCCTTCCTCAGGCCTAACGTGACCTATGACTGGTCAATCTTGTTATAGTCTAAGATGGGCTGGGATTGGGGGAGAGATCTGTCAATCACCGTGAGGCATAGGCTGTGTTCAGGACGCTGTGTGCTAATGTGTCAGCGTCTGCAGCTGTGTCAGATCTTTGTACAAGACAGCGGCATGTGTTTGTAAATAAAAAAGGGAATGTAATGTTACTTTGGAAATCATGTTATCTATGAGAAAGCAAGGGGGAGAAAAAAAGAAGGGGGGGTTTTTTATTTATTTAACACATAAAGGGGGGAGAGAAAAGAAAAAAAGGGGAGAGAAAGAAAAAAAGGGGAAAAAAAGGGGGGGGGAGAGGAGAAGGGGCATGTATGGGTATAATGAATGTGTAGCTGGAACTGCTGTTATTGGATGAACTCCCTGTAATAGCAATGTGTTATGCATACCTAGTGAGATGAGGAATAGGGAAATGAAAAAACTCAATGGACTATGGTGAACACGGAAACATGTTGAAACTGAAGTGACAATGAAAATAGGAAGAGAATTTTTTGTATTATTGAAGGATGTTTATAGTAGTGGAATAATGGTGATAAACTAATAATTAAATAATAGAAAATTATATATAGGTATTATTATTGAAAAAAATCTGAAAATGAATTAATACTTATAATATTGGGGTGATGCTGATGTTCTTGCAGAACTGCTATATTGTAAAAAGGGGGTTGGGGTGTGCTATGATAGGAGACCATACTGGTAAGTTATTTTGTGTGAAAAATAAGAAGAGTATGTCCTAGTTGGACTTGGGAGTTGAACATGGTATGTTGGCGGCCAATGTTACATCAAATGGAAAATGCTACGGGGTAGGAGGGGAAGGGGGGGGGGGTTGGGGGCGGGGGGGGGAATGGTAAGGGAGAGGAGGACAGATGAAATATTGCTGAAGTTCCTGCTTCAAAGTACAAATTGGGTTAAAATGACAAACTGGAATGTTGGGAGTTAGAGCATCCTGGTAGGACTTGGAGGACTAGGAGAGCGGTCAGATGAGGCTGCTCGTCTCTATTTCCTCGTTGAGTCCTCCAGGAGTCAAGGTATCCAAAGTATATATCCAGTAAGTTTCCCTCTGGCTGAGACGTTTAAAACGCTCTGCCAGTGGGAACGTACTGGGAACTGACTCAATGATCCAAACCTTTAGACCAGATGACGAATGATTATGTTTGCGTAGGAAGTGGAGGGGAACACTGTGATGGTCATCTCCTGCCTCTACTAGGCGGCGATGCTCACCAAACCTCTTTCTCAAAGTGCGTATGGTGCGGCCTACGTAGTGTAACCCACATGGACATGTCAAGCAATAGATGACGAATTCTGTGGAACAGTTATAAAAGTTACTGATCTGATATGTCTGGCCTTTGATGGTGAATTCTTTCTGACCATGATAGACATGACTACATGTGAGGCATAATTTTTTACGGCATTGATACATCCCGATGAGGGGAACAAGACAGAGAGATGTTTTCTTGAGATTTTGTTGACTTTTGAATTTACTGGGTGCTACCAGATTTTTGATGTTTCTGCTCTTCCGGTACGTGAACTTGGGTTTGGAGGTGATAGTGGATTTTAAATGTGGGTCCTGAAGAAGGATCGACCAATGTTTGGTAAGTATGCGTTCCATGGCTTTGTGTTTGGAGTGAAATTGAGTTATAAATCTAACCGGCTGTGATGTGGATTGAATGGTTTCGCTGGTGGATATGGGGGGTTCTGATAGATAAAAATCAAAGGCTTCGTTTATGAGTTTTGATGGGAAAGCCTTATCTAAGAACTTTTGTTTTAAATGGGACCCTTCCGTGATGTAATCGGTTTGTCTGGTGCAGTTTCTGCGTAACCTGCAGAACTGACTTTTGGGAATATTAGCAATCCATCTTGGATGATGGCAACTCTGATGATGCAAAAAGGAGTTGCCAGCTGTCGGCTTATTGTAGTTTTTGGCCAATATTTTACCTTTTTCATGAAAAAGTAGAAGATCTAAAAATGCGAGTTGGAACTGATCATGTTCGGAAGTGAAGGTGAGGCCGTGCTCATTGTTATTACAGTGTTTGATGAAATCAAGGAAGAGGGACTCCGGGCCATCCCAAATGATGATGATGTCATCTATATACCTCCCATAGAACACTATATGGGAGGTAAAGGGATTGTTGAGCCAGATATAGTTGTCCTCCCAGTAGCCCATGGTTAGATTCGCGTAGCTGGGTGCGAAATTCGCACCCATGGCTGTGCCCTTTGTTTGAAGGAAAAAGTCGCCATCGAACTCGAAATAGTTATGGGTCAGGCAGAACTCTGTGGCCTCTAGGATGAACTCTGCCTGACCGGGATTAAGCATGGGATCGGCAGAAAGAAAGCTGGCGATAGCTCTGAGACCTATGTGATGTGGAATTGAGGTATAGAGAGAACTAACATCTAGGGAAGCCCACAAGTATGTGGATTCCCAAGTGTAGTGTTCTAGCTGTTGCATGAGGTGGAATCCGTCTCGGATGTAAGGAGGAAGACTGGTTGCAAGTGGTTGTAGGAACTGATCTATATATTGGGAAATGGAACTGGTAATGCTGTCCATAGCCGCAACTATGGGTCGACCTGGTGGATTTTGGATGCTCTTGTGTATTTTCGGAATGTGATAGAAATACGGGGTGGAAAAGAATGGCCGATTGAAGAAAGCATACTCGTGTTTTGAGATGATGTTGTTATTTTTAGCTCTATCTGTGAGCGTTTTGACTTCTATAACGTAGCTAGACAAAGGGTCGCAGCGCAATTTTCGATATGTACTATCGTCTGACAGAAGACGGCGGGCTTCAGCTAGGTAATCACTGCGATCTTGGACCACAATGCCCCCGCCTTTGTCAGCCGTCTTGATGACTATGTTGTGATTGTCAGTGAGATTTTTGAGGGATAGTTTTTCTTGGGTAGTGAGATTGGAGTGATATGAATGGCTGTCGTGTGTCAATTGGCAAAGTTTTTTGATGTCAGAGAACACCACTTGATAAAAGGTTTGCAAATAGGGTCCCTTTGAATGTGTGGGGTTGAACACGGATTTGGGCCTAAATGTACTATAGTACAGTATAGTACATTTAGGCCCAAATCCGTGTTCAACCCCACACATTCAAAGGGACCCTATTTGCAAACCTTTTATCAAGTGGTGTTCTCTGACATCAAAAAACTTTGCCAATTGACACACGACAGCCATTCATATCACTCCAATCTCACTACCCAAGAAAAACTATCCCTCAAAAATCTCACTGACAATCACAACATAGTCATCAAGACGGCTGACAAAGGCGGGGGCATTGTGGTCCAAGATCGCAGTGATTACCTAGCTGAAGCCCGCCGTCTTCTGTCAGACGATAGTACATATCGAAAATTGTGCTGCGACCCTTTGTCTAGCTACGTTATAGAAGTCAAAACGCTCACAGATAGAGCTAAAAATAACAACATCATCTCAAAACACGAGTATGCTTTCTTCAATCGGCCATTCTTTTCCACCCCGTATTTCTATCACATTCCGAAAATACACAAGAGCATCCAAAATCCACCAGGTCGACCCATAGTTGCGGCTATGGACAGCATTACCAGTTCCATTTCCCAATATATAGATCAGTTCCTACAACCACTTGCAACCAGTCTTCCTTCTTACATCCGAGACGGATTCCACCTCATGCAACAGCTAGAACACTACACTTGGGAATCCACATACTTGTGGGCTTCCCTAGATGTTAGTTCTCTCTATACCTCAATTCCACATCACATAGGTCTCAGAGCTATCGCCAGCTTTCTTTCTGCCGATCCCATGCTTAATCCCGGTCAGGCAGAGTTCATCCTAGAGGCCACAGAGTTCTGCCTGACCCATAACTATTTCGAGTTCGATGGCGACTTTTTCCTTCAAACAAAGGGCACAGCCATGGGTGCGAATTTCGCACCCAGCTACGCGAATCTAACCATGGGCTACTGGGAGGACAACTATATCTGGCTCAACAATCCCTTTACCTCCCATATAGTGTTCTATGGGAGGTATATAGATGACATCATCATCATTTGGGATGGCCCGGAGTCCCTCTTCCTTGATTTCATCAAACACTGTAATAACAATGAGCATGGCCTCACCTTCACTTCCGAACATGATCAGTTCCAACTCGCATTTTTAGATCTTCTACTTTTTCATGAAAAAGGTAAAATATTGGCCAAAAACTACAATAAGCCGACAGCTGGCAACTCCTTTTTTGCATCATTAGAGTTGCCATCATCCAAGATGGATTGCTAATATTCCCAACAGTCAGTTCTGCAGGTTACGCAGAAACTGCACCAGACAAACCGATTACATCACGGAAGGGTCCCATTTAAAACAAAAGTTCTTAGATGAGGCTTTCCCATCAAAACTCATAAACGAAGCCTTTGATTTTTATCTATCAGAACCCCCCATATCCACCAGCGAAACCATTCAATCCACATCACAGCCGGTTAGATTTATAACTCAATTTCACTCCAAACACAAAGCCATGGAACGCATACTTACCAAACATTGGTCGATCCTTCTTCAGGACCCACATTTAAAATCCACTATCACCTCCAAACCCAAGTTCACGTACCGGAAGAGCAGAAACATCAAAAATCTGGTAGCACCCAGTAAATTCAAAAGTCAACAAAATCTCAAGAAAACATCTCTCTGTCTTGTTCCCCTCATCGGGATGTATCAATGCCGTAAAAAATTATGCCTCACATGTAGTCATGTCTATCATGGTCAGAAAGAATTCACCATCAAAGGCCAGACATATCAGATCAGTAACTTTTATAACTGTTCCACAGAATTCGTCATCTATTGCTTGACATGTCCATGTGGGTTACACTACGTAGGCCGCACCATACGCACTTTGAGAAAGAGGTTTGGTGAGCATCGCCGCCTAGTAGAGGCAGGAGATGACCATCACAGTGTTCCCCTCCACTTCCTACGCAAACATAATCATTCGTCATCTGGTCTAAAGGTTTGGATCATTGAGTCAGTTCCCAGTACGTTCCCACTGGCAGAGCGTTTTAAACGTCTCTGCCAGAGGGAAACTTACTGGATATATACTTTGGATACCTTGACTCCTGGAGGACTCGACGAGGAAATAGAGACGAGCAGCCTCATCTGACCGCTCTCCTAGTCCTCCAAGTCCTACCAGGATGCTCTAACTCCCAACATTCCAGTTTGTCATTTTAACCCAATTTGTACTTTGAAGCAGGAACTTCAGCAATATTATTTCATCTGTCCTCCTCTCCCTTACCATTCCCCCCCCCAACCCCCCCCCCCCTTCCCCTCCTACCCCGTAGCATTTTCCATTTGATGTAACATTGGCCGCCAACATACCATGTTCAACTCCCAAGTCCAACTAGGACATACTCTTCTTATTTTTCACACAAAATAACTTACCAGTATGGTCTCCTATCATAGCACACCCCAACCCCCTTTTTACAATATAGCAGTTCTGCAAGAACATCAGCATCACCCCAATATTATAAGTATTAATTCATTTTCAGATTTTTTTCAATAATAATACCTATATATAATTTTCTATTATTTAATTATTAGTTTATCACCATTATTCCACTACTATAAACATCCTTCAATAATACAAAAAATTCTCTTCCTATTTTCATTGTCACTTCAGTTTCAACATGTTTCCGTGTTCACCATAGTCCATTGAGTTTTTTCATTTCCCTATTCCTCATCTCACTAGGTATGCATAACACATTGCTATTACAGGGAGTTCATCCAATAACAGCAGTTCCAGCTACACATTCATTATACCCATACATGCCCCTTCTCCTCTCTCCCCCCCCCCCCCTTTTTTTTTTCTTTCTCTCCCCTTTTTTTCTTTTCTCTCCCCCCTTTATGTGTTAAATAAATAAAAAACCCCCCCTTCTTTTTTTCTCCCCCTTGCTTTCTCATAGATAACATGATT
Source organism: Aquarana catesbeiana (assembly GCF_042186555.1). Classification (NCBI taxonomy): domain Eukaryota; kingdom Metazoa; phylum Chordata; class Amphibia; order Anura; family Ranidae; genus Aquarana; species Aquarana catesbeiana. The sequence goes on along the minus strand of NC_133325.1, from coordinate 575,039,689 downwards.
TCCAAAGTAACATTACATTCCCTTTTTTATTTACAAACACATGCCGCTGTCTTGTACAAAGATCTGACACAGCTGCAGACGCTGACACATTAGCACACAGCGTCCTGAACACAGCCTATGCCTCACGGTGATTGACAGATCTCTCCCCCAATCCCAGCCCATCTTAGACTATAACAAGATTGACCAATCATAGGTCACGTTAGGCCTGAGGAAGGAGCGTAGCTCCGCAAACGCGTCGCCTATTCGTCATCCCTGCCTAGACCCGGAAGTGCCTTTGTTCCCCCAGATCATCACACACAGTGCGTTCCAGCAGCCGGATCTGCCGCCCACACAGCAGCGCAGCCTGTCTCCAAGCAGAACGACATCTGAGGATGTGATCGGATCATACACCTGGCATCACCTGTCCAATACTTACATGCCTGAATGCATGTACCTTTGTGAGTACCTGTTTTTAAGATTTATTAAAAATCCGTTTTAATACTGCACTTAGAGTGGCGCCATTGTTGTTCTTCTTCTACAGTTTCCAGAGGATTGCTTCTTCTTTACCAACAGGGCTGCCTTCTACAACTGCTTTTATTGGACCTTACTTAGTTTCTCCCTTTTCGGACTGTAACAGCTTACAGTTTGCTGTTGTTTTTGATTATTATATAATTTTACCATTCCAGATTGTTATTTATTATAATAGTTGTACAGCTCCTAATCGCCCCATTCATTTTTAACTAATACTATTAGACTCACAACCGTTGCCTGACCATATTGAATATAGCGCTCACACCCACATGTTTTATACTGTTTTGCAAAATGGCCTGGTCAGGAAAGGGGTAAAACCTTCCAGGGCTGAAGTGGTTAAAGCTTTTCTCTTCCTTTTCTTTATGCAATAAAATGTAACTTTTTTAGCATTTTAGGTGGACATTGGTATTTGACACCTATTGCCACCTCTCAGGAAATAAATTGTGATTTAAATGGTTATTGGTTTTGTTACCTGAACATGTATTTGTTTTTTCAGAATGGTATTCCTGTCTGGAGTGAATGGGACTGGATCATATCCCGTTACCATGGCTGCTTATAAAGATTCATCATTTACAGAACCATATCAAAATGATGAAGGTGTGGCTGTTGGATCAATCATCTATGTGGGAATATTTGTGACAGGCGCTGATGGAAATCAACATGTTCTCCGGATAGAGACATGTGTTGCAAGTCCTACAGATAATCGTAGTGATGTAAATGCTTTTTATCTTATAAAAGATGGGTAAGTTTGTATTACTTATGCAACCATAGAGGTGAATGAAAATGTAAAGACCTAGAACTTCACACAGCACAGAATACTAAATACAAAAGAAGACGTTAAAACTAACCTTATGAATATCTTCCTGATTTAGCTGGAATCAGTAAAAGTGACCCAAGTGTCCTAGACCAGTGGATCTCCTCCACTTGTAGAAGCAACATTATACAGAAAATCTTGGTGGAATCTCTATCTACCTACTCTACATTGCAGCTTTAGAAAGATAGTCATTCAAAAAATCGATCATTTTTGCCCTTGACTGCAGAACTGGTTTAGATTGCCAAAAATAAAATGCTTCATGTCCAGATTAGTGCGGTATGGTGCCATCCATTCTGTATAACACCCTAAAGCACTGAGGCAACGGACCTGTATTGTGTTGCCAAAACAAAGCCCGGGTTCAATTTTATGAGTGCTGAGGTGCGTTGACTGCATATGGAAAAAAAATGGGCTGCCTTAATACAGCATGTGTTAGCATGCCTGTGGTAACCAGTGCTGGGTCATCCAGGGTCAAGATGACAAACTGTGACCAATTCTCACCTTACGTGCGCACTCCATCGCCTCCTTCAGCTAGGATCCCGCTCTTAGCTACCACTGCACTTGCCTTAGCAGCCATTTGTAGTTCCCGGTCTGCTAATGAGATTTCATATGGGCCCGGAAGTGCGTTGTGGGACCTGCTGTGTGTTTTCTGACGGTCTCCTTGTGCTGATTATGAATAATGTCAGACCAACAGGAGGTAAAACACAAGCCAAGGGACCGGGTGTGTTGCTAGGATTGTGAAAAACCTGAGGCACCCTGCATACCTCCCAACTTTTTGCGATAGGAACAAGGGACACCTATTAGCAAAAGTATGTATGCATCTAACTAAGGATGAGCTCCGGCGTGTTCGCACAGCCCACGTGCAGAGCCCGCCACGAAGTCGGAACTGCGCTGCGCTAATCACAGGCAGTGAGACATTGTCCCGATGCGCGGCTGCAGAGATCAGGAAATGTCTCACTGCCTGTGATTAGCGAAGCGCAGTGCCGACTTCCTGGCGGGCTCTGCACGTGGGCTGTGCGAACACGCCGGAGCTCATCCTTACATTTAACACATCCCCTGCCACACCCCTCAAAAGATAGTTATAAAAAACAAATGGTTAGTTAAACTAACAAGTGGGGTTTTTTTTTTTTTTTTTTTTAACACCACATTCCTTTTATACTGGCTTTTGAAATTTACCAAATGTAGAAATTTAGAAATTGGATGAATGGTTTAGCACTGGAAAACACTTTTTGAAAGATCTATAGTGTATTTTATATACAATTGTGTAGATCAGACCAAAATGAGGAGGAAAAGGGGACAGAGGGACTTTGTTCCAAATCAGGGACAGTCCCTTGAAATCAGGGACAATTGGGAGCTATGTCTATGGACAGTGACACTAGAAGCAAGGTGTGGTGTAGATAGTGCTTTGCAAGGAACGGATAGTGTGGCCACATTGCACTAACAGAAGGAAGGATTTAAAGGGGTATAGGTAAATAGGGTATAGGTGAACGTCCGAGAAGAAGCTACGCCATCCGCATGGCGAAACGCGTTGACGTCACAACGCAGCCCAGTCTGTGGACGCCACGGGCAAGGTGGTGGATGTGAGACAGTGGAGCACAAACCAGGAGCGGATGATCGGCATGTTAGCCGGGGATCTCCCAATACCATCCATGGGACCTGGATGAACAATTAAAGAGTGTAGCAGCTAACAATGCCGCAATTACCCTGCATGGACCGTCTCCTCACCTAAGACACACTGCAATCAATGCGGGAGTAATGTGGGATTGAACCCCTTGCCGACTTGAGGGTAGCGGAGGACCATAGAGTGCAGTTCCAGGCGAAGATGGCAAAGTACGGTAAAGTACTAACCCACAGGGTACTTGCCAGCACACACATCTATATTGTCTGCCAGTAGCTGCTAGCTCATTAGATAAGTGTGAGTACTGCAATAAGGACGAAGTTACCTATAATCACTGACTCACTTACCTATAGTCTGACAGCGATCTTTAGCATATACATGCAGCGGTGACATTGTCTTAATTATTGGACTGTTTACGCTCAACAATGAATATCTGGGCTAACTGGGGATCTGTGTGATTGATGAACATGATTCATTTTTTGAATAAATGCCATGTAATGAATAATTAGAGTATCTTCTTCAAGGCTTAAATCACTGGACTGATCATTCCTGGATATGAAATATTGTTTTCTGGAATCACTCCTGATCACCTGAAGTAACTTTGCCCCTTCCTCTATAAACATAAGCAGCCCATCAAGTGCAATATTTATTCATCTAGTTATCAGCTTATGCACTCCTTTTCTCTCCCTCACTCCACCTCTATATTGCTTTGAACCACAGCTGACCCAAAATAATTTGTATGACATATTTGTATCATTAACCAATAGGCTAATTGGCAAGGTCCCAGTGGTACAAAGCAATAACGCCCGGACTGGGCTAGCTCCACTTTCTTTTAACATGTTAGTCCTGTCTGTCTTGTGTATGTCCATGGCCAATAATTGTTATTAATTCATGAGGTATACATGCTACAATATTATGTGATTTTTATTTTGGGTATTTCAAATAAAGTTTAATTTTTAAGAAACAATCCTATGTCAATCCTGTTGCCCAGAGTAACCCCTGCTTCAGCCCATCTATAGGGCTTCCCCCTTCCCCTTCGCCTTGTGTTCTATAGGTAAATAGGACCTGAGCCTGTGTGCTGTATACAAGGCACGCTAATAAAGTGCTCCATGATTGTATATTTCTTTTAACCTCCCTGACGGTATTCCCGAGTGTGGCTCTGGGTTAAATTTCAGCACCATTAGCGGTAACCCCGAGCCACACTCGGGATTACATCTCAGGATCCTGATGCAGTGTACTTACCTTGTCCCCAGGATCCTGCAATGTCCCCCCCGCGGTGTCTGCGGACTCTGTCCTCCGCCCCGATGTCCTGTGTGCCAGGCTCCATTCCCTGCGATTGTTGCAACGCATGGGGGCGGAGCCTGGCGGCAAATTCAAAAAAGTGAAAATTCATAACACATACAATTCACTGTAATCGTACAGATTACATTACTGTATGAAGTTATTTCACATCCCTTTCTGTCCCCAGTGCTTTGTCCAGTGCCCTGCATGAAGTTTTATATGATATATACTGTTCTTTCTGCCTGGAAACTGGAGATTGTCCATAGCAACCAAATAGTGTCCCTTTACGTCAAAAGTGGTTCTAGACCAGCTAGAAAACAGCAATAGTAAATTAGAACACTTGCAGAATTAAGTGATAGTGAATCATGGGGAAATTTATTTTATTATTATTATATTATTTTTTTTATAATTACTTATCATTATTTATTATATTATAATTTATGATTTTGTATTTCAAACTGCATCATACCCGGGATATCTACTAGACTCTTGGTGGACAGATTTAAGTGTGTTATTGCTAAGAATTACAGGCCTACAATATAAAACGCCAAATTTCTATGCAAAACAATTGTATCGCTTTGAGACGTAAAAATCGGAAATAATCATACCGCCAGGGAGGTTAAAGTCAAATGTTGCAAACTCTATCAAAGGCAAAGAAATGAAATGGCTCACTAAGATCATTGCTGTTTTAAAAGCAAAGCAAAAATCAAAGCTTAATTATGAAAAGTAATATTTCATTTTCCTATGGCATGCTAAAGCCTGCCAGTTTGGTCAGTAGTGTAACAAAAATATTCTTATATATATTTTTTTTTTTTTTTTTTTTCTTATTTACAGCTGTGTCCAGGGAACTGTTTCCACAACTGTGTTAGATAATGGCAAAGCATTAGAAGCCGGTTTCAGCGTAAGCTCATTTCAGTTTCAAAATCGGGACAATGTAAACCTTTTCTGTGATGTACGTTTGTGTGACGACACCACTGAATCATGTTTTGGGGTAAGTGATAAATACATTTTCTCTGATAAGAAGATGACCAGTGGTAGCTGGTGGAAATTTTTTTTTTTTTTTTTGGGGGAGGGGGGGGGCGTAAACTGTCCTCTTGCTCTCCACGGTGGTGGCTTCCATTTCCTCCCTCCTCCTCAGCGGCCAATCGGGAGTCTTCTCTTTTCGGCCAATCGGAAAACTGGTCTCACACCTGTTTCTGATTGGCCGGATTGAGAGTCAGTGTTTCAACAGTGAATATTCATTCGCTTGTTGTAACACACCTGGGTGGGCTCCGGACGCATGCTCTGCGACCCAAGCCCACCCTATTTTAAAGCCTATTAGAGCCTATGGCTCTAATCAGGTGCTTAAAAAAATCCCCTGCTGCTGCCGGACGCATGAAGAGGGGGTGGCCGCCGCGGCCATGGATAGATTCATGCTATACATGAATTTATCCAATATGCATATAGGGGTGGAGTTCAGAGAGGGGGCAGCGCCCCTAATGGACGGGCCGCCACTGAGGCTGACGTTTGGCAGCAATGAAGCATTACTCAAGGTGCCCATGGGCATTAGATGACAGTCTAGATTGTCTACTGGCTAGGAGCAACATGCATACAGTATGGCTGATGATCATTGTGGGAAACACAGCTATTATTCCCTCCTAAAAAGCCAGTGCTCTGTGTCTGCAGTTTGCCTTCCCACCGGCCATAAATGGTTTGAATCTCAGCCACTATGAATAATTACTGTATGTTCCCAGCAGGGATGGCCCCCGCTCCTCCCCAGCAGAACACAATAACACAACCCGTGGTTGCAGGAGAAAAAATCGTATCATCTATGGCCGGCTTTATAACTGGTTGTCAGATCTTCACTATCTGTGTGTTTGCTTATTACTGTCCATGGCCACCTGAAAGTGATTTTGCCATGAGAGAAGTACGGGGGTTGCCATTGTGCCATTGCTGGCCTCCTTCTGAAAGTTCTAGCTGCCTGGCTATATCTTATTAAGCGGTATTAAAACCAAAACCAAAAATGTAATATATTATAGCTTAACAATCATTAGATGTGGTGGCTGCATTCGTTTCCTTTTTTTAGGCTTTTTTTTCTGTTTTCACATGGTGAATTGGCCAGTAGCACATCTCCTGTATTAGAGTGACCCCCCTCTGGATGAAGGAGCACAGGGGCCCATTTCGACAGCAGCATTGTCAGTCTGGGGGGAGGGGAGTTAGAGGTACTAGCAGTTTTTAATACACTTTGAAGCCAAACTCAAGCTAATATTTTGTCAGCTGTTACAGCAAACAGATTTTTTTTTTTACCTTTTTGGGATAAAGGTTTTGCATGAAAAAATAAAAGCTGATAATTGTAAGCACCCCGACAGTGGTAAATGGTTTGTCTCATCCCTGTAACTGCATCTGTGGGAAAGCTTGTTCTTTTGAAAAACAGACTTACTGGCCAGATCTTCAGATGAAACTGAAAGAAAGCCTAAGAAAACAAAGGCAGACGCCACACCTTAGAACTGGTAAGCTGCAATATAATAAATGTTTGCTTTTGGGTTTAATACTGCTTTAAAGTGGAGTTCCACCCAAAAGTGGTATTTCCGCTTATGCCTCCTCTGCCCCCCCCCCCCCTCTGGTGCCACATTTGGCACCTTTTGGGGGGGGAGCGGGTACCTGTTTTTGACAGGTACATGGTCCCCACTTCCGTCGGACCTCGCCATGACGAGGTAGTCAGAAGTCTGACCCCCTGCTCCTCCCTCCTCCTTCCCCTACTGTCGGGCCAGTAGGAGAGCACAGCACGCTTCGCGCATGTGCAGTAGGACCCGTCCGTGAAGCCAAAAGGGGTTCACTGCTGGTTTCCCTTACTGGCAATGGCAGCGGCAGCACCCAACAGCCAATGGAAACATCAGCTGCGGTGCCGACATTGCTGGATTCCAGGACAGGCAAGTGTCCTAATATTAAAAGTCAGCAGCTACAGTATGTGCAACTGCTGACTTAATTTTTTGAGGGGAAGGCAGAACTCCACTTTAAATACTTTTAAATAAACATACATGCTGTAAATGAGTGTCAAAAAAGTGTCAAAACTTGTTGCAGGTTAGCGACTCAAAAATCATTGAAGCCAAAGCATCAGGATGAGAGCCACTCTGCGGATTTAATACATATGATGTGTCCTAAATTGGCTGGTTACTGGCGAGAGGTGGTGTTTACAATTAATGAGACTTTTAACACACATATCGATTTGGATCCTAAGATGTGCTTACTGGGCTGTTTCGATGAAGTTTTTGCCCATTGAGATATTGATATCAGTTAGTAGATTATTGTTTTATAGCACGAAAGCTAATTGCCCTAAAGTGGATATCTCCGAGTATACCCTCATTTGAGGAATGGCGCCTTCAAGTAAATGACAACCTTCTGAAGGAACAACAAATCTATTGTAATAGGGGAATACCTAATAATTTAATTAAACTGTGGAAACCATGGATATCGGCCCCACGATTGGTCCCATCTTCATTGGCTCATTTTGCTCTCTTGTAGGGAGTTTAAAAATAGCCTGTGATAGTAAGTAGGGTATCAGAAGGAAAATGGGGATGGAGGGCCATACCAGTGGGCAGAAAGGAAGGTACTGTAAAAACCCACCAGCAGTGGTAATTTCTTTTATAGACTTGGATATACAGCCAAGTATATTAGCCAAGGATCGGATTAGTTGCTCAATTTATTTACCCTTTTTTCCTTTTTTTTTTTTTGTGTTGGTTAGTTTTTGTATGTTTGTGTATATGTAGTTAATATTTGTAGATGTGCATATGCTAATTATGATGTATAGATGATATATGCATGGAAAAAAAAAGAAAAATTTCAGAACTTGCCTTGGACTGACCATATATATGGTTTTAGAAATAAGGAAATTAAGTATTAGCTTTTCCAACAAGAATGTATTTTGGTCTGTAAATGATTAAATTCTATAATAAAGAAATATAATGGGAGGATGAGAGCCAGGGGACTAGCATTCTCAAATGGAAATATTTGCAATAGCAGCATTATAATCTTTCATGAAAGATTTTTTTTTTTAAAGTACAGTACTCTCATAGTTATAACCTAAAGCCCCACTCCGGGCTGATGTTAAATTTACCCACGCACTGCATGGGTTAAATGCTAATTTGACTACTTTGAATACTTACCTTATTCTTCGCTCCCACAAGCTTCCTTCCATCCAAAGCTGCTTCACTTTGCTGCCTGGGCAGTTGCAACTTTCTGATGTGATCACGTATAATGCAGAACCAGCAGTCCTGCACTGTATGGGAGGAAGACGAAGGCCTGCCCACATTTGGGAGTGTCAGACAACGGAAGAAAGCACTGGTTGCCAGGGAGAGAGGAATAAAGTATTTGTACTCCCCCCCCCAACCCCCAGGCCAAATGAGCATTTAACCATAAAACTCTTGGGGGACCCTGCATGGGTACATTTTGCACAAAGCAGCCCAATCCTCCTCCTCTTATGTCCCCTGCTGGTTCTCCTGGCTCCTCCCCTACACTGAGTACCTCCACAGCAAGCCGCTTGCAATGGGGGTACTCATGAGTCTGGCTTGAATCCACCCCTGCTCCCTCCTCATTGGCTTTGATTGACAGCAGTAGGAGCCAACGCCTCCTGCTGCTGTATCTGAGCCAATGAGGAGTGAGAGCCTCGGCTCTCATGCACATCGCTGGATCGAGATCAGGCTCAGGTATGCATTTAGGGGGCTGCGGGAGGAGCTGCATGCAGAAGGTTATAATCAGTGCCAGGACAAGGTCATTTGGTGCCCAGGGCGAAGATGGCAAACTGCCCCCCCCCCCCCCCCCCCCCCAATTATTGTCACTGTTCAGACTATCTGTGATTCTCTGGGGATTTCCACAGGTATTCTTGCCCAGCTCTCATTTCTTTACAAATCCTCCCAGATCTCCTCTCTGCACACATTCCCTCCAGCTCTCCTTTCTGTACAAATCCCCCCAGATCTCCTCTCTGCACACATCCCTCCAGCTCTCCTTTCTGTTCAAATCCCTACAGATCTCCTCTCTGCACACATTCCCTCCAGCTCTCCTCTCTGTACAAATCCCCCCAGATCCCTCTCTGCACACACCCCTCCAGCTCTCTTTTCTGTACAAATCCCCCCAGCTCTCCTCTCTGCACACATCCCTCCAGCTCTTTCTTTACAAATCCCCCCCCAGATCCCTCTCTGCACACATCCCTCCAGCTCTCTTTTCTGTACAAATCCCCCCCAGATCTCCTCTCTGCACACATCCCTCCAGCTCTCCTTTCTGTACAACTCCCCCCAGATTCTCCTCTCTGCACACATTCCCTCCAGCTCTCCTTTCTTTACAAATCCCCCCAGATCTCCTCTCTGCACACATCCCTCCAGCTCTCCTTTCTGTACAAATCCCCCCAGATCTCCTCTCTGCACACATCCCTCCAGCTCTCCTTTCATTACAAATCCCCCCAGATCTCCTCTCTGCACACATCCCTCCAGCTCTCCTTTCTCTACAAATCCCCCCAGATCCCTCTCTGCACACATCCCTCCAGCTCTCCTTTCTGTACAAATCCCCCCAGATCTCCTCTCTGCACACATCCCTCCAGCTCTCCTTTCATTACAAATCCCCCCAGATCTCCTCTCTGCACACATCCCTCCAGCTCTCCTTTCATTACAAATCCCCCCAGATCTCCTCTCTGCACACATCCCTCCAGCTCTCCTTTCTCTACAAAACCCCCAGATCCCTCTCTGCACACATCCCTCCAGCTCTCCTTTCTGTACAAATCCCCCCCAGATCCCTCTCTGCACACATCCCTCCAGATCTCCTCTCTGCACCCATCCCTCCAGCTCTCCTTTCATTACAAATCCCCCCAGATCTACTCTCTGCACACATACCTCCAGCTCTCCTTTCTGTACAAATCTCCCCCAGATCTACTCTCTGCACACATCCCTCCAGCTCTCCTTTCTCTACAAATTCCCCCAGATCTCCTCTCTGCACACATCCCTCCAGCTCTCCTTTCTGTACAAATCCCCACAGATCCCTCTCTGCATACATCCCTCCAGCTCTCCTTTCTGTACAAATCCCCCCCCAGATCCCTCTCTGCACACATCCCTCCAGCTCCCCTCTCTGTACAAATCCCCACAGATCCCTCTCTGCACACATTCCCTCCAGCTCTCCTTTCTGTACAAGTCTCCCAGATCTCCTCTCTGCACACATTCCCTTCAGCTCTCCTTTCTTTACAAATACCCCCAGATCTCCTCTCTGCACACATCCCTCCAGCTCTCCTTTCTGTACAAATCCCCCCAGATCTCCTCTCTGCACACATCCCTCCAGCTCTCCTTTCTGTACAAATCTCCCCCGATCCCTCTCTGCACACATCCCTCCAGCTCTCCTTTCTGTACAGATCCCTCTCTGCACACATCCCTCCAGCTCTCCTTTTCTGTACAAATCCACCCAGATCTCCTCTCTGCACACATCCCCCCAGCTCTCCTTTCTGTACAAATCCCCCCATATCTCCTCTCTGCACACATCCCTCCAGCTCTCCTTTCTGTACAAATGCCCCCAGATCCATCTCTGCACACATCCCTCCGGCTCTCCTTTCTGTACAAATCCCCCAGATCCCTCTCCGTACACATCTCTCCAGCTCTCCTTTCTGTACAAAATCCCCCCAGATATCCTCTCTGCACACATCCCTCCAGCTCTTCTTTCTTTACAAATCCCCCCAGATCTCCTCTCTGCACACATCCCTCCAGCTCTCCTTTCTGTACAAATCCCCCCAGATCTCCTCTCTGCACACATCTCTCCAGCTCTTCTTTCTGTACAAATCCCCCCAGATCTCCTCTCTGCACACATCCCTCCAGCTCTCCTTTCTGTACAAATCCCCCCAGATCCCTCTCTGCACACATCCCTCCAGCTCTCCTTTCTGTACAAACCCCCCCAGATCCCTCTCTGCACACATTCCCTCCAGCTCTCCTTTCTGTACAAATCCCCCCAGATTCTCCTCTCTGCACACATTCCCTCCAGCTCTCCTTTCTTTACAAATCCCCCCAGCTCTCCTTTCTGTACAAATCCCCCCCAGATCTCCTCTCTGCACACATCCCTCCAGCTCTCCTTTCTGTACAAATCCCCCAGATCCCTCTCTGCACACATCCCTCCAGCTCTCATTTCTGTACAAATCCCCCCAGATTCCTCTCTGCACACATCCCTCCAGCTCTCCTTTCTGTACAAATCCCCCCCAGATCTCCTCTCTGCACACATCCCTCCAGCTCTCCTTTCTGTACAAATCCCCCCCAGATCCCTCTCTGCACACATCCCTCCAGCTCTTCTTTCTTTACAAATCCCCCCAGATCTCCTCTCTGCACACATCCCTCCAGCTCTCCTTTCTGTACAAATCCCCCCAGATCTCCTCTCTGCACACATCTCTCCAGCTCTTCTTTCTGTACAAATCCCCCCAGATCTCCTCTCTGCACACATCCCTCCAGCATTCCTTTCTGTACAAATCCCCCCAGATCCCTCTCTGCACACATCCCTCCAGCTCTCCTTTCTGTACAAACCCCCCCAGATCCCTCTCTGCACACATTCCCTCCAGCTCTCCTTTCTGTACAAATCCCCCCAGATTCTCCTCTCTGCACACATTCCCTCCAGCTCTCCTTTCTTTACAAATCCCCCCAGCTCTCCTTTCTGTACAAATCCCCCCCAGATCTCCTCTCTGCACACATCCCTCCAGCTCTCCTTTCTGTACAAATCCCCCAGATCCCTCTCTGCACACATCCCTCCAGCTCTCATTTCTGTACAAATCCCCCCAGATTCCTCTCTGCACACATCCCTCCAGCTCTCCTTTCTGTACAAATCCCCCCCAGATCTCCTCTCTGCACACATCCCTTCAGCTCTCCTTTCTGTACAAATCCCCCCAGATCTCCTCTCTGCACACATCCCTCCAGTTCTCCTTTCTCTACAAATCCCCCCAGATCCCTCTCTGCACACATCCCTCCAGCTCTCCTTTCTCTACAAATGCCCCCAGATCTCCTCTCTGCTAACCCCCCTCTTTCACTGTTCCCTCTGCACAAATTGCTACCCGCTCTTCTCTCAGCAGATATTCCCCCATCCCCCCACACCTTTACAGTGCACTCCTGTCCTCTCTGCTCAACTTCAGTCTTTGGCAATCCCTCACCTCTTCCGACAGCCACCAGTCTCTATGGTATGTGCAGGGTTTTTTTTTTTTTTTTTTTATTCAGAGTACAGAGAGTTCCACCTGCTGTAGCACAGAGCCAATGAGGAGTTTCAGAGCTCCTCGGCTCCGTGCTGCAATGTCTCAGTAGCAGCAGCAAGCGGGGACAAGCTGCCTCTGGAGTCACTGCAGCTGTAGCTTACAGTGCTGGTGGTAGAAGCGTGCACAAGGGCTCGAGGGCAGCAGCAGTGAGTGCCCAGAGCTAACACAGAAAAGCCAGTAGAGGAAGTGAGCTCTGAAGAAAACTTCCTTTACTGGCTTTGTGTTACCTGACAGGTCGGATAGGAGAGGGCTGGCGATACACTTGTTTCTGAACTGCTGGTTCCTCCTCCCGCAGCTTCGGCAGCAGCTCTCTGCTCTCCTCCTATACCGCCTCCGGCCGTGAGTGACGTCACGCCGACGGGACTACAAAGCTCCTTCATAGGAGGAGTGAAGGGGCAGCTCTGACAGGTATAGCTGGTGCGGACTGTGTAGGCTTGTGCCAGGTGCAGGAGCGCACTTGGCACATTACAGCAGTAAGGTACAGACGATTACAGTACAGCTAGGGGCGCCAGCTAGTGTGTACTGTGAAGCACACTGCCAGCACTTCACCTGCGCCCCCCTCCCTCCCACAAATTGTACCACCCAGGGCATCCGCCCCTTCCGCCCCTGCCTTGTTCCAGCCCTGGTTATAATGCAGTAAGGTAAAAAAACTTCGGACTTTACAACCAGTTTAACAGCAGCCTGGAGTTGGGCTTTAAAGGAGAAGTCCAGCCTGAGCTTGTTTGGCTTGGCTTCTCCAATGGGTCACGGGAGTGCAATTCGTTTTGCACTCCTGTGACCCGTTTTCAGCAGCTCTCTGCTGACATTAAACAGATCATCCCAACTCTGGGAGTCTGGATCCACCAGATGCCTGGACTGATAGCCGTCTTAGCCTCTCGGTGAGCCGCTGAGAGCCTGGGACTGCCCCTCCACAGGTTAGTGCTCCAGTGGGCATTGAGGAGCAGAGCAGGAGAGCTGCTGACTGACAGGCAGCAGCTCTCAGCTCGGATCTGTGAGAACAGCGCCATCTGCGATGTTCGATCGCTCAGTTCTTAGTGAAGAGGCACCGGGGGACAGATACAGCATCGGACCGATGCTGCATCCACCTAGGTAAGTATGAATCTGAAAAAAAATAAAAACCCATACTTCTCTTTGAACTCTAAAAGCTTCTTTTCTTCTTCTTATGCTACTAGACATTCTCTACATACCTCAGATTATCAGGTCACCTAGATTTGGAGCCATGGCCTATGTTGGGTAGTGCTGTGGTCCTTCTTCAAGCTGGCTGGGAAATATGCATGTGCAACCGTATCTTCATAGGATTTATGGAGAAACCATTTATTTGGGAGCCTGCAGGGCATTTCATTTACCATTAGGGCCTACGGAAAAAAGTAAGCATTCATATTATTAAGATCCTTTTATTGCTTGGGCAAATAAGAGTAAAATGTGACCTGACACAACCAGTAATGGCACGCCTCCATTCCTATGTATTTGTAAAAAAAAAGAGAGGAAAGAAGTGGGACTTTGAATGAGGCGTATCATTGCGAATGATGACGTATAGAGTATGTATATAAGATTGTAACATTTATTTTTAACACAATCACATTAGACATTCCATGATCTAAAAAACATGTTAATCAATTGGTAATAGTATAAATGTAATCAATGAGACTTAAATATTGACTGCAATAATGTAGTGTATAATACAAATAATCGAAAAACATGATTGGTTGCTGGTTCGAATCACAACCACAAAACTACCTGCCTGGAGTTTGCATGTTCTCCCTGTGCCTGCGTGGGTTTCCTCAGGGTACTCCGGTTTCCTCCCACACTCCAAAGACATGCTGGTAGGTTAATTGGATCCTGTCTAAATTGTCCCTAGTATGTATGAATGTGAGTTAGGGACCTTAGATTGTAAGTTCCTTGAGGGTAGGGACTGATATGAATGTACAATGTATATGTAAAGCGCTGCGTAAATTGACGGCGCTATATAAGTACCTGAAATAAATAAATAAATTGGTATAATGCAAAATATCTAATACAGATCATCGTATAAACATGATTGACAAGATAAATTCATTAATTACTCATACATAAAATATATAGGCAAATACACAATAAAAATACATAATTAAACCAGACTTGTCTTGGCACCATTAGTTTAAAACTCTACACGTTTCGTGGCTGTCAGCCACTCATCAGGAGTATGATGCAAGATTGCACTTCAAAAATAAGTAGATAAAATATCTATTAGTATTTAATGGCCTCTAGGGGAAGAAATTCTCGAGAAAAAGCAACTCATCTTACTTACAAATCAGCTCCCAGGCTATGCCCAATTTCTAAATGGGAAATAACGGGGGGGCCTCAGATAAATGTCTGACCCGGGGTTGACGCAGGAAAAAGCAGCTGAAAGGCAGGCCAGGTCGGCTTGCGACACATTCTCTGTGTGTGATGTATGTGCATTATTCATACACACTGTTCTGCAAAAATGGAGAGCGAGAGAGACCCTTAAATTTTTCACTCTTTGTTTATATTGCAGCCATTTGCTAAAATCATTTAATTGTTGACATTTTTGCAGATTTATTAAAAAAGAAAAACTAAAATATCAATGGTCCTACGTATTCAGACCCTTTGCAGTGACACTTATATATTTAACTCAGATGCTGTCCATTTCTTCTGATCATCCTTGAGATGGTTCTACACCTTCATTTGAGTCCAGCTGTGTTTGATTATACTGATTGGACTTGATTAGGAAAGCCACACACCTGTCTATATAAGACCTTACAGCTCAGTAGTGCATGTCAGAGCATGTCAGAGCAAATGAGAATCATGGAGGTCAAAGGAACTGCCTGAAGAGCTCGGAGACAGAATTGTGGCAAGCCACAGATCTGGCCAGGGTTACAAAAAAATTTCTGCTGCACGTAAGGTTCCTAAGAGCACAGTGGCCTCCATAATCCTTAAATGGAAGACTTTGGGACGACCAGAACCCTTCCTAAAGCTGGCTGTCCAGCCAAACTGGAGTGAAAAATATATGCAGCGCTAGCGACTAATTTTATAGTGAAAAAAATATATATTGTGCGATGCCGCTGCTGTAAAAAAGTACTAGTACTTGATATATGAAACAAAATAAATACAGCGCTGACTATATGAATAGACAAATAATGTGCAATAGCATTAGAACCATATAAAATTGATGCAAGTGCTAATCATTGTAAATGCCAAAAAAATGTGAAGAAAATAAGTGAAATCAAAGTAAATATGGCGCTGGCTATGTGGAAAAAAACTCTGTGCAATGATATCAAGATCATATAAAATTGATACCTATTATTAAGGAGATACACAATATAGGTAACATGAGAAATAAACCATGTGTTTTGACAAAAACAATCCCAATAATCAATACTGAAAGCAATCCTTCAGCCTATGATGAACAGTCTGTCACCTGATATGTTGATATTTGATGGAGACAAGAGAGATGACTCTGGATCATAGTTCCTACGATGTGTGCTTCAGGTTGCAGGATTTTCATAATCACCCATGTAAAATGTAAAGAAAAAACACTATGGTGAAGTACTGTGGAGACAGGATATCAATTGTGCATAACAGCGCTACTCACAAGAAACAAGTGGTGAACAGGCATTCAGAGAAACTTCCGCGTTCGCCGCTGTAAGCGTGCATTCCACAGGGACTGGAAGCAGCGTCACTGGTTTAGATTTGAGACGTGAGCCGGATATTACGTCGACACGTTTCGCCCCTCCTCCAGGGCGTCATCAAAGACAGAACATCCAGCGCACAGATGGTCTAATATATAGTAAAGGTAAACTCCTCCCTAAAGGAGGAAAAAAGAAGTGACAGCCAATTAAGGCTGATGGGTGTAATCACCCACTTTTCCTGATTCATCATGTCCTGTTAAACCAACAATCTTTATTGGTAAAATGACTTGAACACAACATTCAGGTCGTATTATAAAAACATTGACATATGTTGATAAAAAATATAAAATATAAAATATATATTTACTTATTAGCAGATAGGTCTCTGATTAAAGTTATTTGCCTCAAATGTAAATTAAAAGATATAATATCATTATGAACATAAGAAGACCTATCAGAACGGAATGGGTCATACCATATCATTCCTAATACTGACTGGACTTCAATAAATTTCAAATAAACCATAAAAATGAATAAGCCATAAAAATGAATAAACATAAAAATAAAATAGAAAAATAAAATGAAAAAAATATAAAAATAAAAATAATGAATGAAAATAATAAAAAAATAAATAAAAATAAAAATAAAAAATCAAATCTAAAAAATATAAAATAAAAAATAAAAAAATAAAATAATAAAAAATAAAAATGAGAAAAATCTGAATAAAAAAATATAAAAATGGAAACAGAAATAAGTTATGTAAAACATATAGATGGGAAAGTGACCAGTCGGAAACACCAGGCCCGGCTAGGTCACTTTCTATCTCTACATAAATTCACAGTAAAGGACCAAAGGAAACAATGTAACCAATTATATAGAAGGTAATTAAGATCTACCTATGTCACCAATTGGATAGGAAACAATTGAGATCTAGCTCAATATTGAGGCCATAAGGGTTCAAAGTACGAAGCCTATGGATCCATTGGGTCTCGTTCTGGGAGATGGCTCTCTTGAGATTGGAGCCTCTCCAATGGTCCTCAACTCTATCAATACCACAAAAAGTTAGTAAGCTAGGGTCCCTATTATGAAACAGCCTAAAGTGATTTGAGAGACCGTGATGTTTATATCCTTTTTTAATTCTATTAACATGTTCTCTGAGTCTAACTCCTAACTGTCTAGTGGTTCTACCCACATATTGTAGGTTGCACGGACAGGACAGCAAATATGTAACATGTGTTGTGCTACATGTTATAAACTTTTTAATTTCAAAAGATCTTCCTTCAGAAAAAGACTTAAAGTGAGTGATCTTTTTCTTACGAAATTTTGAAGTCCTACACATCATGCATCTTCCACAGCTGTAAAACCCAGTCCGATCCAAAAAAGTGCACAGCTTTCTAGGTGGGTTAACAACATTGTGTGCCAGTTGCAATCTGAGCGTGAGTGGCTTGCTGTAGATGAATTTCGGCTGGGTGAGTAGGATTTTCTTCAAATCACCATCTTCCAATAATAAAGGCCAATGTTCTTTGATGATTTTTTCAAAATCTCGATACTGTCTGTTGAAGCCAGTCATAAATGCTATCCCATAGTCGTGTTCCCTTTTCACTTTCGGTTTAAATAGATCTTTCCTATCCAACTCACCAACAACTTTTTTGGTTTGTTTTAAATCTTCCAATTTATAACCCTTGGCATGAAATTGTTCCACAATAACATTGGCCTGAAAATTGTAATCCTCCTCCTTACTACAATTTCTTCTGACTCTGAGCATTTGGCTTTTAGGAATGCCCCCCAGCCATCTCGGATGATATCAACTATTTAATGGAATGTACCCATTCCTATCAACCTCTTTGAAATAAGTGCACGTACATAACTTATCACCCTCTTTAAAGATCGTAAGATAGCCTTACTTTCCCAAAAGCTCATGAAAAGGTTGGCTACTGATGGGGCGTACTTGGCCCCCAAAGCCACACCCTTCACTTGTCTAAAATATTCCTTTTCATGCCAAAAAAAATTATGGCTCATCACCAGGTCCAGTGCTTTAAGGAGAAATTCTTGCTGTTTAGGCTTGATGTCAGTACTCCCCAATGCCCATTTAACAGCTGAGAGGGCATCCTTCTGCTGGATGTTGGTATATAGCGAGTTGACATCAATGCTAATGATTATAAATCTAATAAAGTCTATAAATGGCAGGAGGCTGTGGAAGAACCTGTAGTTACGTCTGCTTCTTGTGCAGAACCAGAACGTGTTTTGGACACTATAAAAACTCCAATTCGCAAATATGATGGTTCATATAAGGATTTTGAAAGAGGTAACCAATCAAATAGTGGATATTATGATCCACCAACACCAGCCTATAATGTGTCGACCTACAATCGGTTTGAACCCCTGAATCAGGAGCATCCCTATCCACCCTATAGGGGATCTTACAATCAAAGAGGCTATGATCACAGAGGAGGATTCTATAACCAAAGAGGTCATGACCTTAGAGGAGGTGGTTATGGTGGACAGCCCTGGCCTCCCAATTATCCCAGCTACCATCCGCCACCCAATAGGGGGCGAGGGTGGTACCCCATTAACCAAAGAGGGGATTTTCAGCGGAGGGGCTCTGGGGGACCCCCTATGAGGGGAAGAGGAACAACGACCCCCCGAGGATGAGGGAAGGGCCAGAATACATTGGATGATTGGCGACCATGGTATCCCACAACAGCTCAATGGCAGGAAAACAAAGAAAGAAAAGAAGAACGAGAGGGTGCAGAGGAGGGCAAAGGAAAACGCAAAAGAGAAACTTAATGGAAGGAATTTTCAATCTTAGCGATGACACTTTCTCGCAGGATGAACTCCAAGATTTTAGACCTAGGTCTCAAATTTGCCTTAGATAGGAATTTAAATAAATGTGATGTTTTTTTTTTTTTGATTTTCAGAAGTTTATTAGAGAAATTAATATTAAAGTTATTTTCCAACTGTAACCCTCCTAGGAATCCGGATGTAGAGGAGTATTCACATACTTCTCTAAAAAATTATTCTATTTTCAATCCTAAAATTGCTAACAATCATTTTGTGGGTGTCTTCAAGTCTTTGGTTGAGCAAGATTTGGATAGACTTGCTGTGCAACCAAGTAGATGTAATAGAGATCTAGAGAAGGGTTTGGAGACACTAGAAAAGAACAAAAATATAGTAATTAGATCAGCTGATAAGGGGGGGGGGGGGGGGTAGTGATACTCAATAAAACAGATTACTTGGAAGAACTAAATAGATTGATTAGTGACCAGGAAACATATGAAAAATTAAAGGGTAACCCTACAAAGAAATGTAAAGCTAAATTGAAAGATCTGATTAAAACAGCAAAGGAAGAAGGAATTCTTAAGAAGCCAGATATCTTGTTCCGGAAGCTCCATGGATATCCGTGATATATCAGTTACCAAAAATACATAAGAATTCAACAAAATCACTGGGTCGACCCATAGTTAGTGGAATCGGATCATTGTTCTCCAGGCTTGGGGAATATTTAGATTATTTTTTACAACCACTCACCAGGAAATATCCTTATCTCAAAGACAGTAAGGATTTGATCAAACTTATTAGTCCAATGACTGTGGATGATAATTGCTTATTGGCAAGTATTGATGTCAACTCGCTATATACCAACATCCAGCAGAAGGATGCCCTCTCAGCTGTTAAATGGGCATTGGGGAGTACTGACATCAAGCCTAAACAGCAAGAATTTCTCCTTTAAAGCACTGGACCTGGTGATGAGCCATAATTTTTTTTTTTGGCATGAAAAGGAATATTTTAGACAAGTGAAGGGTGTGGCTTTGGGGGCCAAGTACGCCCCATCAGTAGCCAACCTTTTCATGAGCTTTTGGGAAAGTCAAGCTATCTATCAAATCAATATACCTGAGCTCAGACTCTATAAAAGATATATAGACGATATTTTAATAATTTGGGCAGGATCACCAGAATCTTTTTTTTTTTGAGTAAAATTAGTGCCATTCCTTTTAACATCTCCTTCTCTGAAAGCTTCAGTTAAAGAGATACATTTTTTGGATCTTACGATCTTTAAAGAGGGTGATAAGTTATGTAAGCGCACTTATTTCAAAGAGGTTGATAGGAATGGGTACATTCCATTAAATAGTTGTCATCATCCGAGATGGCTGGGGGGCATTCCTAAAAGCCAAATGCTCAGAGTCAGAAGAAATTGTAGTAAGGAGGAGGATTACAATTTTCAGGCCAACGTTATTGTGGAACGATTTCATGCCAAGGGTTATAAATTGGAAGATTTAAAACAAACCAAAAAAGTTGTTGGTGAGTTGGATAGGAAAGATCTATTTAAACCGAAAGTGAAAAGGGAACACGACTATGGGATAGCATTTATGACTGGCTTCAACAGACAGTATCGAGATTTTGAAAAAATCATCAAAGAACATTGGCCTTTATTATTGGAAGATGGTGATTTGAAGAAAATCCTACCCACCCAGCCGAAATTCATCTACACCAAGCCACCCACGCTCAGATTGCAACTGGCACACAATGTTGTTAATCCACCTAGAAAGCTGTGCACTTTTTTGGATCGGACTGGGTTTTACAGCTGTGGAAGATGCATGATGTGTAGGACTTCAAAATTTCGTAAGAAAAAGATCACTCACTTTAAGTCTTTTTCTGAAGGAAGATCTTTTGAAATTAAAAAGTTTATAACATGTAGCACAACACATGTTACATATTTGCTGTCCTGTCCGTGCAACCTACAATATGTGGGTAGAACCACTAGACAGTTAGGGGTTAGACTCAGAGAACATGTTAATAGAATTAAAAAAGATATAAACATCACGGTCTCTCAAATCACTTTAGGCTGTTTCATAATAGGGACCCTAGCTTACTAACTTTTTGTGGTATTGATAGTTGAGGACCATTGGAGAGGCTCCAATCTCAAGAGAGCTATCTCCCAGAACGAGACCCAATGGATCCATAGGCTTCGTACTTTGAACCCTTATGGCCTCAATATCGAGCTAGATCTCAATTGTTTCCTATCCAATTGGTGACATAGGTAGATCTTAATTACCTTCTATATAATTGGTTACATTGTTTCCTTTGGTCCTTTACTGTGAATTTATGTAGAGATAGAAAGTGACCTAGCCGGGCCTGGTGTTTCCGACTGGTCACTTTCCCATCTATATGTTTTACATAACTTATTTCTGTTTCCATTTTTATATCTTTTTATTCAGATTTTTTTCATTTTTATTTTTTATTTATTTTATATTTTTTATATTTGATTTTATTTTTTATTTTATTTTATTTTTCTATTTTATTTTTATTTTTATGTTTATTCATTTTTATGGTTCATTTGAAATTTATTGACGTCCAGTCAGTATTAGGAATGATATGGTATGACCCGTTCCATTCTGATAGGTCTTCTTATGTTCATAATGATATTATATCTTTGAATTTACATTTGAGGCAAATAACATTAATCGGAGACCTATCTGCTAATAAGTAAATATATATTTTATATTTTATATTTTTTATCAACATATGTCAATGTTTTTATAATACGACCTGAATGTTGTGTTCAAGTCATTTTACCAATAAAGATTGTTGGTTTAACAGGACATGATGAATCAGGAAAAGTGGGTGATTACACCCATCAGCCTTAATTGGTTGTCACTTCTTTTTTCCTCCTTTAGGGAGGAGTTTACCTTTACTATATATTACACCATCTGTGGGCTGGATGTTCTGTCTTTGATGACGCCCTGGAGGAGGGGCGTAACGCGTCGACGTAATATCCGGCTCACGTCTCAAATCTAAACCAGTGACGCTGCTTCCAGTCCCTGTGGAATGCACGCTTACAGCGGCAAAAGCGGAAGTTTCTCTGAATGCCTGTTCACCACTTGTTTCTTGTGAGTAGCGCTGTTATGCGCAATTGATATCCTGTCTCCACAGTACTTCACCATAGTGTTTTTTCTTTACATTTTACATGGGTGATTATGAAAATCCTGCAACCTGAAGCACACATCGTAGGAACTATGATCCAGAGTCATCTCTCTTGTCTCCATCAAATATCAACATATCAGGTGACAGACTGTTCATCATAGGCTGAAGGGATGCTTTCAGTATTGATTATTGGGATTGTTTTTGTCAACACACATGGTTTATTTCTCATGGTACCTATATTGTGTATCTCCTTAATAATAGGTATCAATTTTATATGATCTTGATATCATTGCACAGAGTTTTTTTTCCACATATTTACTTTGATTTCACTTATTTTCTTCACATTTTTTTGGCATTTACAATGATTAGCACTTGCATCAATTTTATATGGTTCTAATGCTATTGCACATTATTTGTCTATTCATATAGCCAGCGCTGTATTTATTTTGGTCCAGCCAAACTGAGCTATCGGGGGAGAAGAGCCTTGGTGAGAGAGGTAAAGAAGAACCCAAAGATCACTGTGGCTGAGCTCCAGAGATGCAGTCGGGAGATGGGAGAAAGTTGTAGAAAGTCAACCATCACTGCAGCCCACCACCAGTCGGGGCTCTATGGCAGAGGGCCCGACGGAAGCCTCTCCTCAGTGCAAGACACATGAAAGCCTGCATGAAGTTTGCTAAAAAACACCTGAAGGACTCCAAGATGGTGAGAAATAAGATTCTTTGGTCTGATGAGACCAAGATAGAACTTTTTGGCCTTAATTCTAAGCGGTATGTGTGGAGAAAACCAGGCACTGCTCGTCACCTGTCCAGTACAGTCCCAACAGTGAAGCATGGTGGTGGCAGCATCATGCTGTGGGGGTTTTTTTTCAGCTGCAGGGACAGGACGACTGGTTGCAATCGAGGGAAAGATGAATGCGGCCGAGTACAGGGATATCCTGGATGAAAACCTTCTCCAGAGCGCTCAGGACCTCAGACTGGGCCGAAGGTTTACCTTCCACCAAGACAATGACCCTAAGCACACAGCTAAAATAATGGAGTGGCTTCACAACAATTCCGTGACTGTTCTTGAATGGCCCAGCCAGAGCCCTGACTTAAACCCAATTGAACATCTCTGGAGACATCTCTGGAGAGACCTAAAAATGGCTGTCCACCAACGTTTACCATCCAACCTGACAGAACTGGAGAGGATCTGCAAGGAGGAATGGCAGAGGATCCCCAAATCCAGGTGTGAAAAACTTGTTGCATCTTTCCCAAAAAGACTCATGGCAAAAGGGTACTTCTACTAAAAACTGAGCAAAGGGAGAGGGAGAGAGAGAATATTTCTATGCAGCTGACAGTCAGAGTTTCATCCCATTGATGGGACAAGAACCTTATTCTTCTAGTTTGTATAACCATACAGCATTTTATAATGACCTATGATGTGTGGCATACAGTAGCAATTAAGTACAGCATATAGGTGTACAGTGTAAAATACATCTATTGTTGTGATGTTTAAGAGTCACAGCTGCAGTGTAATTTTGCCTACAGGAATGCAAAACAGAAAATGCCGTGTGCACACACGTATGGATGTATTTTCCAATCTTAAAATTTTAGGTTTGAAAATCATGCCTATATGCATGTGTGAATAGATGCTGCTGGCAATTACATATGCTATAATAAAAATCTAGAAGCTCATCATGATTTGCTATTTACAATTAAAATATCAGACATGTAAACCAGTCTAACAGCTTATGATTTTTTTTTTGCTTGTTCTTCACAGTGCACCCGTGCTAAATCCTTCAACACAGCTACTAATGAAGTCAAGATAGGCCTAACCCTTGGTGGTATGTCACAATAACTATCATTTACATATGCACAGAAATGTGTTTTATTTGTCATAATATTATCATAAGACAATCTTATGTCATTGGTCGTAATTTATTCCTATTTTTTATATTCCCTGCACATATATATGTGTGTTTGTCAGCAAGATTGAAAATAATAAATAATGAGTTCTTATTAGGAACTCTATTAACTTTGCTTCAACTATCAGAATAAGAAGAAAAAGATTTGAATATGTTTAAGCCTGTAGAAAATAAATCCACTTAAGCCGTACATAGACCATGTATGGGCAGGTTGAATGTAACCAAGTTGATCGATCAATCATATTGGGTACAAAAAATCTGTCGGATTTGACATGCAATTATTGCTAGCGGCTATTATGGCCACTAACAGTAATCGCTGTGCTCTCCTGGTGGGGACGACTCCCCCCCCAACTGGAGAACCAAATGGCTCCATGGTAGGGGAATCGAGCAATATTTTTTCCGGCCACCCATGGTTGCAGGAAAGAAAATTGCTCCAACTTTGGCCAGTCTAGTGCATGCAGTGCTTTTTTTGCAATCCCACGCGATTTCATCTAATTCAAATTAATGGACTGAAAATCACACTGAACTGAGCTGCACAGGTATGCAGTCTGCGTTCCTGTGCGATTCAGATGTGAAACCGTTCTAAATAAGAATGTTTTGCTTTTGATGACATAAACCTATGCTTTGTGGATACACCCAATTATGTGGCAAGGGTGGTAACCAAGTATATTGAGGACTTTTCTACAGTGCTGTAGGCCACTTGCAGGAGTATTCACATCCTAAACAGATGTTCCCTTTTTATAATAATACAATTGTTATTCTGCTTACATTTAAAGTTGTTCTAAAGGCTAACAGTTTTTAACCTTAATGCATTTCCTACATTAACAACTTAAGGACCGAAAGGATTTGTCCCCTTAATGATCAGGCCATTTTTTGCAATATGGCATTGCGTCGCTTTAATTGACAACTGCACGGTCGTGCGATGTTGTATCCAAACAAAATTGACTTCCTTTTTTTTAACCACAAATAGAGCTTTCTTTTGGTGGTATTTGATCACCTCTGCTATTTTTATTTTTGCTCTATAAATGGAAAAAGAGTGACAATTTTGAAAAAAAATTTTTTTTATTTTTTGCTATAATATCCAAAAAGAAAAAAAAAATCTTCATCAGTTTAGGCCAATATGTATTCTTCTACATATTTTTGGTAAGAAAAATGGCAATAAGCGTATATTGATTGGTTTAAAAGTTATAGCGTCTACAAAATAGGGGATAGATTTATGACATTTATTTTTTACTAGTAATGGCGGCGATCTGCGATTTTTAGCAGGACTGCGACATTGTGGCAGACAGATCAGACACTTTTTTGGAACCATTGACATTTATACAGTGATCAGAGCTAAAAAGAGCCACTGATTACTGTAGAAATGTCACTGGCAGGCAAGGGGTTAACACTAGGGGGCGATCAAGGGGTTAAGTGCTCCCTAGGGAGGTGTTTCTAACTGTGGGGCAGTGTACTGACTAGAGGAGAGATCACTAGGAACAGCAGAGCTCTCTCTACTTCCCTATCAGAACGGGGATCTGTTTTTTTACATACACAGATCCCTGTTCTGGTTCTCTGTGGCCGACTTACACCTACGGTGATTCGCCCAGGGGAGCCAACCTGCCACAGTATAATGCGGTTAAAGCAGAGTTCCACCCATTTTTTAGTTTATTAAAAATCAGCAGCTACAAAAAGTGTAGCTGCTGACTTTTAATAAACAGACACTCACCTGTTCCACGGTCCAGCGATGCGGCCGCCCAGAGCCTCTCTCCTCTGCCCCCCACCTATCCGCGCCGCCGCCATAGCAACTGTGGACACGTGGTCGTGACAGCTTACAGCTTCCTGGCCGAGCGTGCACTGCGAATGTGCTTGTCGCGCTGTGCTCTGCTATTGGCCAGGCAATCTTCTGGGACCCGTCACGTGTCCCAGAAGATTGCAGGGAGAGAGGGGCCACCTAGGGGGAGAGGAGGATTCGCCTAGGCAGCCGAGAAGCGGAAGGAGGAAGTGGGACAGGAAGCCCCTCTTAAAAAAAAAAAAGTACCCACTCCCCCCCCCCCCCCAAAAAAAAAAATTTTGTGCCAAATGTGGCTCGTAAGGGGGAGAGGAGTGCTTAACCACTTGCCGACCACCTCACACTGATATACATCAGCAGAATGGCAGGGGCAAGCAAAATCACGTACCCCCCCCCCCCCCCCCCCGTGCCCGAGGCGGTCGGCTTTGGTCTGGCAGCGATCAGAGGTGAGGGGGAGGCCATCCATTTGTGGCCCCCCCCTCGCGATCGCTCCCAGCCAATGAGAATCGTCCCCTGCCTGTGTGTAGTACACACAGGCAGAGGATGTGATGTCATCTCTCCTCGGCTCGGCAGTTTCCGTTCCGGCGCTGAGGAGAGAAGACATCTGAGTGCGTGCACAAACACACACACACACACACAGTAGAATATGCCAGGCACACAACACCCCTGATTTCACCCCCCCCCCCGATCACCCCCCCCTCCCCCCTGTCACACTGACACCCTGTGGCGTAGCGCGGGGGGTGCCGTGGCCCCGGGCGCGACATTTAGGGGGGCACAATTTCGTGCCAGTAGTGTCACTACTGGCTGCCTCCTCCTAATTTAATTTCCTGTGTCCCCCGCGCTCCGCCGCCATGTCTAGTGTTTGGCGCCCTGTGATTGGGCGTATGGGGGTCATGTGCGGCGTGGGGCTGGCCTATCCGCGATCACGGTTCCTGATGTCCCGCCTCCGCACATGACCCCCATACGCCCAATCACAGTGCTCCGGGAAAAACTGAATATGGCGGCCGGAGCGCAGGGGAGATGAGCACTGGAGAGTGTGAGCCGCCGGGGCCGCTGTCTTCTTCTCCTCCTCCTCCTCCTCCTCCTCCTCCTATCCTCCAGACCGATGCAAGACAAGAAGGTGAGGGGGGGGAGAGAGAGAAGAGACAGGCACCGTATATGTAGTGTCAGTATAGGAAGACTAGGCAGGACAGTATAGTGTGTAGTGTAGTGGACAGTGTAGTGGTCAGTGTAGTATAGTGGTCAGTGTAGTGTAGTGTAGTGGACAGTATAGTATGGTGGTTAGTGTAGTGGACAGTGTAGTATAGTGGACAGTGTAGTGGTCAGTGTAGTGTAGTGGTAAGTGTAGTGTAGTGGACAGTATAGTATGGTGGACAGTGTAGTATAGTGGACAGTGTAGTGGACAGTGTAGTGGTCAGTGTAGTGTAGTGGACAGTATAGTGGTCAGTGTAGTATAGTGGACAGTGTAGTGTAGTGGTCAGTGTAGTGGACAGTGTGGTCAGTGTAGTGTAGTGGACAGTGTAGTATTGTGGTCAGTGTAGTGGACAGTGTAGTATTGTGGTCAGT
Source organism: Aquarana catesbeiana (assembly GCF_042186555.1). Classification (NCBI taxonomy): domain Eukaryota; kingdom Metazoa; phylum Chordata; class Amphibia; order Anura; family Ranidae; genus Aquarana; species Aquarana catesbeiana. The sequence goes on along the minus strand of NC_133325.1, from coordinate 575,012,445 downwards.
ATAGTGTAGTGGACAGTGTAGTGGTCAGTGTAGTGTAGTGGACAGTGTAGTATTGTGGTCAGTATAATGTAGTCGTCAGTGTAGTATTGTGGTCTGTATAGTGGTCAGTGTAGTGTAGTAGACAGTGTAGTGTAGTGGTCAGTGTAGTGTAGTGGACAGTATAGCGGTCAGTGTAGTGTAGTTCTCAGTATAGTGGACAGTATAGTGTAGTGGTCAGTATAGTGGACAGTATAGTGGTTAGTGTAGTGGTCAGTGTAATGGTCACTGTAGTGTAGTATAGTGTAGTGGACAGTGTAGTTCTCAGTGTAGTGGTTAGTATAGTGGTCAGTGTAGTGTAGTGGACACTATAGTTGACAGTATAGTATAGTGGTCAGTGTAGTTCTTAGTGTAGTGGACAGTATAGTATAGTGGTCAGTGTAGTGTGTAATGGTCAGTATAGGAATCAGGTAGGTCAGATCTATTGTATTTGAAGGGACTCGGGGAGTGAAAAAGTCCGCAGGTTGGGGGGGGGGGGGGGCGCAAATTACTTGCCTTGCCCCGGGTGCTGACAAACCACGCTACGCCACTGCTGACACCAAGTAGTTTTTTTTTTTTTTTTCTGATTACTGCATGGTGTCAGTTTGTGACAGTTAGAAGTGGTAGGGCAGTTAGTATTAGCCCCCTTTAGGTCTAGGGTACCCCCCTAACCCCCCCTAATAAAGTTTTAAACCCTTGATCACCCCTCGTCACCAGTGTCGCTAAGCGATCATTTTTCTGATCGCTGTATTAGTGTCGCTGGTGACGCTAGTTAGGGACGTAAATATTTAGGTTCGCCGTCAGCGTTTTATAGCGACAGGGACCCCCATATACTATCTAATGAATGTTTTAACCCCTTGATGGCCCCCTAGTTAATACTTTCACCACTGATCACCGTATAACTGTTACGGGTGACGCTGGTTAGTTAGTTTATTTTTTATAGTGTCAGGGCACCCGCCGTTTATTACCGAATAAAGGTTTAGCCCCCTGATCGCCCGGCGGTGATATGCGTCGCCCCAGGCAGCGTCAGATTAGCGCCAGTACCGCTAACACCCACGCACGCAGCATACGCCTCCCTTAGTGGTATAGTATCTGTATGGATCAATATGTGATCAGATCTATACTAGCGTCCCCAGCAGTTTAGGGTTCCCAAAAACGCAGTGTTAGCGGGATCAGCCCAGATATCTGCTAGCACCTGCGTTTTGCCCCTCCGCCCGGCCCAGCCTAGCCCACCCAAGTGCAGTATCAATCAATCACTGTCACTTACAAAACACTAAACGCATTACTGCAGCGTTTGCAGAGTCAGGCCTGATCCCTGCGATCGCTAACAGTTTTTTTGGTAGCATTTTGGTGAACTGGCAAGGACCAGCCCCAAGCAGCATCAGGTTAGCGCCAGTACAGCTAACACCCATGCACGCAGCATACGCCTCCCTTAGTGGTATTGGATCTGATCGGATCAATATCTGATCCGATCAGATCTATACTAGCGTCTCCAGCAGTTTAGGGTTCCCAAAAACGCAGTGTTAGCGGGATCAGCCCAGATACCTGGTAGCACCTGCGTTTTGCCCCTCCGCCCGGCCCAGCCCAGCCCACCCAAGTGCAGTATCGATCGATTACTGACACTTACAAAACACTAAAAGCATAACTGCAGCATTCGCAGAGTCAGGCCTGATCCCTGCGATCGCTAACAGTTTTTTTTTGGTAGCGTTTTGGTGAACTGGCAAGCACCAGCGGCCTAGTACACCCCGGTCGTAGTCAAACCAGCACTGCAGTAACAATTGGTGACGTGGCGAGTCCTATAAGTGCAGTTCAAGCTGGTGAGGTGGCAAGCACAAGTAGTGTCCCGCTGCCACCAAGAAGAAGACAAACACAGGCCCGTTGTGCCCATAGTGCCCTTCCTGCTGCATTTGCCAATCCTAATTGGGAACCCACCACTTCTTCAGCGCCCGTACTTCCCCCATTCACATCCCCAACCAAATGCAGTCGGCTGCATGAGAGGCATTTTCTTTATGTCCTCCCGAGTACCCCTACCCAACGAACCCCCCCAAAAAAGATGTCGTGTCTGCAGCAAGCGCGTATATAGGCGTGACACCCGCTATTATTGTCCCTCCTGTCCTGACAATCCTGGTCTTTGCATTGGTGAATGTTTTGAACGCTACCATTCACTAGTTGAGTATTAGCGTAGGGTACAGCATTGCACAGACTAGGTACACTTTCACAGGGTCTCCCAAGATGCCATCGCATTTTGAGACCCGAACCTGGAACCGGTTACAGTTATAAAAGTTGCAGTTATAAAAAAAAAGTGTAAAAAAAAAAAAAAACCACAAACAAAAATATAAAATAAAAAAAATGTCGTTTTATTATTCTCTCTCTATTCTCTCTCTATAGTTCTGCTCTTTTTTTTACTGTATTCTATTCTGCAATGTTTTATTGTTATTATGTTTTATCATGTTTGCTTTTCAGGTATGCAATTTTTTATACTTTACCGTTTACTGTGTTTTATTGTTAACCATTTTTTTTGTCTTCAGGTACGCCATTCACGACTTTGAGTGGTTATACCAGAATGATGCCTGCAGGTTTAGGTATCATCTTGGTATCATTCTTTTCAGCCAGCGGTCGGCTTTCATGTAAAAGCAATCCTAGTGGCTAATTAGCCTCTAGACTGCTTTTACAAGCAGTGGGAGGGAATGCCCCCCCCCCCCCCCCCCCACCGTCTTCCGTGTTTTTCTCTGGCTCTCCTGTCTCAACAGGGAACCTGAGAATGCAGCCGGTGATTCAGCCATCTGACCATAGAGCTGATCAGAGACAGAGTGGCTCCAAACATCTCTATGGCCTAAGAAACCGGAAGCTACGAGCATTTCATGACTTGGATTTCGCCGGATGTAAACAGCGCCATTGGGAAATTGGGGAAGCATTTTATCACAACGATCTTGGTGTGGTCAGATGCTTTGAGGGCGGAGGAATAATCTAGGGTCTAATAAACCCCAATTTTTTCAAAAAAGAGTACCTGTCACTACCTATTGCTATCATAGGGGATATTTACATTCCCTGAGATAACAATAAAAATGATTTAAAAAAAAATGAAAGGAACAGTTTAAAAATAAGATAAAAAAGCAAAAAAATAATAAAGAAAAAAAAAAAAAAAAAGCACCCTGTCCCCCCTGCTCTCGCGCTAAGGCGAACGCAAGCGTCGGTCTGGCGTCAAATGTAAACAGCAATTGCACCATGCATGTGAGGTATCACCGCGAAGGTCAGATCGAGGGCAGTCATTTTAGCAGTAGACCTCCTCTGTAAATCTAAAGTGGTAACCTGTAAAGGCTTTTAAAGGCTTTTAAAATGTATTGTGATATAAAAAGGAAACTGCGCTGGCCCAAAAATAAGATTGTGTAAACAATATAACGGGTAGCAGCTAACACACAGACAAACCAAGTCACAACAGATATATATATAAGTGCAGCGCTAAACCATAACCAAAAAACATATAAATGCCAAAAAATAACACATGTGAAACTGTGCGTAGTGTAATAACTGGCAATAAAGTGAATCAATACATATAATATAGTAACTAATAATGAAGTGAATCACCACAGAGACTACTGAAGTAAGTATAAATGTCTATAATATCATATGCTAAACTCTGTAGCCAGAGTCCATGAATAAAGATGAAAGCAGTCTTCTCCGACAGTGGGAGTGCTTAAACACAGGATGTTGGCTTGAAACTGAACTGCACGGCAACCACAGGTAATGGGTCATAAACATCTAAAGTTGGACACTCTTACCGGATGTTGTGGGACATATCTGCCATATGGCAGTACGTCTGACAGAGAGCCTGTGGAGGTAGCCTCCCGTGAAATCCAGCAGATTATCCCTTCGGTCCGATCTCGGATGGGCAGGGTATGTCCCTTGGGTCACGGTCACCGATAGCCAGGATCGTCGCAGATGGCGACTGTCCCCTCACTCCCACACTCTCCAGCTCCAGGCGGGTTCAAGAGGTCAGAGGCAATCGAATAGTAGATGAAATCATGGAGAGAAAAGAAAAAAGGGGCTCCACATGGCGTAGGTCAAAAAGTAAAAGGGTTTTATTGGATAAAAAACCTTACAAGATAAAAAAGTGATCACTGAATAAAATAATGGCAACGTGGGAAGCAAAAGCCCTACGCGTTTCGACTAAGAAGCCTTCAACTTCAACTTGCCCCAGTTGAAGGCTTCTTAGTCGAAACGCCTAGGGCTTTTGCTTCCCACGTTGCCATTATTTTATTCAGTGATCACTTTTTTTATCTTGTAAGATTTTTTTATCCAATAAAACCCTTTTACTTTTTGACCTACGCCATGTGGAGCCCCTTTTTTCTTTTCTCTCCATGATTTCATCTACTATTCGATTGCCTCTGAACTCTTGAACCCGCCTGGAGCTGGAGAGTGTGGGAGTGAGGGGACAGTCGCCATCTGTGACGATCCTGGCTATCGGTGACCGTGACCCAAGGGACATACCCTGCCCATCCGAGATCGGGACCGAAGGGATAATCTGCTGGATTTCACGGGAAGCTACCTCCACAGGCTCTGTCAGACGTACTGCCATATGGCAGATATGTCCCACAACATCCGGTAAGAGTGTCCAACTTTAGATGTTTATGACCCATTACCTGTGGTTGCCGTGCAGTTCAGTTTCAAGCCAACATCCTGTGTTTAAGCACTCCCACTGTCGGAGAAGACTGCTTTCATCTTTATTCATGGACTCTGGCTACAGAGTTTAGCATATGATATTATAGACATTTATACTTACTTCAGTAGTCTCTGTGGTGATTCACTTCATTATTAGTTACTATATTATATGTGTTGATTCACTTTATTGCCAGTTATTACACTACGCACAGTTTCACATGTGTTATTTTTTGGCATTTATATGTCTTTTGGTTATGGTTTAGCGCTGCACTTATTTTATATATATTTTAAAAATGTATTAATTTTGTTGCCACTGCACGTTTGTGCGCAATTTTAAAGCATGTCATGTTTGGTATCCATGTACTCGGCCTAAGATCATCTTTTTTATTTCATCAAACATTTGGGCAATATAGTGTGTTTTAGTGCATTAAAATTTTAAAAAGTGTGTTTTTTCCCCAAACAATGCGTTTGAAAAATCGCTGCGCAAATACTGTGTGAAAAAAAAAAAATGAAACGCCCACCATTTTAATCTGTAGGGCATTTGCTTTAAAAAATATATATAATGTTTGGGGGTTCAAAGTAATTTTCTTGCAAAAAAAAATAATTTTTTTCATGTAATCAAAAAGTGTCAGAAAGGGCTTTGTCTTCAAGTGGTTAGAAGAGTGGGTGATGTGTGACATAAGCTTCTAAATGTTGTGCATAAAATGCCAGGACAGTTCAAACCCCCCCCAAATGACCCCATTTTGGAAAGTAGACACCCCAAGCTATTTGCTGAGAGTCATGTTGAGTCCATGGAATATGTTATATTGTGACACAAGTTGCGGGAAAGAGACAAATTTTTTTTTTTTTGGCACAAAGTTGTCACTAAATGATATATTGCTCAAACATGCCATGGGAATATGTGAAATTACACCCCAAAATACATTCTGTTGCTTCTCCTGAGTACGTGGATACCACATGTGTGGGACTTTTTGGGAGCCTAGCCGCGCACGGGACCCCGAAAACCAAGCACCGCCTTCAGGCTTTCTAAGGGCGTAAATTTTTGATTTCACTCTTCACTGCCTATCACAGTTTCGGAGGCCATGGAATGCCCAGGTGGCAAAAAAACCCCCAAAATGACCCCATTTTGGAAAGTAGACACCCCAAGCTATTTGCTGAGAGGTATAGTGAGTATTTTGCAGACCTCACTTTTTGTCACAAAGTTTTGAAAAAAGAAAAAAAAAATGTTTTTCTTGTCTTTCTTCATTTTCAAAAACAAATGAGCAGCAAAATACTCACCATGCCTCTCAGCAAATAGCTTGGGGTGTCTACTTTCCAAAATGTGGTCATTTGAGGGGGGGGGGGGGGGGGTTGTGCCACCTGGGCATTCCATGGCCTCCGAAACTGTGATAGGCAGTGAAGAGTGAAATGTAAAATATTACACCCTTAGAAATCCTGAAGGCGGTGATTGGTTTTCGCGGCCCCGTACGCGGCTAGGCTCCTAGAAAGTCCCACACATGTGGTATCCCCATACTCAGGAGAAGCAGCTAAATGTATTTTGGGGTGCAATTCCACATATGCCCATGGCCTGTGTGAGCAATATATCAATTCAATGGGCTCAACATGCCTCTCAGCAATTTCCTTGGGGTGTCTACTTTCAAAAATGGGGTCATTTGTGGGGGTTTTGTACTGCCCTGCCATTTTAGCACCTCAAGAAATGACATAGGCAGTCATAAATTAAAGGCTGTGTAAATTCCAGAAAATGTACCCTAGTTTGTAGGCGCTATAACTTTTGCGCAAACCAATAAATATACACTTATTGACATTTTTTTTACCAAAGACATGTGGCCGAATACATTTTGGCCTAAATGTATGACTAAAATTGAGTTTATTGGATTTTTTTTATAACAAAATAGAAAATATCATTTTTTTTCAAAATTTTCGGTCTTTTTTCGTGTATAGCGCAAAAAATAAAAACGGCAGAGGTGATCAAATACCATCAAAAGAAAGCTCTATTTGTGGGAAGAAAAGGACGCAAATTTCATTTAGGTACAGCATTGCATGACTGCGCAATTAGCAGTTAAAGCGACGCAGTGCCAAATTGTAAAAAGTGCTCTGGTCAGGAAGGGGGTAAATCCTTCCGGGACTGAAGTGGTTAAAGCAGAAGTTCCACTTTTGTTCCACCTCCCCACTAACTGCCCCTCCCCCATCCCTGAACACTTACCTACCTCCTCTAATGATGATATCAGCCATTGGCTCCTGCTGTTGTCAGCCAAATCCTGTGATATGTATCCTTGGTTGCTAAGTGAAAAATGGAGACCCCTATTGGCCACCACATTGGCCTTTATCATAGTTTTGAACTAAATGCGATGAAATTCTTCGCATTGGAGCATATACCAAAACATGAAAGGGGAGGTAGTGTAGACAAATTGATCCTTCAGAGAGAAACTAGGTTGATTTATTCCCTTAATGCTACTAAATACCCTGGACTCAATGAATCCATAAGCTATAAGCCATTTTTATAGCTCTGCTTAAAATAGTCACTTTCTTGAGATTTCATTATTGTTGTATTTATTTTGCTTTCTTCGTTTTGGTTTGTGTCTAAATTGTAAAAATGAAAGTTGGTATAAATTCAAAGTAATGTCACTAATTATGCTACCTTAGTCGAAAAAATGTTTTTTTCGTTTCATTTTCAGTATGTCTTTTTTCCTTTTTACCTTATATGATAAGTGGTGAATTGTCGCTGTCAGTAGGGTCAGGTGCTGTTATTTATGATCATACGCCTGGGGCATGTGTATGGGATCCCTATCATGGGATCACATCCATGCCATGGTATCCACTGGCTTGCCTCCGATCCCTGGGATTCACTCCCCTACGTTTGTTAGAGCCTCTACAATAGTAATGGAAACAGTCCCATTTTACTATTAGCGGCCCTTGGGGTGGCGCCATGTCATGTGCAGCATGGATGCTTAGCTGATCACCCAGCGATGGGCGCATCTAGTTACTTAGAGACCGCTGACGTAGGGAAGATGGCGTTGGGGGGTTGGCGCATGCACGGTTGATTATCCTTGTGTCCGCGCCCCGCCAATGACGCTACACACCTGCGAGGTGGAGGGGGTATATATAGCCAGTGGTTTAGCGGTCCATCTCGCTGGTAGCCATGGAGACACCATTAAAGCAGCCCAAGCACGAACCTGGTGAGACTTTAACAAAGAGTCCTTTGAATGTGATCAGTTTATTTAGCAGCCTACCTGTTTACTCGTTATTACAATGGACTTTATGCTCCTTTTCTGTCCCCTATCTAAAGCTATTTTAGAACGGAGCAATCATACAGCAGATAGTAAGTACTACCTTAATCATTCCCAAAACTGCTTTCTAGTGATGATTTGAGATATATACACAGTATCCCACAAAAGTGAGTACACCCCTCACATTTTTGTAAATATTTTATTATATCTTTTCATGTGACAACACTGAAGAAATGACACTTTGCTACAATGTAAAGTAGTGAGTGTACAGCTGGTATAACAGTGTAAATTTGCTGTCCCCTCAAAATAACTCAAGACACAGTCATTAATGTCTAAATTGGGCCCAAAGTGTCAATATTTTGTGTGGCCACCATTATTTTCCAGCACTGCCTTAACCCTCTTGGGCATGGAGTTCACCAGAGCTTCACAGGTTGCCACTGGAGTCATCTTCCACTCCTTCATCAAGATATCACGGAGCTGGTGGATGTTAGAGACCTTGCACTCTTCCACTGACCCACAGATGCTCAATAAGGTTTAGGTCTGGAGACATGCTTGGCCAGTCCATCACCTTTACCCTCAGCTTCTTTAGCAAGGCAGTGGTCATCTTGGAGGTTGTAAGCTCTAACGAGCAGGGTCCTCTGATTTCCCCCCTGTATTGAATTGTATTGTACTTGTATTGTCTGCCCTAATGTTGTAAAGCGCTGCGTAAACTGTTGGCGCTATATAAATCCTGTATAATAATAATAATAATAATAATCTTGGAGGTGTTTTTGGGGTCGTTATCATGTTTGAATATTGCCCTGCGGCCCAGTCTCCAAAGGGAGGGGATCATGCTCTGCTTCAGTATGTCACATGCTAACATGTTACCTGTTATACAAGCTGTATACTCACTACTTTACATTGTAGCAAAGTGTAATTTCTAGAGGGACAGAGAGACTTTTCTAGCTGGGACTATGTTATCTCCGCTATGGTCATTATTGGTGCCACTCTATTGATCTAGCGATAAAGCCACTTCTAGGAATAGCATTGACTAGAATTAAAATTCTTTGCTAAGATATGGAGATAGGTGAATATAAATTGGTGACAAAAGTTTGCTTATGATAAAATTGTGATTAATGTAAATATGATTTCTTATGTATGTTTTTTTTTTTTATGTACAGCTTATTAACTCCTGGTAACACTCCTCCTGAAGAAGCCAACTTCGGTGAAACATGTAGAGGAATAAACGGTCTAGCCTTGGTGGAAATAAATAAGTAACCGTATTATTGCTGTATATTGCCTTTTAATGGATATAAAATAAAAAATATTTTGAAGTAATTTTTGTTTATTGGGGCACCGTTAAAAAATCCCATCTACGCTATGATTAGCCTTTACAAGTACTTTAACCCAGCCCCTAATCTACATGCAGGGCGCCAGATGCATTTCATTTCAATGGTGTTTTTTTTTGTTTTTTGAAGCACATAATTAGAGCCTGAGGTTCTAATTGGCTTCACAAAGGGTGGGCTCGGGGAGCAGAGCACTGCGCCCCACACCCACCCAATTGTGTGACAATAGCGAATTAATATTCGCTATCGTCTTCCTGTTTCTCTTCCCAGCCAATCAGGAAGCGGGTCTTAAGACCCAATTGGCCGAGAGGAGAAGCAAACGTATTGGCTGGCCAGGAGCAGGGGGAGAAGTCGCTGAAGAGGAGAAGCAGTGGGAAGCCGCCAAAGCTGTGACCAGGATGGGGTAAGTGCAGGGCTGGTGGGCGGACGGGCGAGCGACATGGGGGGGGGGGTAGTTCGCCGAGCGACGGGTGGGGGGCTTGATAGACCGAACGGGGGGGTTGGGTGGTTTGTCTGCCGCTTTCCCCACAAAAAAAAAAAATGGAGCACCAGCCGCCGCTGGACTCAGTGATGTTCTCACTGGGGTTCTGTGCTTTTCTATGCAATGCAGGCAGATTATGGCTGGTGGGAGGGTCCAGAGGGTGCTGTATAACTTTGCATTTGAATGCAGACCAACCTAGGTAACACCCACATGTGATACTGAGTTTTCATGATTGAAAGAACTGAAATACAATAAATGAAAGAGCAGGGCTGGGGAGAAAAGTGCTAAATGATGTTGGAAGTTCTTGAGCCAGGAAAAGAGGCAGGCTCCATCTGACTTGCTGCAGCTCCTAATGCACACTGTGAGTAGTTCAGTGTGCAGTTAAATCAGTGTATAGAATTTCAGTACAGGAGAGGAGCCTACACACCTGTACAAAAGTGAAGATAAGGCTGGAGTGCATCTTTAAAGTGTAAGCCAAAACAATTTTTTTTTTTTTTTTTAGTTTTAGAGCAGGCAAGAGTTAAAGTGATATAAAAGCTTAAAGTGGTTGTAAAGGCAGAAGGTTTTTTATCTTAATGCAATCTTTGAATTGAGATAAAAAAACCATCTGTGTGTAGCAGCCCCCTAACATTTACCTGAGGTCCCTCTCTGTCCAGCAATGTCCACGAGTGTCTCAGCCTTCCGAGATTCTCTCCTGATTGGTTGAGACACGGCAGCAATGCCATTGGCTGCTGTCAATCAAACTCAGCTAGCCATACAGGGAAGAAAGGGGGCGGGCCCGGGTCGAGGCTCCATGTCTGAATGGACACAGAGAGCTGTGACTTGGCTCGGGTGCCCCCATAGCAAGCTGCTTGCTGTGGGGGCACTGAACAGGAGGGAGGGGCCAGGATCACAGAAGAGGGACCTGAGAAGAGGAGGATCTGGGTTGCTCTGTGCAAATCCACTGCAACAGAGCAGGTAAGTATAACATGTTTATTTTTTTATAGGAAAAAAACGAGACCTTACAATAACTTTCAAGTTTTTTTATTTTGTTTTTTTAAATTTTAAAGATCTTATACTTACCTGCTCTGTGAAATGGTTTTGCACAGAGCAGCCCCATCCTCCTCTTCTCGGGTCTCCCGCTGCAGCTCCTGGCTCCTCCTCTTCTCTGAGTGCCCCCACAGCAAGCTGCTTGCTATAGGGGGAAATCATGCATGCTCGCTCCAGAGCCCCGCTCTGTGTGTTCATAAGACCCACAGCTCCGTCCCCCCTCCCACCTCACTGTCTGTGACTGACAGCTGTGAGAGCCGATGAGGAGAGACACAGGAGAGCAGCCGCTCTCGTGAATATCACTGGATCGAGATCAGGCCCGGTATTAGGGATGTCTCTGAAGGAAGCTGCATACTGAAGGTTTTTCAACCTAATGCATAGAATACATGAAGGTAAAAAACCTTCAACCTTTAGAACAACTTTAAAACCCCATGTCAGGTTATTCTGTTCTGCCTCTTCCTCACTGGGGAGACTTCCCTACATTTCCTGTCCTGGAGACACATTGGAAACTGTCAGTAAATCTCCCCAAAGTGAATGGTATTCCTATACTAGAGCAGTGGTGGCTGGTGGTTTTTTTTTTGGGGGGGGGGGGGCAGCAAACAACCACCCCCCATCCCCCTCCTCGGGCGGTCAGCACTTACGCCATCTAGGTCACGGTCAGGCAGGCTCCTATGTGCTTCCATTGGGTCTTGTTCTCCTCTGAATCACGGCTGCTTCTGCCATGCATCTCCTCCCTCCTCCTCCTAGGCGTTTAATAGGATCTACGAAAACAAAACAAAAGCTCTGAGGAAGGGGGAGGCTCATTGAGATTTGCCATCTTGTGAGTACCCACTTTTTATTGAGTTTAACATTTAATAAATGTTTTTGGTAATGCACTAGGTGTGCGCGCCTTCTGTTTTGTTTTCGTAATATCTCTGATTACCCCATCTGAAGAGGACAGCATCCACCTAGTCTTGGAATACCGATGTCCTTGTTGCTTTTTACCATAGAAGACCTTTTTGCGCTGAAAGTGACTGTTTTTCTTGTACGTCAAATGGGATCGCCTGTCCTTTCAGCCAATCGGGTGATGGGTCTCAGGACCCGCTTCCTGATTGTCCGGCAGGAGGATCAGTGTGACATTAGCGAATATTAATTCGCTATTGACACACAACTGGGTGGACTTGGAGCGCAGTGCTCTGCGCCCGAGCCAAACCTTTTTTTGAAGGCTATTTGAGCCTCTAGATCTAATCACGTGCTTCAAACCCCCCCCCCCCCATTGGAATCCATGCATCTGGTTCCCCGCATGTAGATGGGGGGGCGACACCCCTAATGGACGGGCCGCCACTGTACGAGAGTTGTCACTGAAGTAGGTGCCCCATGAGAGAATATTTCCTTACCTCTAGTTGTGACAACTCACACTTTTTGGATGTCCCCTCACTTTCTGTCTCTGACAATGATCAGCAGGACAAACCGAGAAGGAAATCTCCCCCGCAGGGACACAGCCAGTAATAAAAACTTAACAAAGGGTCCAACACTTCCCACTCTGTTTAACTACATGGACTTATCCCGGTTTAGTATTCCACTTATTGGTTTTGACATTGAGGCTAGGTTCACACTGCTGCGAATTCTATTGCGAATTTGAGCCGTTGCGATCGCTCAAATTCGCAAGTCATTTAAATTACATAGATTAACATTAGTGCCGTTCACATCGACGCGTTGCGAATATAACCTGCGTGAAAAAAAGGTCCTGTGCGAGTTTACTGCGTTGCGTTGCGAATTTAGTCTCCATAGACATCAATGTAAATCGTTCTTGAATCGCATTGATTGGTTCACATATGTGCGAATTCCACCACACTACTCTCCACAAAAACCAGGAAGTACACAGGAAGTTAAGACCCTTTTTTTTTTTACATTATGATTCCATTGGCTAGACTATCAATCGCAGCTATATCCAACTCCTGAAATTCGCGGTAAAATCGCGGTAAATTCGCGGTAAAATCGCGGTAAATTCGCGGTAAAATCGCGGTAAATTCGCACTGCAGCAGTGTGAACCTAGCCTAAATAATAATAATCAACATTTCTTTAGCATTCCATTAATTTGTTTTGTATTTGATGCAGCTAATTTGGACTTTGTGGACAGGGAAGGAAAAAATACAGGTAAGATTTACAGATGACGAAGATATATATGATAACGTAGCATAGAAGAATCAACTGACAGTTTAGAAGTCTGAGAAGGCTGTCCCTGCAGCTCTTCTGCCGCAAGAATCTTTTAGTAACTATGGTGCTGTTGCCCAATTTAGCTAGTCATTTATCATCTGAACTCTTATGGGGCGTACACACGGTCGGACTTTTCAGCTACAAAAGTCCAACAGCCTGTCCGACGGACTTTCGACGGACTTTCGACGGACTTTCGGCGGACTTTCTAACGAACAGACTTGCCTACACACGATCACACAAAAGTCCGTCGAATTCTTACGTGATGACGTACACCGGACTAAAATAAGGAAGTTGATAGCCAGTAGCCAATAGCTGCCCTAGCGTGGGTTTTTGTCCGTCAGACTAGCATACAGACGAGCGGATTTTTCGACCGGACTCGAGTCCGTCGGAAAGATTTGAAGCATGTTTCAAATCTAAAGTCCGTCGGATTTGAGGCTGAAAAAGTCCGTTGAAAGTCCGGAGAAGCCCACACACGATCGGATTACCAGCCAGCTTTAGTCCGTCAGCGTCCGTTGGACTTTTGTAGACGAAAAGTCCGACCGTGTGTACGCGGCATTAAGCCTCGTACACACGATCGGATTGTCCAACGGGACTTGTGTGATGACAGGCTGTTGGCGGAAAATCCGACCGTTTGTATGCTTCATCAGACAATTGTTGTCGGATTTTCCACAGACAAATGTTGCATAGCAGGTTTTAAAATTTTCCGGACAAATGTCTGTTGTCGAATTTTTTTTTAATGTAACTGCCTACTCCCAAACTGTCATTTGACGTAAAACACATAGTCAAGTATTATTCTACACAATTTTTTTTATTATGCATTAAAAAAAACAAATAGAATTAGACATGCTATCTGCCAATAGAACTTAACCAAAAAGTGCATTCTATGCATCCAAAAATATAGAAAATATACCAAATCAAATCATTATTATTCAACCAAAAAAATTAAATAAAAGCCTCATGCATGTGTCCTGCTTCTTAATATAGAGGGTCAACAATGCCAGGAGTTGGTGAAAGCAGGGGTCCGTCATCCGGAGATAATCATCTGGATTATTCTCCTGGAGCTCCCACAGCAAAGGCATATGACATAATTGATCAAGATTAATAAAGCAACCAATTTTTGGTCCAAGAACTCCTCTTCCTCCTGTTCTTGGACTGGACTTGGGTCAAAGCCATAACTCCAAGGCCAATAAAAAAATAACACGTTATCTCCTCCAATTCCGCAACATGTCTGGTTGATGAACGGCCGTTCAGAAACAAACTGAAAAGCGCGAAATGAAAAGCACGAATCAACACTCACCAAACTTCTACTAACATGAAATTAGCAGAAGGAGCCCAAAGGGTGGCGCTAAAGAGCTGAAAAACCATGTAGTACATCAGTACGTTTGTGTTTGTTGGCCGACAATTCTTTGCTGTTTGTATGCAAGACAAAATCCAGGCACACGCCTTCGGACAAAAGTCCAATGTTTTGTCTGCGGAAAATCCGATCGTGTGTACGAGGCTTTAGAGAAAATGATAGAAGGGGTATTGCTGGGATCTACTTTTATTCCAGTAATTCTATATCAGCCCTTGCATTTCAGTTATTTTAACATGACAAAGCGTGTTTTCTCATACAAAATGAACCTATAGAAAAATAGTTGCTCAATACTGTAAGTCATTATGCATTGGCTAGGTCTTTACTTCCCCTTAAAGTTTGGTCAGGAAGGACCAGAAAAATAATTTTAATCTCTAGCATTTATACTGGTCGAGGAAGCTAAACTGTTTGGCAAACTAGGAAAAAAAAAGCTAAAAAAACTAAATAAATGAAAGGTGGCTTTTTGCTTTAACTGCTTGAACCATTACAGAGAAAATCATGTAGCTCAGTTCATTAAAGATGAACTCTAAGTTTTAAAAAAATAAATACCATTGCAATGGAGCCCCCTGCACTGCAAGGGTTAAATACATAATCGGTGAGGTTGAAAAAAGACACAAGTCCATCAAGTCCAACCCATGTGTGTGATTATATGTCAGTATTACATTGTATATCCCTGTATGTTGCGGTCGCTCAGGTGCTTATCTAATAGTTTCTTAAACTATCAATGCCCCCCCGCTGAGACCACCACCTGTGGACAGGAATTCCACATCTTATCCGCTCTTACGGTAAAGAACCCTCTACGTAGTTTAAGGTAAACCTCTTTTCTTCTAACTTTAATGAGTGGCCACGAGTCTTGTTAAACTCCCTTCTGCGAAAAAGTTTTATGCCTATTGTGGGGTCACCAGTATGGTATTTGTATATTGAAATCATATTGAGTCTCTTCTCCAGAGCGAATAAGTTCAGTGCTTGCAACTTTTCCTCATAACTAATATCCTCCAGACCCTTTATTAGCTTTGTTGCCCTTTTTTGTACTC
Source organism: Aquarana catesbeiana (assembly GCF_042186555.1). Taxonomy (NCBI): domain Eukaryota; kingdom Metazoa; phylum Chordata; class Amphibia; order Anura; family Ranidae; genus Aquarana; species Aquarana catesbeiana. The sequence goes on along the minus strand of NC_133325.1, from coordinate 574,997,128 downwards.
GCTCCATTTCCAGTACATCCTTCCTGAGGACTGGTGCCCAGAACTGGACAGCATACTTTAGGTGCAGCCGGACCAGAGTCTTGTAGAGCGGGAGAATTATCGTTTTATCTCTGGAGTTGATCCCCTTTTTAATGCATGCCAATATTCTGTTTAATTAAAAAAGTGAATAATATAAAATTTAAACTATGTAAAATCTCTCAGGGTGGGTGCTCTTCTGTATATAAAGCGAGGTTTTTCAGGTAAAATTGTTGAGAGTTGTCTAACTCCTTTAAAAAAAAAGGCGGCACAGTGGTGTAGTGGGTAGCACTCTCGCCTAGCAGTAAAAACAGTTGCTGGTTCAAATCCCAACCATGACACTACCTGCCTGGAGTTTGCATGTTCTCCCTGTGCCTGCATGGATTTCCTCCGGGTACTCCGGTTTCCTTCCACACTCCAATGCTGGTAGGTTAATTGGCTTCTGTTCAAAAAAGAAAAAAAAAATTGGCCCTAGTATATGAATGTGAGTTGGAGAACTTGGACTGTGGGCTCCTTGAAAGTTGGGACCAATGTGGGTGTGTGATGTATGTGTGGAGTGCTTCGTAAATTGATGGCGATATATGGATACCTTAAATAAATAATAATAATAGATGAGCATCTTAATGAGACACTAGGGATAGGGACAATTGTAGACATGCACCCACACTCAGGTTAAACTGGATGGATTGTGTTTATTCAACCTTAATAGCTATGTAGCTATGAAAGTCACGCTGAATGGTGAAAAAGAAAACTAAAGCAGCTGTCACACACTAAGTGCTAATCACTAGAAATGTAAAATTATGGAAATGTGGCGCTCGCAAATGTTATTAAACATGTGTGACTAAAAGTAGATGAGTGCAGATGTGAATATACAAAGCAAAAAACATATAAATAAAGTCCAAATAAATGTGCTAAATGTTCTGATCCGCAATGGAAAAAAATGTTTGAAGTGCAATGGAACACAGACGCTCCAGGACTTTTCAGGTGCAGAAATGCCACCCCCACATGTGTCCCCACTCACCAAATGGCGATGATCCCCAGCTTTGCAGTCTGGGGGTCACTTCAGGCTTATGTGATGGTATCCAGAGAAGCTCAGCAGAGGTGTTGTGCACATCAGATCAAAGGATTTCTTGTTGGAATTTCTCAGCAGAATCACCAGGCACCAAAAAAGGATAAAAAAAAATTGGAACGAATTGTGAAAAGTACCATTTTGAAAAGGGATTTATTCCATATACAAATAGGTACTTACAAAATAGTTGCTAAAAACAGGCATGTAAAAGGATCAGAGATGGACCCGGACGCTGCTCATGGCGTGCGTTCCAGAAACCAGGAAGTGCATTCCAAGGAGCAGGAAATGACGTCGGTGCCACCGGAAAAATGTCGACATATTTCGCCACTCTACAGGGCGTTATCAAAGACCTGTTTGCTTTGTTAGCAGCAGCTTGGCATTGCATGCCGTTGCTGAGCCTATCATCTACTATGACCCCCAGGTCCTTTTCCATCCTAGATTCCCCCAGAGGATCTCCCCCCAGTGTATAGATTGCATTCATATTTTTGCCACCCAAATGCATTATTTTACATTTTTCTATATTGAACCTCATTTGCCATGTAGTTGCCCACCCCATAAATTTGTTCAGATCTTTCTGCAAGGTTTCCACATCCTGCGGAAAAGTTATTGCCCTGATTAGCTTAGTATCGTCCGCAAATACAGAGATTGAACTGTTTACCCCATCCTCCAGGTTGTTTATGAACAAATTAAATAGGATTGGTCCCAGCACAGAACCCTGGGGGACCCCACTACCTAACCCTGACCATTCTGAGTACTCCCCATTTATCACCACCCTCTGAACTTTGTAGCCAGTTTTCAGTCCATGTACTCACCCTATGTTCCATGCCAACGGACCTTATTTTGTACCGTAAATGTTTATGGGGAACTATGTCAAATGCTTTTGCAAAATCCAGATACACCACGTCTACGGGCCTTTCTTTATCTAGATGGCAGCTCACCTCCTCATAGAAGGTTAATAGATTGGTTTGGCAAGAACGATTCTTCATGAATCCATGCTGATTACTGCTAATGATACCATTCTCATTACTAAAATCTTGTATATAGTCCCTTATCATCCCCTCCAACAGTTTATATACTAATTATGTTAGGCTAACTGGTCTGTAATTCCCAGGGATGTATTTTGGGCCCTTTTTAAATATTGGTGCTACATTGGCTTGATGATTTTCAAGTCTAGGGGTAGAGGAAAAGGCTGTAATATTTCAATATTCCCCCCCCCCCACTCTTCTCTTTTCTCCAACATTCTGGATTGTGGACGGGCACTCGCCGGTCTCATATACAGTGCAAAACTTTTGTTTCTGTATTGTATGTAATGGCATCAGCTGTGACCACTGCCCAGAGCACCATAGAAAGGAGGCTTTGGAGGGCTGTTCGCACAGCATGGAGGAAGGCTGCTGGAGGAATGAATACGTCTAAGGGCTCTTTCTCACGGGGCGGGTCATCACTTGCTCAGCGGGGATCACTCCGCCGATCCCCGCTGAGCAGGAAGATGACAGGTGCATCGCTGCACACTGTGCAGCGACGGACCTGTCAGAGCGCCGCTCTCCCCTATGGGGGGATCGGATGATGACGGACCGTAGTGTCCGTCGTCACCCGATCCGATCCGAAAACGGATGGAAAAGTAGGTTTTTCCTCCGTTACACTTTTGGGATCGGAGCGGGTCGGATGTCAGCGGACATGTCACCGCCGACATCCGACGCTCCATAGAGATTTATGTATGTCCGTTTTTCATCCGAAAACGGAAGGATGAAAAACGGACATACGGATCGTTAGTGTGAAAGAGGCCTTACAGATTAGCCCTAGACCTAACAGCAATTAACCCTTACAGAGCAGGGAGGCCCAACTGCAAGGATTTTATATTTTCTGGTGCCCAGAGTCGATCTTTATAGCAAAGCAGAAAGCAGTGCAACAATACAGCTTATATTCAAGGGAAAGTTATTTTATTTTTCATAAAACAGCAATGTCCAGTCAACTTTGACTTCATTTAAAAAGCTTTCCAATTTACTCAATTGAGTAAAAAAAAAAAAAAAACTTCAAATAAAACCAGAGAGAAATGTTGTAGTCTATTGGTAACCTCCTGAAAATGTTAGTTTCTTTAGTTTCTTGGCTGCCATGCTGACCCTCTGGCTTCTGCTGACTGAGCCAGTGAGCCAGAACAAGTATGTTCCAACTTAGTAATAAAACCAGAGGATCAGCAGGGCAGCCAGAAACTAGCATTTTCAGACGGAGGGAGGCATTGGCTGTTTTTATTTTTCATTCATTGTCAATGTCCTTTCATAGAGGTACAAGCAATTATTATTACCAGCAGCAGTGTCTGCACCTTCCCAATTGGCTGTTTTGAAGTCTGTTTGGGGAATGGTGGACACTGAGAAATCCTTGGATTTTATGTGATGGAGATGTTTTTGGAAACACATTGATTTGCCTTTGACTGTATCCAAATGAGAACATGAAAGGAGTTTTTCCAATGGGGACACCTGTTCTGGTGGCAACTTATAGGGACTTTCCCTCACTTTTTTTCACTGTTCTAAATAATTGAGTGGAAAGACCCCTACCAATAGGACTTGGATACAAGTTTATATTTCATCAAATTCCCCCAGCCCTCCTCCCTATTGCCCTCATCAATACAATCTGCTATGTTACACACAAACTACGCAAGCAGGTTTGTATTTACCTCCTCCAACGGCCTCTATGCCATCTGCTGCCTAGCAAATAAAATCTAGTGGCGGGCTGTCCTTCTGCACACTAATGTCCCATAGACTTGGATGGGAGGTTGCTCCTGCAGCATGGGTACAACATATTCAAGTCTATGGGACCTTGTGTTTCCTACAGTCTTCTTGAAAAGAAAAAAAGATTATAGTATAGTTGCCTTCTTTTCTCCCCAATAGAGAAGCCATGTATGAATAGTAAAGACACATACAATTCAAGACATGAAAGCATTTTCTATATTTTTGGTACCCTAAAACATTAGGTTTTTTTTCTCTCTCTAGCTGCATCCTGGAATTCAACTAGCTTTTTTGTTTAGTTCTTCTAAGATCTTAAACCATCTCTTTGTGGTCAGTCACAGCATATATAATTGATTAAATCTTAAATCAAATCAACTTGATTATTTATTTTCTGTTCTGGACTGAGATATTGGACTCTGTGCTGTATTTATGCTCTTTGTATGATATTTCTTGCTTTAATGAGGTGTCTGTCCATTCTAGTCTCTGAGCCAGGAGCTAAATATGTTGTCTTGTATTTAAACAAAAATAAAGATCTACAATCTGTATTAGCATGTGTTGGGTGTACATTCAGTAGATCTGTGAAGATATCATACAAAGCAGTGCAGCAGTATTATTACTGAATAGGGAGATTAATTATAGATCTAAACATCAATTTGACAAGTCTGTTGCTGCACCCTTGAGTTACCTGTAGGCTGAGAGGTTCTTACAAATTCAGTCCCTAAAATGCTATCCCCACCATGTGTTATGATATGTACATGAATAAATGAATCTGGTGTCTGCAAACAGAGACCTTAAAGTGGCTGTAAACATCAGACATGAAATATGTACAAGCATTTCCTTCTATAGTGTGTACTTGTCTCAATCCAGAGCACCAAGTGTCATTTCTGTCTGCTGCTCTGTTCCTCTGCTATCAGCATGAGTCACTTCTGACAAGTTTTCCTGACACCAAGAGAAAAATGGTGGCAGAGGAGGGAGCTCCAGCAGATTGACAGTCTCAGTGCCCTTCCTGTATGCAGGGGGGTGTCTCTTCCCTCCAATCAGCTCTCAGAGATCTCCTCACTGAGAGTATACCTTCAGCTCTCCACCCCATTTTTTCTGAACTCTCACACAAACTTTATAATTCAGTACTTTGAACAGATGTAGAGAAGAGAGGGCTGCAGATAAACAGGTGCAAGTTATGTAGGAGGAATTTGTTTAATCTCTGTGCACCAGCTGAGGCTAGCCACTTCACTGGGTGTATGTAAGGGTTTACAACCACTTTAATGTATGTTGGCATCACAGGCATTCATGTATATCGCAATGACTATCTCTGTCAGTACACTGATGTTGAATGTGTATGGCGTGATCCTAGTATGTTGTACACGTTCAACATACAACTAATGCTGCCTTTATGCCTTATGTTCCTATAACATGTGCTACATCTTACCATTGAATAAGTTAAAATAAAAGAAGATGAATGTGACTGGCTCACTAATCAATGAAATCCACATGCACCAAAACACCCAAAACCTGTATTCTTTGCTGTTGTGAGAAAAGAGGCAGCATATGTACAGACATTTATCATTGGAATTTATATTCATGCATCAGCTTGTGAAATCTTGTATGCCAGCTAGTGCTTGCCGGTTGTTTGTTTTTTAATTCTGGAACCCCCGTCAGGTTTTTTTTTTTTTCTGCTGTCTGTGTTCTTAGTGTGTATATTCTTTATGTGAATGTGTCCTGATGGCCATTGTCAGAAAGACAAAGTGATGGGAAATCAAAGATTTTACAGTTGTTACCAAAACAGGAAATGAGGGTGAAAGTTGCACAAACACTTCTACACTTCAGCACAATCATTTAAAAAAAAAAATGAACACCTTCCGTCTATATGCTTTTTGCACACAGAATATATATAGTGAGCCTACTGTAAATTAAAACTTAAAGTGATTGCAAATGTAAGTAAAAAAAAAAAAACAGGTTTATACTTCCCTACTCTATGCAATGTAATTGCACAGAGTGGCCCTGGACCTCCTCTTCTCAGATCCCCCACCTGCGCTTCTGGCTCCTCCTCTCTGGCGAGTGCCCCCATAGATAGCCCCTTCTTACTGGGGCAATTGGGTGGACTCACTCCTGAGCCTCCCTGTCAGTCCTCAACGGTTTTGATTGACAGCAGCAGGAGCCAATGCCTTGACAAAGCCTGTGAGACTAGGAAGTGAGGGGAGAGAAGAGCTTCAGAGATGCACGGTGCTGGATCGAATGAGGGCTCAGGTAACTGTAAAGGGGGGTGAGGGGGAGATACAATAGCTAAAAAATGTTTTACCCTAATGCAATGATTGCATTAAGGTAAAAAATATTTACACTTTATTACCACTTTATTTAAAACAGTCGGGGACTTTAAATCAACCCGCAACTGCTGAGACAATCAATGCTTTGGTCAGGAGTATGTAATTATAATGTAGCAAATAGAGTTCAGGGGTAACAATGTACAACATATTGAATATAGTGCAGGCATCAGAAGTATTAAACATATAGCCCAGCGTAACATTATAGAAGTCAGGAGTACTTAACAAACAACACAGAGCGCTGGCATTTGGGCAAAATTTCCCCCTTCCTCCCCTCCAGGAAGCAAAAGCCTCCCAAATGTAGAGTTACCCCCACAAGAAAAAAACCCATACCCTTTTACCAGAGACAACTGTCCCTTCTTTATAAAAATATACTGTATATATTTATCAGACCTCAGATATAGCACAGGAGAGAGCCAAAGAAAGTTTCCCTTGGCTTCCCGTTCATATGACATGTCAGAGCCAAGGAGGAGATTAGAAAAGCCCCCATCAGCTCAGCATCAAACTCTTAAAAAAATGATATCACAACCTTGTTCCCAGGGTGCCCAACTCTAGCAACACCTATGATGTATGGTTCACTAGACTTTTAGTTTTTTTTTTTACATTTTCTTTAATGAGTACCATGCACACTTAAAATGTTAACAGTTCAAGACAATCAAAACAATTAAGAAAACCGCATTTTCATTTTAGGCGCACTATAGCTAAGATGGCATACCTCTGGATGCTGGAGTGTACATTAAAAATGAAAAAACAAGGTGGTTAAACTTGCCGTCAGAGTTCTGTACATAGAAGTCTCAATGGTTAAAATGGCTTTATTATCAAACATGATATATGAGTAAGCTTCCACTTTTCACTTGTCCTGAAACACAATACATAATGGCCAGGGATGGTCAACAACTGTATAAAAATAGGAACAGAACAGGAAGCAACCAACTCAGGTAATCTCCTGGGAAAATAATTCACTTAATTAGTCTTCTGTGGCTAGCAATAGGGCAAGGTGTGAGAGAAAAATACCAGCACATTCTCCACTAACGAGCAATCATGACCCGACTGAAGGTGGCATACATCGCAGCTCAGCTGACTGCCTCCTTATTAGAATCAATGTAAAGGGTCTCTTTACCTCTATTCCCCATGAATAGGATAAATATGTGGTTTCAGTGATCCTAGATCAGCATCATTGGAGGAAAGGCAGGGCATCATAATGAGTTCCTACTGGAGCAAAGCATTCTGTACATGGCAAGAGGCACAGAATAGCAAATGACTCACTTGGACTGTGTTTTACATGGAAAGAGGTAGTTACCTTGGACACTGAGAGCTAAAGAAAATCTAAATACACATAGACCAGTCTGCTTTTTGACACCACAAACTGAGGGTTATTAGGATTCATATTGGGCTGAGATGGTAACAAACAGAGGGAGGAATTTATTGTTGTATTTGCATCAGAATTCTGGTGCAGGAAACATGGACACACTGGCTGGCACCTACTCATCATAATTTTTCATATTGAGAAGTGGCAGCTGCTCTGCAAAGTGAAACGTAACTATTTGTGCAAAATATTTAAAGCGGAACTATACTCACCTTGAATCCAGCAGCCAGCGGAACCCCCTGCTGGCCGCTGACACCTTCGGGCAGCCAGCTACCGGGACTCGAAACTTTGCAAACTTTACTGTACAAGGGCGGACAGGCAGGTAAGTAGCTTTACCACAGAAGAGCCAAAGCATGTCTCTTCTGCATTAAAAATTTTCATTTTCTAGCCTAAAGTTCCACTTTAACACAGCTCTATGTCAAATTTAAATGCAAATTTCTGTGTAAAAAAGCACAATTCTTGACCTGGCAGAGATCTACATTTCTGTTGTCATCACAGTGTGATTAATGTGATTGAAAATAGTTATTGCAAAGATATGACTGCAAAGCCTTTTATTATTTGTAACTTACCTAACTTACCTATTAGTATTTATCAATATTAAAATTACTAATATTATTTATAAATATATAACAGTGATCAATAAAAAATTTTACACATTTGCCTAGACACAATACTTGGTGTTTAAATAACTCCTTGCGATCTTTTAGCAGTACAGTTAGCTCCATCCACACTTCTCTATCTACTTACAAAAACACAGGCTCATCCTTTTCCTCCTCTGGGAAGCCCTCATAACTACCATCTCCGACTTGCTCCACACAAAAAGAGAGAGCAAGACTCGAAAATCGTTTCACTCTCAACTCACACAAATTGAGGTGCAATTTAAATCATAGCAGACAATCCCATTTAGGAAACAAATTGACATGACCACAGTGGAACTTACAAAGCAGTAAAACAACTACAAATGTCCTGGGGAAAACGTTATGCATGAACCAATAAACCAGGCTCTATGTTAGCTAATCTACTTAATGCCTACACCCTCTATATCACACCTATTACAACACAATCACAGCCAACCCATCCACAATAGTCAACAAATTTACATCGGTCTTATCCACCCTATATCAAACCAGAAATTGGTCCTGTACCGTGTGATCACTGTGTCCAATCATATATGTAAACAAAGAAAAGAGAAAGAAAGCATTAGTGCCTTCAGTGGCTGTTACACAGTTTTAAACACACACACCAGTGTCAGTCAGCTTACAGTGTCCCTGATCACTAGCCTACCAATGTAGTGTGCATAAACAGTGCAGCCAGCAACCTGTCACTCCTATCCCAGTGTCCATACCTCCCAACTTTCTGAGATAGGAATGAGGGACACCTATTAGCAAAAGTATGTAGGCATAAGACGCACCCATGTCACACCCTCTTAACCACTTGCCCACTGGGCACTTAAACCCACTTCCTAACCAGACCAGTTTTCAGCTTTCAGTGCTCTCACACTGAATGACAATTACTCAGTCATGCAACATTGTACCCATATGAAATGTTTGTTCTTTTTTTCACAGCAATAGAGCTTTTTTTAGGTGGTATTTATTATTATATTTTTTGTGCTATAAATGAAAAAAGACCGAAAATTTTGTAAAAACAATGCATTTTTCTTTGTTTCGGTATAAAATTTAGCAAATTAGTAATTTTTCTTCATAAATTTTGGGCAAAATTTATACTGCTATATATCTTTAGTAAAAATAAGCAAAATAAGTGTATATTATTTGGTATTTGTGAAAGTTATAGAGTCTACAAACTATGGTGGCCTATCTCATTTCCTGAGACACTAACAAGCCCAGAAAGTACAAATACCCCCAAATGACCCTTTTTCAGAAAGTAAACATTTCAAGGTATTTAGTAAGATGCATGGTTGAGTTTTTTGAAATTGTAATTTTCACAAAATTCTTTGCAATTTTCACAAAATTGTTATATTAACAGGTTATTTCTCACTCACAGGAGGGAAAAAGAGGAGGAGAGGCTGGCAGCACTGCAGGAGCAGGCAAAAGAGGATTGGTGTCTACATTTTGACAGTGCAGCTGGCCCTCCTGCTCAGCAGGTGCCGCGCCCCCCTTTTGAACAGATGTGCCCGGGCCAATTACAGGAGGGCTGGGCCCTGCAAATAAGATCTAACCCTGATATTCAGGCCATTGATCTAGGGCCCCAATCAATTTAAATAAGTATGTTCAATGATGATTAGCTCTTAACCTTAACGTAAACACACACTACATTACCTATTTTATTCTCCAAGCTTAACTACTTGCCATCTGGGCTAATTCTGACACTTCGCTCCTGCATGTAAAAATCTATTTTTTTTTGCTAGAAGATGACTTAGAACCCCCAAATATTATATATTTTTTAGTAGAAGCCCTATAGAATAAAATGGTGGATGTTGCAATTTTTTATGTCACACGGTATTTGCGCAGCAGTTTTTCAAATGCAATTTTTTTTAAAGATAAAAAACACTTTTATGAATAAAAAAAAAAACATAATTTTGTATAAAAAAAACATATTTTTGTATAATGTGAAAGAAGATGTTATGGCGAGTAAATAGATACCTAGCATGTCAAGCTTTAAAATTGTGTCTGCCCAAGGAATGGCGGCAAACTACGGTGCTTAAAATTGTCCAAAGGCTTTAAACGCCTTTACAAGTTACCAGTTTAGAGTTGCACAGGAGGTCTACTGCTAGAAATATTGCTCTCACTCTGACGCTCACGACAATAGCTCACATGTGTGGTGTGATCACAGTTTACATATGTGCGCGGGAGTAACGTATGTGTTTGCATTAGCACGGTGGGATGGGGCACTTTAAAAAAAAAATCTATTATTTATTATATACAAAATATGTATTTTTTTTTTTACACTTTTTTTTTAGGGATTACCTTTATTGCTATCACGAGGGATGAACAACATCCCTTTTGACAGCATGGGCCGTGACAGGTCCTCTTTATGGACAGATCTGGGGTCCAAATCTCTCCTCTAGCCTCCCATGCAGCCAATCAGATCGGTCTGATCGGCTGCTTTCCTGGCTGCTGGTGGCAGAACCGGAAGTGACAACATAACTCGTTGGTCCCGGTTTCCGGAGTTACAGAGAGAGTGCGAACGACATCAGTTCCCCTCTTTCTGTTCAGGGTAGCCATTGCGGCCGGCCGCAGTGGTCTCGGGCACCATGATCGTCCAGTAGAGGCGGCGGCGGGAGAGGGGTGGGACCCCTTCCACCACCCGCAGAAGTAATCGAGTGGCTAATTAACCTCTCGGATCACTTCTGCATGTTAGGGAATCGCTGGCGGAAAACATACATATCGGAATGATGCCTGTAGGTGCGATTGTGGACTTTTTAAGACAAAATGTTCACTTTGTCTACTTCCCACCTAGATAATTTGGGAATCCTCCTCACCCGTACACAAGATACCCTCAATGCAGCTAATTACATCCCAACATTCCAACGACTTAAAACACTTATCTCCTCCTGATCCCGCCTTGCCTTGTCTTGGTTAGGGAAAATGAATGCAACCAAAATGACAGTCTAACGGCGGCCATATATGGATCAAAATTTGGCTGGTTCAGCCAAAACCGTGCAAATTTTGATCCATGTATGGACAGGCTGGTTGTAAAGGAGTCAATTTACTGATTGAATTCTGTACAGCGAGCATGCCATGTTTTTCCTAAACGATCAGTGCCACCAACTATAGCCGTAAGCACTCCCTCTCCTGACCCTGTGCTATGCCTTAAAACCTTTCCATAACCATATCATCTGATTAATTTGGTTTCCAGATTCACAATGTTTACACTTAAATGGCAAAGTGGACCTAGAGTCCCTAACATTGGTAAATACGTTACGGCTGCACAAATCACCCCACTAATTCCTCTATACCCTTCACAACAAGCTTCCTTATGGGTGAATCTGGAGACATTTTGTTGTGCCCCTGTCCCTTAAGGCGACCCCCCCACACACTTACTATTTGGGACTCCACTAAATACTTCAGGAAACTCATCTCGCCACTCTTATTTGGCGGACTGCGGGCGGAGTCCCCAGACTAGCTGATTCTTTGGCGGTGGCTCCTCCTGCTGGGCATGCCTTCCCAGCACGCTCTTTCCACACTGCACGTTAACTCCTTCATTGCTGCCAACCGGACACTGCTCGGCATCAATGAACCCCACTGTAAAGCAGACAGTATCCATCAAAGCAGACACATGGACAACAGTTTCACCTGTCCTCGCACAAGCCTCAAACCTAGTCCCTCTCCAGTGCGCTGACTGAACTCCTTCACTGCTACTGCTTGAGAATGGCCCGTTAATAGAGACATTTTGTTGTGCCCCTGTCCCTTAAGGCGACCCCCCCCCACAAACTTACTATTTGGGACTCCACTAAATACTTCAGGAAACTCATCTCGCCACTCTTACCACCATTGTTCCCACCAGGACTAGAATCCTCTAGCACCTTTCACTGGTGGCACTCCCATAAATGTCATCATATCTAAACCTTTATTAATGGGTACATCGCATATACCTGGACAGAAAGTAGAAGAAAATATCATGCCTCAAGCTCTAAGCTCTCAACTCTTCATCTTCTTGTAAATAAAACACTGGTTCTCTTGCAGTCTCTCTCTCAGCTAACCTGGCGGTGGAAGTGATGTCACAGCTTCTCCCCACTCACCGGATTGGCGGACTGCGGGCAGAGTCCCCAGACTAGGTGATTCTTTGGCGGTGGCTCCTCCCGCCGGGCATGCCTTCCCAGCACGCTCTTTCCACGCTGCACGTTAACTCCTTCATTTCTGCCAACCGGACACTGCTCGGCATCAATGAACCCCACTGTAAAGCAGACAGTATCCATCAAAGCAGACACACGGACAACAGTTTCACCTGTCCTCGCACAAGCCTCAAACCTAGTCCCTCTCCAGTGCGCTGACTGAACTCCTTCACTGCTACTGCTTGAGAATGGCCCGTTACTAGCAACTGTGTAGCAGACATTTTCCTCTGTAGTACATACACTGGTGTAACCCCTGGTGCTCCGATTCTAGCGCCCCGTTTAGCACATTATGTTACACTTACCTGCAAATTAAGCCCTCGTCTTTAATGCTGGAGGCTGCATCCATCTTTGCTGTCTTCCTTCCAGGTCCGCTGACTCCGGCTGTGTGACTGTCCGGAGCCACCTGACATCACTCCTGCGCATGCACGCCGGGAGCTGCAGGTCACAGCACAGGGTTCTGAAGAAACGGCATGGGCAGCCGTTTCTTTAGAGCGCATGCACCGATGACCTAATCTGCTGCATATACAGTAAATATATCTTAAATGGCGCACATTTCCGAGATATTTAGAGTACCTATAGGTAAGCCTTACTATAGTCTTACCTATAGGTACAAACAATAAATGGGACTTTACTTCCTCTTTAATCTGTATTTAGCAGCAGTAGAAAAAAATTTACATACCGTATTTAAATGAAGTATCTAAACCTAGGGCCGTCTTTAATATTGATTGGACCCTGGGGAAATGTTTTCTTGGATAAAAAAGGTGGGGTATGTGGCGCTACCTTAATAACTATCAGGCAAGGGTTATATTAATGTGGTAGAGTGAAAGAAGAGGGGGGCTACCCAACATACTAGGGGGGCACTGTCCCTAGTGTTACAGAAAGGTGTGTATCCCCTCCCCCTGATAGGGTACAAATATAAAGTAGGGAATGATAAATTAATGTGCAAAAAGTGGTAGATGTCCCAATCATAACCACATATAATAAATAATGTGTCCAAGCCAAAACATCAAAACATAAAAATGTGCCGTGACCAATCTGATCATGTGAAAATAAAGGCCATAAGCATAACAAATCATTAATAGTTCCCTACGTCGAGTTCATAAGTGGAAACATTCATCAAAAAGACAATGCAAATAAATATATATATATTATATATAGATGTAGGGAAAAGTTCATCAAAAGAAAATATATATAGAAAAATTATATATATATCAGAAAAAATATCAGAGAAATATTATATATATAATAAAAAGTCCCAAAACCAATGTAGATATAAATAGTGAAGCTCCAAAATGGCAAAAAGGTTCAAAAATAATCAAAAGGTCATCAAAAAGTCAAAAAACAATAAAAATAATAAAAAACGTTCTGGTGACTCTTGTGCTCGGCAACTCAGGTGACTTGTGTGCTTCCCCTTTTGGGTCCCCACTCACCAGCTCCCGTTACCCTTGCAGGGGTGATAGGCATATATAGGTAACCGTGGATGGTATTAATGGTCCGTCCGTGGCCTATCAGACTTCTGCAGCTTGCTCCACGCAGATCAAAGTATCCAAAACGATCATCCAATCATCGTATCCAGGAGTTAAATGCAGCAGATTTACCAAGGTTGGGTCCTTATGGAAAAGAGTAAGGCTCCCATGGTGTAGTATTTAAAAGTGATTTTATTAAAATTAGCTAAAAACAAAAACGTTCCCATCCAGTGAGACACACTAAACTACAAAGGCGCTACAGAGAATAGTCAATACAGCCTGTAGGGAAGCTGGTTTGCGGCGTGCGTTCCACCTGAGTTCTACATCTACACTGGTTTTGGGACTTTTTATTATAAATATATTTTTTTTAACTTTTTGGCCATTTTGGAGCTTCACCATTTATATCTACACTGGTTTTGGGACTTTTTATTTTATATATCTATATTTCTCTGATATTTTTTCTGATACATATATATATATAATTTTTATATATATATATATATATATATATATATATATATATATATAATTTTATATATTTGCATTCTCTTTTTGATGAATGTTTCCACTTATGAACTTCCATTGACGTAGGGAACTATTTATGGTTTGTTATGTTTATGGCCTTTATTTTCACATGATCAGATTGGTCACGGCACATTTTTATGTTTTGGTGTTTAGGCTTGGACACATTATTTATTATATGTGGTTATGATTGGGACATCTACCACTTTTTGCACATGAATTTATCTTTCCCTTTTATATTTGTACCCTATCAGGGGGAGGGGATACACACCTTTCTGTAACACTAGGGACAGTGCCCCCGTAGTATGTTGGGTAGCCCCCCTCTTCTTTCACTCTACCACATTAATATAACCCTTGCCTGATAGTTATTAAGGTAGCACCACATACCCCACCTTTTTTTATCCATATTTCTGTTAGTTTCCTTAGGGAGCTGATTAGGGGAGGCTGCAACCCTCTAGTATCCTGAGCGCGGAGATACCACTAATTTAAATGTTTTATTGCCCCCCCCCCCCCATACAATTTCACTCTCCACCTGCTCTCAGACATATAATAAATAGCAGCTAGACTTAAAAACAGTTTACTGTATCAGATCAGGCAGCGATTGCGATTGGTTGCCAGAGGTTACAGTGTATCCTTACCGCTTACTGACTTGTTGCTAGAGGTTACAGCATACATTACAGCTCACTAATTAGTTGCTAGATGTTACAGCACATGATTTCTGCTTGTTGATTGGTTGCTAGAGATTACTGTACAGTAATACTGCTCACTGATTGGTTGCTAGAGGTTACAGCACATCATCTCCTCACTGCAGGGGGGGCATGATCTACATATGAATGCCGCCTTTATTTACATATCTATGCCGCCGGATGCAGCTATTTACATATGGATGCCGGTTATTTACATGTAAATACAGGGTCTGCAGGTGAGTCATCTGTACACAACAATAGGGTAGAGCTGGGCAGAGCTGGGCAGAGCTGGGCAGCATTAGTAGCAGCACTTCACACTGAGATATCAGGACACAGCAAGGGACTAAAACTTCAAGGGAAAAGGGAATTTAAACTGGGATAGTTGGCAAGTATGAGGCAGCTGCTTTGGGCCCCACAACAATGACAGGGCCCAGGGCAGCTGCCCCTTTTGCCCTGCCTTAAAGACGGCCCTGTCTAAACCCAAAAACACAATTTGTTTTTATGTGTTGCAAAATGCCAGTCCTCAGATGAGATAGCTGTGATTGGTTTCATTTTTTTTCAGGCTTGTTTCACCTGGTAATCCTGCAAATAACAGGCTTCCTGTGAGTTTGTTGTTACAATAGTTTCTCCACAGTATCTATGATAGTGGTTGTCACACAGGCTGGACTTCAAACGTCCGCCTTTGTTCATTTCCAGCATATTGGGGATTGATGAGACTAGTAGTTTCGCAAGTAATATAAGGATGTTTGTGCTGTGTTTTTAGCTCCAAGAAAGTTACAATGGCCCTACAAGATCAACAAGTATCTTCTGTACCTGCTGAAAATGTTCTTAGAAAAAAAGAAAACCAATGCACCCAGCACCACTAAGAACTGGTAAGCTGCAATATAATAATGTTTTGGGGTTTAGATATAATTGAACCGCTCACACTCACATACCTCCCAACTTTTTGACATGGGAATGAGGGACACCTATCAGCAAAAGTATGCAGGCATAGGACACCCCCCTTGCCACACCCCCTTAAAGGAAAATTGTACAAAAAAAGCAAAATTGGTTAAACCCACAAGTGCTTTTTTTACCACTACTATTCCTTTATATTGGCTTTTGGAATTTACAAATGCAGCAATTTAGAAATCAGGTGAAAGGTTTAGCGCTGGAAAACACTTTTTGATAGATAAAAAGTGCATTTTATATACAACTATATAGATCAGACCAAAATGAGGGACAAATGAGAAGGAAAGAGGGACAGAGGGACATTGTTCCAAATCAGGGACAGTCCCTTGAAATCAGGGAGAGTTGGGAGGTATGTACTCAGGTTATTGCAGTCAGAATAATAGGAAAATGTGTTGTGATTGTTTGGTAATTTAGCTTATTGCATTCTGCACTGCTTTGTTAAACAAGCCTTCTAGTGTCATACACAGCTAAATATGATTAAAAAATGTAATATTTTTTTTAAAGGCTTGTTAAAAATATAGAAAATTTCCAGAGACGCACATTGTTGTGTGTGGGTTATGCTAGAAATGTGACCTGGGGGTAAGGTAGGTCTCTCTTTCACATGTGAACAGGGACACTTGGTCTGATCAGTTGCATTCCTATGTTAAAAATTGCAGGCCGTGTACATTCTCATGAACTAAAGACTGTTGTGAAATTAGAACCTGACTGACAGGAAGTGAGCGCCAAACAAGTTAAAAAGGTAAGTCAGCCTTGGCCAATTAGGACAGCCCTGGGGTTTTGGCATCATATTACTTTTTGCAATTTCTTATTATTCGGCCTACTTTATCGTTTGCTCCCACCCCCTTATCTATAAGGTCAGCTGTAAGTGAAGATTTCTGCATTTTTGGTCTGATAAGGTATTCAGCTTATATTCAGGACTAGGGATGAGCTTCGTGTTCGAGTCGAACCCATGTTCGACTCGAACATCGGCTGTTCGATCGTTCGCCGAATTGCGAACGTTATGGGCCGTTCGCGCTAAATTCGTGTGGCGCCTCACGGCCCATAATTCACTGCGGCATCGCAGTGCATTGCTGGCTGATGATTGGCCAAGCATGCACTATGACCCGCATGCTTGGCCAATCACAGCGCCGTCAGTAGAAAGAGCTGTAATTGGCCAAAGCCAGGGTGGCTTTGGCCAATTATGGCTCAGGGGATTTAGTACACACCCCACACTATATAAGGCCGCCTGCACGGCGGCCCTGTGTAGTGTGTGTTCCGGTGTGCTGAGAGATAGAGAGAGAGAGAGACAGTGTCATTTGATTTGAGTTAGATAGATTAGGCAGAACAGTCAGTCAGTTAGCTGCACTTACAGTGTATTGTGTATATATATGCATCCCAGGTGTTGCATATATATATATACACTGTATTCAGTTTAGCTAGATCCGTTCCTGTTATCTTCTATCTAGACTATTTACATTTAATGCAGTGCGTCCTGCTCACAGTGTTCAGCTAGATCCGTTCCTGCTATTTACATTTAGTGCAGTGCGTCCTGCTCACAGTGTTCAGCTAGATCCGTTCCTGTTATCTTCTAGACTATTTACATTTAGTGCAGTGCGTCCTGCTCACAGTGTTCAGCTAGATCCGTTCCTGCAATTTACATTTAGTGCAGTGCGTCCTGCTCACAGTGTTCAGCTAGATCCGTTCCTGCTATTTACATTTAGTGCAGTGCGTCCTGCTCACAGTGTTCAGCTAGATCCGTTCCTGCTATTTACATTTAGTGCAGTGCGTCCTGCTCACAGTGTTCAGCTAGATCCGTTCCTGTTATTTACATTTAGTGCAGTGCGTCCTGCTCACAGTGTTCAGCTAGATCCGTTCCTGCTATTTACATTTAGTGCAGTGCGTCCTGCTCACAGTGTTCAGCTAGATCCGTTCCTGCTATTTACATTTAGTGCAGTGCGTCCTGCTCACAGTGTTCAGCTAGATCCGTTCCTGCTATTTACATTTAGTGCAGTGCGTCCTGCTCACAGTGTTCAGCTAGATCCGTTCCTGTTATCTTCTAGACTATTTACATTTAGTGCAGTGCGTCCTGCTCACAGTGTTCAGCTAGATCCGTTCCTGCTATTTACATTTAGTGCAGTGCGTCCTGCTCACAGTGTTCAGCTAGAGCCGTTCCTGCTATTTACATTTAGTGCAGTGCGTCCTGCTCACAGTGTTCAGCTAGATCCGTTCCTGTTATCTTCTAGACTATTTACATTTAGTGCAGTGCGTCCTGCTCACAGTGTTCAGCTAGATCCGTTCCTGCTATTTACATTTAGTGCAGTGTGTCCTGCTCACAGTGTTCAGCTAGATCCGTTCCTGTTATCTTCTAGACTATTTACATTTAGTGCAGTGCGTCCTGCTCACAGTGTTCAGCTAGATCCTTTCCTGTTATCTTCTAGACTATTTACATTTAGTGCAGTGCGTCCTGCTCACAGTGTTCAGCTAGATCCGTTCCTGTTATCTTCTAGACTATTTACATTTAGTGCAGTGCGTCCTGCTCACAGTGTTCAGCTAGATCCGTTCCTGTTATCTTCTAGACTATTTACATTTAGTGCAGTGCGTCCTGCTCACAGTGTTCAGCTAGATCCGTTCCTGTTAAATTCCTACTGACAGGCAGGCTTGTCTGGTTACAGTATATAAAGCTACCTGAAGAAAATTACAGGTGTTCTATTTGATCCTATTAGTACCACGGTCAGGCAGCTAGACTATTTACATTTAGTACAGTGCGTCCTGCTCACAGTGTTCAGCTAGATCCGTTCCTGTTATCTTCCTACTGACAGGCAGGCTTGTCTGGTTACAGTATATAAAGCTACCTGAAGAAAATTACAGGTGTTCTATTTGATCCTATTAGTACCACGGTCAGGCAGCTAGACTATTTACATTTAGTACAGTGCGTCCTGCTCACAGTGTACAGCTAGATCCGTTCCTGTTATCTTCCTACTGACAGGCAGGCTTGTCTGGTTACAGTATATAAAGCTACTTGAAGAAAATTACAGGTGTTCTATCCCAGCTTAGTGCAGCTACAGGCCATTAGTATGTCTGGAAGGCCAAGAAGGAGAGGCAGACAGTCACAAGCCAATAAGAGAGGGCAAGCAGGCTCTGTGTCTAGTGCTGGTCGTGGAGACAGTGCATCCTCATCAGCACGTGGCCATGGGACACGCTTGGCCTTTTTTTCGGCAGCTGGCCGTGTTGAGCCGCAACATGCGGAAGACTTGGTCGAGTGGATGACCAAGCCGTCCTCATCCTCCTCATCCTCTCTCACCCATGCCCAGGGTGCTTTGTCTGGCAAAGCAGCGGCCTCTTCCCTCAGCTCAATGTCATCAGTGACTCCTTCCCTAGCTCCACCATGTCCTCATGAGGATTCCCTCGAACTGTTTGACCACAGTGTTGGGTACATGCTCCAGGAAGATGCCCAGCGTTTGGAAGGCTCTGATGACGATACTGAGCTCGATGAAGGCAGTAACATGAGCACGGACAGAGGGGGTGCCCAAGAAGGACAGCAATCTGGCAGTCATGCTCCCCCTGCTGCAGCATACTGCCAGGTTTGCTCCAGTGATGAGGAGGGAGGGGATGATGAGGTCACTGACTCAACGTGGGTGCCTGATAGGAGAGAGGAGGAGGAGGAGGCGGCGGCACATCACCAACGAGGCAGGATGCCCTCCAGGGGCCAGCCTAAGGGCAGCACATTGACTGCATCACACCCCAAAGCTCCACATGTGCAGGGCGCTGCAGTCTCTGCGCGTTATTCAAAAAGTTCTTTGGTGTGGGCCTTTTTTGAGACGAGTGCATCAGATCGCACCGCTGCTATTTGCAACATATGTCTCAAGCGTATCTCGCGTGGCCAAAACATCTCCCGCTTGGGTACCACATGCTTGACCAGACATATGTTGACCTGCCATGCAGTTCGTTGGCAAGCGTATCTAAAAGACCCACACCAAAGAACAAAGAGGATCTCTCCTTGCTCCTCATCAGCTGAGATTTCCAACCCCACTAGACCTTCAGTCCTCTCTGAGACCTGCAGTGAGAGGAATGAAGGTGTAGAATTAGGTGTGTCACAGCCAAGTACTTGTGGGCAATCTGCTTTTGGTACACCGACGTCAGATTGTACCAGGCAAATTTCCCTGCCCCAGCTGCTGCACCGCCGAAAGAAGTTTGCTCCCAGCCATCCACATGCCCAGCGGTTGAATGCTAGCTTGGCAAAATTGCTAGCACTTCAACTGCTGCCTTTTCAGTTGGTAGACTCTGCCCCCTTCCGTGAGTTTGTGGAATGTGCGGTTCCTCAGTGGCAGGTACCCAAACGCCACTTTTTCTCACGGAAGGCGATTCCGGCTCTCTACCGGCATGTGGAAGGCAATGTCCATGCCTCGCTGGACAGGGCGGTCAGCGGTAAGGTGCATATTACCGCTGACTCATGGTCCAGCAGGCATGGACAGGGACGTTACCTAAGTTTCACGGCGCATTGGGTGACTCTGCTGGCAGCTGGGAAGGATGCAGGACAAGGTGCAGTAGTGTTGGAGGTTGTTCCGCCACCACGCCTCCAAAATGCTGATTGTGACACACCTCTCTCTTCCACCCCCTCCTCTTCTTCTTCCTCCATGGCCTCTTCCTCGGAACCAGCGGTGCTCCGTAGGCGTTCAAGGGGCTACGCAAGTACGCAGGCCAAAAGATGCCATGCGGTGCTTGAGCTGGTGTGCTTGGGGGACAGGAGCCACACTGGGGCAGAGGTTCTGTCAGCTCTGCAGGGGCAGGTTCAGAGGTGGTTGACGCCACGCCAACTTAAGGCAGGAATGGTGGTTTGCGACAATGGCACCAACCTCCTCTCTGCCCTCCGACAGGGACAAATGACCCATGTGCCCTGTTTGGCTCACGTCCTTAACTTGGTGGTGCAGCGGTTCTTGGGCAGGTACCCGGGCTTACAGGATGTCCTGAGGCAGGCCAGGAAAGTCTGTGTGCATTTCCGCCGGTCATATAATGCCAGTGCTCGGCTGACGGACCTCCAAAAGGAGTTTAACCTGCCCAAGAACCGCCTAATCTGTGACATGCCCACCAGGTGGAACTCAACGTTGGCCATGCTGCAGCGGCTGCACACGCAGCAGAGGGCCATCAATGAGTACCTGTGCGACTATGGCACCAGGACAGGGTCAGGGGAGCTTGGTTTTTTTTTCCCCACGCCAGTGGGCCATGATCCCTGATGCATGCACTGTCCTGTCACCATTCGAGGAGGCCACGAGGATGGTGAGCAGTGACAGTGCATGCATCAGTGACACTGTCCCCCTTGTCCACCTGTTGGAGCACACGCTGCGTGGAATAATGGACAGGGCACTTGAGGCAGAACAGAGGCAGGAAGAGGAGGACTTCCTTAGCTCTCAAGGCCCCCTTTATCCAGACAGTGTTCCTGCGTGCCCGCCGATCACACAGGAAGAGGACGAGGAGGAAGAGGAGGAGGATGAAGATTGTGTCAGTATGGAGGTGGAGCCTGGCACTCAGCATCAGCAGCAGTCTTTAAGGGATCAGTCCCAAGAAACACATGGACTTGTACGTGGCTGGGAGGAGGTGGCTGCGGACCATGTCGTTCTTAGTGACCCAGAGGACTCCGGACCGAATGCCTCAGCAAACCTACGCTGCATGGCCTCCCTGATCCTGCAAAGCCTGCGTAAGGATCCTCGTATTCGTGGTATCAAGGAGAAGGACCAATACTGGCTGGCAACCCTCCTTGATCCACGTTACAAGGGTAAGGTTGCGGACCTTATCTTGCCATCGCAGAGGGAGCAGAGGATGAAACATCTTCGGGAGGCCTTGCAGAAAGGTCTGTGCAACGCGTTCCCAGAGACTGGGAGGTTACAAACTCCTGTTTCTGGACAACGTGTTGCTGAGGCTTCGGTCAGTCAAAGAAGGAGCGGTGGAGAAGGTGGCCGTCTGACCGATGCGTTCAGACAATTTTTTGGTCCACAGCCCCAAGGTATGATCGGTTCCAGCAACCATCGCCAGCGTCTGTTTTACATGGTGCAGGAATACCTAGGGGCAAGATCAGACTTGGACACCTTTCCCACCGAAAATCCTCTGGGTTACTGGGTCTTGAGGATGGATCACTGGCCAGAGCTTGCACAGTATGCAATTGAGCTACTGGCCTGTCCTGCATCCAGCGTTCTTTCGGAACGCACATTCAGTGCTGCTGGAGGCGTGGTAACCGATCACAGGGTGCGTCTGTCCACCGACTCGGTCGATCGGCTGACCTTCATAAAAATGAATGAGTCTTGGATCACCACCAGCTACCAAGCACCTGATGCTGATGTAACCGAATAATTTTTTTTGAAATCTCAGATCCCTTCAAAGACTGCCTATGCTGATGCTGAGTGACTAACCCTGAGTAATTATCCTCTTCCTCCTCAATCATCACGCTGATAGCTTGTAAGAACATTTTTGGTTCTGGGCGCCACCACCAGTGCCTAAGGCACAATTTTTCAGCCCCTGTTTAACAGGGGCGTGTAATTACAATTTTTGATGTAATACTTTGCAGCAGGGCTCGTTCCTGCATTCCAACTAGAGTGTCTGTGAGGGGTTGCAGTGTTGTGGCACCAGCACCAGTGCCTAAGGCCCAATTTTTCTGCCCCTGTCTAACAGGGGCGTGTAATTACAATTTTTGATGCAATACTTTGCAGCAGGGCTCGTTCCTGCGTTCCAACTAGAGTGTCTGTGAGGGGTTGCAGTGTTGTGGCACCAGCACCAGTGCCTAAGGCCCAATTTTTCTGCCCCTGTCTAACAGGGGCGTGTAATTACAATTTTTGATGCAATACTTTGCAGCAGGGCTCGTTCCTGCGTTCCAACTAGAGTGTCTGTGAGGGGTTGCAGTGTTGTGGCACCAGCACCAGTGCCTAAGGCCCAATTTTTCTGCCCCTGTTCAACAGGGGCATGTAATTACAATTCTTGATCTAATATTTCACAGCAGGGCCCTGTGAGGGCTTACAGTGTTGTGGCCACAGCAACACCTAAGGCCCAAATTTCTGCTGAGTATATAGGGCAGGACCCTACTTTCAAACATCTAACTTACAAACGACTCCTACTTGCAAACGGAAGGAGACAACAGGAAGTGAGATGAAATCTACCCCTAGGAAGGGAAATTCTCTCCTGTAAGAGTTAATATGTGAAAACAATTTCTCCTTTCCACTGATGCTTTCCAATCCTTGTTCCACAAAAAAACCCAAATTTTCAAAAAACATTTTTCATTGGGACAAAAAAGTGAGGTGAAATCTTCTGAAGAGGAGGAAAGACAGCAAAACAAATGTCACAGGGGTGATAACCCTTCCCTATGTTTTCCAAAAAGCTTAGAAAAGATTTTTTGGCTGGAGCTAAACACGTTAAAAATGTTCAAAATTACAAACAGATTCTACTTAACAACAAACCTACAGTCCCTGTCTTGTTTGCACCGCCTGTATACTGCTGTTCAGAGTATATAGGGCCTGGTGGCCCCACACCTTTCCTTATTTTAATTTGGGTGCGGGGTTCCCCTTAATATCCATACAAGACCCAAAGGGCCTGGTAATGGACTGGGGGGTACCCATGCCGTTTGTCTCACTGATTTTCATCCATATTGCCATGACCCGACATGACATTAAACCCGCAAGCAGTTTTAAATGAGATTTTTTCCTTTAAAAATGACATTTGGTGCAGGGACTGTTCTAAACATGGGAAACACGCGTCACTTTACAGGCATACTATAGACACCCCCCAGGTACGATATTTAAAGGAATATTTCACTTTTTTTTTTTTTACTTTAAGCATCATTAAAATCACTGCTCCCGAAAAAACGTCCGTTTTTAAAAGTTTTTTTTGCATTGATACATGTCCCCTGGGGTAGGACCCGGGTCCCCAAACCCTTTTTAGGACAATACCATGCAAATTAGCCTTTAAAATGAGCACTTTTGATTTCGAACGTTCGAGTCCCATAGACGTCAATGGGGTTCTAACGTTCGTGCGAACTTTCGGTCCGTTCGCGGGTTCTGGTGCGAACCGAACCGGGGGGTGTTCGGCTCATCCCTATTCAGGACCAGATATACCAGCACAAATGAAGCTACACTTTGTCATTGCATTGGCTGTTCTCGTCGAATATGCAGGTAAGTTTCTGCAGATTGCAATTTATAAGTCAGTGCTAAATAATTCCTAAACTAGTACTTTATATTTGAATATTACAGCTTAACCCTCGGTATTTGTACAGATAATTTAGTTACAGTATATCTCTCACTCATACAGAATCATTTTAATATTTAATATAAACTTGTGTATTTCCAGCTTTGCTGAAACTGCAGAATGTATTGAATTTTGCCCTATTAAAGCACCACTAAAGCTATAGAACTGAGAGCTAACTGTCACTCTTCCTGTGCCTATGATTCAATTCAGTAGTTACAGCAGTGGGTCTCTTCTTTATGTAAATTGGGTGCAAGAACTGGATGTAATAGGCACATTAGGCCAGTACTATAGGTGGAAAAGTTAAGAGGGGCCTTTCCCTGTATAATTATCAAGCACATTTTTTCCATTATCAGAGGAAAATGCAGTCTTTTAACTAAAGCTAATTTCACATGGATTTATACTATTACACATTGTAACAATATTCTAAAACAGGTTATGATTAGTTATTTACAAAAAATATTCTGTGTAAAAAAGATCCTAGCAGAGGGATGTTGCTTTGGACACCTAAGGTTGTGTTCCTACAGACTCCAATGTAATGGTTATGTGGTGATGCAAATGACATGATATTCTCACTCATTATTTACATACCCAACATTTGCTCAATACCTCGATGCTCCAACTCCAGTCAATGGGGTTGTTTTACTAAAAGAGCACCCAGCAAAGTAGATGTTCAATTAGTTTAGTGCATAAATGGAAACTGCATTTACTTCAGCCATCCTTCTATGGGGTTGATTTACTAAAGACAAATAGTCTGTGCACTGCAAGTGCAGTTGCTCTAGATCTAAAGGGAACATGCAAGGAATGATTGGATGATAGAAATCAGCAGGGCCTCCCCTCATTTCAGAGCTTCCCCACAGATTTAGAGCAACTGCACTAGTAGAGCACAGTATATTTGCCTTTAGTAAATCAACCTCCCTGTGTAAGGAAAACCCTGTATTTTACTTTCTTTACACATGATAGAGTATTCAAAGTTTTCTTTATTCACTAAGCTAAATGAACATCACTTCTCTTAATAGACATTCTCTATACCTTAGGAAATTACCACAAAAGAGCTATTTCTGGTATAAAGGTGTTAAGGAAATGATTAAGAGCTCCAATCAAGCCCAAGGTTATCTGCTGCTGTCTCTAATTTGAAAGTGTTGATATGCATGCATATAAAAGTAAACACTCTGAGACACGCTCAGCTCTGTTACTCCTTACACTTCTAATTTATTCAAGGCGGTATTAATGTTTTATACACACAAATACGTCATTGCTATGTTAGTCTAATAGGTACATCTCATTGGTTAAGATAAAAAAAGAAAATGGAGAATCTTCATAACGAGGTCTGGCTGTCTTTGGTTTTATCTTCAGTTCCGCGTTCTTCTGATGTGTGGGATGCAGGGGGTACCCGCCATCTTGAGAAAATATAGGAACAGAGCAAACCTGTATACTTATATAATGAGTAAGGAGAAAAACATGTATGCACATAAGAAAATAGACATTTTCAGATTACTATTATTATTATCTACATCACATTCCTTCACAATCCCCCCTAAAATGACTATTTTCTCTTTTCTGTCCCTAATACTAAAGGTCCCACTTTGGCCTGGCCCTTCTCCTCAGCAACTCTTTTAGGCTGTATATAGAATTGGGCAGCAACTGTTCACTTCCCTCCTCGATACAGCTGGAGAGGTGCAGTCAGGCGCTATCTATCCCTATAACCCTATAGGATTGTGAGGTTATGGACAGGGAGTGACTGTAGAGGAGTGAAGGGTTTGTCATCTTCCATCATAAGGGGGTCCTCTTCTTCTTGGTGGAGAAATGTAGGTGTGCTATTGTCTACAGCCTTGTTCATTAACTTTTTACGAAAGGTAGAATACAGCATACAATCAGGGCTAAAAGAACCAGGATTATTAATACCGTTACACGTATCTGGGCGAGCACCTTCTGCCACCCACTCATCCAGCTAAAGTATTGGTCCCATGGGTCTGTGATACCTGAGTTCTTCTTCAACTCCAGTAACAGATCTTCTAATTTCTTTATAGCTAGAGTAACCTTACCATTTGGGCCAGTATTATCAGGAATGTATGTACAACAGGTTCCCGTTTTTTCCTATGATTTTACAAAACACCTCCTTTCCCAACTAGCACCATGTCTAAGGCCATCAGGTCCTGGAATGTCATGTAGGAAGTGGGGGCTAACTGGTCAGCAATTCCCTGGAGGGCATCTTTAGTGTAATTTACAAATCTCTGTTGGTTATAATATGTGTAGTGTCAGGTCACCTAGAGGCTGGGTGATCAGGAGTGCACCGCAAGGTAGTGGACCCTACGGCTGACTGCTGCGGATTGAACCCTGGGGGGTTCGGGAAGCAGGTCTACTGGATCACTGACACAGATCCCACTGGGAGCTAGAGCATAGATTCCCCAGGGCGCGGAGTCTAAGAGCCAGCAGGTGTTCACCAGAGCCTTTAATGGTAAGGATGGACTGCGCTGCAGTCTGGCTCCAGGTCGCGGCCCCCAGGGTCTCACAGCTCACGCTCACGGTAGACTACAGGAGAAGAGGAAGGAGGCAGCAGGCTGGAACATCAGGGTCACAGGCAAACAGGGATGGTCGGGAACACGCCAAAGTCGGTAACAGGAATCAGATGTAGGAAACACAGCAAGTACACACAGAGGCTAACACACAGTGGTTGATCAGCACTGCTGGCTTGCAGTGCACAGGTTAATATAGGGTTCCCTGATAGGGCCTGGGGTGGGGCCATGCTTATAGGAGAGGTTACAAAAGCAATCAGGTGAGGGTCAGCTGGTCTCTAGAGATGAACACATGGAGACAGGTATGCTGATTGACAAACTCTATTGCATAACCATGACATGTAGTTAATCCAATCTACATTCTTGCTGACAGTTGTTATGGGGATCAAAGACTCAAAACCAGCTTTTACCTGATCCCTGGCTTTAAACTCATCAGGGACCCCCCTTGTAACCCCTATGACATGTATGTATACATGAGGATCAAAGCTTCCGGAGAGAGCTGCTCGCTTCCTCCTCTGACTGTGTGCTGGGTCAGTGTATGTATCAGGGGTATCTTTGGTTAGGATATGGGGCTTTCTATTTTCATCTTCCTTTTTTTTTCTAATGCACTCTGTGGTCGCCCAGTCTGGCCCTGTGTTCCAACCCACTGGCCCCCACAGAAACCACAACTCTGTCCCCAGTTACTGTCTGTGTGGCATACATATATGTCCTTACCGTCAGGGATATCACTGTACCAATGGCATCACCATGAAGGGTCAAACGGACAAGGTACTATGTCACAATAATCTAAGGTAAAGGTGGTCACATGTGTACCTGAAGAGTTACACTAAAACGTAATTATGTTATCATTTTTGTGATGGCCACCTCCTGGGCCCCTCCCCCCTAGATTAAACAGAAAAAGGATATGCAGCACCCGAAAACACGCTCTCCTGCAGTGATAAGCGTGCATTCAGGTGTTCTTTCTGGCCAACTTGACTGAGGTGGCTGTGGTCACCAAAACTTGGAATGGACCATCATAACTTGGCTCAAGGATCTCCAGACAGTAGTTGGTGTGTTCCTGTATCTAATTCAGGATCTGGAATGGAAGAAAACACCTGGACATGCATTCAGGTTAATTCTCGTGATAATGTGGTTACATAATTAGTCAACACATCAGACTGTAACTGTAACTGTTGTGGAAAGTAACAACCAAGTCTGGGAGCTGAACCAAACAAAATTTCATAAGGGGATAGGGCATGTTTCCCCTGGGGGTGTGTCTGACACTGAACAGGGCAATGGGCTAACTGTCTGGCCAACTCATGTTAGTCTCTTGGGCCATCTTTAACATCCTGTTTTTAGTGTCCCATTCATCCTTTCTACCTTCCCGCTACTTTGAGGGTGGTATGGGATGTGTAGTGCCAACTGAACCCCCAGTGCTGCCCAAATCTCTTTAGTAAGGGTTGTTGTTAAGGCTGGTCCCTGATCTCTCAATATCACCTCTGGGACCCCAAATCTACATACTATCTCACTTAGTAGTTTCTTAGCTGTGGTCCTGGCAGTCGTGACCACTTCCACTAGGGCGTATTCGAATCTGCCACTTCTTGGCACTTGAGAATGATCAATTTCCATCCTCTGGAATGGGGTATAGGGCTTTTGCCAGGTGCTTCTTCTGTGCTTCTTCTGTGCATCCTGGGTTACATTTGGTGCAGATAATGCATGATCTGCAGAAGTTGTCGGTCAGTGGAGTAACTCTTGGTGCAACACTTGTTGATAAGAGAGTTCATAAAAGTCTTTGTCAAGTGGGCAGCTCCATGTGTCCATTGCACCACAGCTGGGTACATACTCCTGGGTAGCACTCGAATAGTCCATTTCTGAGAGTTCCTCCTCTCCGTTTCCAGCTTTCCTTCTTATCCGGACTTGCTGTTTCCTGTAGTTCTTTTAGATAAACTCTGTCCACTGGGAAAGTCTGTAAGGTAAGCACGGGGTGGTCTTCTTCTACCACCCTGCTGTCCACTTCCCGTGGACCACCAGCTGTCTGTTTGGCAGCTGAATTGGCTAGATGATTGCCTCGAGCTTCCTTTGAGTTCATTTTGTCGTGTGCTTTACTCAGAATAGTCACTTGGGTTGGGAGAAGCAAGGCATCAATTTTTCACAGGTGTTCCTGCAGCCGTCAGGAATCCTCTGTCCTAGATAACACCATAATCATGGGCAATGCTGAAAGCATATCTTGGCTCTTTTTCCCTCTGCCCATTTACATGCTGTAGTAAGTGCTTACAGCTCTGCCTCCTGTGCAGACATCACCGGTGGTAAGGCTTCAGCTTGTAGAACAGTGTTTTCAGTGGTGACCGCGTGTCCTGTGTGGTCATGGGGTGACAAGTCAAGACTCTACTCCTCCTCCTGCTTTCCCCCCTCGAGAAGTGGAAGAAGGGTGGTAGGGTTCAGTGTTTGACAACTGAATAGAGTAATGCTGTCCAATAGGAGGGAACACAGGAGTCTCAAGTGTCTGGTAGTGGACAAGTGTTTCGGTTGGATCTTGGTTGAATATGGCAACAACGTCATGGGGAGCAAGCAGAACGAGGCAGTGTCCGAGGACCAAGTTCAAAGTTTTGTCAAGCAAGGCTTGTGTAGCAAAGCCAGCTCACAGACACAATAGGGCTCCTCTTACTACCGCATCCAGCCGACAGGAATAATATCCTATGGGGCGTAGGCTGATGCCGTGTGATTGTGTGAGTACACCTGCAGCATGTCCCAGACGTTCGGATACAAAGAGCTTGAGCGTTTTGTCGTAGTCTGGGAGCCCTAGCGCCGGGGGTGGCGCACTTAAAGGCTTCAAACTTTAGATATTTCTTCAGGAGACATCTGGAAGGGTCTGATTGCAGAGCATCAGTAGGAAGGCTTCTGGAATCCATGCTCTGCACTAGGAAATTAGTCCAAGGAAGGCATGAAGGGATTTCTGACCTTGTGGCAGTGGGATGTCAGAGATTACTTGCACCCTGTCTTCAGTGGGGTGTCGTGTCCCATGGGACAAACAGTGTCCAAGGAAAATGACAGGTGTTGAGCACCACTGCAATTTGGGCTTTGAGGTTCTGCAGCCCTGGTTGGCAAGATAGCACAACAGGTTTCTGAGGTGACTTCAACAGGGGGCTGCACAAAAGGAGAAGGTCATCAACACGTTGGAAGAGAATCACTTCCGGGTGTTCCTCTTGTCATGTGTCAAGGATGATAGCCATAGCTTTTGCAAACTGGCTTGGAAAGTTCTGTGCCCCTTGTGGCACAACTGTTTAGGTATGTTGCCGTTTCTTTCCGTGGATGAATGCGAAAAGGTACCAGCAGGAGGGGTGAGGGTGGACACTGAAGAAAGCGTTTGTAAGGTCCACCTCTGTGAGGTATTTTGCAGTCAAAGGCATCCACAGCAGGTACCTGGTTCTCCTTTAGGGGTTCTCTTCTTGGGGTTATTGTGGTTTCCGGGGCAATGAAGCGCCCTCTTTTAGCTTGACTGAAACTGGTGGCACCTTTAAGTGACCGTTGTCTTCCGGTCCTGTGGACCATAGGCACGCAGGGATTCTGTCAAGTACTTCCTGCAGTATTGAACTTGAAGTTTTTTTTTCTTCATTAAGTGTCATCAGGAGAGGCAGAGAACACAAGGCAGATGAGTCTTCTAAAGATAGGGGAGTATGTAACTTCATCCCCCCTTCAGGCGTGTCCTGATTGAGGCCTGTAGTCTGGACAACACATCAGCTCCTAGTAGATTCAAGGGACATGTAGAGGACACCACAAATCTGGCAAGCAAAGCAGGAAGTGGACTGGAGCGGGGCACCCCATCCATTCCTACGCAGGAAACATCAATAGTGGAAAGGAAAGAATTATTAGGCAGGTTCACCGCCCTCAACACACTTTTGGCTGCACCCCTGTCAATGAGGAAAGTGGTAGGTTTTTGTCTGGGACATCTTGGGGCTCTGCATTCTTTTCTGAAGTGACCCCGTTTCCCACAGTTGTAACAGGTGATCCTTTCCCTGGTATTGGGCAGTGGTGGTGGACTAGTGTAGGCGGGATCTTCGTCATGGGTTACCATGAGGGGCGTTGGTTTTTTACCTTTTTGATTTTCTATACCTCTGGTCACCAACAATAAATCAGACATTTTCATTGAATGGTATTCAGGGCGGGCCACCATCAGGCCTTTTCTGATATCCTCTCTGAGCCCTGAAACAAAAGCAGTTGATAACATGTGTGTGTGTGCCTTTATGAGTCTAGCATGATACTTCTTCACAGACTCCCCTTTATCTTGGGTAATATCTTGGATTGCGGTGGTCTGATCCGTTAACTTCTCCTTTGCCCAGTCGTGGAGTTGTGCACAGAACTCCACGCCTGAGGTGTAGGAAGTGGCACTTGTCAGGCAGGCATCATTGAAGGCCATCTGCATGACTGGCCAAAAGACATATCCTGCTTTGATTTGGCATAGGCTGATCAAGTCTCTCCAGGCAGCTGAGTAAGTTTCTTGTATCTGCACTATCCTGTGGTAGAAGGGAATTGGCTGCTTCTCTGGGTCAGGCAGACTTGTCACTAAGGCCGCTGCTTGTGATAGAGTAAAAGCGACACACATCACTGGTGCCCCTTCTGGTAACCGAGACTGTTGTTGGGGCGGGGGCTGGCAAGAGGCACTGTTCCTTACGGTTGCCAGCATGTGTTTGAGATCCTCTCGGAACTGAGAGTCTGGAGCCGGATTGGGGTTTAAATCAGTGGGTGGCTTTGCTGCCTGCTGTTGGGCTTCCCACTCAGATGCTTCTTCATCATTAACATATCCGGCCTGGGAATGTGATGCTTCCGTATTGGGGAAGACAGATGTGTGGTACGAACCATCCTGGTTTAAAACAGGGAGGGCTGGGTACAGGCTGTGTTTAAGCTTACTGGGTGTACCAAGATGGCCGCCAGCAGGAAGTGCACTGGGCTGGGTAGAAAGTGAAGGCATGGGTGCACTAAGATGGCCGCCAGGCTTAGTTGTCACAGTGGGTTGTGCTTGGGTGGTGAGAAAGGAGTGGTTGTTAGACAGAGGGCAGTGCCGTCCCTCCCCTCCTTTTGTTTCAAATTCCAACATAGCGTGGTAATTTCACATACTGTATCATCGACTCTGTGATACACATACATAATACAATCGCCATCTTTCTTAACTTCCTTTATCCAATTTTCTTTATCACACAGGATTTTTCTCCCTGTTTCTTCAGCAACATAACTTTCGCCACTTCTTTCAACTTTAACTATTTCAACATCTGCTTCTCTCCTTCTTTGTAATATCACTTTCTTTACAATCACACTTTCTGTTTCTCGGCTAACGGCTTGAGAGGAGAATACATACAACCAAGGGGTTAATATTTTTCTCAGCGTTCTTTATCAACAAATTCCTTCAGTGGGGGCACATACTGCGCTCCAAGTTGCTACTGTTTGCTATAACCCTGTAATGTACGGTTAATCTCAGAACAAGAACAAACACGTCAGGGGTAGTGAGGAGCAATGGCCCGCGACCCAACAGATCCCCCGGGCAGCCCCCCCTCCGACCTTAACCAGTCCCCACCCCAACCCCTCTCATACATAGCGAAAGTAAACCACAAATACACTCACGACAGGACATTACACCTGCCACTCTTCGAACTGCAAAATTTCAGCAGGCTAAGATAACCCCAGGGGCAGACATCACCCCCTTAAAACCCAGTTAAAGGCCGTCATTACAGTTACCTCCCAGAGGCCGACAGCACATCTGGGGGTGACACATCTGTAATGCTTTCAGACTGCAACGCCAGCAGCTGAGATTTCCTTTTAAAGATCCGACAAATCCTTGAGTAACCCGTCCTATAACCGACTGCCACAATAACCCATCTCACTCCAGAGGCCGACAACTCTTCTGGAGATGAGAACACACATGTAGCACTTTTAGACTGCTGAGTTTCGTAGCCCAAAGAATGGCAGACAGTGAACAAATACAGTCAGCAGAAACCCATCAGCAGGTACGTTAAAACAACCTCAGGCGAGGAAATACCTGCCTCTAAGACAGTCTCAGCATACCGACAGAATCCAGCCGTCAACCGAAAGATAAGAGAGTCGTACAGTGGTAAGAATATAAATCAAACTTACCGTACTGTTAGGGCTGCGCAAAGACCCCCTCTGTTATCTTTCAATTAACGCCCGAATGCTTGTCGCGGTATGGCTTCGACTGTAGCCTGAGGTCCCGGGTTTCGGCATCATCTGTTAAGGAAATGATTAAGAGCTCCAATCAAGCCCAAGGTTATCTGCTGCTGTCTCTAATTTGAAAGTGTTGATATGTATGCATATAAAAGTAAACACTCTGAGACACGCTCAGCTCTGTTACTCCTTACACTTCTAATTTATTCAAGGCGGTGTTAATGTTTTATACACACAAATACGTCATTGCTATGTTAGTCTAATAGGTACATCTCATTGGTTAAGATAAAAAAAGAAAATGGAGAATCTTCATAACGAGGTCTGGCTGTCTTTGGTTTTATCTTCAGTTCCGCGTTCTTCTGATGTGTGGGATGCAGGGGGTACCCGCCATCTTGAGAAAATA
Organism: Aquarana catesbeiana; assembly: GCF_042186555.1. Taxonomy (NCBI): domain Eukaryota; kingdom Metazoa; phylum Chordata; class Amphibia; order Anura; family Ranidae; genus Aquarana; species Aquarana catesbeiana. The sequence goes on along the minus strand of NC_133325.1, from coordinate 574,963,955 downwards.
TAGGAACAGAGCAAACCTGTATACTTATATAATGAGTAAGGAGAAAAACATGTATGCACATAAGAAAATAGACATTTTCAGATTACTATTATTATTATCTACATCACATTCCTTCACAAAGGGAGTTATAGTCCTCCAGTGAACAAGCACTAGTCTGGATCTTTCAGGTTTCTTAGATGTTCTTCGTATTTTGTTCATTTTTGCCTTTCAGTACAAGGCCAGCACTGAAAACATTAAGATTTTTTCAGCTCTACCACTTAGGCCAAGATGAAACGCTGAAAGTGGAAGATCAGTCAAACACTAACTATACTTACTGTAAATCTACCCCCACCCTTTATTCTAATCCTATTCTATCTAAAAAAAAAAGATCTGAATACTTACCTATCCTGAGAGCACTCCAGTGCAGTCACATGATCAGGTGCCAAAGCCAGCCTCAGTGTAGAGGAGGGACAGCTGACTACGGATGCCCCATAGTAAGCCCATGACTGACGTCATTGCCCAGGCTCTGCAGCCGTTGTGGGCGATCTCTCTTCTTCACTGAAGTTGGCACTGGGACCCAATCAGCATAGGTAAGTGTACAGATCTATTCTTTACAGCAGTAGTCCCCAACTTTTTGGGCATCAGGGACTGGCGTTGTGGAAGAAAATTGTGCCAAGGCCCGGGGGGGGGGGGGGGTTGGGGGTTGTATGCGGCTTTTCGTGGGCAATTTATCGGGGCAATAGCTGGTGTTGGCGCTTCAATCATCACAGCACCATGGTTGATATGGTGTCAAAATGATTGAAGCTCATTATTTCTATTATTACATTGTAATATAGAATGAAAACTCACCATAATACAGAATCAGTGGGAACCCTAAACTTGTCACCTGCCACCAGATGCAGAATGTCACTTGCCACGTCGCCTGCTACCAGGTGCGGATTGTCACATGCCACGTCGCCTGCCACCAGGTGCGGATTGTCACTTGCCATGTTGCCTGCCTTCAGATGCAGCTTGTCACTTGAAACGTCGCTTGCCACCAGATGTGTTTGTCCCTTGCCACGTCGCCTGCCACCAGATGCGGATTGTCACTTGCCACCAGATGCAGATTGTCACTTGCCACGTTGCCTGCCATCAGATGCAGCTTGCCATTTGCCACATCACTTGCCACCACATGCGGATTGTCACTTGCCACGTCGCCTGCCACCAGTTGTGGATTGTCACTTGCCATGTCGCCTGATTTCAGATGCAACTTGTCACTCAAAACGTCGCTTGCTACCAGTTGCATTTTGTCCCTTGCCACATCGCCTGCCACCAGATGTGGATTGTCACTTGCCACGTTGCCTGCCACCAGATACGAATTTTCACTTGCCACGTCACCTGCCATCAGATGCAGCTTGCCATTTGCCACGTCTCCCGCTAACAGATGTGGATTGTCACCTGCCACCAGATGTGGTTTGTCATCTGCCACCACATGAAGATTGTTACTGCAGTGGTGGCAACACAGGCATGCGCATTAGTTCAGAGGCAAGCCTAAAGTAGTGGGTAGTGAGGGAGAACAGCGGTGATGGGCGGGCGGTGAGAGATGATCTCATCTCTCTGCTCCCCTGCCTCACCTCCAGAAGTGTAGCGGTGTGTTCTGACACGCTGCATGGGCAGAAGAGCAGTGTGACAATCTGCCCCACTGTGAGGGTGGAACAGCGGTGATGTGGGCGGGCAGTGAGAGACGATGTCAGACAGTGCAACCTTCGCGGCCCGGCTGCAAAGAGGCTACGGCCCTGTAGTGGGCGGCGGCCCGGGGCGTTGATGACCCCTCCTTTACAGGATACACAGAATAGGCTTAGAATGAGGGTGGAATTAGAATTAAGTATAGTTAGTGTTGGGCTGAACCTCCACTTTAAGCGGTCCATACACTGATTTCAGCTGGTTTCCGATAAAGCGGCAAAATTCAAACGGCCCTGTCAGCTGCTTCTTGCCTGACATCCCTCGACTAAAAAATTTTAGAAGCTGGTTGAAAAATTCTCAGCGGAACAGAAACTGCATCCAAACAGATGTAGCTGCTGTACAGATATTTTGACAGCTGGTGGAACTGGCTGTGAAAATACTATGGCAGCCGCTGAAGCTTCATTCATGTGTGGATGGAGAAATCTGTTAGATGTTTTTTATTCAGTCTGTAGGTCGGCTTTAGATTATAGAAGAAAGTGTGGGAGATATTTTATTGAATTCTATACATGCAAAAGACCTGAAAGGCAGATTGTACACAGATTACATACCAATTCTAAATGAACTGTGATTGACTATATGTAGATCACAGGAAAACATTAAAAAAAATTATTTATTCCAATATTTTACAGTTAGCATATACAGCTAAAAATTTACAAAATGTGTGTGTGTTATGTATATTCTGTGTATATATATATATATATATATATATATATATATATATATATATACACACACACACACACTTTAGTTTATTGTATATATCACTTTAGAACACAGCCTTTGACTCTTCCTTCTTTTTTGCCCATTTCTAGGTGCTCAGTGCATAGATCCTTCGGACCGTAAGTACACTCCATGTTTTAAAAATACAGGAAAACTGCATGATAAGTCTTAACTTTAAATTATTAAATATTACAAATTAGACACAGATTTTTAGATGATGACGTTTGACTGTTCATAATAATCAGCATCAGCACTTATTCATCAACTCAATCACTTAGGCTATAGATGGAGCGAATTTTCTTCCTGTAACCACAGTCAATTCCCCCTGCCGGAAGAACACAGAGAGAGCAGTGATTATTGCTAGTGGCTGACAATAATCGCATGCTGAGAATCCGACATGCTGGTTGTACTCAAGTGGATCGATGGATGGGTACATTCAGACTTCCCATAAATGGTTTGAGTCTCAGCTGGTTCAGAACCATCTATGGCCGGCTTAAAGGGTTAAAGTACAAATAATCAACACAAATAGAATTTCTCTGCTAAAAAAGCGCAGCTCCTCCACTCTGGGAATCGCTAGATAGCTACATCTTCTCCCCAAATGTCATAGCCTCCCTGACGGTAATCCAGAGTGTGGCTCGGGCTTAAATTTCAGCACCATTATCGGCAACCCCGAGTGTTACTTACCTGGTCCCCAGAATACTGCGACGCACGGGGCGGAGCCTGGCGGCAAATTCAAAAGAATGTAAAAATCATAACACATACAGTACTGTAATCTTACAGATTACAGAACTGTATAAGATCATTTCACATGCCTTTTGTCCCCAGTGCTTTGGCCCATGTCCTGCATGCAGTTTTATATTATATATACTGTTCTTTCTGCCTGGAAACTTGAGATTGTCCATAGCAACCAAAAAGTGTCCCTTTACATCAAAAGTGGCTTTAGACCAGCTAGAAAACAGCGATAGTAAATTAGAATACTTGCAGAATTGAGCGATAGTGAATCGTGGGGAAGTTTATTTTATTATCATTATATTATTATTTTTTTAAATTATTTATATTTATTTATTATATTATAATTTATGATTTTGTGTTTCAAACTTCATCATACCCGGGATATCTGCTAGACTCTTGGTGGACAGATTTAAGTGTGTTATTGTTAAGAATTACAGGCCTACAATATAAAACGCCAAATTTCCATGCAAAATAATTGTACCGCTTTCAGCACCTAAAATCCGAAATAATCATACCGCCAGGGAGGTTAAACATGCATATGAAAACAAAACAACACTTTTACATCAGCGATCACCCCCATTCTCGCCCAACAATCATTGTTTATCACAATTCCAATTTTGATTCCAACAATTAATGGTCGTCAAGGTCTTAGACAGCCAAATCAAGCAATCTCATATCCTAGAAAATTAACAACCATAAATCAATGCTCAATCCTTAAGCTAGCCCTACACTGATCAAAATTTGGCCTGTTCAGCAGGACCGGCCGATTATCAATAAGTGTGTGGCTGTCCCTATTCAACAAAAGTCTAATGGACACATTGATCATCCAAACTGCTGTGTGAGCATACCCAGCCCCTAATCCAGGTAGGGAGCCTCCAAAATATTAACATTGGCAAATATGCAACATAGTCAACAAAGTCACCAAATGTCGGTAGAAAGCAGGGGGCTATGAGGGGTACGTAGCTTCACACTAGATGAACAAAGAGGTGCTCAACATTTTTCGCGTTGACAATTAATGCTTCTTCAGGAGCATAAAGGGTTAATTACAATTTCAAATCCTGTTCAAAACAAGCACAAACAGAGTTTTAATAATAACAATTTCACGAAAATACTAACATATTGTATTCAAAATCAGTAAACCTAAATACTTACAAGCAACATATGTGGATCACGGAGAGCGAGGAACAGAGCTAGTGGCAAATATGGCCCCCCATGGGTAGGTAGATATGGGGATACACCTAGGTAGCGTATAGATTAGGTGTATTACTCAATACATATACACATATATAACACATATATAACCTAGATTATACATATACTCTCTGCACTACATAATGGAACCCATAATTTAATTGTATATAACACTTACAGCAAGAAGTTGTTTTATGTAGTTTTGCAGGGTATATTGGAAGCCTGACTGACTTTCAACATAGTCCTGGTCATTCCAGTTGGATAGTCCCAGAAGAGTGCATATGCTGTCTATAATCCTCCCTCTGGAGGATTTTTTTGTCCCAATCTTGGGTCTTTGGGGACCCTTTCGAGAGCTATAAATGTAACCAGCGAGGTGTCAAAGCCATGGTACAAGTCAAAATGTCTACTGACTGGTGTGATAATTTTACCGCTTGATGTCAGTAGACATCTTGACTTGTACCGTGGCTTTGACACCTCACTGGTTACATTTATAGCCCTCCAAAGGGTCCCCAAAGACCTAAGAGGGGGTGATTAGGACAAAAAATCCTCCAGAGAGAGACACTCTGGATATAGAGACCCAATGCTACCCAGCCGCCTGGCTTAAATGAAGTCTGTTCCTATAAACCATTCCTCTAATGATCCTGTGTTTTTTTCCTAATTTGTTAGCTATCCATCTCTCTAGCTGTTGTTCATAATATATTCAACCTTTATGTAAAAAAAAAATATTAAATTGCTTTCTATGTTGTTTTTCTGTCTTTTGGTACCAAGTGTGGACCATGGAGGAGTATTGGGACTACTGAGTGGCTCGTTGGTTCCCCCGTCATTCTCCCCCTTATTTCGTTTTTTGGGGGGGTAGATATGTGGCTAAAAATGATGCTCTTGTTTACCAGCGGGGCTAGACTCAGTCATGCCCTGCTATGGTTTGCGGTGCGGCACTTCCAGTTGCCACCAGGGGGTGCTCATCTTCCCTTGGCTCTGGAGATTGCATCGCTGCAATGGTCAGACCACTCCATTTGCATTGCACAGAAAATAAAAGAAAAAAAGATTACAGCACACACATACAAAAATGACATTTATCCTGCAAGGCTAGTTAAAAACACCTGAACATATTCAAAAAATATGGGGGTTTGGTCACACTATATGGTTATATAAGGCTAAGCCCACTTACTGCGACAAAGTACCCCGAACTAGTGGCTCCTACGCTATCCATAGAATGGAAGATCCTGTTTCTCTGAATAATGGGAGCATACACTCCTCTAAATGGGAGAATTAAAGGACTCCTCTCATAACACAGGTGGACACTAATAAGAGGCAATGATGGGGGGGGGGGTGCTCCAGCCCAAAAGGATTTGGTCAGAATCCATACACTAGACAAAGATTTGGGGGGCACACCCTAAAAAATGCACAAGATGCATTGCACATGCGCCGTAGACATCGGTGCCCATGCGCCGTAGACATCGGCTCCCGGTTTTAGGAAAATATCTCCTTAACCGTCTAGGTTAAGGAGATATTTCTTGCACCTACAGGTAAGTCTTAATCTAGGTTTACCTGTAGGTTAAAGTGATCTGTAAGGGTTTACAACCACTTTCATTCAATTGTTAAAGGATACATTTGAAATGTATTGATCAGCTGCTACAGTCAACTAGGTGCAGATCAGTGTATTCTGACAGTGGCGGGTGCTGCTGTCAGAACACTATGTGGCGGGTGCTGCTGTCAGAACACTATGTTCCAGAAGGGAGGACTGCCCCATCCACCCATTTGTGTAGATGGAGGAGTACCGCGCAGGCGTATAACACGCACCCAAAGTTTAGGAGGGAATTTTAAGGAAAAAAACTTTTTAAGGAAAAAAACTTACATTTAAATGCCCATCAATGCAGTCTTATCAGTGTCCATCTCCAGCTTTGTCAGATCATTTGCAGCCTGATCAGTGTCATTTGCATCCTTATCAGTGTCATTTGCATCCTTATCAGTGTCATTTGCGTCCTTGGCAGATCATTTGTATCCTTGCCAGTGTCATTTGCAGCCTTGGCAGATCATTTGCAGCCTTATTCGTGTCATTTGCATCCTTATTATTGTCATTTGGAGCCTTGTCAGATAATTTTCAGGTTCGGCTCCGCTTGTAGTCCCGCCCAGTCCCGCCATTGGATCTGTGTTATGTCCATCACAGGGCGGGACTGGGCGGGACTACGAGTGGAGCCAAGAAGAGCCGAGACCGGCTCTGTGTATCTCAGCAGTGGCGCCATATGAGTGACTGAGCGGAGCCGAGAAGAGCCGACATACATAGCCAAGTGTACTCGGCTAGGTTCGGCTAGCTCCGCTCACAGTCACGCCCAGTCCCTGTGTTATGTCCATCATAGGGCGGGACTGGGCGTAACTGTGAGCGGAGCTAGCCGAACCTAGCCGAGTACACTCGGCTATCTATGTATATCGGCGGCCGGCTCGCTCCGCTCACAAAAAGCAGGAGTGATCGGCGGGGATCGGCATATAACACGCACCCGCAATTTTCCCCTGATTTTAAGAGGAAAAAAGTGAGTGTTATACGCCAATAAATACGGTATTTTAGTTTTTTTTCCTTCAGCCTGCTGGTTGAATAAAAAAAATGAACCATGTATGGCCAGCCTCTGAAACAGCTGACACAATGTGTTTGATTTATTAAAACTGGAGAGTGCAAAATCTGGTGCAGTTCTGCATTAAAAATCAGCTTCAAGGTTTTTTTGTCAAAACTTAATTGAAGAATCTGATGATAGAAGCTGATTGGCTACCATGCACAGCTGCACCAGATTTTGGTGGGTATGACTAAGGCCTTATAGGCTGAAACGCGTCAACTGTTCTCATTTGCGTTTGGTCATTGTGTCTTGCCAATAAATATTATACTTTTTAAGAGCAATCACCGGAGTGCGGATCATCTTTTCCTCATTTCCCTACTCAGCCAGCGACTGTGGATCGAGCACCCGGGATCTCTGCTTTGATGTATGGGTAGTAGCACTGACTTTTTTGTTTCTATTATGCACCAGATTTTGCACTCTCTAGTTTTAGTAAGGTAACTAAGGTGTCCCTTTTGAGCCGGAATTCATGGAGACAAGGAGTTGTCTCCATGAACTCGCACAATTTCATTCCCGAATGTCAGTCCCAACTTCGGGGGCGATTTCAGTGACATCTGTGCGAGTTTCTGCACAGATGTCTATTGAAATTGCACCCCGAAGTCTCCAAAAATAGTACAGAAACAACTTTTGGGAATTGGTGCGGTGATGCACTGATGCAATAGCCGCCAAATTGCTGCAATGTAAACCAAAGCTTAATCTCAGGTTCTTTTGTTTCTATTCACCCAAAATGATACAGTATGTGCATCAAAAATTTAAAAAAAAGCTATCTATGTAAAATAGACAGTGGTATAAACTTAAAGCGGAGTTCCAATAAAAATAAACAAAATTAAAAGTCAGCAGCTAGAAATACTGCAGCTGCTGACTTTTAATAATCAGACACTTACTTGTTCCAGGGTCCAGCAATGCAAGGGAACGAAGCCCCGCTCGTCTCCCCCTCCTTCACAGCCAGGCACGCACTGCGCATGCGCGAACTGCGCTGCGCGCTGTGACTGGCCGGGCAATCATCTGGGACCTATGACGTGTCCCAGATGATTGCTGAGAGGGAGGGGGGAGAGGTGATCTCCCTTCCAGTGCCGCGGGGCGCCTCAAAGCCCTGGGAGGAAGTGGGAGCTGGAACCCTCTAAAAAAAGGGTTTCTGCTCCCCCTCCAAAAAAATGACATGCCATACGTGGCATGTCAGGGGGTCACCTTCCCTTAAAGCGAAAGTTCCATTTTTGGGTGGAACTCCACTTTAAAGAGGTTCTTCAGTCTGAAAAAAAATGAAAAATCAGCAGCTACAAATGCTGTAGCTACTGACTTTTAGGCCTCATGCACACTGGACGTTATAATAACGTTATAAAAATGGCAGTAGCTTTGCAGTGAGTTTTTCAACATTTTTGCAATAAAGTTTTTTAGCGTTTAGCATTAGCGTTTTTAATCGTTTTTTTTTTTTAAATGGGATTAAAAGCGTTGGTGAACCGTATTTCATCTGTGTTTTTCATTGTTTTTTGACGGTCAAACGTTTTTACAGCTGAAGAACTCCGCTCGGAACCGACTAGTTTAGGATTTTTTTTTTACACCCAAAAAACGCCCCAGCCAAAAACAGTTGATAACAGCCTATGTGTGCATGGACACATAGGATAACATGCTGGAGAGTTTATTGACTGTACAAATAAAACGTCTGAAGCCAAAAACAGCCGCTGTAAAAACACCCAAAAACGTCCAGTGTGCATGAGGTCTAAATAGAAGGACACTTATCTGTTGAAGGATCTGCACTTACCCAGGCCGGGACTTCAGGACCCCGGTGCCGGCATGTTTACTGTGGGAAGCCGGCTGTGACTCTTTGCAGCTTAACAGCCAGTTCCCCACTGCACATACACGCTGCGCTTTGTGAATGGACGACCTGCTCCCGGGACCTGTTATGTGTCCCAGGAAGTTGTGGGGGGAGGGGGTGTATATAACTTCTACTGGGATTGCTTAGGCAGTTCCAGTAGAAGTGGAAGCAGGTACCTGTCAAAACTAGGTACCTGCTCTCTAAAAAAATTAAAAAGGTAAAAGTAAAAACCCTCCCAATCGGGGGGGGGGGGGGCAAAAAGTGGACTTCCCTTTTTAGGGGAAGTTCCATTTTAAAGGCTAAGTTCCCCTATGCACCAATATAGCATTCATGTACTTTTTTTGCAAAAATATCAAAGCTTTCCATAATATCTACAGACACGTATCTTACTGTCCTCCATCCATGATTCCAAACGTATCTATTGCTTCTGTCTTACCTCCTTACAGACTTTAGGTCATGACACAGGAAGGAGTTGACCAGCTGACCCTTATTAGCACACACCCTGCATCATCCACCCTCCCACTCCCAGCTGCACGTTTTTTAAATGAAATGCAATCAATCAGTGATCACCCTTCTCACTAAATACACAATCAGATTGCATAGTGTATGGCCATCTTTATACAAGTACATAGAAGGGAGTGGACAGAAACACTCAGCCGTCAAGCCCCATTAACATCTCTGCATAGCGGGAACTCACATTCCCACATGTGTTTTTTTTTTTTTTAGCTTTTTAGCGAGGTAGGGAGGTGTTTTGGAGCATTTTCACTCATCACACATAGGGCAGCCCATCCACCTGAATGGGCTGCCCTACATGCAGCAATCTCCCAAAAGAAGCTTCAGAACTTTTTTTTACAGCGGAGCTTGGTGCGTTTTTTACTGTGAGTTTTGGTGTAGCGCATTTCTGAAATGCAAGGAAATGCACAGATGTGAATGGAGCCTCATTGTTCTTGTGTTATCGCACCAATTTCACTTTCAGGCCCCATTCACATCTAGCATAGTGGGAGCGAACATTTTGTGGCTCGTTTTTCCTGTGACACGCATAGGGCAGCCTGCTGATTTAAATGGGCAGTGCTATATGTGGCTTACGGGACATGTTGGCGTTTTGTGAGTTGCGTGTTTTTTACTGTTCGTTTTGCAGCATTTGCCATTCATTTTTTAAAGCGGAGTTCGAGCCACAAGCGGAACTTCCACTCGTTGTACTCCTTCCCCCCTCCGGTGCCACATTTGGCACCTTTCGGGGGGGAGGGGGGACAGGATACCTGTCTTTCACAAGTATCCTGTCCCCACTTCCGGGAGCCTCAGCCGCGGGTATTTGCGTAATCGTTTTGGCTCTCTCTTCCCTCCTCCTCCCTCTTTCTTCCTCCTTCCCCGGCCGCCGGGCCAATAGGAGAGAGAAGCGGAGCCTCGCGCATGCGCAGTAGGGTTCTCAACGTGAAGCCGTAAGGCTACACTGCCGGATTCCCTTTCTCACAATGGAGGCAGCAGCACCCGACAGCCGATGGAAACATCAGCTGCGGTACCGACATCGCTGGACTCCAGGACAGGTAAGTGTCCAATTAAAAGTCAGCAGCTGCAGTATGTGTACACAAGTATAGGCGCATCAACACAGAGATCATAAAAGTCCCAATACAAATCTGCTAGTAATTGACAATATAGTCCATCTGGCATACACAGGCAAATCAGCTATGTAGTGGTATTGGGAGAGGGCAAAAACGTCCACAGGAAGCACACAAGGGAAGAAACCATATTCCAAAGAGCTTTTAAAAATCAATTTAATAGACAACGTAAGATCAACTCACATATGGTATAAAAATGAAAAGCATGGTATCAGAAAGTCGAGATGACGTTCCCACATCCTGTGACAAGATCCGTGCTGTGTACGATGACCGAATGATGTAAACGCCAGCTCCGGAAGAGCGGCCTCAGAACGAGGCTTGGAACACAGTGGATGGCTGGCAGCAGGAAGACGGGTTCATCAAAAATGGAGGCGTTTCATGAGCGTGCGCACTTGGATTAGAGTTGCCACCTCATCCCTTTAAACCTGAACACATTTTGAATTACACAGGTTCTGAGGCTAATTAAATGCACATAAGGTACCAAGTGAGTTTAATTACCACCTTAATCAGCCACAGAACCTGTGTAATTAATATGTGTTCGGGTTTAAAGGGATGAGGTGGTAACCATAATTTGGATTCTCTGCAAGTCGCGCTCCTTCCTCAGCGGACAAAGTCTGAATACCATAGAGAGGGAATAAATAAAGAAAAAAGACACAAGGGCGGAGCTGGATGAGACAATGAGGGGGAGGTTGGAAGTGATAATGAAATTAGTAGAAGCTCCGCCCTTGTGTCTTTTTTCTTTATTTATTCCCTCTCTATGGTATTCAGACTTTGTCTGCTGAGGAAGAAGTGCGACTTGCAGAGCATCCAAGTGCGCACGCTCATGAAATGCATCTATTTTTGATGACGTCGTCCCCCTGCTGCCAGCCAACCACTGTGTTCCAAGCCTCATTCTGAGGCCGCTCTTCCGTAGCCGACGATGACATCATTCGGAAGATCCCCGGTCATCGTACACAGCACGGATCTTGTCACAGGATGTGGGAATGTCATCTCGACTTTCTGATACCATGCTTTTCATTTTTTTACAACATGTGAGTTGATCTTACGTTGTCTATTAAATTGATTTTTTTAAAAACGACTGCACCCAGAGGCGCCTCTCCACTTGTGCTTTTTTTCAGCTGCAGTATGTGTAGCTGCTGGCTTTTCATTTTTGCAGCGGTGGTTGGACCTCCACTTTAGCATGCCAAAATGTGTGTTTACTTCTGTGTTTGGTGTGGTGTTAACAGTTAATGGCACTGAATGCACAACTAGTAATTTTAGGTGTATAAAAGGTGGCCATACACTATACAATCTGATTGTACAATCTCCTTTAGATCTGCCATCAATTTTGTAGTGCAAGGGCCTGTCTGATTGGATAAAGAGTGATTGGCTAGATAGGTGTTTCCACCTATTATATAAATTTGGTAAATCTAAAGAAGATTGTACAATCAGATTGTATAATGTATGGCCACCTTTATACACCTAAAATTACTAGTTGTGCTTTCAGTGCCATTAATTGGTAACGGCACAGCAAACACAGAAGCAAACACACATTTTGCCATGTGAAAAAACGAGTGGCAAATGCGGCAAACACGCAGCCCACAATACGCCAACATGTCCCATAAGCCACATATAGCACAGCCCATTTAAATCAGCAGGCTGCCCTATGCGTGTCACAGGAAAAACGAGACACAAAACGTTCACTCCCACTATGTTAGATGTGAATGGGGCCTGAAATTGAAATAACACAAGAACAATGAGGCTCCATTCAGATCTGTGCGTTTCCTTGCATTTCAGAAATGCGCTGCACCAAAAATTGCAGTAAAAATGCACCAAGCTCCACTCTTAAAAAAAGTTTTGAAGCTCCTTTTGGGGAGATTGCTGTGTGTAGGGCAGTCCATTCAGCTGGATAGACTGCCCTATGAAGCATTTTCACTAATCACACATAACATCTCCCCACCTCACAGAAAAAAAACCTCATGTGAGAATGCGAGTTCTCGCTATACAGAGATGTGAACGGGGCTTGACAGCTGAGTGTTTCTGTCCACTCCCTTTTATGTACTTGTATAAAGAGATTGCATAGTGTATGGCCATAATTGTGTATTTAGTGAGAAGGGTGATCACTGATTGATTGCATTTCATTTAAAAAACGTGCAGCTGGGAGTGGGAGGGTGGATGATGCAGGGTGTGTGCTAATGAGGTCAGCTGGTCAACTCCTTCCTGTGTCATGACCTAAAGTCTGTAAGGAGGTAAGACAGAAGCAATAGATACGCTTGGAATCATGGATGGAGGAGAGTAAGGTACGTGTCTGTAGATTTTATGGAAAGCTTTGATATTTTTGCAAAAAAAGTACATGAATGCTATATTGGTGCACAGGGGGCTGGAATTTAGAAAAAAAAAAAGGTGAACTTTAGCCTTTAAGATTCATTCTCACTTCTCTGTTCTCCACACCAAAGTGTCTGCTCTGCACAGTGTTTTGGGCACCTTAAAGTAATGGTTTATATATATTTATAACTGTTTTGTGTAGTTATTTTTTGGATCTCAAATGCCTGCTAACCCCTTTATAACCAGTTTTTTTTTAGGCTTAGATGCCCAGACCAAGTATAGCATTGTTGGTGTGTATCAGTTTACTGGACAATAACTATAGGAACAATTTTTCCTCCTGACAACAGGTCTGAGAACTAGGAGCATGCACAGTTGCACATTCCTAGTTTTCAGCTGGGAGCATCGGATAGCAGACAGCAAGAATTTAGATAAACAATAAACACACTCACACTACCTTTGGATAAAATTATGGCCACGGCCTTTATTATTATTGGCTTTAATAAATAAAATATACTTTTATTTCTATTTAAAAACACGTAAACAGCTCAGCCACTACGACTCGAGCTGTATCATCAAAAGAAGAGGGGAATCACCCCATAACTCAAACATTTGCTTCAAATAATATCAACACTTTAATAAATGTATAAAACATTTTAAAATATGTAAACTGTCCTCCTTAAATAAGGCGACACTGCCACATAATAAAATAGCCACGACTGAGGAAGGGAGGGAACACCACAGCTTGCTGCTACTAAGGCGACTGAAATCTGGGGCTCGGAAGCCCCTTTTTATCTGAAATTCTCCTCACAGATCCCCAAAACTGCCCAGATACAGTGGTCAGCTGACCCCTGCAGCAAACAAGGGGGCCAATCAGAAACTTTCCTGCATTTTTTCAACCTGAGGTGATCCTAGCAACCCCCGCTGCCGCAATCCCATGTGGAAAAGGGGGTTCTGGCTGTTTTTCCCCCTTTTCCTTTCATTCTCAAAGTAAATGGGCATTTTACATTAGGACTATAAAGTCATTGCCGTCACCAAGGGAGTAATACAAATTCTGATTAGAAGTTGGGTTTTTTTGTTTTGTTTTTTTACTGTTTTCAATCGTTTATGGCCAGTTTTACAAATATTTTTTGCAGTTCTAAAGATATTGCAGATGTTTTTTAGTCATGTGACTTGACCTGAAAACTGACTAACTACAAAAAGTCCTGACTTCTGATATCATCTTTTTCTTCTCTTCCCAGCTACGTACGCGGATCTGACATTTTGTGACTCTGCCTCGTGTACTGGGAGCTGTACTTCTGACAATGGATGTTCATGTAGTAGTGATCCCCTTCTGACCTGTGTCCCAACTCCACGTATTGATTGCCCTAACCCTGTGTTATGCTGTCCAGATGGCCTATTCTACAATAAAAATCAGTCCTGTTGCTCAAGTAAGTATTTTCATATCAGTTCAGAGTTAACTTTCTGAGTCTGACCATTTAGGATTTGTCATTTATAAGATATTTTTCTGCTTTGTCTTCTTCAGTTTTTCCTTTCTGTGAGACAAAATGTGCTACAGATGAAGTTTGCAACTCATTAGGAATATGTGAATGTAATACCACCGTGTACAGAAATCTGAGTAAGACTTTCTTTATTTTCTTTCCTTTTCAATGCCAATTTGGTCATTAAAGAGAATGTACAGTATGTGCTTGGTGGGAATATATTATGGGTTTTTGTCAGTGTATGCTTTGCTCTGTCATGTTTTTGTTATATATAATATATATATATATATATATTGTATGTAGATTTGTCATTAGATGGCGCTCTTAGTGGATCAGTAGTTTTATTTGCTGATTAAAGTACACCAGACATGAGAATATTATGGGGACTGACACCGGTGATCATTTTCAAAGTGCTGGTTTCTGAATCTCTGACCTGGAACAAGCATGCAGGAAATTACAACTGGAGAAAAGTCAGAGATCCTGATATCTATATCTGTTCCTTAGTTGCTGACTGAAGCCAAATCATCAACATGACAGCCAGGAAACCAGCATTTTAATCAGGCTAGTTCAGCAATGGCAGCCCATAGAACCCTTAACTGTGGATCAGGATATCAGCCACACAGGGAGAGCATTGTTTTCAACAAGTCAAGGACTTGTAATGTGAATGTGAGAAGGACCAGGAAAGCACAACTATTTTGTGGCACTGCAAATAATAAAGTAGAATTAGTTTTATGTCATGAGAAAATATGGCTGGGCATACATTAAAACACTATTATATATTGGTAGGATTATTTAAATCAGGCTGCTCTATTTAACATTAACCGGTTCCTGACCGGCGCACGCCGATGTACATCGGCAGAATGGCACGGCTGGGCAAATGGGCGTACCTGTACGTCCATTTGAATTCCCCGCCATGCCGCTGCGTGCGCGCCGGCCGGGGGCTCCGTGAGTCGGGTCGCAGAGAGGATGAACGGGGAGTTGCTGATGTAAACAGCATCTCCCCGTTCTGCCTAGTGACAAGTGTCACTGATCACAGCTCCCTGTCATCGGGAGCTGTGATCAGAGTAATGACACTGCTAGCCCATCCCCCTACAGTTAGTAATCATACCCCTAGGACACACTTAACCCCTCCCTGCCCCCCTAGTGGTTAACCCCTTCAATGCCAGTGTCATTTACACAGTAATTGGTGCATTTTTAATCGCACTGATCGCTGTATAAATGACAATGGTCCCAAAAAATGTGTCAAAAATGTCCGATATGTCCGCCATAACGTCGCAGTCACAATAAAAATCGCTGATCGCCGCCATTACTAGTTAAAAAAAAAATTATTAATAAAAATGCCATAAAATTATCCCCTATTTAGTAAACGCTATAACTTTTGCGCAAACCAATCAATAAACGCTTATTGCGATTTTTTTTTTTTTTTTTTTTTTTTTTTTTTTTTTACCAAAAATATGTAGAAGAATACGTATCGGCCTAAACTGAGGAGAAAATTTTTTTTTTTTTAAATCTTTAATTTTTCAAAATCTTAATACAAAAAGTAAACCCCAGACATTTGGGGGGAACACCGTAGGGCTTCTAACAAAATTCACCAATTCTCTTACACACATGTAATAAATAAGCCCCCCCATAAGTCTCTACCTTACCCTCCCTCCAATCCCCCCTCCCAACCCCTGCAGATTATTTCCCGTCCAATTGAGTCTTGACGAGTTCTTGTGCTCCTGATCCCATTTTACGACACCATTACTTCCACATATCGCTCAGTTTTTTTAAATGCTATCCAGCAATCCCATTTTCCCCTTTGTTCATTTTGGTCCCTTTCTAAATAATCTCCTGACTCTTCTCTCTCCAGAGTGTAGATTTCATTCACTCTGGCAACCCAATCCCTAATCCTCGGCGCTTCTGATTCTTGTCATTTCTTTGGAATTGCGTTCTTAGCTGAATTTAGTAAAACTGGGACTATTGATGTTTTATACGCTCTTTTCCCTCCTTCCGACCTATGGAACAAGCATTCCTAGGGGTTGAACTGGATCGCTTTACTCGTTATTTCTTCGATTAACTTAATTACTTCTTGCCAAAAGATTTTAAATTTGGGACATTCCCACCACAGGTGCGCCATGGTTCCTAGTGACCCACATCCTCTCCAACAGTTAGGGGACCTTTCTGGTTTAAACTTGCTGACTCTGACCGGGGTCATATACCACCTGGTCAAACACTTGTAGTTGCTCTCCCTCGTTTTTGTATCAACTGCCGTTCCGTGCGTTGCCCCCAAGATGCACCTCACTTTATCCCCATCGCAGCATGCTCCCAATTCCTCTTCCCATTTTTTTAATGAAAGGAGGTGGCTCCATCCCCATTCCCCTCACCAAAATTTTGTAAATCTCTGAGATTTTCCTCTTCACTGAGTCCTTACAAAATAGTTTCTCTATTGGTCTATATTCCGCTTCCTCCCTTAACGGGCCCGGAAGACTCTTAATAAAGTGTGCGAGCTGGCCGTATCTCCACCCATTTAATAGCAATAAATCCTCTTGTGCCGCTAATTCTTGAAAAGTGCAAATTTTCCCATGCTTAGTGATACCTCTTGCTTGTGCCTCTCTGTCCAATATCCAATTTCCACCTACTTTCTCCATCCCCGGGGGAAAGTACATATTCTCTTTCAAAAAAATTAAAGGTGAGTTGTATTCCCATTTATTGCTCAAGTGCATCTGATCCCAAATTTTGTAAGGTGTGTCATATAGTGTGTGTCCTTACCCAGGTTCCTAAGATGTGGGGGATTCCAAATCAAATGGTTTAACTGTGTGTTGCTTAACCCTTTTTCTAAGTTGACCCACCTTTTATTTTCCCAGTCCAGTGCCCGTGCTATAACAATTGCTTTATAGTAAATCCTGAAATCTGATAAGACCAGCCCCCCACTTACTTTTTCTTTCCTCAATACAGTATGGGCTATCCTAGGTTTCTTGTTGTCCCAGACATATTTACTTATTAGACTGTTCAATACTTTAAAATAGTTTTGAGGTACGGGAATCGGGAGCATCTGCATCTTATATAGCGCCTTTGGGGCTAACACCATCTTTACTAAGTTAATTCGCCCCATCCATGAGACAGGGCAATGTCATATTCTATTAATTTTGGCTCTAATTTCGTTTAATAGAGGAATAAAGTTCAGCTTATACAACTTCTCCCTATAACCCGTTAATTTGACCCCCAGGTACTTTATATTGTCTTTCCATGGGAAATGAAACCCTTCGCCAAGTCTGCTTGCTTCCTGTTTATTAATATTGATTTTTAAGGCTTCAGACTTCTCTATGTTGATTTTAAAATTTGAAAGCTCACTATAATTCCTCAGTGTGGACAATAAGTTTGGTATCGTAATTCTAGGTTTAGAGACATAAAAGAGTACGTCCTCCGCAAACGCGGCCAATTTATGTTCTTCCTCCCCCACTAAACAGCCACTTATATTGGGATTTTTCCTGATCGATGCTAGCAGAGGTTCTAAAGCTAGAACAAACAAAAGCGGGGACAAAGGACAGCCTTGCCTCGTCCCGTTTTTCATAGCGAACTGTGCTGATGGTACGTTAGTGACCTTTACAAATGCCGTAGGTTGGTTATATAAGATTTTTATCCATTTTAACATTGTTGGCCCTACTCCCAATACTTCGAGAGTGCAAAACATGAACCCCCAGTCTACTCTGTCGAATGCCTTTTTGGCATCTATCGACAGAAGCAGACTGGGGGATCCACTTGATTTAAATGCCTCCATTATCAGGAGGGATCGCACCCCATTGTCTCTACCCTCCCTTCCAGGAACAAATCCCACCTGGTCCGGATGAACCAGATAGGTCATTTTTTCCCTGAGCCGTGAAGCCAAGACTTTTGCATAAAGTTTAGTGTCCGCATTTAAAAGCGCGATCGGTCTATAACTCGCGCATGAGGTAGGTCCCTCATCTCTTTAGGAATAAGTGTCACTGAAGCCAACAGGGCATCTCTACACAGGTCTCCTTGCTTCCCCAAACCATTCCAAATTTGGCTCAGCCGAGGGACCAGGGTGCTACTAAATTTTTTTATAGAAGCTGATTGTAAAGCCATCTGGCCCCGGGCTCTTGCCCTGGGGGGATGACTTTAGGGCCACGTATACCTCCTCTTCCGCTATCGGGCTCTCCAGCTCCAATGTTTCTGTTTCCGACAAGGTAGGAAGCCCCGCCCCTTTTAAGAACTCTCTCATCTTCTCCTCCTTATTTCCATTACTTTTTTCCCTTTGCCCAACCGAGTAGAGCGATGAATAAAATTGTCTGAATTCCTCTCCTATCTCTTTGGTAGTATGTCTCATTTCACCTTTTTTATTTTTGATCTTCTATAAAATTCTCCTCCTTTTTTTCCTAATAACTGATGCTAAGTGTTTCCCCACCTTATTTCCCTTCAGATGGAAATTTTTTAGATATTTATTCCTAATTTTCACCGACTCTTCTTCTAATAACTCCCTAAGCTCTTCTCTTTTTAATGTCAGTTCTTTAACCACTTGCTTACCGAGCACTTAAACCCCCCTCCTATCCAGACCAATTTTTAGCTTTCAGCGCTAACGCATTTTGAATGACAATTGCGCGGTCATACAACGCTGTACCCAAATGAAATTTTTATCATTTTTTTCCCACAAATAGAGCTTTCTTTTAGTGGTATTTGATCACCTCTGCGGTTTTTACTTTTTGTTAAAAAAATTTAAAAACCTGAATTTTTTTTAAAAAAAAAAATTTTTTTTTTTATATTTTGTTATAAAAAAATTTTAACGGGTAATTTTTCTCCTTCATTGATGTACGTTGATGAGGCGGCAGTGATGGGCACTGATAGGTGGCAGTGATGGGCACTGATGGGTGGCAGTGATGGGCACTGATGGGTGGCAGTGATGGGCAGCACTGACAGGTGGCACTGATTGGCACTACAGGTGGGCATTGGTAGGTGGCACTTGTGAGCATTGATAGGTGGCACTTGTTGGCATTGATAGGTGGCACTGTGGGCACTGTTAGGTGGCACTGTGGGCACTGTTAGGTGGCACTGTGGGCACTGTTAGGTGGCACTGTTAGGTGGCACTTTTGGGTGGCACTGATGAGAATGTTTTGTGCTCTTACTTTGGGACTGATGTCCCTGGCATCTGAGCCGGTGATCGGCTTTTTTCTTTACTCGCGCTGTCAGCGCGAGTAAAAAAAAAACCGATTACCGATCTTCCTGTTTACATCATGTGATCAGCTGTCATTGGCTGACAGCTGATCACATGGTAAGGGGCCGGGACCGGCCCCTTACTCAGATCGGTGATCAGCCGAGTCTCAGTGACTCGGTGATCACACCGCGCCCGGCGCGCGCCCTGTAGGGCGCGCGCAGGGAGCGTGCACAGGGGAGGCCGTCATATGACGGCCTCCCGGGAATGTAGGTCCGCGCTGTGGCCGTCATTCGGCCATAGCGCGGATGTCAAGTGGTTAAATAAGGGTTCTTCATTGCCCCTAGAGGCTTTATGGAGCTGCTCTAGCTGGTGAATTTTAGCAATAAGACTTTCTTTCTTTTTTCCCCTTTTTCTCTTCTCACCTGAACTTATGGAAATTAGAACCCCCCCTTATGTAAGCCTTGAAGGCCTCCCAGAGGACTGCTCCCGCTATCTCACTCGACTCGTTATTGGCGAAGAACTCATCAATCTCCCGTTGAATTTTATCAACAACATTGTCTTTCTTGAGAAGATCTTCATTGAACCGCCATGAGAACGGGACCCTTTGTAGGCCCCTGATCTTAACTAACATTGACTCTCAATCACAGCAGTATAGTTCAGGTAAGTGAGGTTAAACTCCAAAAAGAAAGTCCTACCTGGGTCCTGCAGTCCTCTCTGGGACTTCCCAGCACTCTGCTTCTCCTTGATAGGGTTGATCGCTGCCTGAAGAGAGGGGATCCCCACACCACCTGATCTTTACTTGTCAGCGTTCTGCTCTACAGAGACCGCCATTCACTGAGTGCACTGTTCGCACTCACTCCTCGTGCTGATGCTATACGGCTGAAGAGATGAGGGGGATGGGTCGGAGAGCATCCAGGGAGCCTCCAGGGAGCCAAGCCGAAGGGGGGAGCGGGAGGACGCTGTGGCGGCAAACGGCCGCTCCGCCGGCCAGCCGTCTGATCTATTGTGCTTGGGCAACAGATCTTCTCTCCTCTTCTGAGTGACAGGCCGTCATGCGTGCACCTCCGCTGCCTAGGAGGAAGATTTAATCGGCTGGCCTCGGACTCTCACCCCGTGCCTTCTGGATAGCCATCTTCGCTCCAGCCTCCGTCCTCCACAGCCCCACTACCAGGCCCCTCCCCCAAACAAAGCATGTCACATCCTCACCGAAAAAAAGAAAAAAAAAAATGTATATATTATTGGGGAGATTTTTTTCAAAATTGTCGTTATTTTGTTTATAGTGCAAAAAATAAAAATCGCAGAGGCAATCAAATACCACCAAAAGAAAGCTCTATTTGTGGGAAAAAAAGGACGTCAATTTTGTTTGGGAGCCACGTCGCACGACCGCGTAATTGTCAGTTAAAGCGACGCAGTGCCGAATCGCAAAAAACGCTCTGGTCAGGAAGGGGGTAAAATCTTCGGGGGCTGAAGCGGTTAAAAAACTAGAACATCCCATTTAAGTCAATGACATTCTCCCTAACAATGAAATTTAGTTTGCTAAAGCACAGTGGGGTTGATTTACTAAAAGTGGAGAGTGTAAAATCTGGTGCAGCTCTGCATAGAAACCAATCAACTTCCACGTTTTATTGTCAAAACCTAATTGAACAAGCTGAAGTTAGAAGCTGATTGGCTACCCTGCACAGCTACACCAGATTTTGCACTCTCCAGTTTTAGTAAATTGGCCCCAGTGCATCCTTAATAATTGGCATTTAAAAAAAAAATATTTGTTTTCACCTTTTTTCATCCTTGTTGCATCTCAGTGATGCTGATCTTCTGCAGCCTCTTTGCAGCCACTTTATTTATTTATTTATTTCAGGTACTTATATAGCGCCGTCAATTTACGCAGCGCTTTACATATATATATTATACATTCACATCAGTCCCTATACCCTCAAGGAGCTTACAATCTAAGGTCCCTAACTCACATTCATACCTATACTAGGGCCGATTTAGACAGGATCCAATTAACCTACCAGCATGTCTTTGGAGTGTGGGAGGAAACCGGAGTACCCGGAGGAAACCCACGCAGACACAGGGAGAACATGCAAACTCCAGGCAGGTAGTGTCGTGGTCGGGATTCGAACCAGCGACCCTTCTTACTGCTAGGCGAGAGTGCTACCCACTGCGCCACTGTGCTGCCCAACTTTATTTCTATATGTATGTACTCCTGGGATGACAGCATTTTACAGGGTGGCTTTCCTTATTATTTTTTTTATTTCAGGTACTTATATATCGCTGTTAATCTACGCCGCGCTTTACATATACATTGTACATTCACATCAGTCCCTACCATCAAGGAGCTTACAGCCTAAGGTCCCTAACACAGATTAATATTCCTTATGGTGACAACAGTGGTCTGTGCCTTCATAATGCGTGTTGAAACGCCCCTTGTCATTTTTATCAGAAGCCCATGTAACAGGGTGACAATGCAGCATCACTACTGTTGTCACTCTATGACCAGCAGTGCCTGAACCAGGAATTTTATGGCAGGAGCACCAGGTGTTATTTAAATAAAAGCTGTAGATATGAGAAGATTAAAAATGGCTTATGAAATTTTAGTAATTGGGTTTGCATCCACTATAAAGTTAAACTCCATGCAGATGTAAAATACACACAATAACAAGCCAATGGGATAGGGTCTGGGCGGGCTGCTACATTTATGTGGCTCCGCCCCTTTCTTAAACAGCCCGATGATTGGCTGGTGTTTGATAGCTGCTCAGTCCCGCGGCTCCTCCCACCCCCGAGATCACCTCTGAGTTGTAACAGCTGATCTATCTACCTCAATGCAGTTACTTTAGATAACAGTGTCACACACTGAGGGGCTCCAGCAAGCCTTATGATCTGCCTAATGTGAAACTCCCCCTCTCCCCTGTCAGTGCCACCTATCAATGTCGCCTATCAGTGACGCCCATCAGTGGCACCTATCAGTGCTGCCTATTAGGGATGAGCCGAACACCCCCTGTTCGGTTCGCACCAGAACATGCGAACAGGAAAAAAGTTCGTTCGAACATGCGAACACCGTTAAAGTCTATGGGACACAAACATGAATAATCAAAAGTGCTAATTTTAAAGGCTTATATGCAAGTTATTGTCATAAAAAAGTGTTTGGGGACCTGAGTCCTGCCCCAGGGGACATGGATCAATGCAAAAAAAAATTTAAAAACTGACTTTTTTTTAGGAGCAGTGATTCTAATAATGCTTAAAATCAAACAATAAAAGTGTGATATCCCTTTAAATTTCATAACTGGGGGGTGTTTATATGCCTGTAAAGGGACGCATGTTTCCCGTGTTTAGAACAGTCTGACAGCAAAATGACATTTCAAAGAAAAAAATTCATTTAAAACTACTCGCGGCTATTAATGCATTGCCGGTCCGACAATACACATAGAAGTTCATTGATAAAAATGGCATGGGAATTCCCCACAGGGGAATCCCGAACCAAAATTTTTAAAAAAATGACGTGGGGGTCCCCCTAAATTCCATACCAGACCCTTATCCGAGCACGCAACCTGGTAGGCCGCAGGAAAAGAGGGGGGATGAGAGAGAGCCCCCCCTCCTGAACCGTACCAGGCCACATGTCCTCAACATTGGGAGGGTGCTTTGGGGTAGCCCCCCAAAACACCTTGTCCCCATGTTGATGAGGACAAGGGCCTCATCCCCACAACCCTGGCCGGTGGTTGTGGGGGTCTGCGGGCGGCTTATCGGAATCTGCAAGCCCCCTTTAACCACTTCAGCCCCGGAAGGTTTTACCCCCTTCCTGACCAGAGCACTTTTTACAATTCGGCACTGCGTCGCTTTAACTGCTAATTGCGCGGTCATGCAATGCTGTACCCAAACGAAATTTGCGTCCTTTTCTTCCCACAAATAGAGCTTTCTTTTGATAGTATTTGATCACCTCTGCCGTTTTTATTTTTTGCGCTATACACGGAAAAAGACCGAAAATTTTGAAAAAAAATGATATTTTCTACTTTTTGTTCTAAAAAAAATCCAATAAACTCAATTTTAGTCATACATTTAGGCCAAAATGTATTCGGCCACATGTCTTTGGTAAAAAAAATGTCAATAAGTGTATATTTATTGGTTTGCGCAAAAGTTATAGCGTCTACAAACTAGGGTACATTTTCTGGAATTTACACAGCCTTTAATTTATGACTGCCTATGTCGTTTCTTGAGGTGCTAAAATGGCAGGGCAGTACAAAACCCCCACAAATGACCCCATTTTGGAAAGTAGACACCCCAAGGAATTTGCTGAGAGGCATGTTGAGCCCATTGAATATTCATTTTTTTTGTCCCAAGTGATTGAATAATGACAAAAAAAAAAAAAAAAAAAAAAAAAAATTACAAAAAGTTGTCACTAAATGATATATTGCTCACACAGGCCATGGGCATATGTGGAATTGCACCCCAAAATACATTCTGCTGCTTCTCCTGAGTATGGGGATACCACATGTGTGGGACTTTTTGGGAGTCTAGCCGCGTACGGAGCCCCGAAAACCAATCACTGCCTTCAGGATTTCTAAGGGCGTACATTTTTGATTTTACTCCTCACTACCTATCACAGTTTTGAAGGCCATAAAATGCCCAGATGACATAAAACCCCCCCAAATGACCCCATTTTGGAAAGTAGACACCCCAAGCTATTTGCTTTGAGGCATGTTGAGTCCATGGAATGTTTTATATTTTGACACAAGTTGCGGGAAAGTGACAAATTTTTTTTTTTTTTTTTTTTTTTTGCACAAAGTTGTCACTAAATGATATATTGCTCACACAGGCCATGGGCATATGTGGAATTGCACCCCAAAATACATTTAGCTGCTTCTCCTGAGTATGGGGATACCACATGTGTGGGACTTTTTGGGAGCCTAGCCGCGTACGGGACCCCGAAAACCAATCACCACCTTCAGGATTTCTAAGGGCGTACATTTTTGATTTTACTCCTCACTGCCTATCACAGTTTCGGAGGCCATGGAATGCCCAGGTGGCACAAACCCCCCCCAAATGACCCCATTTTGGAAAGTAGACACCCCAAGCTATTTGCTGAGAGGCATGGTGAGTATTTTGCAGCTCTCATTTGTTTTTGAAAATAAAGAAAGACGAGAAAAAAAATTTTTTTTTTTCTTTTTTCAATTTTCAAAACTTTGTGACAAAAAGTGAGGTCTGCAAAATACTCACTATACCTCTCATCAAATAGCTTGGGGTGTCTACTTTCCAAAATGGGGTCATTTGGGGGGGTTTTTTGCAACCTGGGCATTCCATGGCCTCCGAAACTGTGATAGGCAGTGAAGAGTGAAATCAAAAATTTACGGCCTTAGAAAGCCTGAAGGCGGTGCTTGGTTTTCAGGGTCCCGTACGCGGCTAGGCTCCCAAAAAGTCTCACACATGTGGTATCCCCGTACTCAGGAGAAGCAGCAGAATGTATTTTGGGGTGTAATTTCACATATTCCCATGGCATGTTTGAGCAATATATCATTTAGTGACAACTTTGCGCAAAAAAAAATAAAAAAAATAAAAAATTGTCTCTTTCCCGCAACTTGTGTCACAATATAAATTATTCCATGGACTCAACATGACTCTCAGCAAATAGCTTGGGGTGTCTACTTTCCAAAATGGGGTCATTTGGGGGGGTTTTGAACTGTCCTGGCATTTTATGCACAACATCTAGAAGCTTATGTCACACATCACCCACTCTTCTAACCACTTGAAGACAAAGCCCTTTCTGACACTTATTGTTTACATAAAAAAATAATTTTTTTTTGCAAGAAAATTACTTTGAACCCCCAAACATTATATATTTTTTTTAAAGCAAATGCCCTACAGATTAAAATGGTGGGTGTTTCATTTTTTTTTTTCACACAGTATTTGCGCAGCGATTTTTCAAACGCATTTTTTGGGGAAAAAACACACTTTTTTACATTTTAATGCACTAAAACACACTATATTGCCCAAATGTTTGATGAAATAAAAAAGATGATCTTAGGCCGAGTACATGGATACCAAACATGACATGCTTTAAAATTGCGCACAAACGTGCAGTGGCGACAAACTAAATACATTTTTAAAAGCCTTTAAAAGCCTTTACAGGTTACCACTTTAGATTTACAGAGGAGGTCTACTGCTAAACTTACTGCCCTCGATCTGACCTTCGCGGCGATACCTCACATGCATGGTGCAATTGCTGTTTACATTTGACGCCAGACCGACGCTTGCGTTCGCCTAAGCGCGAGAGCAGGGGGGACAGGGGTGCTTTTTTTTTTTTTTTTTTTTTTTTTTTTTTTTTTCTTTATTATTATTATTTTTTTATCTTATTTTTAAACTGTTCCTTTCATTTTTTTTTTTTTTTTAATCATTTTTATTGTTATCTCAGGGAATGTAAATATCCCCTATCATAGCAATAGGTAGTGACAGGTACTCTTTTTTGCAAAAATTGGGGTCTATTAGACCCTAGATTTCTCCTCTGCCCTCAAAGCATCTGACCACACCAAGATCGGTGTGATAAAATGCTTTCCCAATTTCCCAATGGCGCTGTTTACATCCGGCGAAATCTAAGTCATAAAATGCTCATAGCTTCCGGTTTCTTAGGCCATAGAGATGTTTGGAGCCACTCTGGTCTCTGATCAGCTCTATGGTCAGCTGGCTGAATCACCGGCTGCATTTTCAGGTTCCCTGTTGAGACAGGAGAGCCAGAGAAAAACACGGAAGACGTTGGGGGGGGGAGGGGCATTCCCTCCCACTGCTTGTAAAAGCAGTCTAGAGGCTAATTAGCCGCTAGGATTGCTTTTACATGAAAGCCGACCGCTGGCTGAAAAGAATGATACCAAGATGATACCTAAACCTGCAGGCATCATTCTGGTATAACCACTCAAAGTCGTGAATGGCGTACCTGAAGACAAAAAAATGGTTAACAATAAAGCACAGTAAACGGTAAGGTATAAAAAACTGCATACCTGAAAAGCAAACATGATAAAACATAATAACAATAAAACATTGCAGAATAGAATACAGTAAAAAAGAACAGAACAATAGAGAGAGAGAATAGAGAGAGAAAGAACAATAAAACGACAACTATTTTTTTTTTATTTTATATTTTTGTATGTTTTTTTTTTTTTTTTTTTTTTTACACTTTTTTTTGTAACTAACTTTTATAACTGTAACCGGTTCCAGGTTCGGGTCTCTCAAAATGCGATGGCATCTTGGGAGACCCTGTGAAAGTGTGCCTAGTCTGTGCAATGCTGTACCCTACGCTAATACTCAACTAGTGTATGGTAGCGTTCAAAACATTCACCAATGCAAAGACCAGGATTGTCAGGACAGGAGGGACAATAATAGCGGGTGTCACGCCTATATCCGCGCTTCCTGCAGACACAACATCTTTTTTGGGGGTTCGTTGGGTAGGGGTACTCGGGAGGACATAAAGAAAATGCCTCTCATGCAGCCGACTGCATTTGGTTGGGGATGTGAATGGGGGAAGTACGGGCGCTGCAGAAGCGGTGGGTTCCCAATTAGGATTGGCGAATGCAGCAGGAAGGGCACTATGGGCACGACGGGCCTGTGTTTGTCTTCTTGGTGGCAGCGGGACACTACTTGTGCTTGCCACCTCACCAGCTTGAACTGCACTTATAGGACTCGCCACGTCACCAAGTGTTACTGCAGTGCTGGTTTGACTACGACCGGGGTGTACTAGGCCGCTGGTGCTTGCCAGTTCACCAAAACGCTACCAAAAAAACTGTTAGCGATCGCAGGGATCAGGCCTGACTCTGCGAACGCTGCAGTTATGCGTTTAGTGTTTTGTAAGTGTCAGTGATCGATCGATACTGCACTTGGGTGGGCTGGGCTGGGCCGGGCGGAGGGGCAAAACGCAGGTGCTAGCAGGTATCTGGGCTGATCCCGCTAACACTGCGTTTGTGGGAACCCTAAACTGCTGGGGATGCTAGTATAGATCTGATCGGATCAGATATTGATCCGATCAGATACTATAGCACTAAGGGAGGCGTATGCTGCGTGCGTGGGTGTTAGCGCTACTGGCACTAACCTGACGCTGCCTGGGGCTGGTGCTTGCCAGTTCACCAAAACGCTACCAAAAAAACTGTTAGCGATCGCAGGGATCAGGCCTGACTATGCGAACGCTGCAGTTATGCGTTTAGTGTTTTGTAAGTGACAGTGATCGATCGATACTGCACTTGGGTGGGCCGGGCGGAGGGGCAAAACGCAGGTGCTAGCAGGTATCTGGGCTGATCCCGCTAACACTGCGTTTTCGGGAACCCTAAACTGCTGGGGACGCTAGTATAGATCTGATTGGATCAGATATTGATCCGTACAGATACTATACCACTAAGGGAGGCGTATGCTGCGTGCGTGGGTGTTAGCGGTACTGGCGCTAATCTGACGCTGCCTGGGGCGACGCATATCACCGCCGGGCGATCGGGGGGCTAAACCTTTATTCGGTAATAAACGGCGGGTGCCCTGACACTATAAAAAATAAACGAACTAACCAGCGTCACTCGTAACAGTTATACGGTGATCAGTGGTGAAAGGGTTAACTAGGGGGCAATCAAGGGGTTAAAACCTTTATTAGATAGTATATGGGGGTCCCTGACGCTATAAAACGCTGACGGCGAACCTAAATATTTACGTTCCTAACTAGCGTCACCAGCGACACTAATACAGCGATCAGAAAAATGATCGCTTAGTGACACTGGTGACAGGGGGTGATCAAGGGGTTAAAACTTTATTAGGGGGGGTTAGGGGGGTATCCTAGACCTAAAGGGGGGTAATATTCACTGCCCTAACACTGTAACTGTCACAAACTGACACTATGCAGTAATCAGAAAAAAAAAAAAAAAAATACTGCTAATGTCAGTTTGTGACAGGGGGGGGTGATCGGGGGGGGGGATCGGGGGGCGATCGGGGGGGGATCGGGGGTGTAAAGTATGCCTGGCATGTTCTACTGTGTGTGTGTGTGTTGTGTGCACTTACATGTCTTCTCTCCTCGGCGCTGGGACGGAAACTGCCAGACCGAGGAGAGATGACATCACATCCTCTGCCTGTGTGAAACTACACACAGGCAGGGGAGGATTCCTATTGGCTGGGAGCGATCGCGAGGGGGGGGCCACGATCGGATGGTCTCCCCCTCGCCTCCCGACGCTCCTAGTCAGATGCCGACCGCCGGTGGCACCGGGGGGGGGTCCGATCGGACCCCCCGCCCGCGGGAGGCAGATCACGTACAGGTACGTGATTCTGCCTGCCCGTGCCATTCTGCCGACGTATATATACGTTAGGCGGTCGGCAAGTGGTTAACAAGGGGACCCCCAGATCCCGCCCCGTCTGTGTGAAATGGTAATGGGGTACAAAAGTACCCCTACCATTTCACTAAAAAAACTGTCAAAAATGACAAGAGACAGTTTTTGACAATTCCTTTATTTAAATGCTTCCTTTTTTTTAAATGACTTTTTTCCTTTGAAATGTCATTTTGCTGTAAGACTGTTCTAAACACGGGAAACATGCGCCCCTTTACAGGCATACTATAGACACCCCCCAGCTACGAAATTTAAAGGGATATTACACTTTTATTGTTTGACTTTAAGCAATATTAAAATCCTGAAAAAAACGGCCATTTTTAAAACTTTTTTTTGCATTGATCCATGTCCCCTGGGGCAGCACCCAGGTCCCCAAACACTTTTTATGACAATAACTTACATATAAGCCTTTAAAATGAGCACTTTTTATTTCTCCCATAGACTTTTAAAGGGTGTCCCGCGTCATTCGAATTGTTCGCTGTTCGGCGAACTTGCGAACAGCCGATGTTCGAGTCGAACATGAGTTCGACTCGAAGCTCATTCCTACTGCCTATCAATGCCAATCGGTGCCCATCAGTGCTGCCGATCATTGCTACCTATCAGTGTCCAGCAGTGCTGCCTATTAATGCCAATCAGTGCTGCCAATCAGTACCAATCAGCAGCCTGGTGGGGCACAACTAAAATCCATTGATGTTTATTAATTCCACATGCCAATCTTTAGTATAATAGGTAATCACCACACTACTATTTACAATAAACTACTGGAGGTTAAATAAAGTGTTAGTAAAAGGCCTGCCGCTAAGCACTAACATGTTCCCACACCACAAAAAAAAAGAAAAGTGCAGCGCTAACTTACTAATCGATAACTTAACAATAATGGTGGAACCCTCTAATGTATGGAAATCTCAAACTTCAATATTATCAAAATACCGGTCTCTGTGATATGCAACTTCAAGAGCAACAACTTTTTAGTTGGGAGGTTCAACTGACAATTGCGCGGTCGTGCGACGCTGTACCCAAACAAAATGTACGTCCTTTTTTTTCCTACAAATAGAGCTTTCTTTTAGTGGTATTGGATCACCTCTGCAGTTTTATTTTTTGTGCTTTAACCCCTTCCCGCCGAGCATGCGCAGATGTGCGGCCTCAGCTTTTGGGGGTTAGACCGGGATAATGCCCGCAGCTGCAGGCGTCATCCCAGTACTGTTTTTTTTAGAGCGGGCGATCGGCTTTCCAGGGATAACAACCGATGCGGCTAAAAGTCGGAGGAGCGGGAG
Organism: Aquarana catesbeiana; assembly: GCF_042186555.1. Classification (NCBI taxonomy): domain Eukaryota; kingdom Metazoa; phylum Chordata; class Amphibia; order Anura; family Ranidae; genus Aquarana; species Aquarana catesbeiana. The sequence goes on along the minus strand of NC_133325.1, from coordinate 574,934,042 downwards.
GGGACGCCCCCCCCCTGCCTCCCGCCGCTCTTACCGGGCCCCCCCGTTCCACCGGGAGGCCCGATCGACAATCCGCCACCTCAGGCGGCTAGGGACAGACTGGAACGAAGCTGTAAGTGGCTTCATTCCAGTCTCCTAATTGTAAACACGAAAGCAACGTCATGACATCACTTCCCCTTTACTTGGCTGCCAATGGCGCTGGTTTTAAAAAAATATACAGTATTCAGAATCGCCCAAAATGGCGATCTGAATACTTTGAAGTGCAAAGGAGGGATCGGGGGTCCTTGACCCCCGATCCCTCCATAAAGAGTACCTGTCACCACCTATTACTGTCACAAGGGATGTTTACATTTAAAACACTGCTGCACAAATACCGTGTGACATAAAATATTGCAACAATCGCCATTTTATTCTCTAGATTCTCTGCTAAAAAATATATTATATTTTCTATAGATATATCTAAACACCAAATGTCAAAAATGGGCTTAGTCTTGAAAGGGATAAACAAAAAAAGGTTTGGATTTGAACGTAATGGTTTGTGATATAATTTTCCATATGGACAAGGTGCTGTTGCATGTAAATCAGATTTTCTGATAAATTTAATTTTAGTTTTAATTATCTTGATATAAAATAATGAATGTGGGGGCTTTTTGGTGGGCGTGATTTTTTTTTTTTTTTTTTGGGGGGGGGCAGCATTTCATTCTTGGGCCCTGGCAGCACAATGTTTTGGGCCGGCCCTGCCCACCGTGAAACATGGTGGTGGCAGACTCATGTTGTGGGAATGCTTTCCTTCAGCAGGGACAAGGAAGCTTGTCAGAGTTGATGGGAATATGGATGGAGCCCAATACAGGGCAATCTTAGAAGAAAACCTGTAATGCCCCGTACACACGGTCGGATTTTCAGACGGGAGCCTGTTGTCAGAAATTCCAACCGTGTGTAGGCTCCATCGGACATTTTCCATCGGAATTTCCAACAAACAAAATTTGAGATCTGGATCTCAAATTTTTTGACAACAACATCCGTTGTCGTAAATTTTGATCGTGTGTACACAATTCCGACGCACAAAGTTCCATGCATGCTCAGAATCAAGCAGAACAGCCGCACTGGCTATTGAACTTCATTTTTCTCGGCTCGTCGTACGTGTTATACGTCACCGCGTTCTTGACGTTTGGAATTTCCAACAAGGTTTGTGTGACCGTGTGTATGCAAGACAAGTTTGAGCCAACATCCGTCGGAAAAATTCCATGGATTTTGTTGTGGGAATGTCTGATCGTGTGTACGGGGCATTAGAGTCTGCAAAAGACTTGAGACTGGGGTGGAGGTTCACCTTCCAGCAGGACAACAACCCTAAACGTAAAGCCAGAGCTACTAGTCCAAGTCCAGACCTAAATCCAATTGAGAATCTGTGGCAAGACTTGAAAATTGCTGTTCGCAGACGCTCTACATCCAATCTGACAGAACTTGAGCTATTTCGCAAAAAAGAATGGAAAAAATGTCACTCTCTAGATGTGCTAAGCTGGTAGACACATACCCAAAAAGACTTGCAGCTATAATTGCAGTGAAAAGTGGTTCTACAATGTATTGATTCGGGGGGGCTGAATACAAATGCACGCCACACTTTTCACATATTTATTTGTAAAAAATGTTGAAAATCCTTTATCGTTTGCCTTCCTCTTCACAGTTATGTGCCACTTTGTGTTGGTCTATCGCACAAAAGCCCAATAGAATACATTTACATTTTTGGTTGTAACATGACAAAATGTGGAAAATGTCAAGGGGTATGAATACTTTTTCAAGGCATTGTATGTGACAACTTCCTGCACAGAGCTGTATCCCCAGTCTCATTTAGCTGTCCACCAGGAGATTCCCCAGCTGAAAGCTAAATGAAAACAGTAATATAGGTGATGTCGTTACCTAAATATTTGGGAAATGAATTGTCACTGGGTGGGCAGAACCTGAGGAAGTAGCTTTTTTAGTTCCCCCATCAGGCTCCACCCACCTCTACTACAAAACTCCTCAGCCATGCGCCTGTCTGTGTGATGGGGGAAGGAGGGAGGACACTGACGGATTCATGTACCTGTCTGTGTCAAATACATGAGTTGAGTGCAAGCGGCTGTTATAGCTACTAGCAATAATCACTGTTTTCTCCCAGCTTTCCCCTTCCGACGAGAATTTGATGGCTCAGCAGGAGGAATTCCCCTGTCAGCACTATGTCGATGGGAGAATCAAGCAAATTACTTTCCTGCAACCCGTGGTTGCAGGAAATAAATTTGCTCCATCTATGGCCTGCTTACGTCCTCTCTATAAGTGAACGGGCCAGCCATAAATGTATAGTGACCGGTCTACAAGAGGTAAATAGATCCTAAGACCTCTTTCACATGAACGAACCGTTCAGGTCCGCATGTCAGTTTTTTAGGCGGACCTGAACGGACCCTCCATAGACCTCTATGGAGCGTTGGATGTCAGCGGTGATCCGGTCATCCGAAAAAGTGTAACGGAGGAAAAACCTACTTTTCCATCCGTTTTCGGATCGGACCGGGTGACGACAGACTCTACGGTCCGTCATCATCCGATCCTCCATAGGGGAGAGCGGCACTCTGACAGGTCCGTCGCTGCAGTGTGCAGCGACGGACCTGTCATCTGCCTGCTCAGCGGGGATCCACGGAGCGATCCCCGCTGAGCAAGCGGATGTTCACGGGGCGGATCATCACGGATCTGTCCCGTGTAAAAGGACCCTTACATGTATTGTTTAAATGCAAGCAGTATAATTACATGAATGTGACGTGGAATCGGCCTCCTTTTCATTCCCTGTATAGGAGAGGTCAGATAGGAGAGGGACATGCAGCACAAGGAGTCAATCAGCTGTGTTGCAGGGAAAGGAACATGTTAAATGGAGTAGAGAGCAGAGTGACAGAGAACTGATCTCATCAGGCTGCTTTTTCTTTCATTGTCCAGTTACAGATTGGTGGAAAGACAGGACCTGTAAGTGAGGAAAAGATTACAGAGCACATATGCTAAAATGACATATAAATCCTGCAAGGCTATTTAAAACACCTGAACATATTCAGCAAATAAGCAAAAAATATGAGGATTTGGGCCCCCCCTTATGGCCACATAGTGCTTAAGCCCACTACTGTGTCAAAGTACCTCATTATCAGCAGGTCCTACACTATTCATAGAATGAAAGATCCCACTTCTCATAACCATGGGAGAAATACACTCCTCTATGTGGGAGAACTAAAAAGGATTCCTCCTATTACACAGGTGAATACAAATAAGAGGTAATGGCGGGGGGGGGGGGGGAATGGGGTGCTCCAGCCCAAGCCCAATCTGGTCAGGACCCTTACAATAGACAAACAAAGATAGACTTGGGGGGCACACCCTAAAAATGCATAACATTAAAGATGGTGCAGTTATAAGACCGACAAACAGAGGACCTTTTTAAGTGAACTACAGTAGAGCAAAATTGGGTCTCCTGCCCCACCAGACAGGTCTGTACTGTGTGACAGAGCTGTGTAAATCTCAAAACTGGATGGACAGTAGGGATGAGCTTACATTTATTCAAAATCGGGTTCAAATCAAAATGGGTTGAATATTTTACCAGTGTTGAATAGAAAGTTGGCGTTGAGTCCAATTGAACTCTCGCTATTTTTTACTGTAATGCAGTCAGTCTACTTATACAGTAATAAACATGGGGCTCTTTTATTTCTTATTTTTTTTTGCAGCTAAGTGCTGCAGAAAAGGTTAAAATACCTGTGCTACCAGTTTATAGGATAGTTGGACCACGGCTCTCTCACACAAAGCATTGTTCTGTCTCTCCAGTAGTCTGACATCCCTTCTCCCAGAACACGGTTTATATAAACAGTGCCACTCGGGGAGACAGAATGCAGTTGATTGGAGCAGTGAGGGAGGGGGGGGGGGGGGACACTGGAGAGCCGTGTATTGTGTGAGAGAACTGAGGTCTTACTCTCCTAGGTGCGGCCAGTACACGATATTTACCTCTCGCTGTAACAATTAAAAAGGGAAAAAAGGAGCCCCGTCTGATCGGATCGCTCATCATATTTGAGGCAGCTGGGGTTATATAGTAAATACTTCTACATGACTATTTGCTGTACTCATATCTGTACTTTCCATTTACACCATATGTCAAGATGTGTACGCTGGGACAATTGAAATTATTATATGTTTTCATACACGGATAATACATTGCTTGTTTAATAAAAAATGTATTGAAATATAAATAAAGGAAAGAGATCCCCATATCTATTATTGTATATACAGCCTGGCTGCATCACAGTAACAGATTACAAGGGTTCAGTTGGGCTTATTTCTCTTTATTAGGGCACTGGGCCATATGGCTGAAAGTGTCTGTAAGTAGTAGTGACCAGTAAGATGAGGATCAATGTAGATCTATAAAAGAACAGCTTTTGTATACATTGCCCACTGATTGATTTATATTTCTTCTTTTGCTGAACTTTCCCAGAACTTTCTGATTTCCACCCTACGGTCACCTGTGAAAACAGAGCAATAACAGTCACAGTCAGTAAATGTGAACTAGAAGCACTTGGTCTCGACTCTTCCACAATTCATCTGAGGGACCCATCAAATAACTGCAATTTCCCAATATCCGACACCATCAATGGGATGAAAGGGACTACTATCCAGGCCCAAGCAGTATCCAATTGGTGTGGAAACACAGTGACGGTAGCATACTATTGATTTATTTATTCATTCATTTTAGCAACTCCTGTGTTAGATTTGCGTGTATTCCTTACTTTTCTGGAAAAATCGACACTCGGCAATCTGTTTCACTTTTTTCAAGAGATAGCCTAACTGCAGTCAAACTTTTTTCATTTAGGACTGATTGGGGAAAAATTAGGGGACTCTTGACAGCTTTGTTTTTGTTTTGTTTTTTTAGATAGATAGATATATATATAATTTTTTTTTTTTTTTGTCACTTCTTGTCAGGAATTAAAACAGAAATCCAGACTGGTGAAAATATGGAACTTTTGAAAAAAATCTTTATCGATGTTTACCTTCCTGTCAAGGTGACAACCACATTTCTTTTATAGACATCATAGTGATAGGCATTTAGAGAAGACCCCTCTCCCCGAGAAAGCCCCCTAAGTTTTCCACTTGCCAATCTATGGGCCATGGAGATTTTATCTTTGGGGCCACTGAGTGCTACACGGTTCTTTACAAAAGATCTCCCGGGCCATGCATACGCAGTACACTTTCTGTCTAGTCAAGGTTAACAATAGTGTTGCTGCAGGATGATGCGATTTTCAATTTTTTAGTATGGCATTGTGCATTTTTGATGCATTTTTTCATGCTGATGCAGTTGAAGGTTGGATTTTATATAGAAAAACTCTGCCAAGAACTCACTAAGGCTAGGTTTAAATCTATGCATGTAAGGTTTATGCTTTTCTAAATGCGTTTTTGTGGTGTATTTTTCATATGCTTTTGATGCGTTTTCATGCTTCCTGTATTTTTTGGTAGGAGGAGAAGACAGTTTGTTAAACACAAAACCCTACCGAAAGCAATTTAAAAACACATATATGCTTTTTTTTTTGAGTCAATGGAACAAAAAATGCACCGGTTTGCATGTAAGAAAAGTTCCCGCATCTTTCCAAAAAACGCAATGCAGGAAACTGCAAAAAATGTGAATGGAACCCATAGGATAAAATGTTAAATGGATTGTAGTGTGTTTGTGCAGATCTGCAAATGCACTAAAACCCGCATAGATATGAACCTACCCTAAAAATGCATGTATATTGAAGTCTATGTGGCAAAACACTGCACCAAAGAAGCGTCTGTACCTTTTCAAAAATGTGCTTCAGCTGCACTGCATTGATGTGAGTGGGCACACCAAAAAGGATAATGTCATTTGCATTGATGTGCAGTGCAGCATGATGATAAACACAGGAGAAAACACACTGGTGTGAACGGGGGCTTAGGGAGCACTCACATTTGCGAATGCACCCACACGGCGATTAGCTGGGAGAACCCCAGCAAGGGGTTCCCAGGATTAGCTGCGAGAGGCAGTCCCATTGAAATCAATAGAAGGCTGCTGGATCTCACAGATAATCACAGCCACTTGCATGTAATCTTTAATACAGCAATCACATGTAAGTGAATGACCCTGGATGCAGGCTGCATCCTTATAGCTATGGGAAGCTTGTCGATTGTTAGGCTCACTGATTAACAGGCTTCATTTCCACGAGATTCAGCTCTGGTTCACACTGCCACAACTTGACCTACAGCTTGAGAGTTCAAAGTTGCATGACAAGTTGCACTCCATTAACGGCAATGAAACCGTTCTAATCGGTGCGACTCAAATCGCTCCGACTTAGAAAACGTTTTCTGCATTACTTTTGGTGCGGCTTCAGCATGACTTGCATTGACTCCTGTTAAAGAAGTTGTATGCAAGCTGCGATGAAGTCTTAAAGGGGTGTCAGATTCAAATTTGCACGATTTTGAAGTTGCGGCAGTGTGAACCGAGGGAGGTGAGCTTAGCAATTAATTCCTCTATATTTCAAAGCTTTTTTTCCACTGCTAATTATTGGCCTCTATCCACAGGACGATGACTCCAATATCTATATTTCCAACACCATTTTCATTGGAATCCTGAATAAACCCATCATCACAACAAATAATATCAGCTTTAACTTTACCTGTGTGTATAATCGGAATATGCATACAAGTCTAAAACTGTCTGGAAATATTATCAAACGGTAAGAAAAAATATAAGACATAGAGACTTTCTCGTGTAATATACTATCATATTTGTTCTTTCTCCTTCACTAACCTCTCATTTCCATTAACCAGTTTATGATGATTATAGTAATTAAACATAAAATGCTATGTACATGCAGCACTGAATTTTGTGAATCTAAGATGTCCTCCATATCCATATTTTGTACCTACCGAAGCGTTAAAGCAGACCTAACCTTAGATTTTTTTAGTCATGTTCAAGTGCATGCCAAGTAATCAGTAAGTGTAATTTATCAATGCATCCACCACAGAGATCTCAGTTTTCACTCTGACAATGCTTTCATCTGCTTTTCTCTCCAGAATGCCGACACGCCTATGTTCAGGCATCACCCAGGGCCAGCACTTGCACTTCTTGCACTGAGATGCTAGCTCTGGGATCATACAACTTTTCTGAAAAATGATAATTGTGACATATAAGCAGAATACTTCTGGTTGGAGTTAGGGGGCTTCACCACTCCTAGTGCAGGATCAACATAAAATAAAGACATGGTCATAATTCAAAGCTAAAGGATAATCAAAGCAGAAGGTCAGACACATTAAGCTGGCCAAACACTGACCAAAATTTGGCTGGTTCAGCAGGGACCAGCTCAGTTTTGATCAGTGTGTGGCCATCCCTATTCAACAGAAATCGATGTGTAAGTTCATGTTTACAGAAAAAATGAAAAGGTAAACTAACACCCTACACCCTCCCCACTGCCTGCATCCCCTCTGCACTCACCCCCATGGGGGATAAAGTTTCACCATCCACACAGCCCGATGCAGCGGTACTGTGGTTTGCTGCACTGGGTTGTGTGGACAGTGAAACTATATCACCCACGGATGTAAGTGCAGCAGGAACATGGGCAGTGAGGAGGGTGTAGGGTTAGTTCACCTTTTCATTTTTTCTGTAAATGTGAATTTAACTGCTTGCCGACCGCCGCACGAACATTTACGTCGGCAGAATGGCACTGACAGGCAAATGGGCGTACAGGTACGTCCCTTTAAATTTGCCACCGTGTGGTCGCGTGCGCACCCCTGCCGCGAGCTCCGTGAGTGTGATCGCGGGTCCCGCGGACTCGATTTCCGCGGGGATACCCGCGATCGACTCACGGATAGAAAGAGCTTGTTTACATCAGCATTTCCCCGTTCTGCCTAGTGACACTGATCACCGCTCCCTGTGATCGGGAGCGGTGATCAGTGTCGTGTCACACGTAGCCCCTCCCCCCTACAGTTGGAATCACTCCCTAGGACACACTTAACCCCTGCAGCGGCCCCTAGTGGTTAACCCCTTCACTGCCAGTCACATTTACACAGGTATCAGTGCATTTTTAATCGCACTGATTGCTGTATAAATGTGAATGGTTCCAAAATAGCGCCAAAAGTGTTCAATCTGTCCACCACAATGTCGCAGTTACGATAAGAATCACAGATCGCCACCATTACTAATAAAAAAAAATATTCATAAAAATGCCATAAAACTATCCCCTATTTTGTAGACGCTATAACTTTTGTGCAAACCAATCAATAAATGCTTATTGCGATTTTTTTTTTTTTTTTTTTTTTTTTTTTTTTTTTCCAAAAATATGTAGAAGAATACATATCGGCCTAAACTGAGGGAAAAAAAAGGTTTTTTTATATATTTTTTGGGGATATTTATTATAGCAAAAGTAAAAAATATTGCGTTTTTTTTTCAAAATTGACGCTCTTTTTTTGTTTATAGCGCAAAAAATAAAAACCAAAGAGGTGATCAAATACCACCAAAAAGCTCTATTTGTGGGAAAAAAAGGATGTCAATTTTGTTTGGGAGCCACGTCGCACGACTGCACAATTGTCAGTTAAGACGACGCAGTGCCGAATCGCAAAAAACACTCTGGTCTTTGGGCAGCCAAATGGTCCGGGGCTGAAGTGGTTAAAGCCACTGTAAAAGTTTTTATTGCTGTCTATGACTCCAATGGTGAAGTTTCCCTGCACGTCCTGTGCTGGTGATAGGGTGTAACAGGAACAAAATGTCATGGGAAAACTCTCCAATGGAAACAGACAGGAACAAAAATATTCTGGGGAAGGTTAGGACCTCTGCCAGGTTTTATTGCTGTATGTCCCAATTACACCTCAATCTTCACTTCTTGTCTAGGTATCAGAGTGACAGAAAGTGAGGCGAAATCTCAAAATAAGTTGTGCTCACTGCATTTTGTCCCAGTTAGACCTCTAGCCTCACTTCTTGTCTAGGTTTTTTTTTTTTTTTTTAGACACATCCGATTATGTGTACAGATAACTATCTTTACCTGTAGGCTCTCTCTCTCTCTCTCTCTAGAGAGAGAGAGAGAGAGAGAGAGAGAGAGAGAGAGAGAGAGAGAGGCGCATGTCCGCTGGCCACCCACAGTAGCTCCCCACAAAGATAGAACAACGGCCTGCCGATGTAAACAAGGCAGACCGATATGCTTTTAGACATCTACACTGATCTAGTGTTCCTGCTAATCAGGAACACAGATCAGTAATCCCACCCCCCACAGTAAGAAAGCACAAACAGGGAACACACGTAACCCTTTGATCGCCCCTGATGTTAACCCCTTCCAGTGTCATTTATACAGTGTCAGTGCATATTTTTATAAATAAAAATGTGTCAAAATTGTCAGTTAGGTGATCTGATCTGTCCGCCGCAATGTCGCAGTCCCGCTAAAAATTGCTAATCACCGCTAGGGATGAGCCAAACAGAACCTGCGAACGGACCGAAAATTTGAGCGAACTTTAGAACCCCATTAAAGTCTATGGGACTCGAACGTTCGAAATCAAAAGTGCTAATTTTATGGTTCAATAAGTTTTATTTTTTTAACATATATTTAAACAGAAAAAGAAAAACGTAGAAGCATTGCCAGTTGCCTGACATCAGGTCTTCTGGTCTACAAACTTGAGTCATACAAATAACAAATATAGTGCAATCCAGTACTTGTGCAAAGGTAACTTGAAATCAATCCGTAAGGTAGCCTCGTAAACATATGTCTGATTTACATGTAAGTGCTATTTTTCCCTGGGTCTGGATGCCCCTTTGGGAGCCTGCTGCACCCAGAAGCCCAGGGAAACTGAGCAGTCAAACTAGAACAACAATGATTGTCAGAACTATCTCAGTGACAACATTTTCAAATCTCCTAAGATGTGGAGAATAAAAAAACTCATAGTGAGAGAAGGGAAAACTTATGAATTGCATTGCAACCCAGGATGGTCAGAGGAGACAAATAAGAAGTTGGAGATAACAGGACAGCGCAGAATGAGGGTGAGGAAGGGAGAAGTTTTAGGGTTATAAGCGAGAGTGGGGGAAGGGAGGGAGGTTGGAGAGACAGCGAACCTCACTCCGTGATGTGTTCTATAGACCCGTTGCATGGACACACGAATAGGACAGTTCCATCTCTTAGGTCAGTGGTTCTCAACTCCTGTCCTCAGGACCCACCAATAGGCCAGATTTTAGGTATTACCTTGGGGAGATGCAGTCTAGAATACTGCATTCACTGAGCAGCAAATTATATCACCTGTGATATATTTCAGTTATCTTGCAAACCTGTCCTGTTAGTGGGTCCTGAGGACTGGAGTTGAGAACCTCTGTGACTTAGGTGGTATTCTTCCCCAAGAGTCTCTGCTTAAGTTTATCTGAAGTAGAGTAATGCCTCCATATATTTCAGATGAAGGAGAACTTTGCTTGTTTGTCTAATGCCTTGGCTGGCATCTCTTCCATGAGCATAATATTGTTTAACTCACCTACCCACTCTATGAGGGAAGGGGGTGTAGTGGTTTTCCAGTGCCTGGGTATTAGTTGCCGTCCTGCACTGAGAAAGAATTTCAAGAGGTTATGTTTTTGTGATTTGACAGTACTGGGTAGTATGGAAAGAAGGGCGATGGAGGATGAGGGCGTAAGTGGCTTATCGTACATTTCTGTGTAGATCCGGAAGATTTGTGTCCAAAATGGGAGGAGCACAACACACTCCCACCAGATATGGATGTATGTCCCCTTCATCGAGTTGCATTTCCAGCAAGTGTCAGAGTTCGACGGAAACATAATCCTGAGGGTGGTTGGCACCCGATACCACCTTGATATCAGTTTATAGTTTTTTTTCTTGTGTGTAGTCTGAGATGGATGTCTTGTGAGTGAATAGAAAGGCTCTACTCCACTCTGCCTCAGTTATCTCTTTCCCAATCTCCGCTGACCAATTTTTAGTATATTTAGGTAGGGCTCCATGAGTGCGTTTTAGGATCAGTTTATATGTCAGTGATAAAGTGTGACGGGGAATGTCAGAGAGTGTGCATAGTTGTTTGAACCCGGTCAGGGGTCTGTGGATCTCTCAATAAATAAGGCAGCAGCTCTGAATAGTGGAAATAATAATAAATTATCTGTGATAATAATAATAGATAGCTATATCTCATCAGTGTGCATAAACAAATAATAATAATATAAAAAGATGTCGCAAATAAACAATCAGTGAATAAATCGCATCATATCCATAGATAAATTCACAATAATATACAATGACAATTAATAATAATAAAGAGCATATTGCAATCTAAAGTGACTCATAATGTAAATCAACCATGCAACACATAAAGTGACATATGTGCAACAGTGTAATCACAAACAGTAATAAAGTGTCCAAAATTGAGCGGGTCTTATAACGTAAAAGCTATTAGATCTAACGTGATTAAAATATCCTAACATGCATGGTAATAGTGTGAAGAGTATCAGCAAAAAAGTCCTTTTTAAAACGTGGTAGCAGCGTCCTGGCATGCAGCAATAACAGTGCAGTGCTCAAGGTAGATCACAAGGTGCACATCTTCGTGTCTAAACACATATGTAAGAAGTGGCCCCTTTTTATTAAGTAAAACAGGGTACTCCCATAGGATCGTTTTTATGTTGTTCTATCTCCAACGAGCGGCGAGCTCGTAGACCTCTTGCAGCATGTACAGCCTGTCCCGTTGTTCTATGTGAGTACCCTGTTTTACTTAATAAAAAGCTGCTGGTTTAAACTATATTACACTATTGGGACTCCCCTTGTCTTTATCCTCACCATCGAGGGACCTACCCCCTGTGATTAGGACCGCGAGGATAACATTTTACATCTATAGGAGGACCCCCCCAAAAAAAGATCTTTGGTCAATGCGTTTGCCCCTTTACCCTAAGGTAAGGGGCCACTTCCTACATATGTGTTTAGACAGGAAGATGTGCACCTTGTGATCTACCTTGAGCACTGCACTGTTATTGCTGCATGCCAGGACACTGCTACCACGTTTTAAAAAGGACTTTTTTGCTGATACTCTTCACACTATTATTACCGTGCATGTTAAGATATTTTAATCACGCTAGATCTAATAGCTTTTACGGTATAACACCCGCTCAATTTTGGACACTTTATTACGTTATAACACCCGCTCAATTTTGGACACTTTATTACGTTATAACACCTGCTCAATTTTGGACACTTTATTACCGTTTGTGATTACACTGTTGCACATATGTCACTTTATGTGTTGCATGGTTGATTTACATTATGAGTCACTTTAGATTGCAATATGCACTTTATTATTATTAATTGTCATTGTATATTATTGTGAATTTATCTATGGATAATGATGCGATTTATTCACTGATTGTTTATTTGCGACATCTTTTTATATTATTTGTTTATGCACACTGATGAGATATAGCTATCTATTATTATTATCACAGATGTTTATTATTATTTCCACTATTCAGAGCTGCTGCCTTATTTATTGAGAGTGCCTCCACTGTTGATATTATCACCTTCTAATTGGTACTAAATCTCTAATTGCACATCCTTATTTTATTATATTTTAGTTATTCAGCTAATTTACCCAGGATTAGCACGGCACCACATAGCCTTATAATTATTTATTCACAGGGTTTGGTTTGTACCTGATTCGGTGCAGGCAGCTTTTCCAATTGGGCTCATTTTAGTTTACACCTGATAGCGTGGGAATAATTATATATATTGGGTCTGTGGATCTGTTTAGAATCGTGGAGCTTCTTACAATAAGTCAGGTGTCTACAAGTGAGCCATGTCACCTTGGAAGTAGTGTGTTTTTGAGTAGATAAAAAGGTACCTAGGGTATTGTCGACAAACTGTCGTGCCATGGGCCAGGAGTCCCTGTTGTAGTTATCTATGGTGTGGGTTGAGTTGCCTTCCGGAAGATCTGAATTATCAAACAGGGGGGTAAGGGGACTTGGTTCGGAAGATAACGAGTAGCTATCCTTTCTACGGTACCAGATTGCCAAAGCATCTCTAGTGAGAGGGGACAATGTTGAAAGTGATTTGTGAGTCCGATCATAGCCCCAAAGAAGCGCTCGTAGGTCAAGTGTAGACCGGTCTTGTTCCACTGTTGTGGAGGCTTTGATCACAGGGCGGGGAAACCACTGGAGGATACGGGAGACAACTGCCGAAGTATGAGCTCAAAATCAGGTAGGCCTAGCCCGCCCTTAGTGATAGGAGAGCACAAAAGTTTATGTCTCAGTCTCGAGTGGTTCCCCCTCCATAAAAATCGAATAGCTATAGATCGAAGGGAGCGGAAAAACGCTGAAGGAAGGGCGATAGGGAGGGCCTGAAATAAGTACAGTAACTTGGGGAGTATGTCCATTTTTAATGCGTTCATGTGACCTACCCAGGAAATTGGTAGGTCCATCCTATCCTCAGTAAGGTGTCGGAGTCTTTTGAGCAGAGGGCTGAAATTCAGGGTATATATGTCTGAGGATTATTTTGGTATGGCCGTGCCTAAGTATGAGATAGAATTCGATCGCCATTGAAATGAAAAGTTGGTCTGAAGGGAGGAGAGAGTAGATTGTGTCAGAGAAAGGTTCAGGGCTTCCGTTTTAGAAATGTTTAGTTTGTAATTACTGAAACAACCAAATCAATCTATCTCTGCAAGTATAGAGGGTATGCTAATATGGGGTTGGGTTACGTAAAGAAACAGATCATCCGCATATAGGGAAAGTTTACAATGGGATGAGGGGGTCTGTATGCTGTTTATGTTAGGATTTGCTCTGATAGCTTGGGCCAAATGTTCAATTACCAGGGAGAACAGGAGTGGGGAGAGAGGACAGCCCTGCCTGGTGCCGTTGATTATCGTAAATTTTTCTGATTGAATGCCGTTCACCAAAACCGTGGCAGAGGGTGTAGAGTATAGGGACATTATACGTGCCAGGATTTTCTGACCTAGTCCTAATTGGGAAAGAGTGGTTTGGAGAAAAGACCAGCTGACCCTATCAAAGGCCTTTTTTGCATCACAGGAGAGAAGGCAGGCTGGAAAATGGTGGCGCTGAGCGTATGTTATCAGGTGTATGGTCTCAGTGGTGTTGTCCCTGGCCTCACGTCCAGGAACAAAGCCCACCTGGTCTTTATGTATTGTTTCTGGTAGCAAAGGAGAGAGACAATTTGCGAGGATCTTTGTGTACAGTTTTAGATCAATATTTAGAAGGGATTTCAGTCTGTAGTTGGGGCAGAGAGAGGGGTCTTTACCAGATTTAGGAATGACTACTATTTGGGCCTGGAGTAAAGTAGGAGAAGGGGTAATATTCTCATCAATAGCATTAAATGCTTTTGCTAACAATGGTGAAAGTTGATTTGCAAACGTTTTATAAAAGCGTGAGGAAAACCCGTCTGGGCCAGGGCTCTTGTCATTTTTGAGGTTCTTTATGGCGGTTTGGAATTCCCTTTCGGACAAGGAGGACTCTAGATCCTCCGCTTCTGACACTGGAAAGGGTGGGAGTGCCGTCTCCTGGATATATGAGGGCAGGTCTTGCGTGGTAGGCATAGGTGGTGGAGCCCGAGGGGTGAGGTTGTAGGGGGTAAGGTATATTGGCGGAATTCTTCGGCTATTGCTGAGTTGTTCATTATTTTACCTTTGACAGGGGAATTTATAAACGGGATGGATCGTCGGGCCTGCTGGGGTTGTAGTGTGTTTGCTAAATGTCTGCCACATTTGTTGGCTTGTGAGTAATGGGCAAATCGTCCCTTGTTACGAGCTATCAGAGATCTCTCGGCAAAAATTAGCAAGAGGTCCCTCCTAGCATTGGTGAGATCTAGAAGAACCATATTGTAAGGGTTTTTTTTTATGCGACTCTTCCAAAGTGGCTATGGTGGTGAGAAGATGTGTCGTGTCTGCCGTGCGGGCACGCTTCAGTCTGGACCCGTGTTGGATAAATTTGCCCCTGAGCACACATTTGAGCGCTTCCCATTTCGTAAGCGGGTTGGTGGTGTCTTGGGCATGGTCTGGCACAAAGTGTTTAATGGTCTGTACAATGTCTTGTGTGCATACTGAGTCAGATAGTAGATTATCATTCAGCCTCCAAGAGGAGCTCCGTTTGTGTACGGGGATGTTCCCCAAGCTCATGTGTATGAGGGCATGATCCGACCAAAGGGTGAGGCCAATAGAGGCGGAGGGTGAATAGTCTAATAGAGATTGGGAAATAAGGAGGTAGTCCAATCTACTGTAGGAAGCATGTGCAGGGGAATAAGTGTAGTCCTTAGTGTCAGGATGTAGCATCCTCCACACGTCTACTAGGAATAAGTCAGATAGAAGTGCTCTCATTTTGGTCAGGGAGGTCGGGGAGATTGAGGACTTACCAGTCGAGGAGTCAAGATGAGGTATCAAGGTGGCATTGAGGTCCCCTCCTAGGATCATGTTAGTTGTGCTGAATCTTTTCAGACAGGAGATCACCGAGGAGAGAAATTGCTGTTGGTCCTGATTTGGAGAGTATATGTTAATAACAGTATAAATCATATTCATGTGTGACAGTTTAATAAAAACATATCTACCCAGTGGGTCAATACAAGTGTCAAGAACATCTGGGGTGAATGATGCATGGAATGCTATAGAAACCCCTTTAGATTTTGCTGAGGGGTTGGTACTATGAAACCAAGTGGGGTATTGTTTATGGAGAAACTGTGGAATCTTGTCTGATCTAAAGTGGGTTTCCTGCAAAAGAAGGATTTGGGTACGTATTTTATGAAAGTGATATAGTATTTGCCTTCTCTTCCCTGGGGTATTAAGGCTCCTGCAATTCAATGAAGAGACTTTCAAGGAGGTTTGTACAGCCATAAGAAAGCTGATTTATATGGTAAATAAAAATGAACACAGGGGAGGTTCGCTGTCTCAGAGGAATGGGTGGAGGGGATGAAGGGGGGAGTGGTGAGACATCTAGTGGTGAAATGAAAGGAGGAAAGTACGTAAAGTAATGAAAAAAGAATAGCAGAAGTAGAAAGAGGAAACCGAGGCTGGAATAGCCTCGTTATTAGCACTGTGGACAACATATCAGCTAAGACCGCTATGGGCGCTGAAGATCCCATGTGGGGGGATCGCGGTCAATGCACGGAGGGGCCCGCACATGCCGGGCGGCAACTAAAAATTTTTAACTATGAACATAACAGCTCAGGGCTCCGCACTGCTGTGTGTGTGAAGAACAATTGTACTTAATCCTCTAGGAGGACACGTCTCCCAAAGATACACTAGGACCTGAACAGCATGCAGAGCTCCTTACACAGCATCAAAACATAACATTTTTCAATATAAAAAAGGAGGGGGGAGGGTGGGGAGGGCCGGGATGAGACGTGTAGAGGGGACAATGATCACAAAGAGGAATGCCTCTCGTACAACAGGTAGTCATACATCTAAATGACATATTCAGAAAAGAAAAAAGGGAGAAAAGAAATAAAATAATAACATAAAACCTGTATGGAAAGAGTAAAAATTTGGG
The DNA here is from genome assembly GCF_042186555.1 of Aquarana catesbeiana. Lineage (NCBI taxonomy): Eukaryota > Metazoa > Chordata > Amphibia > Anura > Ranidae > Aquarana > Aquarana catesbeiana. The sequence continues at coordinate 574,917,541 of NC_133325.1, read as the reverse complement.
TTAGCAGTATAGTGTCCCAACAAAACTGTAGACCGGGGCCTGTGAAGAAAATTATGGTCAGTCAGGTAACAGAAGCATAGGTTCATCCCTCTGTCGCTTTGGAGAAGTCCGACTTGGACCGTCTGTTCTTCGTTTGCTTCTGCCATCCTGTAGCGACTTTGAATCCAGCAGTAGCTGCATGAAGTGGCCAGTCTGGGATTGAGATCTGTGGTCCCGAGGAACTTGGGGAGATCACCCAGCATGCAAAATGTTGCAGACTTCCCTTCATGAGATGCGAACAGGTTAAAGGGAAAACCCCAGCGGTACTTAACCACTTCAGCCCCGGACCATTTGGCTGCCTAAAGACCAGAGGACTTTTCCAATTTGGCACTGCATCGCTTTAACTGCTAATTGCGCGGTCATGCAATGCTGTACCCAAACGAAGTTTGCGTCCTTTTCTTTCCACAAATAGAGCTTTCTTTTGATGGTATTTAATCACCCCTGCGGTTTTTATTTTTTGCGCTATAAACGGAAAAAGTCTGAAAATTTTGAAAAAAAAATTATATTTTCTACTTTTTGTTATAAAAAAATCCAATAAACTCAATTTTAGTCATACATTTAGGCCAAAATGTATTCGGCCACATGTCTTTGGTAAAAAAATGTCAATAAGCGTATATTTATTGGTTTGCGCAAAAGTTATAGCGTCTACAAGCTAGGGTACATTTTCTGGAATTTACACAGCTTTTAGTTTGACTGCCTATGTCATTTCTTGAGGTGCTAAAATGGCAGGGCAGTACAAACCCCCCCCAAATGACCCCATTTTGGAAAGTAGACACACCAAGGAAATTTCTGAGAGGCATGTTGAGCCCATTGAATATTAATTTTTTTTTGTCCCAAGTGATTGAATAATGACAACAAAAAAAAATTACAAAAAGTTGTCACTAAATGATATATTGCTCACACAGGCCATGGGCATATGTTGAATTGCACCTCAAAAAATTCAGCTGCTTCTCCTGAGTACAGGGATACCACATGTGTGGGACTTTTTGGGAGCCTAGCCGCGTACGGGGCCCCGAAAACCAATCCCCGCCTTCAGGATTTCTAAGGGCGTAAATTTTTGATTTCACTCCTCACTACCTATCACAGTTTTGAAGGCCATAAAATGCCCAGATGGCACAAAACCCCCCCAAATGACCCCATTTTGGAAAGTAGACACCCCAAGCTATTTGCTGAGAGGCATGTTGAGTCCATGGAATATTTTATATTTTGACACAAGTTGCGGGAAAGTGACCCTTTTTTTTTTTTTTTTTTTGCACAAAGTTGTCACTAAATGATATATTGCTCACACAGGCCATGGGCATATGTGGAATTGCACCCCAAAATACATTTAGCTGCTTCTCCTGAGTATGGGGATACCACATGTGTGGGACTTTTTGGGAGCCTAGCTGCGTACGGGGCCCTGAAAACCAATCACCGCCTTCAGGATTTCTAAGGGTGTAAATTTTTGTTTTCACTCTTCACTGCCTATCAGTTTCGGAGGCCATGGAATGCCCAGGTGGCACAAAACTCCCCCAAATGACCCCATTTTGGAAAGTAGACACCCCAAGCTATTTGCTGAGAGGCATGGTGAGTATTTTGCAGCTCTCATTTGTTTTTGAAAATGAAGAAAGACAAGAAAAAACATTTTTTTTTTTTTCAATTTTCAAAACTTTGTGACAAAAAGTGAGGTCTGCAAAATACTCACTATACCTCTCAGCAAATAGCTTGGGGTATCTACTTTCCAAAATGGGGTCATTTGGAGGGGTTTTGTGCCACCTGGGCATTCCATGGCCTCCGAAACTATGATAGGCAGTGAAGAGTGAAATCAAAAATTTACGCCCTTAGAAAGCCTGAAGGCAGTGCTTGGTTTTATTTATTTTATTTATTTATTTTAGGTACTTATATAGCGTCGTCAATTTACGCAGCGCTTTACATATACCTTGTACATTCACATCAGTCCCTACCCTCAAGGAGCTTACAATCTAAGGTCCCTAACTCACATACATACTAGGGACAATTTTAGACAGCATCCAATTAACCTACCGGCATGTCTTTGGAGTGTGGGAGGAAACCGGAGTACCCGGAGGAAACCCACGCAGGCACAGGGAGAACATGCAAACTCCAGGCAGGTATCGTCGTGGTTGGGATTCGAACCAGCGACCCTTTTTACTGCTAGGCGAGAGTGCTACCCACTACACCACTGTGCAACAGAATGTATTTTGGGGTGTAATTTCACATATTTCATGGACTCGACATGCCTCTCAGCAAATAGCTTGGGGTGTCTACTTTCCAAAATGGGGTCATTTGGGGGGGGGTTTTGAACTGTCCTGGCATTTTATGCACAACATTTAGAAGCTTATGTCACACATCACCCACTCTTCTAACCACTTGAAGACAAAGTCCTTTCTGACACTTTTTGTTTACATGAAAAAATTATTTTTTTTTTGCAAGAAAATTACTTTGAACCCCCAAACATTATATATATTTTTTAAAGCAAAAGCCCTACAGATTAAAATGGTGGGTGTTTCATTTTTTTTCACAGTATTTGCGCAGAGATTTTTCAAATGCATTTTTTGGGGAAAAAAACACACTTTTTTAAAAAAATTTTAATGCACTAAAACACACTATATTGCCCAAATGTTTGATGAAATAAAAAAGATGATCTTAGGCCCAGTACATGGATACCAAACATGACATGCTTTAAAATTGCGCACAAACGTGCAGTGGCGACAAACTAAATACATTTTTAAAAGCCTTTACAGGTTACCACTTTAGATTTACAGAGGAGGTCTACTGCTAAAATTACTGCCCTCGATCTGACCTTCGCGGTGATACCTCACATGCATGGTGCAATTGCTGTTTACATTTGATAGCAATAGGTAGTGACAGGTACTCTTTTTTTGAAAAAATTGGGGTCTATTAGACCCTAGATCTCTCCTCTGCCCTTAAAGCATCTGACCACACCAAGATCGGTGTTATAAAATGCTTTCCCAATTTCCCAATGGCGCTGTATACATCCGGCGAAATCGAAGTCATGAAATGCTCGTAGCTTCCGGTTTCTTAGGCCATAGAGATGTTTGGAGCCACTCTGGTCTCTGATCAGCTCTATGGTCAGCTGGCTGAATCACCGGCTGCATTCTCAGGTTCCCTGTTGAGACAGGAGAGCCAGAGAAAAACATGGAAGACAGTGGGGGGGGGCATTCCATCCCACTGCTTGTAAAAGCAGTCTAGAGGCTAATTAGCTGCTAGGATTGCTTTTACATGAAAGCCGACCGCTGGCTGAAAAGAATGATACCAAGATGATACCTAAACCTGCAGGCATCATTCTGGTATAACCACTCAAAGTCGTGAATGGCGTACCTGAAGACAAAAAAATGGTTAACAATAAAACACAGTAAACGGTAAAGTATAAAAAATTGCATACCTGAAAAGCAAACATGATAAAACATTGCAGAATAGAATACAGTAAAAAAGAGCAGAACAATAGAGAGAGAGAGAGAGAACAATAAAACGTGTGTCTGGCATGTTCTAGTGTGTGTGTGTGTGTGTGTGTGTGTGTGTGTGTGTGTGGTGTTTTCACTCACATTTCAGTCTTCTCTCCTCGGCGCCGGAACGGAAAATACAGAGCCGAGGAGAGATGACATCATTTCCTCGGCCTCTGTGTACTACACAGAGGCAGGGGAAGATTCTCATTGGCTGGGAGCGATCGCAAGGGGGGGGCCACGAATGGATGGCCTCCCCCTCATCTCTGATTGCTGCCAGACCAAAGGCGACCGCCTCGGGCACCGGGGGGGGTCCGATCGGACCCCCCGCCCGCGGGAAGGCAATCACGTATCAGGTACGCGATTTTGCCTGCCCGTTCCATTCTGCCGCAGTATATCTGCATGAGGCGGTCGTCAAGTGGTTAATCTGTTTTGCTTGGAGGGTGCCAGTGAGGGGTTTCAGAGCACGCCGCATGTCCAGGGTCAGTTTAGAAACATCTGGAAGCAGGGACACTGGGGTGCCATTGAAGTATATGGCGTTTTGAGCCCGTGCAGCTTGCATGATGGCGTCTTTAATCGCATAAAAGTGCACCCTGCAGATAACATCTCTGGGGTGCTCTAGGTTCGGATTCTTAGGGCCGAGGGCTCTGTGGATACGATCAAGTTCCAGGGGGGCATCTTTGTCTTTCCGGAGCAGCTTGTTAAACATGGGGATGACTGCAGGAGCTAGGTCTTTGGTTTCAACCGATTCTGGGAGGCCACGTATGCGTATATTGTTACGTCTGGTCCTGTTTTCCTGTTCATCTTGATGGTACATCAATTGCTGGATCTGCAGGGTGTGCTCATGTAAAATGGATTCATGTGCTTGCAGTGTGGATGCAGTCTCCTCCATATTATGTTCCACTTCTTCCAGTCTGTTAGTGACATCCCTGCGCAGTTCAGTTCTCTCTTGTTTGTATGAGTGCTCGAGCCGCTGCACACAGGCTTCAAAGTCATGTCTGGTAGGGAGTGCTTTGATGTATGCCTCCATGTCCTATCCACCATAGGACCTGTGAGTCTGGGGAATGGCAAGCAGAGCGGACCGAGCCGGTCTCCAAGTCAGGGGGGACCTGGCACGCTGTCTGGTCTTCATGTGGGGTGTGTAGTGTTGTGAGACAGCTCCTTGTGAGGCCGCATGTGTGCCTGAGGTCTGGGCCGGCACCATCTGGGGGGGGGGGATCGGAACGATTCTGTCCCAAACAAGTAAAAAAAAACGGTCAATATCCCCTTCAAGATGTGGATCGGGGGTATGGTGTTCGTCTCCCCCACCTCTCCTCCTCATAACCAACCTTATTCCGGTATTCCGGGTGTTGGGAAGCGCTGAGAGCCTTGATTTGTCCAGCGTGTGCGGGAGCTCCAGAAGGGAAGGTCTTACTTCCTCATATACTCGGCCACGCCCCAAAAGTGCTAATTTTAAAGGCTAATATACATGGTATTGTCCTAAAAGGGTTTGGGGACCCGGGTCCTGCCCCAGGGGACATGTATCAATGCAAAAAAAAGTTTTAAAAATCGGCCGTTTTTTCAAGAGCAGTGATTTTAATGATGCTTAAAGTGAAAAAAAGTGAAATATTCCTTTAAAATATCTTAGCTGGGGGTATCTATAGTATGCCTGTAAAGTGGCACGTGTTTCCCGTGCTTAGAACAGTACCTGCACAAAATGACATTTTTAAAGGAATAAAAGTCATTTAAAACTGCTTGCAGCTTTAATGTAATGTTGGGTCCCGGCAATATGGATGAAAATCAGTGAGACAAACGGCATGGGTACACCCCCCCCCCCCAGTCCATTACCAGGCCCTTTGGGTCTTGTATTGATAATAAGGGGAACCCCGCACCCAAATTAAAAAAGGGCCCCCAGGCCCTATATACTCTGAACAGCAGTATACAGGTGGCGCAAACAAGACAGGGACTGTAGGTTTGTTGTTAAGTAGAATCTGTTTGTAATTTTGAACTGGTACATTTTTAAAGTGTAGCTCCAGCCAAAAAATCTATTTTTAAACTTTTTGGAAAACATAGGGAAGGGTTATCACCCCTGTAACATTTGTTTTGCTGTCTGTGCACCTCTTCAGAAGATTTCACCTCACTTTCTGTCCCAATGACAAATGTTTTTTGAAAATTTGGGGGTTTTAGTGAAACAATGATTGGTGACAAAGCATCAGTGGAGAGGAGACACGTTTTCCCCATATTAACTCTTACAGGAGAGAATTTCCCTTCCTAGGGGTAGATTTCTCACTTCCTGTTGTCTCCTTCCGTTTGCAAGTAGGAGTCGTTTGTAAGTTGGATGTTTGAAAGTAGGGGCCTGCCCTATATACTCTGCAGAAATTGGGGCCTTAGGTGTTGGTGTTGCCACAACATTGTAAGCCCTCAGTTACTCTTGGTGGGCGCAGGAACAGGCCCTGCTGTGAAATATTAGATCAAGAATTGTAATTACATGCCATTGTTGAATAGGGGCGGAAAAATTGGGCCTTTGGTGGTGGTGCTGGTGCCTCAACACTGTAAGTCCTCACAGTTACTCTTGGTGGGCGTTGGAACGGGCCCTGCTGTGAAATATTATATCAAGAATTTTAATTACATGCATCTGTTGAACAGGGGCAGAAAAATTGGGCCTTGAGCACTGGTGCTTGTGCCACAACACTGCAACCCCTCACAGATACTCTAGTTGGAGTGTAGGAATGAGCCCTGCTGCAAAGTATTGCATCAAAAATTGTAATTACACGCCCCTGTTAAACAGGGGCTGAAAAATTGGGTCTTAGGCACTGGTGCTTGTGCCACAACGCTGCAACCCCTCACAGATACTCTAGTTGGAGTGTAGGAATGAGCCCTGCTGCAAAGTATTGCATCAAAAATTGTAATTATATGCCCCTGTTAAACAGGGGCTGAAAAATTGGGCCTTAGCCACTGGTGGCGGCGCCCAGAACCAAAAATGTTCTTACAAGCTATCAGCATGATCATTCAGGAGGAAGAGGATAATCACTCAGCATAACAGGATAGTCACTCAGCATCAGCATAGGCAGTCTTGAAGGGATCTGACATTTCAAAAAAAATTATTCGGTTACATCAGCATCACGTGCCTGGTAGCTGGTGGTGATCCAAGACTGATTCATTTTTATGAAGGTCAGTCAATCGACCGAGTCGGTGGACAGGCGCACACTGTGATCGGTTACAAAGCCTCCAGCAGCACTGAATGCGCGTTCCGAAAGAACGTTGGATGCAGGACAGGCCAGTAGCTCAATTGCATACTGTGCAAGCTCTGACCAGTCATCCATCCTCAAGACCCAGTAACCCAGAGGATTTTTGGTGGGAAAGGTGTCCAAGTCAGATCTTGCCCCTATGTATTCCTGTACCATGTAAAACAGACGCTGGTGATGGTTGCTGGAACCGATCATACCTTGGGGCTGCGGACTAAAAAATTGTCTGAACGCATCGGTCAGACGGCCACCTTCTCCACCGCTCCTTCTTTGACTGGCCGAAGCCTCAGCAACACGTTGTCCAGGAACAGGAGTTTGTAACCTCCCAGTCTCTGGGAATGCGTTGCACAGACCTTTCTGCAAGGCATCCCAAAGATGTTTCATCCTCTGCTCCCTCTGCAACGGCAAGATAAGGTCCGCAACCTTACCCTTGTAACGTGGATCAAGGAGGGTTGCCAGCCAGTATTGATCCCTCTCCTTGATACCACTAATACGTGGATCCTTCCGCAGACTTTGCAGGATCAGGGAGGCCATGCAGCGTAGGTTTGCTGAGGCATTCAGGCCTGAGTCCTCTGGGTCACTAAGGACGACATGATCTGCAGCCACCTCCTCCCAGCCAAGTACAAGTCCATGGGTTTCTTGGGACTGTAAATGAACCCTTGAAGAATGCTGCTGATGCTGAGTGCCACGCTCCACCTCCATGCTGACACAATCCTCCTCCTCCTCCTCCTCTTCCTCTTCCTCTTCCTGTGTGATCGGTGGGCACGCAGGAACACTGTCTGGATAAATGGGGCATTGAGAGGTAAGGAAGTCCTCCTCTTCCTCCCTCTGTTCTGCCTCAAGTGCCCTGTCCATTATTCCACGCAGCATGTGCTCCAACAAGTGGACAAGAGGTACAGTGTCACTGATGCATGCACTGTCACTGCTCACCATCCTCGTGGCCTCCTCAAATGGTGACAGGACAGTGCATGCATCCCTGATCATAGCCCACTGGCGTGGTAAAAAAAACAAGGTCCCCTGACCCTGTCCTGGTGCCATAGTCACATAGGTACTCATTGATGGCCCTCTGCTGCGTGTGCAGCCGCTGCAGCATGGCCAACGTTGAGTTCCACCTGGTGGGCATGTCACAGATTAGGCGGTTCTTGGGCAGGCTAAATTCCTTTTTGGAGGTCAGCCAGCCAAGCACTGGCATTATATGACCTGCGGAAATGCACACAGACCTTCCTGGCCTGCCTCAGGACATCCTGTAAGCCCGGGTACCTGCCCAAGAACCGCTGCACCACCAAGTTAAGGACGTGAGCCAAACAGGGCACATGGGTCAGTTGTCCCTGTCGGAGGGCGGAGAGGAGGTTGGTGCCATTGTCGCAAACCACCATACCTGCCTTAAGCTGCCATGGCGTCAACCACCTCTGAACCTGCCCCTGCAGAGCTGACAGAATCTCTGCCCCAGTGTGGCTCCTGTCCCCCAAGCACACCAGCTCAAGCACAGCATGGCATTTTTTTGCCTGTGTGCTTGCGTAGCCCCTTGAACGCCTACGGAGCACTGCTGGTTCCGAGGACAAATCAGCACAGGAAGAGGCCATGGAGGAAGAAGAAGAGGGGGTGGAGGAGAGAGGTGTGGCAGAATCACCACTAGTAGAATTTTGGAGGCGTGGTGGCGGAACAACCTCCAACACTACTGCATCCTGTCCTGCATCCTTCCCAGCTGCCAGAAGAGTCACCCAGTGCGCAGTGAAAGATAGGTAACGTCCCTGTCCATGCCCGCTGGACCATGAGTCAGCGGTAATATGCACCTTACCGCTGACTGCCCTGTCCAGTGAGGCCAAGACATTGCCTTCCACATGCCGGTAGAGAGCCGAAATCGCCTTTCGTGAGAAAAAGTGGCGTTTGGGAACCTGCCACTGAGGAACCGCACATTCCACAAACTCCCGGAAGGGGGCAGAGTCTACCAACTGAAAAGGCAGCAGTTGAAGTGCTAGCAATTTAGCCAAGCTAGCATTCAACCGCTGGGCATGTGGATGGCTGGGAGCGATCTTCTTTCGGCGGTGCAGCAGCTGGGGCAGGGGAATTTGCCTGGTACAATCTGACGTTGGTGTACCGATAGCAGATTGCCCCCAAGTACTTGGCTGTGACACACCTAATTCTACACCTTCATTCCTCTAAGTGCAGGTCTCAGAGAGGACTGAAGGTATAGTGGTGTTGGAGATCCCAGCTGATGAGGAGCAAGGAGAGGTCCTCTTTGTTCTTTGGTGTGGGTCTTTTAGGTACGCTTGCCAACGAACTGCATGGCAGGTTGACATATGTCTGGTCAAGCATGTGGTGCCCAGCGGGTGATATTTTGGCCACGCGAGATACGCTTGAGACATATGTTGCAAATAGCAGCGGTGCGATCTGATGCACTCGTATCAAAAGGCCCACACCAAAGAACTTTTGGAATAATGCGCAGAGACAGCAGCACCCTGCACATGCGGAGCTCTGTGGTGTGATGCAGTCGGTGTGCTGCCCTTAAGCTGGCCCCTGGAGGGCATCCTGCCTCGTTGGTGATGTGCCTCCTCCTCTCTCCTATCAGGCACCCATGTGGAGTCAGTGACCTCATCATCCCCTCCCTCCTCATCACTGGAGCAAAGCTGGCAGTATGCTGCAGCTGGGGAAACATGACTGCCAGATTGCTGTCCTTCTTGGACACCCCCTCTCTCTGGGCTCATGTTACTGCCTTCTTCTAGCTGGGTACCATCATCGGAGCCTTCAAAACGCTGGGCATCCTCCTGGAGCATGTACCCAACACTGTGGTCAAATAGTTCGGGGGACTCATCAGGAGGACAAGATGGGGCTAGGGAAGGAGTGACCGATGCCATTGAGCTGATGGAAGAGGCCGCATTGGCAGCTGCTTTGCCAGACAAAGTACCCTGAGCCTGGGTGAGAGAGGATGAGGAGGATGAGGAGGATGAGGACGGCTTGGTCATCCACTCTACCAAGTCTTCCGCATGTTGCGGCTCAACACGGCCAGCTGCCGAAAAAAAGGACAAGCGTGTCCCACGGCCACGTGCTGATGAGGATGCACCGTCTCCACGACCAGCACTGTTGCCTCTAGACACAGAGCCTGCTTGCCCTCTTTTATTGGCTTGTGACTGTCTGCCTCTCCTTGTTGGCCTTCCAGACATACTAATGGCCTGCAGTGAGATGTAGCTGCACAAAGCTGGGATGTGTGTATGTGTAGATAGATAGATAGATAGATACTGCAGCTAGCAGAATCAACTGCCTGCCTGTAGTATTATTAATATGAGAACACCAGCAATTGTCTTCAGGTAGCTTTAGGTGCACACTGTGCAGAGGACAAACTACACTAACTTGTAAATACTGCAGCCGCCTGCGGTACTAATAGGTTTAGAAGAACACCACCAATTTTCTTCAGGTAACTTTAGGTGCACACTGTGCAGAGGACAAACTACACTAACTTGTAAATACTGCAGCCGCCTGCGGTACTAATAGGATCAGAAGAACACCACCAAATTTCTTCAGCTAGCTTTAGGTGCACACTGTGCAGAGGGCACACTACACTAACTTGTAAATATTGCAGCTGCCTGCGGTACTAATAGGATCAGGAGAACACCACCAATTTTCTTCAGGTAACTTTAGGTGCACACTGTGCAGAGGACGAACTACACTAACTTGTAAATACTGCAGCCGCCTGCAGTACTAATAGGATCAGAAGAACACCACCAATTTTCATCAGGTAGCTTTAGGTGCACACTGTGCAGAGGACACACTACACTCACTGTAAATACTGTAGCTAATAGGACTAATAGGATCAGAAGAACACCAGCAATTTTCTTCAGGTAGCTGTAAATACTGTAAAAACGCCTGCCAGTAGGAAGAGAATAACAGGAACGGATCTAGCTAAACTGAATACTGTGTGTGTGTATATATATATATATATATATATCACACACAACACCTAGGATGCATATATATACACTGTAAGTGCAGCTAACTGACTCGCCTGCCTACTCTAACTTAAATCAAATGACACTGTCTCTCTCTCTCTCTCTCTCTCTCTCTCTCTCTCTCTCTCTCTCTCTCTCTCTCTCTCTCTCTCTCTCTCTCTCTCTCTCTATCTCTCTCTCAACGCCAGAACACACTACACAGGGCCGACGTGCAGGCGGCCTTATATAGTGTGGGGCCTGTACTAAACCCCGTAAGCCATAATTGGCCAAAGCCACCCTGGTTTTGGCCAATTACGGCTCTCTGTACAGACGCACTGTGATTGGCCAAGCATGTGGGTCATAGTGCATGCTTGGCCAATCATCAGCCAGCAATGCACTGCGATGCCGCAGTGAATTATGGGCCGTGACGCGCCACTCGAATTTGGCACAAACGGCCCATATCATTCGTAATTCGAAGAACGGTCGAACATGCGATGTTTGAGTCGAACATGGGTTCGACTCGAACTCGAAGCTCATCCCTAACCATCGCCATTACAAGTAAAAAAAAATGCCATAAATATATCACCTATTTTGTAGATGCTATAACTTTTGCGCAAACCAATCAATATACACTTTTTGGGAATTTTTGTTTACCAAAAATATGTAGCAGAATACATATTGGCCTAAACTGATGAAGAAATTAAATTTTTTTACATTTTTTTTTTTTTATTGCATATGTTTTATAGAAAGTAAAAAATATTGTTTTGTTTTTTTTTTCAAAATTGTCCCTTTTTTTTGTATACAGAGCAAAAAATAAAAACCGCAGAGGTGATCAAATACCACCAAAAGAAAGCTCTATTTATGGGAGAAAAAGGACATCAATTTTATTTGGATACAGCATCACATGACCACGCAATTGTCAGTTAAAATAACGCAGTGCTGTTTTGGAAAAAATGGCCTGGTCAGGAAGGGGGTAAAACCTTCCAGGGCTGAAGTGGTTAAAGCTTTCTCTTCCTTTTCTTTATGCAATAAAATGTAACTTTTTTAGCATTGCCTATTTTAGCATTTTAGGTGGACATTGGTATTTGACACCTATTGCCACCTCTCAGGAAATAAATTGTGATTTAAATTGTTATTGGTTTTGTTACCTGAACATGTGTTTGTTTTCTCAGGAGGGTATTCCTGTCTGGAGTGAATGGGACTGGATCATATCCCGTTACGATGGCTGCTTATAAAGATTCATCATTTACAGACCCATATCAAAATGATGAAAGCGTGGTTGTTTGTAGAATAATTATATTAATTCGGCTTTATAATCAAGATCTGTAAGTATGCAGTCTGGGTCCCTTTTAAGCTTTGACTTTGAAAAAGCTCACTCAGCTCAGCATAAGACAAATCTTGAAATAGCTAGGTTGTGTGCATGTCATTTCTGTAACAGTTGTTCTTCATGTGCAAAGTTAATGACTAAAAGGTCAGTAGGTCAGTAGTTTCACAGATAAGAATATACTCAGTATATCTGTCATAGACTTTATTGTAAAGATCTTTTTAAAGGTAAAAACATATATTATCCATAATATAGTTAGTTATTTGATATAGTTATTTAATTAATTAGTTAGATTGAGTTTGTGTGAAGTAATATATGTTTATATGTATTCAATTATAGTTTAATATGCATTTGTAAGGTTTGGTACAGAATTGCATTTCTGTAGCTTAAAGGATATCCATTACAAGAATTCGGCCATTTGGAAAGGTCATTCACCTTTTAGTTTTTTATAAGAATCTGCTGTGTGTTACTGACAATCAAGAAGTTTAAGAGACGTGTTAGCTCATGGGAAAGAGAATATTTAGAAGAATCACGAATATGATCATTTCATATTTAGTTCTAGCCGTATATGGCTATGGCTTTAGTCTGCTGACTAGTTGATTTGAAATAGTATAAAAACAGAGTGACACTTCACTTCAGGATGCACCACACACTTCACTACACTTCACTACACGACACAACACAACACATGTCCTTTACTCACACACAGAAGGACTTCGCTACTTTTTCACACACATAAAGAAGAAGGACACACGCATCCTTACATTGAAGACGACATATTGTTAACATTAGGCCTAAATACAGCCTACCTCACAAACAGCTGCTAGAGTGGACATCTCTCTGACATAGAAAAGCACAAACGGAGCTGAGACATCTCTTGAACATTCTTGATACAAGTTTTTGTTCTTATTATTTTTGTTTTACTACATCAAGCTGTAAGAAGAATTTAACTTTGTATATTTTCAAGTTGTTGCCAAGTGTGACCAAATAAACTCACACTTTGTTTTAAGACAGCCTGGCTACTGAACTTTTGAACAAAACGCCTAAGACACTGTTGACATAACACGTGTCTGAGAGGAGAAGGTTTTTTACACCCTCTCCACATTTTTACATTGGCGATTGCCAGCCAGTCCAGTTTTTTTCCCTGCTCCTTGACAAAGGGGGGAGACTCACACATTTTCATGATTGATCAAGTCTCGGGAAAAAACGATCAAAGAACCTAGAAAGCGGCGTTTGTGTTCCATCAGACAAGGATGCAAGGTCCAAGGAACTGAGCCAGCTAAAGACGAGAAATTCTTCTAAATAAGATATGGCATCTGATAATCAAATATGGAGGAACAAGCAGCTCCAAGAAGAAACTAAGTAAAGAACCTAGACGGAGGCGTTTGCGTCAGATGTGGACAACAGTTCAATAAAAGTCGCGGGTGAGTTTTTCTATGTCTGTTTTCTCACCTCTAGCCAAAGTTTGTAACTTTGAAGAAAAAAAAAAAAAGGAAGACCCAGCCTACGAAGTTGATTGTCAAGGCCATTTGGACGGTATGCTTCAAGCTATGGTTGGAAATCCAAGACTTTGTTTGTGAAAACGTAACGTTACGTACGTGAAGATTTCTGCCAAGGTTAGTTCCTAAAAATGTTGAATCAGGAACTGAGACTTCACGTTATTTGAAAAAGCTATCATTGGTGTACAACAGGCAGATAGTACTCTTTGGGTGAGCTAAGATGAAAGTCGGATTTTAATGTTTGAAGATGGAAAGTCCAAGAAACAGGCAAAGAAAAATCAACAGGCAAGAACACTAAAGCACACTAAAGCACACTACAGCACACAATACAAGGAACAAGGCAAAAAGCTACAAGAAAATGATTCTTCCAAAAAAAGGCAACAAAGGAAAGAAGAAGCAACGAAAGAAAGAAAACGCAACAAAAGAAAGAAAAAGCAACAAACGAAAGAAAAGGCAACGAACAACAAATTTAAAGGACATTATTCATCTCTTGTTTTTTTTTAAGTGCACAAGGACTATCATACTAACAAGGGGTGAGTGTGTTTGTTTATATAAAAGGTAACATGGGATGGTTAACATCTCAAGGTTCAGAAGTATTTTCCTGTACCATCAGGAATACATGCAGTAGTAAGGTAATTCATTAATGCCAGAGTGTAAAGAAGTTATTTAATAAGGAAACTAAGTTTAATGCTGCATGTAAATGTTTATGAATATTTTAGCCCTGAACAACAGAAAATGTGTGTTATTACATGTGGTCATTTTAAAACACATATATAGGGGGCAGAAAAAAGTTTTCAGAGAAAAAAGTATTGATTAAGATTGTGGAAAGAACTGTATGAAATTGAGATTATGGAAAAAACATGGTGTTAAGTGTCTTACAAAAATCCTACAGATTTGGTTGTAAGAAATAATAAGTTAAGGATTGAACAATTTTTAAAAAAAAAAAAATTCCAAACTTAGATTTGGTTATTAAATTAAAAGTAGTACATTGTTCTAATTTATTCAAGACTACCCAGAGAAAATATTAAAATATGAGAGTTTTGTTCAATCTAAAAAAAATTGTAAAAATAACAATTGTTAAAAGTCTTTGTAAATGAGTATTTCTGGTAAAAGTAAGGACTTTGATTGAGGGAGGAGTTTTCTCGGGGAAATGGCCAATCGCAGTTTTTGGGCAGGACCCAATCTGTGAGTTTCACGAGATTGTCCTCTAAACAATTTTTTTGTCATTACTATAATCAGGAAAGTCATATAACGTAGTGTACATGATTTTTGGCAGATGTACAAACAAAATATGTTTAAAAAAGTGGTAAAAAGGTTAAACATTTTAAAAACGAAAAACTAGATTGTTACCGAATTGTACAGTGTGTTGTATACAAAGCATGATAGCTAAGATTGACTGTAACAGATCATTCTCTGAAGAGTTTGTGACATACGAGGAGCCTATTACCAACAGAGAAATGCAGATCAGGTTACACAGACTAGTCATCATGCCATGACAGTTTTCACTTCTGTGGATCAAAGTCTTCCAAATAACTGGAAGAGGGTTCATGGATGAGAAAAAATTTATTTTTAAAAGGTATTATTACTTACTAAAGTAATTGTTTTTTAAAATAATAAGATTTTTTTGGGCCTTAATAACTTTTCTCGAGAGTTCATTGAGATTTTTCTAGACAAAGTATCTGTCTGAGTAAATTTTAATGAATTATATAGGCTTAATGTAGGGCAAATATTTTTTAATAACTAAATATAACTTATATACAATAATTTGAAGATCTAAAGAAAGTTCTTATTAATTTAGTATTTTTGATGAATATAGAGATTTCTCTCAGCCATTTTACATTCAAGTGTATGTGGATGATGAGACAATTTCATTGGTATTTATAAAAAAAAATGTGTTAGGAGAGCATTGTCCAATGCTACAGATCAGAGACATTGTGGGTTTTGCACCATTTGTTTTGAAAACATCTTATGTTACACTAAGGGTGTTATTATAAGGAAAACAGAAGGTGTCAACACACACAGCTTTGTCTAGCGGCAACTGAATGTTAAAAAAGATCAGTTGTAGTGGTATTTAAAAATACATGGGGATTAAATAGATGCAATGTGAGGGATAGAACCACAGTTGTGTAAATTAAGGAAAAAGTCACTTATTCAATTTTTAGTGGACATTTATTGGAAAAGGATTTCCTGTGTTTATATAGATAGCGCTAAATATATTGGCACAATGGAATGACAATATTAAACTTTCTGTAAGTGTCTGCATTAAAAGCTGAACTTTAGACTGCCATGTGTTTAGCAGTCAGAGTGTCAGGCATGTGTGGTTCATTCAATCATACTGTATGAGAGGGATGTTTTTAGTTCTGAAAAGAAATTTCAACATGATCACATTTCTTTCAGAAATATAATATTTAGGAAGGCCCAACCTAAATTAGTGTTCTTTTACAAAATTAAAGCAATTGTCCGTGTAAAGGAAAAAATACAATAATCTGGTAAGATTATTCTTTTACAAGATTTAATATTAGTCACAGGATAAAAAGGGGGACTATGACATTTTGTTTAGTTAGAATCAGTACAGACTGATGAAGATAATATTTATTGTAAAAAAATAATTCCAACAATAATGAATAGAGTTATTTTTAAATGAAAATATTTCTTTTTGCATATCCAGGTACCTGACTGACTGACTGATTGATTTTTTTGTTTAAGCTAATGAAAGAAATTCTGAACTACTCATTTTAGAACACTTTGTCATCAAACTTCTGAATATTGTTTTTTTTGTTTATAGAACAATCCAATAGGAAAGAGTAACCTAATACTACAAAGTATTGAGGGATTTGGCAAATCTATATAGATTGATTATATTAGTTTTTTCCACCTACTAAAGGAGGATATTAGGATGTTGTTTTTTTAGTTAATGTTTCTTTTTGATAAATTAATTGAGATAATTCTAGAAAAAATAATATTTTTAACAAAAGCTAAGTTGTTGTGAACTTATGTCATATTCCACTGGGGTTGGATTTCAAACCATGGAATCAGATTAAGATTTAAAATTTTGCAGGACATGTATGCAATTTTAGGTATTTAGTAAAGTTTTTGTTTCTTATCATCTTAAGTACTTAGGTATTGTAGAACATATGAATAGTATTATAAAGTCTAAATAGGGTAAGATGATTCAAGAATAAGGTAAAGATTGGGTGACTTATTTACCTGTTATAGTCTTAGTTTAAAAACTTTATTATTTTTTAAACATAAGGTTTGTTAACTCTTTGAGTTAATGACAGGACGTCTTTTGAGATTAGCATACTCCGTTATTTTTATATAATCTGTTGTATAGAAAGAAGTGTGGTTGCAAACTTTGCAAACAGGTACAGGTATTTCAGAAGTTTGTTCACAAAACATGGCTAGGCCTTTGCTAAATTTAAATAGAAATGATGTCTTGAATGAGATTTCTACTTCTAATGAGTATGTTTAGTAATTTATTCCAGTAGCTAAAATTATGGTTAAGAATTATAGATCTGAAGGTACCAGGGATGCCAACAGAGATGTCAATTGGGATGTCAATTGGAAAGATTATTTTGTTATTTTTAAGGTACATTGGAATTATACTTTTTGTTTCTAAAGAATTGGTAATAAATAATAAAAATAATTGGTAAAAATAAGAACTAAATGGGTAGGATGTAATCAGCAGGAATGTTTCAGTTTGAGGAAATACCTCAGTGACAACTGCTCCCGGAAATATATTATTGCATCCTATAGTTATTATATTTATTATCATGATATTATGTATTTTATTTCAAATCTGTATTATGGTTAGAATGAAACGATTTTATAAATTGATTAAGGAAGAAATGAAAAAAGGTGAAAAATTATGACAGGTATTTTTAGTCGGAAAATTGCTTCTGACTTATCTGATCCTATGATGAGCTGTGGTACATCTGGAGCAACTGATTCAAAATGTGTATGAAAGGGCGCCATAAATGGAGTGTGCGTGATTTAGTTAATATAATAAATTATATTCAGGGGGGATTGTAGAATAATTATATTAATTCGGCTTTATAATCAAGATCTGTAAGTATGCAGTCTGGGTCCCTTTTAAGCTTTGACTTTGAAAAAGCTCACTCAGCTCAGCATAAGACAAATCTTGAAATAGCTAGGTTGTGTGCATGTCATTTCTGTAACAGTTGTTCTTCATGTGCAAAGTTAATGACTAAAAGGTCAGTAGGTCAGTAGTTTCACAGATAAGAATATACTCAGTATATCTGTCATAGACTTTATTGTAAAGATCTTTTTAAAGGTAAAAACATATATTATCCATAATATAGTTAGTTATTTGATATAGTTATTTAATTAATTAGTTAGATTGAGTTTGTGTGAAGTAATATATGTTTATATGTATTCAATTATAGTTTAATATGCATTTGTAAGGTTTGGTACAGAATTGCATTTCTGTAGCTTAAAGGATATCCATTACAAGAATTCGGCCATTTGGAAAGGTCATTCACCTTTAGTTTTTTATAAGAATCTGCTGTGTGTTACTGACAATCAAGAAGTTTAAGAGACGTGTTAGCTCATGGGAAAGAGAATATTTAGAAGAATCACGAATATGATCATTTCATATTTAGTTCTAGCCGTATATGGCTATGGCTTTAGTCTGCTGACTAGTTGATTTGAAATAGTATAAAAACAGAGTGACACTTCACTTCAGGACGCACCACACACTTCACTACACTTCACTACACGACACAACACAACACATGTCCTTTACTCACACACAGAAGGACTTCGCTACTTTTTCACACACATAAAGAAGAAGGACACACGCATCCTTACATTGAAGACGACATATTGTTAACATTAGGCCTAAATACAGCCTACCTCACAAACAGCTGCTAGAGTGGACATCTCTCTGACATAGAAAAGCACAAACGGAGCTGAGACATCTCTTGAACATTCTTGATACAAGTTTTTGTTCTTATTATTTTTGTTTTACTACATCAAGCTGTAAGAAGAATTTAACTTTGTATATTTTCAAGTTGTTGCCAAGTGTGACCAAATAAACTCACACTTTGTTTTAAGACAGCCTGGCTACTGAACTTTTGAACAAAACGCCTAAGACACTGTTGACATAACACGTGTCTGAGAGAAGAAGGTTTTTTACACCCTCTCCACATTTTTACATTGTTGGATCAATCATCTATGTGGGAATATTTGTGACAGGCGCTGATGGAAATCAATATGTTCTCCGGATAGAGACATGTGTTGCAAGTCCTACAGATAATCGTAGTGATGTAAATGCTTTTTATCTTATAAAAGATGGGTGAGTCTGCATTTCTTATGCAACCATAGAGGTGAATGAAAATGTAAAGACTTAGAACTTCACAGAGCACAGAGTACTAAATACAAAAGCAGAAGTTAAAACTAACCTTATGAGTATCTTCCTGATTTAGCTGGAATCAGTAAAAGTGACCCAAGTGTCTTAGACCAGTGTTATCTCCTCCACTTGTAGAAGCAACATTATACAGAAAATCTTGGTGGAATCTCAATGTACCTACTCTACACTGCAGCTTTAGAAAGATAGCCAATCAAAAAATAAATCATTTTTGCCCTTGACTGCAGAACTGTTTTAGATTGCCAAAAATAAAATGCTTCAAGCACTAAGGCAAAGGACCTGTATTGTGTTGCCAAAAACAAAGCCCAGGTTAAATTTTATGAGTGCTGAGGTGCGTTGACTGCATATTGAAAAAAAATGGGCTGCCTTAATACAGCATGTGTTAGCATGCCTATAGTAACCAGTGCTGGGTCATCCAGGGTCAAGATGACAAACTGTGACCAATTCTCACCTTACATGTGCACCCCATCGCCTTCTTCAGCTAGGATCCCGCTCTTAGCTATCAGTGAACTTGTCTTAGCAGCCATTTGTCGTTCCCGGTCTGCTAATGAGATTTCATATGGGCCTGGAAGTGCGTTGTGGGACCTGCTGTGTGTTTTCTGACGGTCTCCTTGTACTGATTGTGAATAATGTCAGACCAACAGGAGGTAAAATACAAGCCAAGGGACTGGGTGTGTTGCTAGGATTGTGAAAAACCTGAGGGACCCCTGCATACCTCCCAACTTTTTGCGATAGGAACAAGGGACACCTATTAGCAAAAGTATGTATGCATTTAACACATCCCCTGCCACACCCCTCAAAGGAGTTATAAAAAACAAATTGTTAGTTAAACCCACAAGTGCGTTTTTTTTTTTTTTTTACACCACATTCCTTTTATACTGGCTTTTGAAATTTACCAATGCAGGAATTTAGAAATTGGATGAATGGTTTAGCACTGGGAAACACTTTGTGAAAGATCTATAGTGTATTTTATATACAATTGTATCGATCCGACCAAAATGAGGGACAAACGAGGAGGAAAAGGGGACAGAGGGACTTTGTTCCAGATCAGGGATAGTCTCTTGAAATCAGGGACAATTGGGAGCTATGCCCATGGACAGTGACACTAGAGGCAAGGTGTGGAGTACATAGTGCTTTGCAAGGAACTGATGGTGTGGCCACATTGCACTAACAGAAGTTAGGGTTTAAAGAGGTATAGGTAAATAGGACCTGAGCCTGTGTGCTGTATACAAGGCACACTAATAAAGTGCTCCATGATTGTATATTTCTTTTAAAGTCAAATGTGGCAAACTCTATCAAAGGCAAAGAAATGAAATGGCTCACCTAGATCATTGCTGATTTAAAAGCAAAGCAAAAATCAAAGTTTAATTAGGAAAAGTAATATTTCACGTCAGCAGTGTAACAAAAATATTCTTATATTTTTTTTATTTTTTTTTATTTACAGCTGTGTCCAGGGAACTGTTTCCACAACTGTGTTAGAATATGGCAAAGCATTAGAAGCCAGTTTCAGCATAAGCTCATTTCAGTTTAGAAATCAGGACAATGTAAACCTTTTCTGTGAAGTACGTTTGTGTGACAACACCACTGAAACATGTTCTGGGGTAAGTGATCAATACATTTTCTCTGATAAGAGGCTGACCAGTGGCAGCTGGTGGAATTTTTTTGGGGGGCCGCAAACAGTATGCCACCCCCCACCCCAGTCAATCGGTCAGTAGCACTTACCCCATCACCGGCGACCTCCCGATCTTCTGCTCTTGATCACCGGTGGCCTCCCGTTCTTTTGCTCTCCACGGCGGCAGCTTCCCCTGCTTGACAGCCTCCCATTCTCTTGCTCTCCGTTTCCTCCCTCCTGCTCGGCGGCCAATCGGGAGTCTTCTCTTTTCGGCCAATGAGAAAACTGGTCTCACACCCGCTTCTGATTGGCTGGATTGAGAATCAGTGTTTCAACAGTGAATATTCATTCGCTGTTGTAACACACCTGGATGGGCTCCGGACGCATGCTCTGCTCCCCGAGCCCACCCTATTTTGAAGCCTATTAGAGCCTATGGCTCTAATCAGGTGCTTCAAAAAATCCCCTGCCGCTGTAATTCATGCGCCTGGTGCCCTGGAAGGGGCTGGATGCATGAAGAGGGAGTGGCCGTGGCGGCCATGGATAGATTCATGCTATGCATGAATTTATCCATTATGCATATAGGGGTGGAGTGGAGAGAGGGGGCAGCACCCGGGCGCCCCTAATGGACGGGCTGACGTTTGGTAGCAATGAAGCATTACTCAAGGTGCCCATGGGCATTAGATGACAGTCCAGATTGTCTACTAGCTAGGAGCAACATGCATACAGTATGGCTGATAATCATTATGGGAAACACAGCTATTTTCCCTCCTAAAAAGTGCTCTGTGTCTGCAGTTTGCCTTCCCACCGACGTACCATTCATGTTAAGAGATCAGCAGTTGCCACTTAAGGCGGCTATCGATAGTTTGAATTTCAGCCACTAGGAATAATCGCTATGTGCTCCCGGCAGGGATGGCTCCCCGATCCTCCCCAGGAGAACACAATAACTCCACAACCCGTGGTTGCAGGAAAGAAAATCGTATCATCTATGGCCGGCTTTATCACTGGTTGTCAGATCTTCACTATCTGTGTGTTTGCTTATTACTGTTCATGGCACCTGAAAGTTATTTTGCCATGAGAGAAGTACGAGGGTTGCCATTGCTGGCCTCCTTCTGAAAGTTTTAGCTGCCTGGCTATATCTGATTAAAGCGGTATTAAACCCAAAACCAAAAATGTAATATATTACAGCTTACCAATCATTAGATGCGGTGGCTGCATTAGTTTCCTTTTTTTAGGCTTTTTTCTCTGTTTTCAGCTGGTGAATTGGCCAGTAGCACATCTCCTGTATTAGAGTGACCCCCCTCTGGATGAAGGAGCACAGGGGCCCATATGGACAGCAGCATTGTCAGTCTGGGAGGAGGGGAGTGTTTAGAGGTACTAGCAGTTTTAAATACACTTTGAAGCCAAACTCGAGCTAATATTTTGTCAGCTGTTACAGCAAACAGATTTTTTTCCCTTTTGGAATAAAGGTTTTGCATGAAAAAATAAAAGCTGATAATTGTAAGCACCCCTGACAGTGGTAAATGGTTTGTCTCATCCCTGTAACTTCATCTGTGGGAGAGCTTGTTCTTTTGAAAAACAACAGACTTACTGGCAAGATCCTAAGATGAAAATTAAAGAAAGCCTAAGAAAACGAAGGCAGACACCACACCTTAGAACTGGTAAGCTGCAATATAATAAAGGTTTGCTTTTGGGTTTAATACTGCTTTAAAGCGGAGTTCCACCCAAAAGTGGTACTTCCGCTTATCTGTCTCCTCCCCCCACTTGGGGCCACATTTGCCTCCTCCTCCTCCCTCCTCCTTCCCCTACTGTCGGGCCAGTAGAAGAACGCAGCGTGCTTTGTGCATGCACAGTAGGACCCGACCGTGAAGCTGGAAGGCTTCACTGCTGGTTTCCCTTACCGGCAATGGCAGTGGCAGCACCCGACAGCCAATGGAAACATCGGCTGCAGTGCCGACATTGCTGGATTCCAGGACAGGTAAGTGTCCTAATATAAAAGTCAGCAGCTACAGTATGTGCAGCTGCTGACTTTTAATTTTCTGAGGGGAAGGCGGAACTCCGCTTTAAGTACTTTTAACCACCTCCCACCCGGCCTATAGCAGAATGACGGCCGGGCGGTGGTTCAGTTATCCTGACTGGACGTCATATGACACCCTGCAGGATAACAGCCGCCACCGTTGATCGGCTTTTCCTCACTCGCGTCTGACAGACGCGAGTAGAGGAGAGCCGATCGGTGGCTCTCCTGACAGGGGGGTCTGTGCTGATTGTTTATCAGCACAGCCCCCCTCAGATACCCACTTCAGACCACCAGGGAAGCCGCCAGGACCACCAGGGAAGCACATAATATGTGAATGGCCAGGTATGTACCCCAAGCAGGGCCGGTGCACCCACTAGGCGAATTAGGCAGCCGCCTAGGGGCGCATCTGACCCTTGCCTCCCCCTTCTTGTCGCCCCCCCCAAGCTCCTGGCAGAGCCGCTGATAGGGGACTGAGACAGCAAGGAGTTCGGTGCGGCGTGCAGCTTCTCCCCTCTCCCTCCCATCGGCTTTCACACATGCTGGAGAGAGAGGGACGTCTGTCTAACAGGGCAGGCAGCCAATAGCGCTGCTCTTCTGAGTGGGGGGGCGTGACTGCTAAGTTGCTCCGCCTCCCACTACCTCCTTAGCCAATCAGATTGTCCAGCCCGCCACATTTGACTAGAAGATGCTAGTGGCCAGAACAGGGCAGGATGGAGAGGACCTGACATACCTGAGTTATGAAGAAACGAGGGTTATTGACCGGCTTATTACCTGCAAATTGTGCCACATCCTATGATTAAGAATTCAAATCAAATTCCCCTAGTGGACTTTAAAGGCACATATGGAAAAACGTAGAGAAAAAAGTATAGTATGTAGACAATAATTTATTCATTGCAAAAACATCATAAAAACATCAATAACATTATAACAAATAATGAAAGGAATGCGATTCATGCATTTGTACATGTATGAAATAATGGTACCAATGTACTTGCACCCGACGCGTTTCGGAGTTGTTTTAGCCTCCTTCTTCAGGGGTGGATGTAAGTTTTAGCAAAGGTTTCTAAATTGAGAATAGTGTATTTAACAGAGAAATAATGAGTATATGTACATATCAGACCATAAGGACAAAAGTACAAGTTATATTTCTATATCATTTACACTTGCATTGGCATTATATAGGCTAGCTTCGCATTCCAAAGCAGTTTAAAAGCAAAGGCGCTGACACTGTCTGCCAATCCAGCGTGTTTCCCAATTGTGATAGATAAGGGTTAATTGGCATACCCAGAATGTTAATACTTCATGCGTAGCAGATGAAAATGGCTGAGTATGGATATATATAGATAGTTTGATTCCTCACAATTGGAGGAAAGGCCCATATGTATAGGGCGTAAAGAAATTTTGGATGTGAAGTTCCACTGAGGCCGAATGCGGATCCTGTAAAATGTGAAAGTATAGAAATATATAATAACTAGCCAAATGGGTCTACTTGATTGTAAAAAGAAAGTCTTTTAGTAGTGAAATATATAACATACCTGATAAGACTACTGTAGAGGATTCAAAGGGAAATGAGGAAAGTGGTTGATGTGGACTGAATATATCTCAGATAGCTGGAAAATATTAACACAAGGGGGAGGGGGATATGGGAATCTTATTTAAGTGAATGTGTGGTTTATCCAAATGAGATTCTTGACAGTTTGAAGTATACATATACTTCAAGATTTTATATAATCCAGGTGCAACCAGATTGTCCTTAGTTACGTGATAGTAATTAAATTGATTAATATTTAAATCAATAAAGGGGAAGGGGGGGGAGGGGGGAGGGGAAAGGGGGGAGAGAAGGGGAGGGGAAAAAAGAAAAAAGAGGGGGGGAAAGGAGAGCAAAAAAGTCCCAATTATAGTTAAAGAATGGTATCTTCTAGCCGCAGCGGTACAAATGTGAATGATAAATATATAGGGGTTTAAGTAGAGGCATAGTTTCAGGATTAGTATCACTTACTTTGTATTGCTAGACTTCAGCTCAGACCGACAGCGTCCTGCACACAGCAAAGGATGCTCGGTGTGAGCAGTGCCTGAGTATATAAAGCCCTCCCCACCAATCAGCTGTTGGTGTAATAACCAACAGTTGATTATGGATGGTAGAGGAGGGGCGGACGCGCTTAGAATGGCCCCCCGGGTGGAGCGAGCGCCGCCAAGTTCCCACCGCGCATGCGCGAGCACCCGCGATGAGACATAGCTGCGCCTACTACACCCGCCGACACGTCTGGCTTCCCCGGCGGACTGCGCATGCCCGCCGGGGTCGCAAGATGGAGGACAGTGTAAACACTGTATCCTCACACAACGCCGCCATGAGCCAGGGTCGCTCAGTCGGCTTTGTGTGCCGGGCAAATGAATTTAGTAAACATAAGCACAAATACCGTGCATAAATACAAAAATATAAAGAATATTATGAGTTTATCACAATTAACGGGGAACACCGCTGACTGGCAGTGTTTTACAGGTTGGGATTGTGCATACAGTGAGAAAGCAAGTTATAAATAATAACCGGAATGGGTACATATAAAAATTACATTGCTCAATAGATGTTATATAGGCTGGGGTAACAGATATTAAAGTTGAATAAATACACAACTTATATTCCTGGGGCCTAGAATATATACACTAAGTAAGCATGTACATAGTAATAATTTTATCATAATTTCCAGGACATGTCACTAAGGTTTAACATGCAGTGAAAAACAGTTTACAAGTTGAAATTATATATGTAATGAAAACACAGGTTATAAACACTAACCGAAATAAGTACATATAAAGGTTACATTACTAGATGGATAGTCTATGAGCTGGGGTAAAGAATACTTAATAGGATTTCATTTCTGGGGTCTAGACTAAATAAAGGCAGGATACATTAGGCACATGTGTATATATAGTCTACACTTGGAATATATATTTTATATATGTCATGGTTATATATAGGGGGGATAGGCGAGTTGGGGTGACATACAGGGGAGGGAGCAATGGTACCAAAGAGAAAGGTGTTTGTATGGTCAAAGGGCAAAATGGTAGCCCAGGTTTATAAAGGTAGTCATCTTGTTCATTGTTCTCTACCACCTGATGAGAAACCTTCAAGAAAAGGCTTGAACCAGATGGTTTCGTTCAAGCCTGAGGGTTGGGTAGCTCTTAGGTTGTATATCCAGCGGGATTCCAGCTGTAACAGTGTCTTGTTCCAGTCACCTCCCCTAGACCCCGGGTGTACCCGGTCCAGAATAAGGAATTTAATCTTTGGGAATTTGCCCTCATGCACTATTGTAGTATGTCTCCCAAGTGGGAGGTCGGGGTCACAAGTTTTCATGCTCAATATGTGTCTATATGCTCTCTTCCAGAATTCTGTTTTCGTTTTTCCTATAAAAAAGCATGTACATTCGCATAGGAGTAAATAAATCACCCCATATGTTTTACAATTAGCGAAGTGTTTAGGATGGAAAGGCTGGCCATTCGGAAGGGTCGGGTTTTTGTCTGTGAGTGTAGAATAATTATATTAATTCGGCTTTATAATCAAGATCTGTAAGTATGCAGTCTGAGTTCCCTTTTATGCTTTGACATTGAAAAAGCTCACTCAGCTCAGCATAAGACGAATCTTGAAATAGCTAGGTTGTGTGCGTGTCATTTTTTGTACCAGTTGTTCTCCATGTACAAAGTTAATGACTAAAGGTCAGTAGGTCAGTGGTTTCACAGATATGAATATACTCAGAGTATTTGTCATAGACTTTATTGTAAAGATCTTTTTAAAAGTAAAAACATATATTATCTATAATATAGTTAGTTATTTGATATAGTTATTTAATTAGTTAGCTAGATTGAGTTTGTGTGAAGTAATATATGTTTATATGTATCCAATTATAGTTTAATATGCATTTGTAAGGTTTGGTACAGAATTGCATTTCTGTAGCTTAAAGAATATCCATTACAAGAATTCGGCCATTTGGAAAGGTCATTCACCTTGAGTTTTTTATAAGAATCTGTTGTGTGTTACTGACAATCAAAGAAGCTTAAGAGACGTATCAGCTGTTGGCAAAGAGAATATTTAGAATAATCACGAATATGATCATTTCATTTTTAGTTCTAGCCGTATATGGCTATGGCTATAGTCTGCTGACTAATAGATTTGAAATAGTATAAAAACAGAGTGATACTTCACTTCAGGACGCACGACACACACACGACACACCACACACACACAACACATGTCCTTTACTCACACACAGAAGGACTTCACTACTTTTTCACATATACAAAGAAGGACACACGCATCCTTACACTGAAGAAGACATTTTGTTTACATTAGGCCTAAATACAGCCTACCTCACAAACAGCTGCTAGAGCGGACATCTCTCTGACATAGAAAAGCACCAACGGAGCTGAAAACATCTCTTGAACCTTTTTGATACAAGTTTTTGTTCCTATTATCTTTTGTTTTACTACATCAAGCTGTAAGAAGAATTTAACTTTGTATATATTTTCAAGTTGTTGCCAAGTGTGACCAAATAAACTCACACTTTGTTTTAAGACAGTCTGGCTACTGAACTTTTGAACAAAACGCCTAAGACACTGTTGACATAACACGTGTCTGAGAAGAGAAGGTTTTTACACCCTCTCTACATTTTTACATTGGCGATTGCCAGCCAGTCCAGTTTTTTTTCCCTGCTCCTTGACAAAGGGGGGAGACTCACACATTTTCATGATTGATCAAGTCTCGGGAAAAAACGATCAAAGAACCTAGAAAGCGGCGTTTTGTGTTCCATCAGACGAGGACGAAAGGTCCAAGGAACTGAGCCAGCTAAAGACAAGAAATTCTTCTAAATAAGATATGGCATCTGATAATCAAATATGGAGGAACAACAAGCTCCAAGAAGAAACTAAGTAAAGAACCTAGAAGGAGGCGTTTGCGTCAGATGTGGACAACAGTTCAATAAAAGTCGAGGGTGAGTTTTTCTATGTCTGTTTTCTCACCTCTAGCCAAAGTTTGTAACTTTGAAAAAAAAACAAAAAAAAGGAAGACCCAGCCTACGAAGTTGATTGTCAAGGCCATTTGGATGGTATGCTTCAAGCTATTGTTGGAAATCCAAGACTTTGTTTGTGAAAACGTAACGTTACGTACGTGAAGATTTCTGCCAAGGTTAGTTCCTAAGAAGGTGAGAAAGTCTCACATAAGAAAATATTGGGTAGTTGCCCAAGAAGAAAAAATGTTGAATCAGGAACTGAGACTTCACGTTATTTGAAAAAGCTACCATTGTGTACAACTGGCAGAAGTACTCTTTTGGGTAAGCTAAGATGAAAGTCGGATTTTGATGTTTGAAGATGGAATGTCCAAGAAACAGGCAAAGAAAAATCAACAGGCAAGAACACTAAAGCACACTAAAGCACACTACAGCACACAATACAAGGAACAAGGCAAAAAGCTACAAGAAAATGATTCTTTTCAAGAAAAAGCAACAAACGAAAGAAGAAGCAACGAACGAAAGAAAACACAACAAACGAAAGAAAAAGCAACAAACTAAAGAAAAGGCAACGAACAACAAAGTTAAAGGACATTATTCATCTCTTTTTTTTTTAAGTGCGCACAGGACTATCATACTAAACAAGGGGTGAGTGTGTTTGTTTATATAAAAGGTAACATGGGATGGTTAACATCTCAAGGCTCAGAAGTATTTTCCTGTACCATCGGGAAATTGATACATTCCATATATATGGAATACAGGAATACATGCAGTAGTAAGGTAATTAAATAATGCCAGAGTGTAAAGAAGTTATTAAATAAGGAAACTAAGTTTAATGCTGCATGTAAATATTTATAAATATTTAGGCCCTGAACAACAGAAAATGTGTGTTATTACACGTGGTCATTTTAAAACACATATATAGGGGGCAGAAAAAAGTTTTCAGAGAAAAAAGTATTGATTAATATTGTGGAAAGAACTGTATGAAATTGAGATAATGGAAAAAACATGGTGTTTAGTGCTTTATAAAAATCCTACAGATTTGGTAGTAAGAAATAATAAGTTAAGGATTGAACAATTTTTACAAAAATTCCAAACTTAGACTTGGTTATTAAATTAAAAGTAATAGATTGTTCTAATTTATTTAAGACTACCCAGAGAAAATATTAAAATATGAAAGTTTTGTTCAATCTAAAAAATTGTAAAAATAACAATTGTTAAAAGTCTTTGTAAATTAGTATTTCTGGTAAAAGTAAGGACTTTGATTGAGGGAGGAGTTTTCTCGGGGATATGGCCAATCGCAGTTTTGGGCAGGATCCAATCTGTGAGTTTCACGAGATTGTTCTGTAAACAATTTTTTTGTCATTACTATAATCAGGAAAGTCATATAACGTAGTGTACATGATTTTTGGCAGATGTACAAACAAAATATGTTTAAAAAGTGGTAAAAAGGTTAAACATTTTAAAAACGAAAAACTAGATTGTTACACAATTGTACAATGTATTGTATACAAAGCATGATAGCTAAGACTGACTGTAACAGATCATTCTCTGAAGAGTTTGTGACATGCGAGGAGTATATTACCAACAGAGAAATGCAGATCAAGTTACACAGACTAGTCATCATGTCATGACAGTTTTCACTTCTGTGGATCAAAGTCTTCCAAATATCTGGAAGAGGATTCATTGATGAGAAAAATGTATTTTTAAAAAGTATTATTATTTACTAAAGTAATTGTTTTTAAAAATTAAGATTTTTTGGGCCTTAATAACTTTTTTTGAGAGTTCATTGAGATTTTTCTAGACAAAGTATCTGTCTGAGTAAATTTTAATGAATTATATAGGCTTACTGTAGGGCAAATATTTTTAATTACAAGAGAGAACTTATATAAAATAATTTGAAGATCTAAAGAAAGCCCTTATTAATTTAATATTTTTTGATTAATATAGAGATCTCTCTCAGCCATTTTACATTCAAGTGTATGTGGGTGATGAGACAATTTCATTGGTATTTATAAAAAATGTGTTAGGAGTGCATTGTCCAATGCTACAGATCAGAGACATTGTGGGTTTTGCACCATTTGTTTTGAAAACATCTTATGTTACACTAAGGGTGTTATTATAAGGAAAACAGAAGGTGTCAACACACACAGCTTTGTCTAGTGGCAACTGGATGTTAAAAAGATCAGTTGTAGTGGTATTTAAAAATACATGGGGATTAAATAGATGCAATGTGAGGGATAGAACCACAGTTGTGTAAGTTAATTATGCAAAAGTCACTTTTTCAACTTTTAGTGGACATTTATTGGGAAAGAATTTCTTGTGCTTCTATAGATGGATCCAAATATTGGCACAATGGAATGACAATATTAAACTTTCTGTAAGTGTCTGCATTAAGAGCTGATCTTAAGACTGCCATGTGTTTAGCAGTCAGAGTGACAGAGCATGTGTGGTTCATTCAATCCTACTGTATGAGAGGAATGTTTTTGGTTCTGAAAAGAAATTTCAACATGACCAAATTTCTTTCAGAAATAGAATATTTGGGAAAGCCCAACCTAAATTGTCAGTGTAAAGGAAAAAATACAATAATCTGGTAAGATTATTCTTTTACAAAATGTAATATTAGTCACAGGATAAAGAGTGGGACTATGACACTGTCTTAGAATCAGTACAGACTGATGAAGATAATATTTATTGTAAAAAATAATTGATTCCAACAATAATGGATAGAGTTATTTTTAAATGAAAATATTTCTTTTTCCATATCCAGGTACCTGACTGACTGATTGATTTTTTGTTTAAGCTAATGAAAGAAATTCTGAACTACTCATTTTAGAACACTTTGTCATCAAACTTCTGAATATTGTTTTATTTGTTTATAGAACAATCCAAAAGGAAAGAGTAACCTGATACTACAAAGTATTGAGGGATTTGGCTAATCCATATAGATTGATTATATTAGTTTTTTCCACCTGCTAAAGGAGGATATTAGGATGTTGTTTTTTTTAGTTAATGTTTCTTTTTGATAAATTAATTGAGGTTATTCTAGAAAAAATAACATTTTTAACAAAAGCTAAGTTGTGAACTTATGTCATATTCCACTGGGGTTGGATTTCAAACCATGGAATCAGATTAAGATTTAAAATTTTGCAGGACATGTATGCAATTTTAGGTATTTAGTAAAGTTTTTGTTTCTTATCATCTTAAGTACTCAGGTATTGTAGAACATATGAATAGTATTATAAAGTCTAAATAGGGTAAGATGATTCAAGAATAAGGTAAAGATTGGGTGACCTATTTACCTGCTACAGTTTTAGTTGAAAAACTTTATTATTTTGTAAACATAGGGTTTATTAACTTTTTAAGTTAATGACAGGATGTCTTTTGAGATTAGCATACTCCATTATTTTTATATAATCTGTTGTATAGAAAGAAGTGTGGTTGCAAACAATTGCAAACAGGTGCAGATATTTCAGAAGTTTGTTCACAAATTATGGCTAGGCCTTTGCTAAATTTAAATAGAAATGATGTCTTGAATGAGATTTCTACTTCTAATGAGTATGTTTAGTAATTTATTCCAGTAGCTAAAGTTATGGTTAAGAATTATAAATCTGAAGGTACCAGGGATGCAAACAGAGATGTCAATTGGAAAGATTATTTTGTTATTTTTAAGGTACATTGGAATTATAATTTTTTGTTTATTGCATCCTATAGCTATTACATTTATTATCATGATATTATGTATTTCATTTCAAATCTGTATTAAGGTTAGAATGAAACTATTTTATAAATTGATTAAGGAAGAAATGAAAAAAAGGTGAAAAAATTATGACAGGTATTTTCAGTCGGAAAATTACTTCTGGCTTATCTGATCCTGTGATTGGCTGTGGTACATCTGGAGCAACTGATTCAAAATGTGTATGAAAGGGCGCCATAAATGGAGTGTGCGTGATTTAGGTAATATAATAAATTATATTCAGGGGGAATTGTAGAATAATTATATTAATTCGGCTTTATAATCAAGATCTGTAAGTATGCAGTCTGAGTTCCCTTTTATGCTTTGACATTGAAAAAGCTCACTCAGCTCAGCATAAGACGAATCTTGAAATAGCTAGGTTGTGTACGTGTCATTTTTTGTACCAGTTGTTCTCCATGTACAAAGTTAATGACTAAAGGTCAGTAGGTCAGTGGTTTCACAGATATGAATATACTCAGAGTATTTGTCATAGACTTTATTGTAAAGATCTTTTTAAAAGTAAAAACATATATTATCTATAATATAGTTAGTTATTTGATATAGTTATTTAATTAGTTAGCTAGATTGAGTTTGTGTGAAGTAATATATGTTTATATGTATCCAATTATAGTTTAATATGCATTTGTAAGGTTTGGTACAGAATTGCATTTCTGTAGCTTAAAGAATATCCATTACAAGAATTCGGCCATTTGGAAAGGTCATTCACCTTGAGTTTTTTATAAGAATCTGTTGTGTGTTACTGACAATCAAAGAAGCTTAAGAGACGTATCAGCTGTTGGCAAAGAGAATATTTAGAATAATCACGAATATGATCATTTCATTTTTAGTTCTAGCCGTATATGGCTATGGCTATAGTCTGCTGACTAGTAGATTTGAAATAGTATAAAAACAGAGTGATACTTCACTTCAGGACGCACGACACACACGACACACCACACACACACAACACATGTCCTTTACTCACACACAGAAGGACTTCACTACTTTTTCACATATACAAAGAAGGACACACGCATCCTTACACTGAAGAAGACATTTTGTTTACATTAGGCCTAAATACAGCCTACCTCACAAACAGCTGCTAGAGCGGACATCTCTCTGACATAGAAAAACACCAACGGAGCTGAAAACATCTCTTGAACCTTTTTGATACAAGTTTTTGTTCCTATTATCTTTTGTTTTACTACATCAAGCTGTAAGAAGAATTTAACTTTGTATATATTTTCAAGTTATTGCCAAGTGTGACCAAATAAACTCACACTTTGTTTTAAGACAGGCTGGCTACTGAACTTTTGAACAAAACGCCTAAGACACTGTTGACATAACACGTGTCTGAGAAGAGAAGGTTTTTACACCCTCTCTACATTTTTACAGTGAGCATGTATTTACAGTAGTTGCAGTCTCCGCATCTAAAAGTTCCCTTATACTTGCAGTGTGTTTTGTCTACGTCCCCCTTGAATTCACTCGTAGTAACTTTATCTCTCAGAGAGGTAGTTCGTTTAAAGGTAAAGAGGGGTCTCTGTGGGACAAATGGCCCTAATGTCGGATCACACTGTAGCATATGCCAGTATCTTGTCACAATATTCCTGACTTGTCTATATTGGTTGTTGTATTTAGTAATGATCCTGATGGTGTCAGTGTCATTTTTGCCAGTTTTATTTACTTTTTTAGAATACAGTAGCTCATTTCTTGGCTGCATAAGGGCTTTTTTGAAAGAGCGTTTGAGTGACGCATTGGAGTAAACCCGTAATAACAACATGTCGCGTAGCTTGTTTGCTTCCATTCTAAAGGTGTCGTAGTTGGAACAGTTGCGTTTCACTCTGAGATACTGGCTATATGGAATTGAATCAAGGAGGGGCTTAGGTTGGAAACTAGTAGCATGTAAAATTGCGTTGCTCGCAGTGGGTTTCCTGTATAATTTACTCGTAATGATCCCTCCCTCACCTCTGCAGACCTCCACGTCCAAAAATGTGACACAGTGCTTGTCAAATGACATAGTAAAGTTGAGGTTGAATTCATTACGATTCATCCTCAGCAAGCACTGTTGAAGGAGATCAATCGATCCATCCCATATGATAAAGAGGTCATCGATGTATCGGTACCATCCGAGTATGTGGTCCGTATACATCGATAGATTTTCGTCACCCAAAAACATGGCCTCCCACTCCCCCAGGTACAGGTTGGCGTACGATGGGGCACAGCATGTCCCCATCGCAACCCCCTGCACCTGGAGGTAGTGGGAGCCATTAAAGGTAAAAACATTATGACTGAGGATAAATTCTAGTAGTGAGGTAATGAACTCTCCGTATGTGGGATCTATGTCTCTAGCTGTACGAAGGATGTGTTTGATAGCTGCTACCCCCTTCTCATGGGGGATGGAGCTATACAGAGATTCGACATCAATTGTCACAAAAACTGCATGTTCAGGAATTTCCAATTTATCAATAATTTGTAAGAAATGTACTGTATCTTTGACGAAGGAAGGTAAAGAATAAACAAATGGTTTCAAAACTTCGTCTATCAGTTTGCTAGCATTCTCGCTGATCGCCCCTATACCGGAGATAATTGGTCTGCTGGGGGGGGGGGGGGTTTATGTCTTTATGGACTTTTGGTAGTGAATAAAAGACCGGTGTACAAGGAAAATTGTTCCTAATGAATTCCCATAGGGACTTTGTAATTGTTGAATTAGAATAGGCCGTATCTATCAATGTAGAGAAATCCTGATTATATATTTTGACCAGATTTGCCGGTATCAGGCGATACCACTCTGGGTTGTTTAGTATTTTATTGCACATCTTGATGTAGTCTTCATTATCGAACACCACAATGTTCCCACCCTTATCCGCATTTTTAATTGTGATTCGGTCGTTATTTGAAAGTGCTTTAAGTGCTGCTGTTTCACTTCTAGTTAGATTCTTGGGGAGTTTGGTGTGAATTTTTATCTTATCTAATTCTTTGTCGACTAATTTGAGAAACGCCGCTGCGTTTGGATGGATGCTGGGTGCAGGGCAAAAGTCAGATTTCTTTTTTTAATGTGGATTTATTTCCCCTGGAGGGTTCATTGGGTGTTTCGATTGACTCTAACATTTGGGAGAGGTTGATCTCATCTATGAGATCAGTTGGATCATTTTCATCAAGAAGAGACACCAACTGCTTCAGTGCTTGGTGTTCTTTTGGAGTAAGATTGTTAGGTCCTTCCTGTCTATGATAGAGTTTTTTTAGGATCAACTTACGTATAAAAATTTGGAGATCCTTATAGATCTCAAATTTATCCAAATTTTGATTGGGACAGAAGTTCAAGCCTTATTTGAGAACAGTGATTTCATCGTGAGAAAGTTTGTAGAATGAAAGGTTGATTATATTTAAATTATTCGACTCTTGTTCTTGACCAGCATTTGGGACAGTTAAAGTGCTATTTGGGTGTAGGTATTGGGGTTGGATTGTGTGGGTTGTACACCCATCAAGATCTTTTCTAAAAAAGATGGGCCGTTGGAAATAGTGTCCTAGTGCCATGACAGTTCAGGGATTTGACTGAGGATTAGTTTCCCTTATCGGGGTATGTGTGTTGGTTAGTGCATTTGGTGTTTTGATGGTTGGCTCATGTGTGAGTGTAGGGGGATTGTTTTTTTTGGGGATGTCAAGGGTTAATTTTTTTGCCTGTTGTCCCTCATTAGGGTCTCCACGAAATGTGCGTTTAGTACTCTGTCCTATATTAGGTTTCTGAAAAATTTGGGTGTGAGTTTGAGGTGGGTTGGAAGTGGCTTGTGAAGAAGTGGCTTGGTGTCCCTGATGTTGGTAGTTTTTGTTCTGATTAGGTCTATTTTGGGTCCATCTATATGCCTTCCCGTCTCTAAAGGCATTTCTGTCTCGAATAAATTGCTGTCGTTTTTTTATAAGTATATCCTTGTTAAATGTTTCTAAATGTGTTTTTAGTCTATCCTCCTTATTAGTGAGGGGTCTCTGGATTTTTAACTGTTGTAATTTATTACAGAGAACTACAATGTCTGTGTCTAGGGTACTGGATCTCTTCCTGTATTCCTCAATCAGGATTTCCATCAGACTTTGTGAACATGCCCATAGGGCCTGTTCCCATTTAGTTTTAAATTCTGAGTCTAAGCCTTCCAATGTCGGGAAGATCTGGACTCGCAATCCTGCAGGGTTGATGTCCTCTTTGATATAGTCCTGGAAAGATCTGACATGCCAATAAAATAGTGATTTTTTTCTCCAGGGTCCTAGAGAGTCTGGAGAATAGTGAGGATATTTCAGAATCGACAGATTCTTTATCTCCAAAGTCTTTTAGGTACCCCTCCATGAGTGTTTCCCATTCATCACCTGTAAAATTAGTCATTCTGCCTTTTCGTTATAAAAGTGATAAAAATGTATGCGTAATTCTAAAGTAGAAAAAAGTTTTCAACAACTAGTAACACTCTGAAGAGTTCTAAATGTCTATGCAGAAAAAATTGCCGATCTAAAGGCGGGGAGCGGTATCTACTACCAATTTATTTGAAACGAGGGTTATTTGTTAAGAATTCAAAACAAAAAGGAAATTCCCCTAGTGGACTTTAAAGGCACATATGGAAAAAGGTAGAGAAAAAAGTATAGTATGTAGACAATAATTTATTCATTGCAAAAACATCATAAAAACATCAATAACAAATAATGAAAGGAATGCGATTCATGCATTTGTACATGTATGAAATAATGGTACCAATGTATTTGCATCCGACGCGTTTCGGAGTTGTTTTAGCCTCCTTCAGGGGTGGATGTAAGTTTTAGCAAAGGTTTCTAAATTGAGAATAGTGTATTTAACAGAGAAATAATGAGTATATGTACAGATCAGACCATAAGGACATAAGTACAAGTTATATTTCTATATCATTTACACTTACATTGGCATTATATAGGCTAGCTTCGCATTCCAAAGCAGTTTAAAAGCAAAGGCGCTGACACTGTCTGCCAATCCAGCGTGTTTCCCAATTGTGATAGATAAGGGTTAATTGGCATACCCAGAATGTTAATACTTCATGCGTAGCAGATGAAAATGGCTGAGTATGGATATATATAGATAGTTTGATTCCTCACAATTGGAGGAAAGGCCCATATGTATAGGGCGTAAAGAAATTTTGGATCTGAAGTTCCACTGAGGCCGAATGCGGATCCTGAAAAAGTTTTTCCATATGTGCCTTTAAAGTCCACTAGGGGAATTTCCTTTGTTTTGAGTTATGAAGAAGGTATGAGATAAAACATGTCACAATGCTGGCTGCAGAAATCTATCAGTGTGTACTCCTTCTCCATCCTGTGTGTAGAATATGCAGTGATCACAGTGATCGAGGGATTCCTCTTTGTCTTCTCAGACTGCTTCTTATCTGTGTTTTTATTTACACTGAACACAGGACAGGAGAATGCTGATTAGACTTCTGCAAGACACTGCAACTTCAGCTCTTTCTATAGCTATATATTCCATCCATGATTTGTTTGACCTTTTATTTGTTATCTTTGAAGGCAATATATGGTCAGGTTGGGAGCTTCTCAGACCTGTTAACCATTTGCTGTCCTCCTGTGCTTGAGAAATGACTTTTTTTTTTTTTTTTTGGCACATTGTTATATCTTGTAAACTCCTGTTTACACATAGTGCAGTGATCAATGTATTTCCACACTGGTCACTGCTAGCCTAGGAAACACTTGTATCATGTCTGCAGTCTCTGATCATCTCCTGTACTATGTCTGCAGTCTCTGACCATCTCCTGTACTATGTCTGCAGTCTCTGACCGTCTCCTGTACTATGTCTGCAGTCTCTGATCATCTCCTGTATTATATCTGCAGTCTCTGACCATCTCCTGTATAATGTCTGCAGTCTCTGACCGTCTCCTGTACCATGTCTGCAGTCTCTGACCATCGCCTGTACTTTGTCTGCAGTCTCTGATCGTCTACTGTACTTTGTCTGCAGTCTCTGATCATCTCTTGTATCATGTCTGCAGTCTCTGATTATCTCCTGTACTATTTCTGCAGTCTCTGATCATCTCCTGTTCCATGTCTGCAGTCTCTGATCATCTCCTGTAGTATTTCTGCAATAAAGGAGGGCTACAGGCATGGTAAATGGTGAGGGAAGAGGGCTGTGGGTGCAGTGGGTGGTAAGGCAAGGGAGGCTGCAGGCACAGTAGATGATGAGGAAAGGGGTCCCAGGTGCAGTGGGTGGTGATGGAAAGAATGCCTAGGCACAAGTGATGGTTAAGGCGGGGCTGTAGAGAAAATTTTAATGTATCATACAGGGCAAGGGGTTTCATGATCCAGAGCCCACCAAAATCCTCAGCACCAGGCCCATGATGCTCTTAATCCAGGCCAAACGGCCAGGGTCGCAAAGGTCACACTTGCAATCGGGCCCTGGTGTTCACAGTGAAATAATTAAAAAGTGCACTGTCAGATTGTGACACAATACACACTGGGATCTGTGATCTATTATTTAATGACACTGCACAAAGCCATTCAGTGTGGTTTTTTTTTTTTTGTTTTTTTTTTTTTTTTGGGGGGGGGGGGGGGCGCAGGTTGCTGGTCTTGCCTAGGGGGCAAAATAGTCTATCACCGGCCCTGACCCCACGCCCATCCACATGTGCCAACATATGCCCAATCAATGCCAATCAGTGCCCACAAATGGGCACTGACTTGCAGCATTATGAAAACAAAAAAATTCAGTGTCACCAGTGCCACCCATCAGTGTCATCAGTGCCCATCCGTGCCACCCATCAGTGCCACCCATAAGCACCCATCAGTGCTGCCTATGAGTGCCCATCAGTGCCGCCTATGAGTGCCCATCAGTGCTACATACCAGTGCCCATCAGTGCACCTATCTTTGCCCATCAGTGCTGCCTATCAGTGCCCATCAGTGCCACCTCATCAGTGCCACCTCATCGGTTCCCATCAGTGCTGCCTTATCAGTGCCCGTCCATGCAGCCATATCAGTGCCCGTCATTGAAGAAGAAAACGTACTTATTTACAAAAAAAATTAACAGAAACAAAGAAACTTTTTTTCAAAATTTCTGGTCTTTTTTTATTTGTTGCACAAAAAATAAAAATCGTTTGGGTACAGTGCAGCATGACCGAGCAATTGTCATTCAAATTTGCAACAGCGCTAAAGGGTGAAAATTGGCTTGGGCAGGAAGGTGTATAAGTGCCTGGTATTTAAGTGGTTAAATAAACACACATGCTGTAAATGAGTGTCAAAAAAGTGTCAAAACTTGATGCAGGTTAGCTAATCAGAAAGCATTGAAGCCAAAGCATCAGGATGCCAGGGGACTAGTATTCTCAAACAGAAAGTTTTGCAATAGCAGCCTTATAATCTGTCATGAAAGATTTCTTTTAAAGTACAGTACATTACTCTCATATAACCTAAAGCCCCACTCCGGGCTGATGTATTTAACCACGCAGTGGGGTCCCCCACACACTGCATGGGTTAAATGCTCATTTGACTACTTTGAATACTTACCTTATTCCTTGCTTCCACAAGCTTCCTTCTCTTCATCCAAAGCTGTTTCACTTTGCTGCCTGGCCAGTTGCAGCTTTCTGACGTGATCATGTATAATGCAGAACCAGCAGTTCTGTATTGTATGGGAGGAAGATGAAGACCCACCCACATTTGGGAGTGTCAGACAGCGGACGAAAGCACTGGTTGCCAGGGATAGAGGAATAAAGTATTTG
Source organism: Aquarana catesbeiana (assembly GCF_042186555.1). Taxonomy (NCBI): domain Eukaryota; kingdom Metazoa; phylum Chordata; class Amphibia; order Anura; family Ranidae; genus Aquarana; species Aquarana catesbeiana. The sequence goes on along the minus strand of NC_133325.1, from coordinate 574,878,610 downwards.
TACCCCCCCAGCCAAATGAGCATTTACCCATAAAACACATGGGGGACCCTGCATGGGTACATTTTGCACAAAGCAGCCCAATCCTCCTCTTCTTAGGTCCCTTGCTGGTTCTCCTGGCTCCTCCCCTGCACTGAGTACCTCCACAGCAAGCCGCTTGCAATGGGGGCACTCATGAGTCCGGCTTGACTCCACCCCTTCTCCCTCCTCATTGGCTTTGATTGACAGCATTAAGAGCCAATGGCTCCAGCTGCTGTATCTGAGCCAATGAGGAGTGAGAGCCTCGGCTCTCATGCACATCGCTGGATCGAGATCAGGCTCAGGTTTGCATTTAGGGGGGCTGCGGAAGGAGCTGCATGCAGAAGGTTATAATGCAGTAAGGTAAAAAAACTTCTGACAACCACTTTAACAGCAGCCTGGAGTTGGGCTTTAAAGGAGAAGTCCAGCCTGCGCTCGTTTGGCTGGGCTTCTCCTATGGGTCACGGGAGTGCAATACGTTTTGCACTCCTGTGACCGTTTTCAGCAGAGAGCGGACTGAAGTCCGCTCTCTGCTGACATTACACAGATCAGTCTAGGCACCACGTCATCCCCACTCTGGGAGTCTGTATCCGCCTGGTGCCTGGACTGATAGCCGTCTTAGCCTGTCAGCGAGCCGCTGAGAGCCTGAGACAGCCGCTCCCCGCCCCTCCACATCTTAGTGCTCCAGTGGGCGTGGAGGAGCAGAGCAGGAGAGCTGCTGACTGACAAGCAGCAGCTCTCGGCTCGGATCTGTGAGAACCGAGCCATCGGCAATGTTCGATCGCTCGGTTCTTAGTGAAGAGGCGCCGGGGGACAGATGCAGCATCGGACCTATGCTGCATCCACCTAGGTAAGTATGAATCTGAAAAAAAATAAAAAGCTTTTTAACTCTAAAAGCTCCTTTTCTTCTCCTTATGCAACTAGACATTCTCTACATACCTCAGATTAGCAGGTCACCTAGATTTGGAGCCATGGCCTATGTTGGGTAGTGCTGTGGTCCTTCTTCAAGCTGGCTGGGAAATATGCATGTGCAACCGTATCTTCATAGGATTTATGGAGAAACCATTTACTTGGGAGCCTGAAGGGCAATTCATTTACCATTAGGGCCTATGGAAAAAAGTAAGCATTCATGACTTATTATTCAGATCCTTTTATTGCTTGGGCAAATAAGAAAAAAATGTGACCTGACACAACCAGCAATGTCACGCCTCCATCCCTAATGTATTTGTACAAAAAAACAGAGAAAAGAAGTGGGACTTTGAATGAGGCGTATCATTGCGAATGATGACGTATGGAGTATGTATATAGAATTGTAACATTTATTTTTCTCAAGTCGTCTTCCAGGACGGCACCCTGAGAGATGACTGGTCCACCTGACAGGAAACACAATCAATCAAGAGGTTAAAGGCCCCCGCCCCTCCCGATGCTCCTCAGTTTTTGATTGTGTTTCCCCACAGCGAAACCGTTTGTTATTTTTCTGTTGACCTAAAAGCCTGGGGCTGGTGGTCTCCCCCTGGGAGCCGGACCAAATGCCTGGGAAGCCTCTGGGTCCGGCCGGATGGTTCTCATCCTTCCTGGGGGGTTTCCCAATCCGTGTCTCGGGGGGGAGAGGCAGCAGACCATGCTTCTTTCCATGGAAGAGCCCCCCCCGAGTGCTGAAGAACCCTGGGTGCGGTGGTGTACCCAGAACTTCAGGGGCCAAATTTCCTGTTGCCCTTCCTTACCTGTGTGGTGGCCGCGCAGTTGCAGGAGTTGATGGTTTTCCTTCTACTGGCTACAAGACCACAGGAGGTGAGTCTGGGACCCGTTCTGGGGTCTGGCCAGGGCTGCCATTCGTCCGCCTGTCCACCGACCGTTCACGGGAGGTCGCGCGGCAAGAAGCTCTACCTGGAGAGCTTTTCTTCCAGGGACCTTGCTGAGTGTAGCTCAGCACCATTTTCCTGAAGATCAGGAAATTACATCACTTCCTCCTCTAAGAGGAGGGAGTGGGAAGGGCTGCAGCAGGAAGTGACCTCAGGTCCAGTATCACTTCCTGTCTTCGGCAAGATGGAGGTGGCGAGTTGCAGCCAGCATACAGAGGATATAAAAAGCCACAGGGAACAGGCGCCCATGTCTCCTCTGCGTTCCTGTATGCAGCACCTCCAGGGAGAGATTGGAAGTAGCATGGAACATGAGAAGGAGAGACCTGCAGGGTCTGCGGCCATGGAAGAGACCACAGGGGGTGAGTCTGACCGGCCTTCGGAGGTTTAGAGGGGGAGGGTACCCCAACTCTTCTCCTCCGACTCTCACAGTGTATGCCTGTGTGTTTTTTTTCAGGGGACGACGCTATTACCCGTGAGGTTGCCAGCCGTCCTGTGAAATCCTCCACCCGCTCTAAACGATGTGGGAACTGTAATGACAGGCTACCCCCAGAACATCCAAAGCCCTTCTGTTTTAAATGCATACAGAAGTTGACAGGGAAGGAGACATCTCAGATAATGAAGGAATTTCTTACTGTGCAAACTGAGATGCTGTCCACCTTAAAGTCTTTTCAGGCCACCCTTAAGCCTAGGGATTCAGAGGCTCACTCTAGTAAGGATGCCTCTTCCCAGGAGAGCTCCGCCTCCTCTAGGAGGTATCGGGCGGAGGTACTGAAGTATCCACTCCCCCACGATTCAGAGGAAGAGTGTGATTTAGAAGTTCCTAATCAGGAGTTTTCTGATGAAGGGGTGGTGGACAGCCAAGAGGAGGATGGGAGGGAGGAATCCAGGTCTAGCAGACATATATTTTCTGCCGACGACATGGAAGATCTTCTGAAAGCTATTTATGCCTCAGAAGAGATTCAGGAGCCTGCTGCACAGGTGTCCGCTCAGGATAGGATGTATAGAGGCTTGATTAAAGCTCAGGCCAGGGTCCTTCCGGTACATTCCGCCCTTAAGGAAGTCATCTTAAGGGAATGGAAAGAACCAGAAAGAAGGCTTCTGAAATATAAAACCTGGAAGCGTAGATGCCCCTTCTCTGAGGAGAATGAGGAAAAGTTTTTCAAAACTCCTAGACTAGACGCCTCCTTAGCACAGGTCTCTAAGCAGTCAGATCTTTCCTTTGAAGATACCGGTAACTTAAAGGATCAAATGGATTGCAGGGCTGAAACCATTTTACGCAGAGCCTGGGAAGCTAACGCTGCGGCTATGAGCCCCGCATTGGTCTCAGCTTGCATCGCGAGGAATACCGACACGTGGGTCTGTAAATTAATGGACCACGTATCCCGAACCTCAAAATCCAAGGAGGTCCTGGATTCTCTGGAGGTCATAGGGAATGCTGTCGCATATTTAGCAGATGCTGCGGTTGAGACAGTGCGTACAACCGCTAAGACAGGTGCCTTACTAAACTCAGCCAGGCGAGCCCTTTGGGTTAAAACTTGGGATGGGGATAGCTCATCCAAGACCCATCTATGTGGTCTCCCTTTTGAAGGGACGCTCCTTTTTGGTGCTGGCCTAGATCAGGCTCTAGCCAGATCTACCGAGAAGGGGAAAAAATTTCCTGCTAAACCTAGGAGAGAGAGGAAGTGTTTTTTTCGTGGCCCCCAGGCAAGGAATCGCTTCTCCGAGAAAAAGGTCTCCCCTAATAGACGTTGGGGCGCAGGAAAAGACAAACAAAAAACTGGCGTTCTCTTTTCCAGCCAGAAGTCAGTTGACAAGACCCCCAAATGACTTTCCGGTAGGGGGCAGACTTTCCCACTTTGCCTCTCAGTGGGAAAGGATCACCCAAAGCCCCTATGTACTTCGGATCATAAGAGAGGGTTACAGATTGGAATTTCTCTCCCCTCCACCCCCCAAGTTTCTCTTGACCTACCTTCCCAGGGATCCCTGCAAGGTGGTAGGAATCCTTCAGAATATAAGAGAGCTGGCCAGTCAGGAGGTTATAATACCTGTTCCAGTGGACCAGCAGGGTCAGGGGTTTTATTCCCACATTTTCGTGATACCAAAACCCTCAGGAAGGTATCGTCTTATTATAAATCTAAGGAACCTCAATGTTTTTCTTCATTACAAGAAGTTCCGCATGGAGAGTGACTATTCCCCCAGGAGACATCTCCTCAAAGAAGTGTTTATGGTGACCTTGGATTTAAAAGACGCCTACCTTCATGTTCCCATTTTTCAGGGCCATCAAAGCTTACTGAGATTTGCGATCGCCTCTCCAGAGGGAGTGCAACACTGGCAGTTCACAGCCCTCCCCTTTGGACTGGCATCCAGTCCGAGAGTCTTCACAAAGGTCATGGCCGAGGTGGTGGCTTTTTTGCACCTCCAGGAAGTGGCATTGATTCCCTACCTGGACGACATTTTGATTTACAGTCTAAGTCGGGATCAACTACTTCTGGATCTATCCAGAGTAATGCAGACCTTAGAAGACCTGGGATGGATTGTCAGCAGGGAAAAGTCCTCACTGACTCCTGCTCAGACAAAGTTGTATCTAGGTTTCCTGGTGGACTCCTCAGAACAAAAGTTAATTCTACCTCAGGGCAAGGTAGAGGGCCTCATATCAGCGGTCAGGTCGCTGTTACAGGCAAGCACCATCTCCTACAGAGGTATCATGAGAGTTCTGGGTCTAATGACGTCAGCTATCCCAGCAGTTCCTTGGGCACAGCTACACTCCAGGCCCCTCCAGCACTTCCTTCTATCCTCTTGGGACAGAAGAAGAGACTCTCTGGACATAGAGATAGCCATTCCGGTAGAAGTAAAGAACTCCCTTCACTGGTGGCTCCTTCCTCAGAGGCTTCAAGGGGGCCTCCTTTGGAGCCAACTTCAGCCTCTCAGGTTAACTACAGACGCAAGTTCCTGGGAGTGGGGAGCCCACCTAGAGGAACTAATAGCTCAGGGGTCCTGGAATTCAGAACAGAGAAGGGCCTCCTCCAACTTTCGAGAGCTGTTGGCCATAGGAGAAGCACTAAAGGCTTTCGAGGGAAGGATCAGGGGCCAGGAGCTGCAGGTCTTGTCAGACAATGCCACGGCAGTGGCGTTCCTGAATCATCAGGGGGGTACCAGATCTACAGCACTCCTATCCCTATCTGCAGAGATCCTGTCCTGGGCGGAAAGTCGGGTTCCTTCCATCTCCGCAGTCCACATAAAGGGGACATTAAATGTAGAGGCAGACTACCTCAGTCGGCAGCCGATTCTGCAGGGGGAATGGGAACTGAATCCAGAGGTCTTTTACCTGGTAAGTCGGCAATTCGGCGTTCCAGAGATAGATCTCTTTGCCCGCAGGAAGAGCAGAAGGGTAAAGAGATTCTTTTCCCTTGCTCGAGAGAGAGGCTCAGAGGGGATAGACGCGTTGGCACAGGTCTGGGACTTCCGACTCTCCTATGCCTTTCCCCCTCTGGGACTAATTCCGAGGGTCCTTCAAAAACTGTTCCTCTCGAAAAGCAAGTTGATTCTAATAGCCCCTTGGTGGCCCAAGAGAGCCTGGTTTCCAACCCTGTAGGGTTGGTCCATAGCTCCACCGCTTCACCTCCCGGTCCGGGGCGATCTTCTCCTTCAGGGTCCTGTCCGCCACCCAGACCCCAGCTTCTTCAAGCTGACGGCCTGGCTCTTGAAAGGCAGAACCTGCGGGAGAAGGGGCTGTCGGACAGAGTAGTGGATACACTGCTCCTTAGTAGGAAGCCAGTCACAAGGCGTATTTACGCCAAGACCTGGGCGATTTTCTCTCGCTGGTGCCAGGAGAGAGGGACTTCTCAAAGAGACATCCCTGCTATCTTAGAATTTCTCCAGGATGGAGCAGATCTAGGTTTGGCAACCAAGACCCTTAAGGCGCAGGTTTCAGGCTTGTCCTGTTTCCTTGAGAAACGTTTGGCATTACACCCCCTTAAGGCGCAGGTTTCAGGCTTGTCCTGTTTCCTTGAGAAACGTTTGGCATTACACCCCCTGATCAAGAGATTTCTCTTGGTCAGGGAGAGGTTGTCCCCTGTTCAAATGTCCAGGTGTCCTCCTTGGGACCTTACACTAGTACTGGAGGGGTTAACAAAGGCCCCATTTGAACCGATAGATCAGATCCCCCTTAGGATCCTGACCTTTAAATTAGCCTTTTTACTAGCAATCACCTCAGCTAGGAGAGTAGGTGACATTCAGGCTTTTTCTATTAAAGAACCATTTTTTTCTTTATTCGAGGACAGGGTTATACTTAGGCAGGACCCCCTGTACCTCCCTAAGGTAGCATCAAAGTTCCATAGGACTCAAGAAGTGGTGCTGCCTTCCTTTTGTAGTAACCCCAAAAGTGAAGGGGAAGTTTCTTTTCATTGTCTGGACGTCAGACGCTGTTTATTATCCTACCTAGAAAGGGTTAAGGAATTCAGAAGGTCCAGCCATCTTTTAGTTAATTTTTCTGGCCAAAAGAAGGGCCAACAGGCATCCAAGGCTTCTATAGCTAGATGGATTAAACATACCATTTAGTTAGCCTATGAGCAGTCAGGTAAAGCAGCTCCTAGAAATCTTAGAGCGCATTCCACGCGATCTCTGGCAACCTCCTGGGCGGAAAGGGCCGGAGCTTCGGTGGAGCAGATATGTAGAGCCGCTACATGGTCAAGCCAGAACACGTTCCTGAGGCATTATAGAGTGGAGTTACTATCTCCTCAGGACCTGGCATTTGGCAGGAAGGTCCTGCAAGCGATGGTCCCGCCCTAAAGGTAGGCCTGAGCTACTTGCTCTTGGAAGACGACTTGAGAAAAGAACCAGTTACATTTACCGGTAACGGTGTTTCTGGGAAGTCTTCCAGGACGGCAGGCCTACTTCCCACCCGTTCTATTTAGGAAACATGTAATGTTTAGAGTGTGGTGGTGGTTATGTTTTTCACTCTCGTGCACTGGTGTGGGTCAATACTTTGTCACAACTGAGGAGCATCGGGAGGGGCGGGGGCCTTTAACCTCTTGATTGATTGTGTTTCCTGTCAGGTGGACCAGTCATCTCTCAGGGTGCCGTCCTGAGAGACTTCCCAGAAACACCGTTACCGGTAAGTGTAACTGGTTCTTTTAACACAATCACATTAGACATTCCATGATCTAAAAAACATGCTAATCAATTGGTAATAGTATAAATGTAATCAATGAGACTTAAATATTGACTGCAATAATGTAGTGTATAATACAAATAATCAAAAACATGATTGGTATAATGAATGCAAAATATGTAATACAGATCATCATATAAACATGATTGACAAGATAAATTCATGAATTACACAATTAAAATACATAATTAAACCAGACTTGTCTTGGCACCATTAGTTTGAAACTCGACATGTTTCGTGGCTGTCAGCAGCTCATCAGGAGTATGATGCAAGATTGTACTTCAAAAATAAGTAGATAAAATATCTATTAGTATGTAATGCCCTCTAGAGGAAGAAATTCTTGAGAAAAAGCAACGGATCTATTACTTACAAATCAGCTCCCAGGCTATGCCCAACTTCTAAATAGGAAATAACAGGGGGCCTCAGAAAAAATGTCTAACCTGTGATTGAGGTGGGAAAAAGCAGCTGAAAGGTAGGCCAGGTGGCCTTGCGACACATTCACTGTGTGTGATGATTGACAGGTATTTCCATGCAGATGACAGTCAGAGTTTCCTTTCAATTTGTTCATGGGACAAGAACCTTTGTTCTTCTAGTTTGTATAGTCATACAGCATTTTATAATGACCTATGATGTGTGTAAATATATATGAATGGAAGGACTGAACCAAAATACAGAATGAGGATCCTATTTTTGCACATGAGGAAATGGGACCTCTGGGTTCAATAAGCAGGGGTCTGCTCCTAGTCAGCAAAAAATGAAGCCTATACAGTAAGCCAACACAACACTGTTTTATTTTAAGGCCTCTGGTGGCATACAGTAGCAATTAAGTACAGCATACAGGTGTACAGTGTAAAATACATCTATTGTTGTGGTGCTCAAGAGCCACAGCTGCAGTGTAATTTTGCCTACAGGAATGCAAAACAGAAAATATCGTATGCACAGCCGCCGGCACTGTCATGTATTCACGCACACATATGTTATATTTTGAAAATAATGCCTATATGCATGTGTGAATAGATGCTGCTGCTGGCAATTACATGTGCTATAATAAAATAATACAAATCTAGAAACTCATCATGATTTGCTATTTACAATTAAAACATCAGACATGTAAATCAGTCTAACAGCTTATGATTTTTTTTTTTGCTTGTTCTTCACAGTGCACCCGTGCTAAATCCTTCAACACAGCTACTAATGAAATCAAGATAGGCCTAACCCTTGGTGGTATGTCACAATAACTATCATTTACATATGCACAGAAATGTGTTTTATTTGTCATAATATTATCATAAGACAGTCTTATGTCATTGGTCATAATTTATTCCTATTTTTTATATTCCCTGCATATATATGGGTGTTTGTCAGCAAGATTGAAAATAACATGAGTTCTTATTAGGGTCTATTAACTTTGCTTCAACTATCTATCAGAATAAGAAGAAAAAGATTTGAATATGTTTAAGCCTGTAGAAAAATAAATCCACTTAAGCCGGACATAGACCATGTATGGGCAGGTTGAATGTAACCAAGTTGATCGATCAATCATATTGGGTACAATAAGTCTGTTGGATTTGACATGCAATTATTGCTAGTGGCTATTATGGCCACTAACAGTAATCACCTTGCTCTCCTGGTGGGGACAGCTCTCGCCCGACTGGAGAAAACAATGGCTCCATGGTAGGGAAATCGAGTAAAATTTTTTACGCCCACCCATACTGCCCTGCGGCCCAGTCTCCAAAAGGAGGGGATCATGCTCTGCTTCAGTATGTCACAGTACATGTTGGCATTCATGGTTCCCTCAATGAACTGTAGCTCCCCAGTGCCGGCAGCACTCATGCAGCCCCAGACCATGACACTTCCACCACCATGCTTGACTGTAGGCAAGACACACTCGTCTTCGTACTCCTCACCTGGTTGCCGCCGCACATGCTTGACACCATCTGAACCAAATACGTTTATCTTGGTCTCATCAGACCACAGGACATGGTTCCAGTAATCCATGTCCTTAGTCTGCTTGTCTTCAGCAAACTGTTTGCTGGCTTTCTTGTGCATCATCTTTAGAAGAGGCTTCCTTCTGAGATGACAGCCATGGAGACCAATTTGATGTAGTGTGCGGCGTATGGTCTGAGCACTGAGAGGCTGACCCCCCACCCCTTCAACCTCTGCAGCAATGCTGGCAGCACTCATATGTCTATTTCCCAAATTCAACCTCTGGATATGACACTGAGCATGTGCACTCAACTTCTTTGGTTGACCATGGCGAGGCCTGTTCTGAGTAGAACCTGTCCTGTTAAACCGCTGTATGGTCTTGGCCACCGTGCTGCAGCTCAGTTTCAGGGTCTTGGCAATCTTCTTATAGCCTAGGCCATCTTTATGTAGAGCAACAATTTTGTTGCCAGTGGTTTAGACATTAATGGCTGTGTGTTGAGTTATTTTGAGGGGATAGCAAATTTACACTGTTCTAAAAGCTGTACACTCACTACTTTATATTGTAGCAAAGTGTCATTTCTAGAGAGACAGAGAGACTTTTCTAGCTGGGACTATGTTATCTCCCCTATGGTCATTATTGGTGCCACTCTATGGATCTAGCGATAAAGCCACTTCTAGGCATAACATTGACTAGAATTAAAATTCTTCGATAAGATATGGAGATAGGTGAGCATAAATTGGTGACAAAACTTTGCCTATGATAAAATTGTGGTTAATTTAAATATGATTTCTTATTTTTGTTGTTTATGTACAGCTTATTAACTCCTGGTAACACTATTCCTGAAGAAGCCAACTTCGGTGAAACATGTAGAGGAATGAACGGTGTAGCCTTGGTGGAAATAAATAAGTAACTGTATTATTGCTGTATATTGCCTGTTAATGGATATAAAATAAAAAAAAAATTTAAAGTAATTTTTGTTTATTGGGGCACTGTTAAAAAATCCCATCTATGCTATGATTAGCTTTTACAATTACTTTAACCCCTTGGAGCTGGCGCCTCCTGGCCCTTGAGGGGGTTTAGGATGCCAGGAGGCGGAGTTTATGATCATGTGACCAATGTGAATGGCTGTCACAGCGGAATGGCTGCCAGTAACTGTCCCGGGAGCGCACAGGTGTACTTGCACTAATGCAAGTAAATATGCAGCTGCTTGGCTGCCAAGGCCCACCCATCGAGAGGACGTATATTTAGAGGTTAAAGTTGTAGTTTAATCAGCAAATTTTTCACTTTCCTTGATTCCACCATTCCCAACTGCTCAGCATGCTAATGACATTTTAAAATAAAACTTTTCATTTTCATTACATACTTTTATTATAAACTCAGTCAGTGGCAGCTGCTCCATTAGGGGCGCAGGTAGGGTTGCCACCTGTCCAGGATTCACCCGGACAGTACGGGTTTTGAAACATGTGTCCGGGTCTCTGGCCGCCTGAGACCCGGGCACATTATTCAGACCCGTCTGTGGCTCCCTGTGCAGCGTGCCTTGCCTACGCAGGCGGCCCTCTAATTAACTTCTCTGGCGAATCATAGTAATGGAATGCCTGCAGCTTGTGCGGGGTATCTTTGTTCTCGCATGGCACACCGCCCGTGAGCTCCACTTTTTATGACAGGGCGGACCCGACATCTCTCCCTGCTGTCCCCAGCTGCAGGACACATACACAGTGCAGAGAGTGCTGTGGAGTGAACCCGCTCCTCCTCCTCCTGCTGTGTTGTTTTCCTTTGTACACAGGGGAGGAGAAGGCTCACCACGCTGCCGACAACGCTGCTGGACTGAGATCATCTATCTGAACTAATCCACAGTGAGTCTTTCAGAGGATGGGGGGCATGAACAAGAGGGTGAGGGGGGAACTAGCCCACAGTTCACTTTGAGTAATTTGGGGGGTTATCTTCTTAGGGGCACTTTAGTACCTGTGCTACAAGGGGGCATGGATATGAAATCCAGACCCCTTAGCACATATCCTCTCCCCCCAATATTAAAGAGATGATGTCTGCCACAGAGCAAGTGGCCCTTGGCACCCTACAAGAGATGTGGAAAATTGCTCCAGGTGCCCATACTAGTGCCCCCCTTCCAAGAAAGTTAGTGGAGCAAAGTGTGGGTTCCAGGTCACAGGGCAGGTTCACACTATGAAAACACAGGAACGCACTGTGCGTTCTGTGTGATTCATATGTGACCCGGGTGCAATTTCTGCCCAGTTATCATATCTGCAGTCTCTGACCATCTCCTGTACTATTTCTGAAGTCTCTGACCATCCCCTGTACCATGTCCACGTACTCTCTGACCCTCTCCTGTATCTTGTATGCAGTTTCTGACCCTCTCCTGTATCATGTCTTCAGTCTCTGACCATCTCCTGTATCATGTCTTCAGTCTCTGACCATCTCCTGTATCATGTATGCAGTCTCTGACCATCTCCTGTATCATGTCTGCAGTCTCTGACCATCTCCTGTACCATGTCCACACACTCTTGACCATCTCCTGTATCATTTATGCAGTCTCTGACCATCTCCTGTACCATGTCCACACACTCTCTGACCATCTCTTGTATCATGTATGCAATTTCTGACCATCTCCTGTATCATGTCTTTAGTCTCTGACCATCTCCTGTATCATGTCTGCAGTCTCTGACTATCTTTTGTACCATGTCCGCACACTCTCTGACCATCTTTTGTACCATGTCCGCACACTCTCTGACCATCTCCTGTATCATGTATGCAGTTTAACATCTCCTGTACTATATCTGCAGTTTCTTACCATCTCCTGTACTATGTCTGCAGTCTCTGACCATCACCTGTACCATGTCCACACACTCTCTGACCGTATCATGTATGCAGTTTCTGACACTCTCCTGTATCATATCTTCAGTCTCTGACCATCTCCTGTATCATGTATGCAGTCTCTGACCATCTCCTGTATCATGTATGCAGTTCCTGACACTCTCCTGTATCATGTCTGCAATCTCTGACCATCTCCTGTGCTTTGTCCGCACTCTCTGACCATCTCCTGTATCATGTCTGCAGTCTCTGACTATCTCCTGTAGTATGTCTGCAGTCTCTGACCATCTCCTGTACTTTGTCTGCAGGCTCTGACCATCTTTTGTACTATGTTTGCACACTCTATGACCATCTCCTGTATCATGTATGCAGTTTCTTAACATCTCCTGTACTATATCTGCAGTTTCTTACCATCTCCTGTACTTTGTCTGCAGTCTCTGACCATCTCCTGTACTATGTCTGCAGTCTCTGACCATCTCCTGTACTATGTCTGCAGTCTCTGACCATCTTTTGTACGATGTCCACACACTCTCTGACCATCTCCTGTATCATGTATGCAGTTTCTTACCATCTCCTGTACTTTGTCTGCAGTCTCTGACCATCTCCTGTACCATGTCCGCACATTCTCTGACCATCTCCTGTACCATGTATGCAGTTTCTGACCCTCTCCTGTATCATGTCAGCAGTCTCTGGCCAACTCCTGTATCATGTATGCAGTTTCTGACAATCTCCTGTATCATGTCTTTAGTCTCTGACCATCTCCTGTATCATGTCTTCAGTCTCTGACCATCTCCTGTATCATGTCTTCAGTCTCTGACTATCTCCTGTACCATGTCCACACACTCTCTGACCATCTCCTGTACTATGTCTGCAGTCTCTGGCCATCTCCTGTACTATGTCTGCAGTCTCTGACCATATTTGGTACCTGTTCCGCACTGTGTCTCTCTGACTGTGTCTCTCTGACTATGTTTTGTACCATGTCCGCACACTCTCTGACCATCTCCTGTATCATGTATGCAGTTTAACATCTCCTGTACTATATCTGCAGTTTCTTACCATCTCCTGTACTATGTCTGCAGTCTCTGACCATCACCTGTACCATGTCCACACACTCTCTGACCGTATCATGTATGCAGTTTCTGACACTTTCCTGTATTATATCTTCAGTCTCTGACCATCTCCTGTATCATGTATGCAGTCTCTGACCATCTCCTGTATCATGTATGCAGTCTCTGACCATCTCCTGTATCATGTCTGCAGTCTCTGACCATCTCCTGTAGTATGTCTGCAGTCTCTGACCATCTCCTGTACCATGTCCACACACTCTCTGACCATCTCCTGTACTATGTCTGCAGTCTCTGACCATCTTTTGTACGATGTCCACACACTCTCTGACCATCTCCTGTATCATGTATGCAGTTTCTTACCATCTCCTGTACTTTGTCTGCAGTCTCTGACCATCTCCTGTACCATGTCCGCACACTCTCTGACCATCTCCTGTATCATTTATGCAGTCTCTGACCATCTCCTGTACCATGTCCACACACTCTCTGACCATCTCCTGTATCATGTATGCAGTTTCTGACCCTCTCCTGTATCATGTCTTCAGTCTCTGACCATCTCCTGTACCATGTATGCAGTTTCTGACCCTCTCCTGTATCATGTCTGAAGTCTCTAACCATCTCCTGTACCATGTCCACACACTCTCTGACCATCTCCTGTATCATGTATGCAGCTTCTGACCCTCTCCTGTATCATGTCTGCACTCTCTGACCATCTCCTGTAGTATGTCTGCAGTCTCTGACCATCACCTGTACTATGTCCACACACTCTCTGACCATCTCCTGTATCATGTATGCAGTTCCTGACACTCTCCTGTATCATGTCTGCAATCTCTGACCATCTCCTGTGCTTTGTCCGCACTCTCTGACCATCTCCTGTATCATGTCTGCAGTCTCTGACCATCTCCTGTAGTATGTCTGCAGTCTCTGACCATCTCCTGTACTATGTCTGCAGGCTCTGACCATCTTTTGTACTATGTTTGCACACTCTATGACCATCTCCTGTATCATGTATGCAGTTTCTTAACATCTCCTGTACTATATCTGCAGTTTCTTACCATCTCCTGTACTTTGTCTGCAGTCTCTGACCATCTCCTGTAGTATGTTTGCAGTCTCTGACCATCTTTTGTATCATGTCTGTAGCCTCTGATCATCTCTTGTATTATGGCCGCACAGTCTCGTAGTGTAATATAGGATGAAAGGAGAGCCACCAAGCTGGAGCCCAGAGAGGACCATCTGACTGAGCCCTGCACGGTGCACCTGAGTGGTGGTCAGTGACAGCATAGCAAGGCCAGTCTGAGGGGGGATCACTGATGTAGGGGGCAGTCAGTGAATGCAGTAAGGTAAAGGGGCACTGATATAAAGGTTACCCCTTTTATCAGTATATCAGTAACCCCCCCACCTTACCTTAGTGCATTCACTCTGTGGAAGGTGCTCTATGGTGACCAGAGTCCCCCCCCCCCCCCCACACACACACATTAGAGTTCCATTTTAAATGCAATTTGGAACTCTGTGGACAATTACATAAACAGGAACTCCGATGTAAAGGAGAATGTAGTGGACTCTGATATAAGGTGATCTCGTCACCAGAGCCCCCCCTTACATCAAAGTCCCCCCCCCCTTACATCAGAGTTCCCCCATACACCATACATACAGTCCTCACCACTCCCCCTCCCCACCATATCTATCTATCTATCTAGCTACACACACACACACCAGGAGACCTCCCCCCACCCCCCAATATTACACTGGGAGGCTCCCCACCAAACATTACACACTACATATACACTATATTGTACATTACACACGCCTGCACTATATACACTATATTGTACTTTACGCAGGCCTGCACTATATGCAATTGTCTACACCCACTGTTCACTGCTGCGCATGCCGCATTACTATCCCCCTGGGGCACACAGAGGTGTCCCGGGTATTTTACAATCTCATAGTGTATGCTACGAAAAAAATGCCAAGCCCCGCTGAAGTGTTCTGGTTTGGTTTGAAGAAAAGGTGGCAACCCTAGGCGCAGGGGCGCTACCCCCCTAATCCATGCGCCTGACCGCTAATCTACATGCAGGGCGCCAGATACATAGATTTCAATGGTGTTTTTTTTTTTTTTTTTTTGAAGCACATAATTAGAGCCTGAGGCTCTAATTGGCTTCAAAAAGGGTGGGCTCTGAGAGCAGAGCACTGCGCCCCACACGCACCCAATTGTGTGACAATAGCGAATTAATATTTGCTATCATCTTCCTGCTTCTTCTCCCGGCCAATCAGGAAGCGGATCTTAAAACTGATTGGCCAAGAGGAGAAGCAAATGTATTGGCCGGGAGCAGGAGCAGGGGGAGAAGCCGCTGAGGAGAAGCAGCGGGAAGCGGTCAAAGCTGCGACCTGGATGGGGTAAGTGCGGGGCTGGCGGGCAGATGGGCGAGCGAATGGGGGGGGGGTAGTTCGCCGAGCGACGGGTGTGGGTGCGGGGGCGTGATCGACTGAATGGGGGGGGGGGGGGGGGGTAGTTTGTTTGCTGCCCTCCAAAAAAATGGAGCACCAGCTGCCGCTGGACTCAGTGATGTTATCACTGGGGTTCTGTGCTTTTCTATGCAATGCAGGCAGATTATTGCTGGTGGGAGGGTCCAGAGGGTGCTATATAACTTTCTGAAAACATCACAGCACCCTGCTTCATTACTCTCCTGAAGAGCCCTCAGCCCTGATGCAGGAATTTGGCTGGCTGTTGGGAGATCTTATACAAATGACAAAATAGATGTCAATCTTGAGGGCGTTCCAAGGCAGATTGCATTTGCATGCAGACCACCCTAGGTAACACCCACATGTGATACTGAGTTTTTATGATTGAAAGAACTGCAATACAATACAATACAACTGCAATACAATAAATGAAAGAGCTGGGCTGGGGAGGAAAGTACTAAATGATGTTGGAAGTTCTTGAGCCAGGAAAAGAGGCAGGCTCCATCTGACTTGCTGCAGCTCCTAATGCACACTGTGAGTAGTTCACAGTGTGCAGTGAAATCAGAGTATTGAATTTCAGTACAGGAGAGGAGCCTACACATCTGTACAAAAGTGAAGATAATAATTTTTTTAGTTTTAGAGCAGGCAAGGGTTAAAGTGATATAAAAGCTTAAAGTGGTTGTAAAGGCAAAAGGTTTTTTATCTTAATGCAATCTATGCATTAAGATAAAAAACCTTCTGTGTGTAGCAGCCCCCCTAACACTTAACTGAGGTCCCTCTCTGTCCAGCGATATCCACGAGTGTCTCAGTCTTCCAAGATTCTCTCCTGATTGGCTGAGACACGGCAACGACGCCATTGGCTGCTGTCACACAGTCAGCTAGCCATACAGGGAAGAAAGGGGTCGGGCCCGGGTCGGGGCTTCATGTCTGAATGGACACAGGGAGCTGTGACTTGGCTCGGGTGCCCCCATAGCAAGCTGCTTGTTGTGAGGGCACTGAACAGGAGGGAGGGGCCAGGATCACAGAATAGGGACCCAAAAAGAGGAGGATCCGCTTTGCTCTGTGCAAATCCACTGCAACAGAGCAGGTAAGTATAACACGATTGTTATTTTTATAGGAAAAAAAATGAGACCTTACAATAACTTCCAAGTTTTTTTGTTTTGTATTTATAAATTTTTGCTCGCTCTAGAGCCCCGCTCTGTGTGTTCATAAGATCCACAGCCCCGTCTCCCCCACCCCCCCCCACACCTCACTGTCTTTGACTGACAGCCGCGGGAATCGATGAGGAGGCAGAGACACAGGAGAGCAGCCTCTCTCGTGAATATCACTGGATCTAGATCAGGCCCGGTATTAGGGAGGGCTGTGAAGGGAGCTGCATTCTGAAGGTTTTTCAACCTAATGCATAGAATACATGAAGGTAAAAAACCTCCAACATTTAGAACCACTTTGTCAGGTTATTCTGTTCTGCCTCTTTCTCACTGGGGAGACTTCCCTACATTTCCTGTCCTGGAGACACAATGGAAACTCAGTAAATCTCCCCAAAGTGAATGGAATTCCTATACTAGAGCAGTGGCGGCAGTTTTTTTTTGGGGGGGGGGGGCGGCAGCAAACAACCACCCCCCCCTGTCGGGTCATCCGCACCAATCCCCATCCCCTTCCTCGAGCGGTCAGCACTTACCCCATCTAGGTCATGGGCAGGCAGGCTGCTATGTACGACAGCTTCCATTGAGTCTTGTTCTCCTCTGAATCGTGGCGGCTTCCGTCGTGCATCTCTCCCTCCTCCTCCTAGGCATTTAATAGGATCTACGAAAACAAAACAAAAGCTATGAGAAAGGGGGTGGCTCACTGAGAGTTGCCATCTTGTGAGTACCCACTTTTTATTGAGTTTAACATTTAATAAATGTTTTTGGTAATGCACTAGCTGTGCGCGCCTTCCGTTTTCTTTTCGTAGGATTACCCCATCTGAGGAGGACAGCATCCACCTAGACTTGGAATACCGATGTCCTTGTTGCTTTTTACCATAGAAGGCCTTTTAGTGCTTGAAGTGACTGTTTTTCTTGTACGTCAAATGGGATCGCCTGTCCTTTCAGCCAATCGGGTCATGGGTCTCAGGACCCGCTTCCTGAATGGCCTGGAGGAGGATCAGTGTGACATTAGAGAATATGAATTCGCTATTGACACACAATTGGGTGGGCTTGGAGCGCAGTGCTCTGCGCCCCAAGCCCACCCTTTTTTGAAGCCTATTAGAGCCTGTAGCTCTAATCGAGTGCTTCAAACCCCACCCCACCCCCATTGGAATCCATGCATCTGGTGCCCCGCATGTAGATGGGTGGCCGCACTTAATGGATGGGCCGCCACTGTACTAGAGAGTTGTCAATGGAGTAGGTGCCCAATGGGAGAATATTTCCTTACCTCCTAGATGTGACAACTCACACTTTTTGGCTGTCCCCCCACTTTCTGTCTCTGACAATGATCAGCAGGACAAACCGAGAAGGAAATCTCCCCAGCAGGGACACAGCCAGTAATAAAAACTTAACAAACAATTCCCCACTGTTGAAGACTAAAACTTTTTTTACCTTTACATACACTTTATTTAACTACATGGACTTATCCTGGTTTAGTATTCCATGTATTGGTTTTGACATTTAATAATAATAAATCAACATTTCTTCAGCATTCCATTAATTATTGTTTTGTATTTGATGCAGCTAATTTGGACTTTGTGGACAGGGCTGGAAAACATACAGGTAAGAGTTACAGATGATGAAGATATATATGATAATGTAGCATAGAAGAATCAACTGACAGTTTAGGAGTCTGACAAGGCTGTCCCTGCAGCTCTTCTGCCGCAAGAATCTTTTAGTAACTACGGTGCTGTTGCCCAATTTAGCTAGTCATTTATCATCTGAACTCTTAAGCCTCGTACACACGATCAGATTTTCCGACGGGAATTGTGTGATGACAGGCTGTTGGCGGAAAATCCGACCGTTTGTATGCTCCATCGGACAATTGTTGTCGGATTTTCCACAGACAAATGTTGGATAGCAGGTTTTAAAATTTTCCAAGGACAAATGTCTGTTGTCGGATTTTCCAAGCATGTGTACACAAGTTCGTCGGACAAAAGTCCAAAGTACAAACACGCATGCTCGGAAGCAAGAGCGAGCCAGAAGCGGTCGGTCTTGTAAACTAACGTTCGTAATGGAGAATTAACATTCGTGACGTGGCAAATTATGGAATCTCCAAATGCAGCCCACATTCTCTTCTTCTATAATGGGATAATAATGAAGCTGCTTTACTGGTGATACTAATGGAGTTATTGCAAACAAATTTTCAAAGGTTTTTTTTTCTAGTGATATCAAGAATAATATTATTATGCTTTTTTTTTTTTTTATTTGGGCAAGTTACCACAACTACGTTATCCCGTAGTTTTTAAGATCAAAGATACAACTATGTTGGTGTCCCTTGTCAATTTTACATTGTATTTTTTTAAATGTAACTGCCTACTCCCAAACTGTCATTTGAAGTAAAACACATAGCCAAGTATTATTCTACACAATTTTTTTATTGTGCATTAAAAAAAGAAAACAAATAAAATTAGACATGCTATCTGCCAATAGAACTTAACCAAAAAGTGCATTCTATGCATCCAAAAATATAGAAAATATACCAAATCAAATCATTATTATTCAACCAAAAAATAAAATAAAAGCCTCATGCATGTGTCCTGCTTCTTAATATAGGGGGTCAACAATGCCAAGAGTTGGTGAAAGCAGGGGTCCACCATCCGGAGATAATTCAGAAAATCATCTGGATTATTCTGCTGGAGCTCCTGCAGCAAAGGCATATGACATAATTGGTCACGATTAATAAAGCAACCAATTTTTGGTCCAATAACTCCTTCTCCTCCTGTTCCTGGACTGGACTTGGGTCAAAGCAATAACTCCAAGGCTAATAATAAATAACACGTTATGTCCTCCGATTCCGCAACATGTCTGGTTGACGAACGGCCGTTCAGAAAAGAACTTAGAAGCGCTAAATGAAAAGCGCGAAGTGAAAAGCGCGAAATGAAAAGCGGGAATCAACACTCACCAAACTTCTACTAACATGAAATTAGCAGAAGGAGCCCAAAGGGTGGCGTTAAAGAGCTGAAAAACCATGTAGTATGTCAGAGAAAGGGGACATTGAGGCCATAAATATGGCCCCGGGACATTTAACGGTGCTATTAATAAGCAAAATAAGGAATAATAGAATAAAAGAATCTTTTATTAAACAATCTTAAAAGAGAACTGACATGAGACAAAACACTAATAAATGTTTACAAAGCAAATTAAATAACTGATTGATACAAAGGTTGATACCACTTTCTCAACATGTTTCGCTTTCTTAAGCTTCTTCAGGAGATACAGTGTGGCATTTGATCAACTATAAAGTAAAAGATAATAATCATAATAAGGCAAGAAAACTTCATGTCTAGAGATATTTATAATCAAAACATATGGGTACAGCAAAAAACACAACATTTTAGATATAAATCAATAAATCAATATAGGGGTAAATATAGTTGCTTGAATATTGTAATGAAAACAGGATTACAAAAAATATATTTTTTTTTCCACTGTACAAAATATTCTTTTTTTGTAATCCTGTTTTTCATTACAATATTCAAGCAACTATATTTACCCTTATATTGATTTATTGATTTATACCTAAAATGTTGTGTTTTTTGCTGTACCCATATGTTTTGATTATAAATATTTCTAGACATGAGTTTTCTTGCCTTATTATGATTATTATCTTTTACTTTATAGTTGATCAAATACCACACTGTATCTCCTGAAGAAGCTTAAGAAAGCGAAACATGTTGAGAAAGTGGTATCAACCTTTGTATCAATCAGTTATTTAATTTGCTTTGTAAACATTTATTAGTGTTTTGTCTCATGTCAGTTCTCTTTTAAGATTGTTTAACCACTTCAGCCCCAGACCATTATGCTGCCTAAGGATCAGAGGACTTTTTCCAATTTGGCACTGCGTCGCTTTAACTGCTAATTGCGCAGTCATGCAATGCTGTACCCAAATGAAATTTGCGTCTTTTTCTTCCCACAAATAGAGCTTTCTTTTGATGGTATTTGATCACCTCTGCCGTTTTTATTTTTTGCGCTATAAACGGAAAAAGACCGAAAAAAAAATGATATTTTCTACTGTTTGTTATAAAAAAAATCCAATAAACTCAATTTTAGTCATACATTTAGGCCAAAATGTATTCGGCCACATGTCTTTGGTAAAAAAAAAAGTCAATAAGCGTATATTTATTGGTTTGCGCAAAAGTTATAGCGTCTACAAACTAGGGTACATTTTCTGGAATTTACACAGCTTTTAGTTTATGACTGCCTATGTCATTTCTTGAGGTGCTAAAATGGCAGGGCAGTACAAACCCCCCCCAAATGACCCCATTTTGGAAAGTGGACACCCCAAGGAAATTGCTGAGAGGCATGTTGAACCCATTGAATATTTATTTTTTTGTCCCAAGTGATTGAATAATGTCAAAAAAAAAAATATTTACAAAAAGTTGTCACTAAATGATATATTGCTCACACAGGCCATGGGCCTATGTGGAATTGCACCCCAAAATACATTCAGCTGCTTCTCCTGAGTACGGGGATACCACATGTGTGGGACTTTTTGGGAGCCTAGCCGCGTACGGGGCCCCGAAAACCAATCACCGCCTTCAGGATTTCTAAGGGCGTAAATTTTTTATTTCACTCCTCACTACCTATCACAGTTTTTAAGGCCATAAAATGCCCAGATGGCACAAACCCCCCCCCCAAATGACCCCATTTTGGAAAGTAGACACCCCAAGCTATTTGCTGAGAGGCATGTTGAGTCCATGGAATATTTTATATTTTGACATAAGTTGCGGGAAAGTGACACATTTTTTTTTTTTTTTTTGCACAAAGTTGTTACTAAATGATATATTGCTCACACAGGCCATGGGCATGTGTGGAATTGCACCCCCAAATACATTTAGCTGCTTCTCCTGAGTATGGGGATACCATATGTGTGGGACTTTTTGGGAGCCTAGCCGCGTACGGGGCCCGAATACCAATCACTGCCTTCAGGATTTCTAAGGGTGTAAATTTTTGATTTCACTCTTCACTGCCTATCACAGTTTCGGAGGCCATGGAATGCCCAGGTGGCACAAACCCCCCCCCCAATGACCCCATTTTGGAAAGTAGACACCCCAAGCTATTTGCTGAGAGGCATGGTGAGTATTTTGCAGCTCTCATTTGTTTTTGAAAACGAAGAAAGACAAGAAAAAACTTTTTTTTTTTTCTTTTTTCAATTTTCAAAACTTTGTGACAAAAAGTGAGGTCTGCAAAATACTCACTATACCTCTCAGCAAATAGCTTGGGGTGTCTACTTTCCAAAATGGGGTCATTTGGGGGGGTTTTGTGCCACCTGGGCATTCCATGGCCTCCGAAACTGTGATAGGCAGTGAAGAGTGAAATCAAAAATTTACGCCCTTAGAAAGCCTGAAGGCGGTGCTTGGTTTTCAGGGTCCCGTACGCGGCTAGGCTCCCAAAAAGTCTCACACGTGGTATCCCTGTACTCAGGAGAAGCAACAGAATGTATTTTGGGGTGTAATTTCATATATTCCCATGACATGTTTGAGCAATATATCATTTAGTGACAACTTTGTGCAAAAAAAAAAAATTTGTCTCTTTCCCGCAACTTGTGTCACAATATAAAATATTCCATGGACTCGACATGACTCTCAGCAAATAGCTTGGGGTGTCTACTTTCCAAAATGGGGTCATTTGGGGGGGTTTTGAACTGTCCTGGCATTTTATGCACAACATTTAGAAGCTTATGTCACACATCACCCACTCTTCTAACCACTTGAAGACAAAGCCCTTTCTGACACTTTTTGTTTATATGAAAAAATATTTTTTTTTGCAAGAAAATTACTTTGAACCCCCAAACATTATATATTTTTTTAAAGCAAATGCCCTACAGATTAAAATGGTGGGTGTTTCATTTTTTTTTTTCAAACAGTATTTGCGCAGCGATTTTTCAAACGCATTTTTTGAGGAAAAAACACACTTTTTTAAATTTTAATGCACTAAAACACACTATATTGCCCAAGTGTTTGATGAAATAAAAAAGATGATCTTTGGCCGAGTACATGGATACCAAACATGACATGCTTTAAAATTGCGCACAAACGTGCAGTGGCGACAAACTAAATACATTTTTAAAAGCCTTTAAAAGCCTTTACAGGTTACCACTTTAGATTTACAGAGGAGGTCTACAGCTAAAATTAATGCCCTCGATCTGACGTTCGCGGTGACACCTTACATGCATGGTGCAATTGCTTTTTACATTTGACGCCAGACCGACGCTTGCGTTCGCCTTTGCCCGAGAGCAGGGGGGGGGCAGGGGTGCTTTTTTTTTTTTTTTTTTATTTTCTTGCTTTTTATCTTATTTTTAAACTGTTCCTTTCATTTATTTATTTTTAATCATTTTTATTGTTATCTCAGGGAATGTAAATATCCCCTATGATAGCAATAGATAGTGACAGGTACTCTTTTTTGAAAAAATTGGGGTCTATTAGACCCTAGATCTCTCCTCTTCCCTCAAAGCATCTGACCACACCAATATCGGTGTGATAAAATGCTTTCCCAATTTCCCAATGGTGCTGTTTACATCCGGCGAAATCTAAGTCATGAAATGCTCGTAGCTTCCGGTTTCTTAGGCCATAGAGATGTTTGGAGCCACTCTGGTCTCTGATCAGCTCTATGGTCAGCTGGCTGAATCACCGGCTGCATTCTCAGGTTCCCTGTTGAGACAGGAGAGCCAGAGAAAAACACGGAAGACGGTGGGGGGGGGGCATTCCCTCCCACTGCTTGTAAAAGCAGTCTAGAGGCTAATTAGCCACTAGGATTGCTTTTACATGAAAGCCGACCGCTGGCTGAAAAGAATGATACCAAGATACCTAAACCTGCAGGCATCATTCTGGTATAACCACTCAAAGTCGTGAATGGCGTACCTGAAGACAAAAAAATGGTTAACAATAAAGCACAGTAAATGGTAAAGTATAAAAAATTGCATACCTGAAAAGCAAACATGATAAAACATAATAATAAAACATTGCAGAAAAGAGAAAAGAGAAGAACAATAGAGAGAGAGAGAACAATAAAACGACAACCCTTTTTTTTTATATTTTATATATATATATATTTTTTTTTTTTTTTTACACTTTTTTTGTAACTAACTTTTATAACTGTAATCGGTTCCAGGTTCGGGTCTCTCAAAATGCGATGGCATCTTGGGAGACCCTGTGAAAGTGTGCCTAGTCTGTGCAATGCTAATACTCAACTAGTGAATGGTAGCGTTCAAAACATTCACCAATGCAAAGACCAGGATTGTCAGGACAGGAGGGACAATAATAGCGGGTGTCACACCTATATCCACGCTTTCTACAGACACGACATCTTTTTTGGGGGGGTTCGCTGGGTAGGGGTACTCGGGAGGACATAAAGAAAATGCCTCTCATGCAGCCGACTGCATTTGGTTGGGGATGTGAATGGGGGAAGTACGGGTGCTACAGAAGTGGTGGGTTCCCAATTAGGATTGGCAAATGCAGCAGGAAGGGCACTATGGGCATGACGGGCCTGTGTTTGTCTTCTTGGTGGCAGCGGGACACTACTTGTGCTTGCCACCTCACCAGCTTGAACTGCACTTATGGGACTCGCCACGTCACCAAGTGTTACTGCAGCGCTGGTTTGATTATGACCGGGGTGTACTAGGCCGCTGGTGCTTGCCAGTTCACCAAAACGCTACCAAAAAAACTGTTAGCGATCGCAGGGATCAGGCCTGACTCTGCGAACGCTGCAGTTATGCGTTTAGTGTTTTGTAAGTGACAGTGATCGATTGATACTGCACTTGGGTGGGCTGGGCTGGGCTGGGCCGGGCGGAGGGGCAAAACGCAGGTGCTAGCAGGTATCTGGGCTGATCCCGCTAACACTGCGTTTTTGGGAACCCTAAACTGCTGGGGACGCTAGTATAGATCTAATCAGATATTGATCCGTACAGATACTATACCACTAAGGGAGGCGTATGCTGCGTGCGTGGGTGTTAGCGGTACTGGCGCTAATCTGACGCTGCCTGGGGCGACGCATATCACCGCCGGGTGATCAGGGGGCTAAACCTTTATTCGGTAATAAACGGCGGGTGCCCTGACACTATAAAAAATAAACTAACTAACCAGCGTCACCCGTAACGGTTATATGGTGATCAGTGGTGAAAGGCTTAGCTAGGGGGCAATCAAGGGGTTAAAACATTTTTTAGCTAGTATATGGGGGTCCCTGTCGCTATAAAACGCTGAAAAAACGTCACCAGCGACACTAATACAGCGATCAGAAAAATGATCGCTTAGCAACACTGGCGACGGGGGGTGATCAAGGGGTTAAAACTTTATTAGGGGGGGTTAGTGGGGTACCCTAGACCTAAAGGGGGCTAACAGTAACTGTCCTACCACTCTAAATGTCACAAACTGACACCATGCAGTAATCAGAAAAAAAAAAAAAAAAACAGCTTGGTGTCAGTGTGACGGGGGGGGGGGGGGGGAGGGGTGATTGGGGGGTGATCGGGGGGCGGGTCGGGGGTGTAATGTGTGCCTGGCATGTTCTACTGAGTGTGTGTGTGTTTTACACTCACAGTGATGTCTTCTCTCCTCGGCGCCGGAACGGAAAATACCGAGCCGAGGAGAGATGACATAATTTCCTTTGCTGCTGTTTAGCATACAGCAGCATAGGAATTATCTGATTGGCCAGCAGCGATCGCGAGGGGGGGGCCATGAACGGATGGTCTCCCCCTCATCTCCGATCGCCGCTGGACAAAAGGGGACCGCCTCGGGCACCGGGGGAGGGGTCTGATCAGACCCCCCCGCCCGCAGGAGGTAGATCACGTACATATACGTGATTCTGCCTGCCCGTGCCACCTTGCCGACGTACATCGGCGTGAGGCGGTCCTTAAGTGGTTAATAAAAGATTCTTTTATTCTATTATTCCTTATTTTGCTTATTAATAGCACCATTAAAAGTCCCGGGGCCATATTTATGGCCTTATCACTTGATATGGTCCACAGGATCACCGCCCCTTCCTATGTGCCAAACGCTGCACTCACAGACCTAAACCTCACTGACAGCTGCCGCTTAAAAATTCAAACAGTGCAAAAATAAGAAATGATTCACTATAACTTGCCCTTACCTCAAGTGAAATCAAATAGCAGCGCTAAAATTAAATAATAACAAAAAGAATATATATGCGTGTATATATTAATAAAACTAAAATGTGACAAACTATTAAGTATCACTCACTTAAGAGCAGAATATATTCTAGTGTTATCAAAAGCCATACAGTATATATTAAATTAATAAACATAAAAAGTCCAATAAACAGTGACGTAGTGATGTAAGTGATGATTCATAAAATAATATAATATAGATCTTCAGTGAAAAAATCTTCCACCACACCGCTGTGAAATGTGATTTCCTCTCCCCTTCAGCGAGCAAACTCACCAGCTACTTTTGCCTTACACTCTCGTGTTCGGCTCACAGGCTATTCCCACACAGTAGGGGGCACAGTGATAACCTCCACTCAATCCCTGTTGGGTGTCCAGAGTATATATACAAGCGTACTCTCCACATGAAAAAAAGAAAAGCGATCCAATAGTGCAGTAACGCAATAAACTTTAATACAAGCAACACTCTCCTTCACCATTGAACTCACATTTCATAAACTTGAATCAAGCAAAGAAGCACAGCAAACATGGTCATCACCAAAAAAACACTCTCCAAATGATGGACGGACGTATGGTGGTCATGGCGGACCCAGGCAGCTAGGTGTTCGGTAACACTCTCACCCGTTCCCTAGAGTCTCCTGGAGCCGCTTCCTCGTATGGCGCTTCCTGTCACAGCGTCCTACGTCAAGCGCGTCAGATTGCCTAGTAGCCACGCCCCGACATGTTTCGTCACAAGGGACTGTGCAATGTACACATATGGTGCGAGCGGAGACACAGGTAGTGCGCAGGCGCGGTGTCATCATTGCCGCGCGTCATACGAGAGGGGGGTATTATTCATGGGATTGGCTAAACAGTCTGGCAATCTTTCTTAAATACCCCCCTCTCGTATGACGCACGGCAATGATGACACCGCACCTGCGCACTACCCGTGTCTCCGCTCGCACCATACGTGTACATTGCACAGTCCCTTGTGACGAAACATGCCGGGGCGTGGCTACTAGGCAATCTGACGCGCTTGACGTAGGACGCTGTGACAGGAAGCGCCATTACGAGGAAGCGGGGAAGCGGCTCCAGGAGACTCTAGGGAACGGGTGAGAGTGTTACCGAACACCTAGCTGCCGGGTCCGCCGTGACCACCATACGTCCGTCCATCATTTGGAGAGTGTTTTTTTGGTGATGACCATGTTTGCTGTGCTTCTTTGCTTGATTCAAGTTTATGAAACGTGAGTTCAATGGTGAAGGAGAGTGTTGCTTGTATTAAAGTTTATTGCGTTACTGCACTATTGGATCGCTTTTCTTTTTTTCATGTGGAGAGTACGCTTGTATATATACTCTGGACACCCAACAGGGATTGAGTGGAGGTTATCACTGTGCCCCCTACTGTGTGGGAATAGCCTGTGAGCCGAACACGAGAGTGTAAGGCAAAAGTAGCTGGTGAGTTTGCTCGCTGAAGGGGAGAGGAGATCACATTTCACAGCGGTGTGGTGGAAGATTTTTTCACTGAAGATCTATATCATATTATTTTATGAATCATCACTTACATCACTACGTCACTGTTTATTGGACTTTTTATGTTTATTAATTTAATATATACTGTATGGCTTTTGATAACACTAGAATATATTCTGCTCTTAAGTGAGTAATACTTAATAGTTTGTCACATTTTAGTTTTATTAATATATACACACATATATATTCTTTTTGTTATTCAATAGGGGAAAGCGCCTATGGTCAAAAAGTTGGGTTACCAAATATAAAGTACCATCATCCCAGAAATCTACTAGCAAAAGGAGGCAGGAAGTGGGGAGAGCCGCAGTTCGCTGCTTCTGTCGGCAATTGTCCCCACCCCCCACACACAGGAAAAAACACAAGGGACTATTTCGGTACTGAAGATAGTTAGATATTAGTACAAAGCAATGGAGAAAAATAGTAGGATAAAAACTGTATTTTTAATAGAAAACCATTTTTAAAAGGAGATATATATATCTAAATATTACAATAATAATAGCATATACAGTTGTAATACAGGACAAAGTAATGTATACAACCACATAAATTGCATCCAGTGATAACAGAGATTGCAAAAGTGACTTGGATTCTGGACCGGTTTCGCGGTATTCACCGCTTCCTCAGGAGAGTAAAGTCTATAATGTGGCATAGAAGACAGGTAATGAATATACAACAGTTCACAGATGCATAGTGTTTTTTTTGTGTGATAATTACAGCGCAATCATTGGAAAATACAATAGACAATAATGTACAGGTTGAATATAAAAAGGACAGGCTCACCCGTTCAGGTATTCTCTGTGGGCATGTGGGGCCCCAAACAATTCCCCCTGCGACGAACACAGGGGTAACAGAACAGCCTCTGGTGGGTAAAATGTTTAAATAAATGATTTTAGTGTGGATCACTAAACCACAAAATAGGCAGAGTGTGGTAAAGTAAAGGGGTACCCATGAGGTAGCTCTAAGTTTAGAACCCAGTGTGCAAAGAAAGAAATTGAAATTGAAAAGGTGGTTGGAAAAGAAAGAAAAGAAGGAAGGGAAGGGGAGGGAGGGGGGAAGAAAAAAGAGGGGGAGGGGGAAGGGGAAGAGGAAGGGGGGAGGAAGGGGAGGAGAGGGAGGGGGAGGAAGGGAGGGAGGGGGGAAAGGGGGGGGAAAAGGGGGGGGGGAGGGGGGAAAGGGGAGGGAGAGGGGGGAGAGGGGGGGGTAGAGTAATAGATAGGGCCTATAGTATAGATCCAGGTGACCAGAGTCGGACTGAAAAGAAAATGAAAGATTGCACACAGGTAATACGGGCCATCACTTACCCCTACAGCATTGATCGACGAGGAAGATGGAGTGAAGTAAGGGGAGAACATACAGTAATGTGGATCGTAGCATTCAATGGATACAAACGATCCGGGCGTTCATTGATTAATGGTTAAGGTTCCACAGGGCTGAAATCAATGGTATGAGCAAGAGCAACCAACACCGCAGCGACTGTAATAGAGTAGGGAAATTTTTGTATTCCACAATAGTAACAAGGGAGGGGAAAAAAAAAAAAAAAAGAATTGGTTATCCACAAAGCAGAGGGGGACAACAGCGGTAACTCATTGAGATAAAGAGTACCATAACATAGGTAATAAAAGTAAGTAACCAGTACCAAAAGGTGTCAGGGTAACAAATTACATGTAGTCCGCAGTGAGAAGAGGATATTAGAATATCAGCAGAGCAACATACACACCACACACAGCACCACTGTGTGTAAAGGCGGTGAAAACCAACCCAGCATGGATGAGAAGGGAGGTAAAGGAGGGGGAGAGGCCAACCAGCGGGGAAGGAGACGGGAGGAGAAGCAGGGGGGAGGGTGAAGCTTACCCCAAACACTGCTCCTCGTGGAGCGCAACGTCAGAGGGCTGTAGGCTCGTACAGCGGCCGTGTCCGGCCGCTATAAGAGCACCCCAACCCGGAAGTCAGGGAAGGCCTGGCAGAGGCGGTCCCTGACGTCACCGGGTCTGCTCGTCCGCACTGCGCAGGTGCACAGTAAGTGCTACTGCGCAAGCACGCGCTCCCGTCAAAGGGAATCTAGTTCCCGAACGAGGAGACGCAAGCAGTCAAAAGGCTGCCAGGGCGAGCATATGTCCGTCGCATTGGAGAAGGAACGGGGCAGTCTGCCAACAGAGTCTGATAACGGGGGATGGGAGCCTGACCTTGCACAGCAACAAAGAGCAACAACATAATACAACATAATAGAGCTGCACGATTCTGGCTAAAATGAGAATCACGATTTTTTTGCTTAGAGGATAGATCACGATTCTCTCACGATTCTCGCGGCGTAACATCATCTTTCACATTAAAACAAAAAAAATTGCGCTAACTTTACTGTTTCTTTTTTTTTATTTATTGAAGTGTATTTTTTCCCAAAAAATTGCATTTGAAAGACTGCTGGGCAAATACAGTGTGACATAAAATATTGCAGCAATTGCCATTTTATTCCATATTATAAAATATTATAATATATATATATATATATATATATATATATATATATATATATATATATATATATATATATATATATATATATATATATATATATTATCTCTAATGTTTGGGGGTTCCAAGTAATTTTTTTTAGCAAAAAATATTGATTTTAACTTAAGAAAGAAGTGTCAGAAAAAGATTTAGACTTTAAGTGGTTAAACTTCCTGCATTTACACGTTGTTTAAAGCTTGGCAGATTGCCCAGGTTATTTGTTTACACAGAGAAGTTCTATCCCTTTGATCTAAGAAGGAAGTTAGATACAATGTTTCAAGTTCTAAACTTGGCAGAATGCCTGGATGTTTTCTTTTGACAGCTGAGTGAGCAGATAGTCTCTCCACTTGTTTATATGAAAGAATCGTCAAACTCAGCAGGAGAGATCGTCAGGGTAGGTGAATCGAGATCACGATTTTTTAACGATTAATTGTGCAGCTCTACAACATAATACAAAAAACTTAAAGAAAACTTAAAGAAAATTGTCTAAACAAGCATTGTATAAAATTATGTGAGGGTGACAGCCGCCACATAACTTTTGGGGATGAATCTTAGGCAAACATGGTCAATTAATAGATACTCGGCCGTGGGGGTGTCGGGGTAGGGGAATGGGGGGGGAAAGAGAGGGGAAGAATAAAGGGGGAGAAAAAAGGGAGGGGAAGGGAGGGGGGGAAAAAAGGGGGAGGGGGAAGGAGAAGGGAGGGGGGGGAAGGAGAAGGGAGGGGGGGGGAAGGAGGGGGAAAAAAAAAAAGGGGGAGGGAAAGGGGGGGGAGGGAGAGGGAGGGGGGGGGAAAGGAGGGTGACCATGGATTCATAAGAAGGCCCTATAGGACACCGACTCGTTTAGGCCTGGCGGGGTGGTGGCGTTGAGTCGCTCGGTCCAGAGAGACTCCTTCTGCAATATCGAGCGATCCCAATCGCCACCTCTAGGACTAGGTTTCACCACCTCTAATACCAGAAATTTGGCCACGGAATTGTCGAAT
Organism: Aquarana catesbeiana; assembly: GCF_042186555.1. Classification (NCBI taxonomy): domain Eukaryota; kingdom Metazoa; phylum Chordata; class Amphibia; order Anura; family Ranidae; genus Aquarana; species Aquarana catesbeiana. Next base: position 574,847,984 of record NC_133325.1, on the reverse strand, counting down.
CTATGATAAAGTCCGATGTGTCGGCCAATAGTAGTCAGTTTGCCGTTTTCTGAGTCATAGAGGTGGTCACCGATTCTCTGCCTAAGTTCCCTAATAGTTTTGCCCACATAGAAGGCTTTGCATACACATTTCATGAGATAGACAACCCCCTTTGTAGCACAGTTCGCGAAAGCCCGTGGAACCAGAACTTCTCCGTTAGGTAGGGTCACTGTTCTGCTTTGGTGGACCCAAGGGCACCGGGGACATTCCCCGCATTGAAATGTGCCCTTGGGGCCACCACGCCCGGGTTTGGTAGGATCGTAATGGCTGGTAGTTAATTGATCACGTAGTGATCGAGCTCTGCGGAAGACCACTTCCGGTGTATGTCTGATGTATTTGGTTAGAATATGGTGTTGAGCCAAAAGATGCCAGTGTTTGGCTAAGATATTCCGCAACACATAGTGGTGTGCAGAATAGGTGGTAATGAATCTTACAGTTTCTGTAGGGGGAGATGCTTTCCTATCTTTGAAGAGAAGAGAGGTTCGTGAACGTGACAAAGATTTGTTATAAGCTTTACGTAGGGAGGTGGAGGAGTAACCTCATCGCAAGAGGCGGTCACGTAGTGCTTTAGCCTGGCATTTGAAGTCGCTATCATGTGTGCAATTCCTACGTAGTCGTAAGTATTGGGCATAAGGTATGCTCAGTATCAAGGAATTAGGGTGGGCACTTGTGGCAAATAATAGGGTGTTCCCCGCCGTGGGTTTTCTATACAGGTCCGTTCCTAGGGTACCATCAAGTTGTTTGATGATTAGTACGTCTAAGAAGGGGATTTGTTGTGTCTCAATTTTGAAGGTAAATTTAAGGTTAAGATCGTTGTTATCAAGTTGACGTAGGAATTGTAAAAGTTTTTCCCTAGGGCCCGACCAGACCATGAACAGGTCATCAATAAAACGATACCATACCAAGATATCGCTTAGGAACTCCGTGTATTGGTCGTGAGCATGAATCTGTCGCTCCCAGCCACCTAAATATAGATTGGCGTATGCTGGGGCACAGGACGTCCCCATTGCGACACCCTGTATTTGTAAAAATAATTGATCATTAAAGGTAAAGTAATTTTTGGTTAAAATAAAATACAGTAGTGTCAAAATGAACTGATTCAAGGGCCAGGTCGTTGTGTCTTGTTCAGCTAAGAAGGATCCAGCCGTCCGTACGCCCTGCTCGTGGGGGATACTGGAGTAAAGAGCCTCAATATCAACAGCCACGAGCAGGGCGTCAGGAGGGATCTGGATACCATCCAGATGTTGTAACAAGTCGGTAGTGTCCCGGATATACGACGGGAGGCTACGGACATGGGGCATTAGGAAAGCGTCAACAAATTTACTTGCATTATCTGTTAGGGAGCCTATCCCCGACACTATGGGTCTTCCGGGGGGGCGATGTATATCCTTATGAGTCTTGGGTAAGGAATAAAAAGTGGGGGTGCGAGGAAATTTGGGGACCAGGAACTCTAAGGTGTCTTTGTCAATGAGGCCTGAGAAATAGGCCTCAGTGCAAAGATCCCGGAGTTCCTGTGCAAAGGAGAGAACGTGAGTGGAGGAGATGGGTCTGTACCAGTGTTTGTTGTTCAGTATAGCAAGGCACATAGATTGATATTGATGGTTAGTCATAAGGACAATATTCCCACCCTTGTCTGATTGTTTGATCACAATATCAGGATGTTGCTGTAAGGACCAGAGGGCTCGAATTTGACTAGAATCAAGGTTTGGGGAGAAGTCGGGCCATTTTTGTTTCTTGAGATCATTGATTGTAGCTCGCAGAAAGGCCCATATCTCGGGGCAGGTGTTAAGATCAGGGAACCTGCAAGATCGCAGACGGAAGGATTTCGGCAAGGGTATGTGTCTGTGCTTGACCGGAAGATCACAACTATTAGATGCAGGGAGAGCAGGTGCAGCTGTCCCTGCTACCGGTACATTTGGGGGGGTATTCGCACAATCCATGCTATCCTGTGAGGCTGCGGGGTCTCCGGTATCTCCCTCGTCAAAGAGAATCATTAGATCGCGGAGCGCCCTGAATTCCTCCATCGAGAAACCCTTGGTGCGCTCCGTGAGCTCACGCTCCAGTCCCTGGTTGGTACGGTCTTTATCATACATGAATCTAAAAGTTAGGTTACGTGCAAATAGGTAAAGATCTTTAATTGTTTCAGTAACCCTAAGTGCATCAAGGGGACAAAAGCCCAGTCCTAATTGAAGTATCGAAATTTCATCATTGTTAAGTGTGTAGGGAGTGAGGTTGATGACATTGCGGTCAGTGTGATGTGAGGAGGATGGTGCTATTGGGACGGTGGAGGTTTTAGGACGTATGCATCTAGATTGCTCTGTTGTTTTTTTAGGTCTAAAAAAATAGCATCTTCATTAACTTTAATGTATTTGTTGGTCATTAAACCTGAATTCAAAATTTTTGGAATAGTGCCGTGCAATGTGGAATAACCAGTAGCCCCTTCCATAGGGGTATTGGTATCCTGTGAAGTCTGTGTAGGGGGTGCTTGGGTGAGTCTAGGGCCTCTAGGGCCTTTCTTATCTTTTTTAGGATTTGTAGGTGGGGTATTGCCTCCAAAACGAAGTCTCTTTCGTGAGGCGTTAAGTGCAGATGAAGTGGTAGGTTGGGTAGTGTTTAAGGAAGATACCGTAGAGGACAATGATGAGTCTGATTCTATGTCAGTGGTGAAGTGTCTGTTATTGGTACGGGGGGGGCCTCGTCTACCTCGGCCTCTCCCAGGCCAGCGATAGGCCAAGCCCTCAGTGAAAGCAGCTTTATCCTTTTCCAAATTTGATCTGTTTCTTGACAATAATATCTTTATTCATAATGTCCAAGCGTTCTCTAAGATCTTTCCACTTGGTTTTGAAAACAGTATTGTCAGTCAAGTGAGAGTATTCAGAGTTAAGTCGCTCGATATCATTGTCAAGAAGGGTCATATCCAGAGTGTATTGAGTAATCAGTAATCCGATTGATTCCAGACTATTTTTAGTTAGAATATCTTCCCAGGTTTTTTAAAATCAACTGAGGGGTCCTTAAGGGTAGGGAAGATCTGGCCTCTCAGACCCAACGGGCAGACTTTTTCACTGAGATAGAGTTTAAAGTATTCAATGTGCCAATGTAAATGGGACTTACGTTTAAGAAGTTTGAACATTCGCGCAAAGAACGTTGAAATGTCATCATCAGTTTTATGTTCATTCAGACAGATGGTTTTCAGGTTGGACATAAAGCCCATCCAATCTGTGCCTAGAACATCCATAATGTACCAGGCTGCCAGCAGCAATCCCCAACGTATGTTATGCTGACACACTACAAAAGACTAGAAGATACGGTTAATGACAAAATCAGAAAATTATAAGAATCAAGGCGCTAATAATGAGGACATATCAGAGGGTGTTGCTGTTCACCTTGAGGTCCAAAGAGGTTATGGGTGTGTTATCCACCCTATGTATACAATAGGGGAAAGCGCCTATGGTCAAAAAGTTGGGTTACCAAATATAAAGTACCATCATCCCAGAAATCTACTAGCAAAAGGAGGCAGGAAGTGGGGAGAGCCGCAGTTCGCTGCTTCTGTCGGCAATTGTCCCCACCCCCCACACACACGGAAAAAACACAAGGGACTATTTCGGTACTGAAGATAGTTAGATATTAGTACAAAGCAATGGAGAAAAATAGTAGGATAAAAACTGTATTTTTAATAGAAAACCATTTTTAAAAGGAGATATATATATATCTAAATATTACAATAATAATAGCATATACAGTTGTAATACAGGACAAAGTAATGTATACAACCACATAAATTGCATCCAGTGATAACAGAGATTGCAAAAGTGACTTGGATTCTGGACCGGTTTCGCGGTATTCACCGCTTCCTCAGGAGAGTAAAGTCTATAATGTGGCATAGAAGACAGGTAATGAATATACAACAGTTCACAGATGCATAGTGTTTTTTTTGTGTGATAATTACAGCGCAATCATTGGAAAATACAATAGACAATAATGTACAGGTTGAATATAAAAAGGACAGGCTCACCCGTTCAGGTATTCTCTGTGGGCATGTGGGGCCCCAAACAATTCCCCCTGCGATGAACACAGGGGTAACAGAACAGCCTCTGGTGGGTAAAATGTTTAAATAAATGATTTTAGTGTGGATCACTAAACCACAAAATAGGCAGAGCGTGGTAAAGTAAAGGGGTACCCATGAGGTAGCTCTAAGTTTAGAACCCAGTGTGCAAAGAAAGAAATTGAAAAGGTGGTTGGAAAAGAAAGAAAAGAAGGAAGGGAAGGGGAGGGGGGGGGGGAAGAAAAAAGAGGGGGAGGGGGAAGGGGAAGAGGAAGGGGGGAGGAAGAGGGGGAGGGGGAAGGGGAAGAGGAAGGGGGGAGGAAGGGGAGGAGAGGGAGGGGGAGGAAGGGAGGGAGGGGGGAAAGGGGGGGGAAAAGGGGGGGGGGAAGGGGGAGGGGGGAAAGGGGAGAGGGGGGAGAGGGGGGTAGAGTAATAGATAGGGCCTATAGTATAGATCCAGGTGACCAGAGTCGGACTGAAAAGAAAATGAAAGATTGCACACAGGTAATACGGGCCATCACTTACCCCTACAGCATTGATCGACGAGGAAGATGGAGTGAAGTAAGGGGAGAACATACAGTAATGTGGATCGTAGCATTCAATGGATACAAACGATCCGGGCGTTCATTGATTAATGGTTAAGGTTCCACAGGGCTGAAATCAATGGTATGAGCAAGAGCAACCAACACCGCAGCGACTGTAATAGAGTAGGGAAATTTTTGTATTCCACAATAGTAACAAGGGAGGGGAAAAAAAAAAAAAAAAAGAATTGGTTATCCACAAAGCAGAGGGGGACAACAGCGGTAACTCATTGAGATAAAGAGTACCATAACATAGGTAATAAAAGTAAGTAACCAGTACCAAAAGGTGTCAGGGTAACAAATTACATGTAGTCCGCAGTGAGAAGAGGATATTAGAATATCAGCAGAGCAACATACACACCACACACAGCACCACTGTGTGTAAAGGCGGTGAAAACCAACCCAGCATGGATGAGAAGGGAGGTAAAGGAGGGGGAGAGGCCAACCAGCGGGGAAGGAGACGGGAGGAGAAGCAGGGGGAGGGTGAAGCTTACCCCAAACACTGCTCCTCGTGGAGCGCAACGTCAGAGGGCTGTAGGCTCGTACAGCGGCCGTGTCCGGCCGCTATAAGAGCACCCCAACCCGGAAGTCAGGGACGGCCTGGCAGAGGCGGTCCCTGACGTCACCGGGTCTGCTCGTCCGCACTGCGCAGGTGCACAGTAAGTGCTACTGCGCAAGCGCGCGCTCCCGTCAAAGGGAATCTAGTTCCCGAACGAGGAGACGCAAGCAGTCAAAAGGCTGCCAGGGCGAGCATATGTCCGTCGCATTGGAGAAGGAACGGGGCAGTCTGCCAACAGAGTCTGATAACGGGGGATGGGAGCCTGACCTTGCACAGCAACAAAGAGCAACAACATAATACAACATAATACAAAAAACTTAAAGAAAACTTAAAGAAAATTGTCTAAACAAGCATTGTATAAAATTATGTGAGGGTGACAGCCGCCACATAACTTTTGGGGATGAATCTTAGGCAAACATGGTCAATTAATAGATACTCGGCCGTGGGGTGTCGGGGTAGGGGAATGGGGGGGGAAAGAGAGGGGAAGAATAAAGGGGGAGAAAAAAGGGAGGGGAAGGGAGGGGGGGAAAAAAGGGGAGGGGGAAGGAGAAGGGGGGTGGGGGGGGAAGGAGGGGGAAAAAAAAAAAAAGGGGGAGGAAAGGGGGGGAGGGAGAGGGAGGGGGGGAAAAGGAGGGTGACCATGGATTCATAAGAAGCCCCAATAGGACACCGACTCGTCCCAATAGCACCATCCTCCTCACATCACACTGACCGCAATGTCATCACCTCACTCCCTACACACTTAACAATGATGAAATTTCGATACTTCAATTAGGACTGGGCTTTTGTCCCCTTGATGCACTTAGGGTTACTGAAACAATTAAAGATCTTTACCTATTTGCACGTAACCTAACTTTTAGATTCATGTATGATAAAGACCGTACCAACCAGGGACTGGAGCGTGAGCTCACGGAGCGCACCAAGGGTTTCTCGATGGAGGAATTCAGGGCGCTCCACGATCTAATGCTTCTCTTTGACGAGGGAGATACCGGAGACCCCGCAGCCTCACAGGATAGCATGGATTGTGCGAATACCCCCCCAAATGTACCGGTAGCAGGGACAGCTGCACCTGCTCTCCCTGCATCTAATAGTTGTGATCTTCGGTCAAGCATAGACACATACCCTTGCCGAAATCCTTCCGTCTGCGATCTCGCAGGTTCCCTGATCTTAACACCTGCCCCGAGATATGGGCCTTTCTGCGAGCTACAATCAATGATCTCAAGAAACAAAAATGGCCCGACTTCTCCCCAAACCTTGATTCTAGTCAAATTCGAGCCCTCCGGTCCTTACAGCAACATCCTGATATTGTGATCAAACAATCAGACAAGGGTGGGAATATTGTCCTTATGACTAACCATCAATATCAATCTATGTGCCTTGCTATACTGAACAACAAACACTGGTACAGACCCATCTCCTCCACTCACGTTCTCTCCTTTGCACAGGAACTCCGGGATCTTTGCACTGAGGCCTATTTCTCAGGCCTCATTGACAAAGACACCTTAGAGTTCCTGGTCCCCAAATTTCCTCGCACCCCCACTTTTTATTCCTTACCCAAGACTCATAAGGATATACATCGCCCCCCCGGAAGACCCATAGTGTCGGGGATAGGCTCCCTAACAGATAATGCAAGTAAATTTGTTGACGCTTTCCTAATGCCCCATGTCCGTAGTCTCCCGTCGTATATCCGGGACACTACCGACTTGTTACAACATCTGGATGGTATCCAGATCCCTCCTGACGCCCTGCTCGTGGCTGTTGATATTGAGGCTCTTTACTCCAGTATCCCCCACGAGCAGGGCGTACGGACGGCTGGATCCTTCTTAGCTGAACAAGACACAACGACCTGGCCCTTGAATCAGTTCATTTTGACACTACTGTATTTTATTTTAACCAAAATTACTTTACCTTTAATGATCAATTATTTTTACAAATACAGGTGTCGCAATGGGGACGTCCTGTGCCCCAGCATACGCCAATCTATATTTAGGTGGCTGGGAGCGACAGATTCATGCTCACGACCAATACACGGAGTTCCTAAGCGATATCTTGGTATGGTATCGTTTTATTGATGACCTGTTCATGGTCT